>NC_064306.1:60598549-61798549 GCF_023373825.1 Bactrocera dorsalis | reverse complement strand
GGTGCCATGTTTGCCAATTACGCCAGTTGGTCTTCCGCAAAATTTGTGGATCTTACAACGTCGAAATTTACTGTCACACGCTTTTTTTGCCGAACGCTTCAATCACTGGAAAACGTCCAGAAAATTCACTTATTGCTAACCGTTTTATCTTTTTTCTACGCGTTAACACGTTAATAGAACCTAGTAATTTTTTATTCACTTATCTTGAATTTCCGCCTTATTGCTTTACACAGCAAGAAAGTAAATTTCACACTATTTAGCATGCAGAATGTAGCAAAATACTACTTTTTATCGCGTTAAGAACACCAGCGAACAATTTTATCATTGGATTTTGTTTTCTGTGCACACGTTTTTGCTTTAATTTTCGTATTCGAAAACCGAAAAATCCGCTAAATTTGTTAATAATATCTATCAGAGCAGTTTAATTCTTTTTGCTCAACATCAATTCCACTTCAACACCACATCCACTTGCTCCAACCAAAGTACAATTTATAATACTGTTATACTCTGGCTCCAACTACTTTGACAAACGTTGGGCAGGCGTTCTCTGACAGGCTCTTTTAGCTGTCAAATGATTTGTCAACACATTTCTTTTTATCCTAACTTCGCGTATGTTGCCAGATGTGGGAAATAAAATTAAATAAGATATTGCTAGCTGCAACAATAATTTAAATAACTCACTATAAAATCTCAGATAAATGCATTAACAATATTTGTAAAGCTTTAAGTAGCAAAGAGATAAGATAAAATAGGCAAAATGGCTTTCTATTGGTGTTAAATACCGATATACAGTTGTTTTCTAGTATTTTGTGGTAACCTCGTGTTAAATTTAAAGTATTTCGTTTGAATTGCAATAAATAATTCTAGTCGTTTCTGCTTTTAATAGTTTAATTTTGAGCTAATTTCAAATAATCTTAACTTCATATAAAAATAATTTTTGTAACTTATTCTATTAATCCAGCAGCAACCCTGTAACATTCAGCAATTCAGCGTTAACCGATTGTGAATCGTTCCGTCAATCGCCATATTGATTTTAGACGAAAAATCTCAAGCAGCCACATTGGATCGTAACATCTAGTTACATTGAAAGTAATAAATTTTCACAGCTCTTTCGGAGACCTCAAGGTATGGAAATTTCAGAAAATGGTGCTTGCTTATTTTTGTTTTGTATACGTCTTGGAAAAAATTTGAAAAGGAATGGAATTGATGGATAATTCAGCAGAGTTGTCTAGGCGGTGACGACTGCTCGCGAAGTTCTTAACATGGGGGGGTTTAAAATAAAATTACATAACAAATATTTTTTGACTTGAGTAAGTTTTAAATGTGGACAACTCGTTTATATTCTTATGTTAAAGGGTATAAAAACTGAAAACAAATATTTAAGTATATATTTGAAGAGATAATGAATTGAAATGCACAGTTTGGGAAAACACGAAGTATTCATGCCTTCAAGTTCATTTTTTACACAGGAATTTTTAAAAAACGTTTCCATGAATAGGACACAACTGTAACACGCTGAGCCGCAAAAATAGTTAATTCAACTGAGAAATATCAACTATATTACGACAGCATTTGTACTGCATAACAAAGCCGGAGAGTGAAACTTTGGAACGAAGCATTTGCCCACCAAACACACGATAGTGAAAGCTTGGTGCTTCGCAAAAGTGGAAGAATACAGTAAGAGCGAACATGTAATGTCCTTTTTTTAGCATTGAATTACATACATTAATTTCATATATTTCTTTAACACTTATCGTTAATATTTTCTTGTTTCCAAATTACGTCAAAATTTCTAATTACCCATAATCAAAGACAGTCACTTTGCTGCACTTTGATAATGAACAAGAAAATATGTCGTTAAAAAAAAAAAATACATAATAGTATTCAATATCGTATAAAGATTGTTATGAGTATAAAAGCAGCAAAAGGCGAAATTGTAATGTGATTTATTAAAAGGGCTATAGTTTGATTTACAGATATAAACAACACACATCCAACGGCTAACAAAATAAAATACTGAAATGTCTTCTATGAGTCACCGGCAAAAGCGTGATGTTGGATATGATCACGATACGCGGAGGGAAGAACGAAAAAGACGCAGCCGCTCCAGTAGTCGTTCGCGTCATCGTCGCTACAATGACAGTCGCAGTCGTAGTCGATCCATAGATTATCGTAAGCGACGTAACAACAGACGTTCCCGTAGTCGTAGTCGCAGTAAAAGTTACAGTCGAAGAGATAGACACAACTCTAGCCGACGACATAGAGATTCTCGTAGTCGAAGTCGTTCTAATACACGTTCACATCGTAGTAGCAAAAGAGACTCACGCTCACGCAGCCCAGAAAAGCGTTCACGTAATGTGATGGATGCTGATCGAAGACAATATGATAACGTAGCTAAGAGTTCTAAAAGTAATTCAACGGAAAGCAGTCGTTCTAAAACAACAGATATCGATCAGCAAAATACGCCGGATCTGCAACATTTACCTTTACCCAAGCGTGAACCTATTGGAGCATATTACAATCTCGATACAGATGAACCAATCGATAAAGAGCGCATACATCGTGAAATGGAAGAGAAATTGCGACAAGCACTTGCTAAGGAAGGCAAGGTATATCCACCAAAAAAGCCCGAGGCTTCACATCCAGTATTTGCAAATGATGGTTCGTTTTTGGAAATTTTCAAAAAAATGCAAGCCCAACAACAACATCCACATGTACCAGTTGCCACTGCGCCTGCCATTGTTGCACCTATTGTGGCGGCTCCTGTGTTAGCGTCTACCTCAAATGCAGCCACATCAAGTAACAAAGTTGTACCACCACCGCCGATAGTTGGACGCCGGCGTGGTGGAAAAATTCTTAAAACAGGTGTGGTGGCTAAGCCGAAAGCTCAAGCTGAACAGGGTGATGACCCGAAAGACTTTTGGTCGCTGTACTTGGCCGAGGTTAACAAGTACAAAAATCACGCGTGTGATTCGGACGGCGGCACTAGGCCGCTGGTTAAGTGAACCTAAATAGACGTTAAATAGAACTTGAGTGAAATGAATACTTCGAGTTTTCCCCAATATGACATGAGTTCTGTGCATAAAACTAAAAAACAATATACATATAGATATTTAAATTATAGGAGTTTATTTAAATTGAACTACGAATCAATTCCATTTCTTCGAATTTCCTGTGAATAATTTTCAGTTTAAAGCTAAAAGTAGTTGTAAGTTTTTATTTTATTTGTAAGCTAAGTGGGTATTATAATGAAGTAATAGAAAGAAATAACTGAATGAGCACTCGATCAGCAAATTTAAACTTTTTTACAAACGTTGTTTGGAAAACATTTATTTGTTGCTGTCTATTACGTCATATACGTGTAAACAACATACATTTATTATATAGTGTTATTTTATGAGTACGCTTTAGTTTCATAACATCTAATTTCTATGTTTTTACTAATTTACTCAACATTTTATCCTAGTTTATCGTCTTTTTAAAATTTCTCATTACTCTCAACTAACATTCATGCATCATTTTCATAATTTTTTCGTTTGCAAAAATCAAAATTCAAAAAATATATATAAATATATGAATATTACATAACGTGAAGTGATTGATTGAAGAGCAACAAGAAAATTGCCAATGTCGAAAAAAGAACAAAAGAAAGCAAAAGAACCCGAATATAAGTTGGAAACAGTTCCGATGGATCCACGTTTTCCAAACTCGAATGTGACGCGACATTGCTGGTTTTCCTATGTGGAATTCCATCGTTGTCAGAAGAGTCGTGGTGAAGGGCATGAATCATGCGCATATTTTCAAAAAGTTTTCAAAACAATGTGTCCGAATGCTTGGGTGGAAAAGTGGAATGAACAACTGGAAGCCGGTGTCTTTCCAGGCCGAATTTAAAATTTTTCCTTTATTAGTTTGCTGTCAATTATTGTTAAATGACATAATCCATGCTACTATCCAAAATGTTAAGCGCTTCAAAACACATACAAACAGCAATACCTACAGCCACATAAACGCATTTTCACAATGTAAATCCACTTTTTCACCTATTTAATATAAATTACTTAAATAAAATTGTTTTTAGTGTAAAAAAGTACTAAATTTTTTCGGTACAATTCCTGCACAAGTTGTTAAAAAAATGTGTCTTACATTTATAATGAACTACAAAGTGGCAACTTCGTATATAATATGCGCAAGAAATATTTACAGTTTCGTTGGAAGTGTTTACATTGACTTCATAGAGAACAAAAAATTTTATTTTTAACTAATTCTTTTAAATTATCGTTTTTATTAGAACATACCGATTTAAATATTATCTTTTGTTATGTTATTTTTTTTTATATATAATACACTTTCTCAATTCATATGTGTATTATTCGCTAAGAAATACATATGGATTTGATCCATTTAAAATTAATTATAGACATTGATATATGTACATAGTATATGTATTGATTGTAAACGAAATTAATGATATTCATAACATAACTAACCATAACCAACCATTTCTCTTATATGTCTTTGTATACCGTGTACTTTTCATATAAAAATCATCAAATATTGCTCGCTCGCTGCTTGCTCCTTGGCTTTGCCTTTTTCTTGTTGTTGCGATTTATTAATTGCAGTAATTTATAATAAACATTTCCCATGTCTAAAAAAGGCAAAGAAAAAACCATGACGTACAAAATGGAAACAGCGCCCTTCGATCCACGCTTCCCCAACCAGAACGTGACTCGTTACTGCTATCAATCATACATTGACTACCATCGCTGTCAGAAGGTGCGTGGAGAAAAATACGAGCCATGCAACTACTTCAAGAAAGTATTCTCATCGATGTGCCCCAATGCTTGGGTGGAAAGATGGAACGATCAACGCGATGAGGGTACCTTCCCTGGCAGAATCTAAATAGACATTTTTGTGTGTGTGTGGGAGTAAACAACAAACCCACATCCTTGCTTTTGCGCTGAAAGGGAAAAATGCTGACAAAACTACCAACTAAAACATAATACACTCCCACATCTATATAATTATGTATTATTTACGTAGAGAGATGTTTCAATATGCGAAGCAGATACTGGCTATTTGATAGTAAGAATTCAAATTGAAACTGAATCAGTTATGTAATGATAAATAAATAACTAGATAAAATGTGAAGGTGTATGTTTTTTTTTAAATTTGGATATATGTATTTCACAACAACAAGTGTTCAGCAGATAGCAGGAATGAGAGAATTGTAAGTAATTGGAATGAACACTAACGTTATAGGTGACCAAGAGCTGGCATATCTTTAGCTAAAATAGACAAAAACAACTTACAAAAGCTAAACCTTTAATCTTGCAGATAAACCGCAGTAAGTTATATCCAGCTGTGAATTGCCAGAGTGTGGTTATTCTAAAACCGAATGTCTTTTAGAACATCAAATACCGGATGTAAGTCGCTTGCAGGAAATCGGTCGATCTTTTTTTTTACATGGATTAGAATGTTGCATACTTTTAGGCGCTTTATATCGATAATCGCAGAATACGGCATGTTAAGTATTCTTGTTCTTCTGATTTTTTTTACTGGTTAAAAAAAAACTTAAAACGTTAACTCTACAATTCCCACAACAGCCGGTTCTACGATACCTGAATTGAACCGGATTTGTATATATATTATTAACTATAACCTATCCCGATAACTTATACCCGACGGTCGTGGGATCGCGTTATTTCGAGTATCTAACCCTTTGGATCGGTAAGTAATATATTTACTCTAAGAAATCCAATTACTTTCCAGTACACACACATAACACTGGTTTTAAAATTTGAAATTTTGACTCTTTTACTTTTAGTAAACTGTCTTTATAAAATAAATTAATAAAATATAGATTAATGTAGACATTTTTGCGTTTAGGATATATACAGCTTATATCTTTACATTTTAATTTTACAATATGTTTACCATTATTATCTAAGTAGATTATAATCTACATAAGAGCAGTTATGAAACGATTACAACAACAACAATAATTGTTTCACTTGTTACTCTTTACAAGAGCTTATTTTGTAACAATACCCTCGTTAGTTGAAATCAAATATTTGTATAAACAAGGTTAATACTTAATTCAATCACAGGAACCATCTAGCCAGCCATCTCGCCATCTCTCATTAACCTTAGAACAATCAAATTGTGTTTTACCCAGCTTTACATTGACACGGTTATGGAATTTGCACAGCCATTGTGAGAATTCATATTGTGAATTCACCTGCGCCGGATGCTCTTTGAGGCTGCAATGATAAAAAGTTATTGTGTGTCACTTATTGGAAACATTCAACTGTTGACATACTCTTTGCGAAAATCTTTGGCACAATGTTCACATGGATAGACACGTGACAGCACTTCTAGAAATGTTTTCATATCACGCTTTTGATTATCAGAGGGATTATCTTCATAAAATGCCGCCATTGTATGTAATAAGCCCCAAGTTGCACGACCTAGTGCCACTTTATCCAATGGGCAGCCATCTCGCGAGGCTGGACTGCTTTCGGTTGTTTCCTCCTTTGGCGTATCCTGCAATAATTCGTATCACTAATAAACGTGCAGTCATGAAACATTTCAACACATTTATATGTGATGATTCCGCGTTTCTAGAATGTACAATCACTTACCGCCTTATGAAATATTTGCCGCTGTTGTTTTGACCAATATTTAAAATCGGTACATGTGCGACAATTGTTATCGGGCTTAGCAGGCGTGCCATAAGCATCGTGCTTGGACATGTTTCTTTTCCAAATAAGTTGCAGTCAAAATAAATCAAATAAAATTTGAAATTTTCACCCTTTTATTTAAGTAAGAATTTATAGCCGCAATCGCTGTCAGCTGTGATGAAATGACAATAAGACGAAAACACACGAATAAGCATTTGCCAATTGTATGTGAGGTTAGGAGAGAGAGAGCAAATGCCAAAGCCGACAACAATTTGCAACGCCGTCATAATTAATTTGAAATAGTTAAGTTAGCATTGTTTCCACTGTTTAAATTAATATTTATAATTATTGTTTATTTAAATAGTTAGAATCGTTTGTTTAAGTCTTTTTTAATATGTAGTTGAATAAATTAAATTGTTAACAGCTTTTGCGGTGTAATTTTTCTATTCATATATTAAAGGGTATATGGCAACGCCATCTAACGGAACGGAAAGCGTAGGAAACGTATTTGTCATTTTGAAATGTCAAGTTAAAATTAAATTTGCGCTAAATTGCAAGCGTTATTTGATGATTTTGTCGAAATTGGAATTGTGTTTAATATTGTTGTTTGTTTATGTTTATTTTAAATTGAGTTCATACAACAATCTTATAAGAAACATGTGTGATTTCTTTGCTGCATGGCTGATAGAAAACGCGGAAGCAGCTCGTCAGCATGCATTCAATGCAAATATTCGCAGCAGTTCCGCCGGGTACATGAACTGAATTACAAAGTAGCAGAGTTCTAGTCTGCTTGATAATATCTGCAAGTGAGTGTATGCATACATATATATTTATTTAGAATTCTAAAAAACTCTCATACTTTGGCCGAAGTAACCTTTTACTTATTGGTCTAATATACACAAAGAAGCATGGTTTATGGACACAATATGATAATAATGATGTTAGTAAGAGTCTCTTGGTAAATAAACAGATGTAACAGGGCAAAAAAAGTCGTCCCAAAGGGGATGCGCTCCCATGCTCGCACGATGCTTGGTTTTGTGCCATCCAATGAGTTAATACGAACAACAAACACTTTAATTTATTTACATATATTTTATTAAAGAAAAATATTTCTGTGGCATTTGAATCTCCCTGCAATATTTTCATTGTTGCTTGTTTATTTCTCCAAATTTTTTTTAATACTCCAAAACTGCTGGCATGTGTATTTTATTAATTATTATGCACTATTTGTTAGTTTTTCAGCTCGCAGACGTATAAATATATATTATGTATATAAATAAGTGCACAAGTGAACGTAATTGCAAAATTGTTTACGATTTGAACAGACGTGCGGCTTATCAATGCACCGGTGTCTCATGGTGTGCGGTCATGTTCGTTGTGGTAGTTCATTAGTTTATCAGTGAATTGCTGTTACACTTCACTAATATGATTAGATGGTTTAAAAATGTTTTATGAATTTGTTGTTTTGAAAATTTGTTCCTTTTGCGGTTATGTAATTTTCGAATGTACATATAAATTACAATGTTTAGGTGTGGGTGCACCCGCAGAGGTTAATATGGAAGACGGTTTCTATTAAACATAGAAACTCGAAATCTAAGCTTAATGACTGTTGATGGTGCATATTTAAAGTCTTTAACTTTTTTAAATAAGACTTGTTCAATAGTTAACAAGTTTTTGTGGTTATGTACAACTTTGTATGGTTATTTCCAATAGGTCCGAGCTTGACTGCTTGTTAGGCATATTGAAGCTTATAACTCATTAATTTTATACAAGCTTATAAATAACTGTTTAACTAACCATCTTCTCTTCTAAAATAAGTAAATACCCTCCACAAATATTGTCGGCTTTGTATTGTCGCAAATATAGGGTGATTTTTTAAGAGCTTGATAACTTTTTTTTAAAAAAAAACGCATAAAATTTGCAAAATCTCATCGGTTCTTTATTTGAAACGTTAGATTGGTTCATGACATTTACTTTTTGAAGATAATTTCATTTAAATGTTGACCGCGGCTGCGTCTTAGGTGGTCCATTCGGAAAGTCCAATTTTGGGCAACTTTTTCGAGCATTTCGGCCGGAATAGCCCGAATTTCTTCGGAAATGTTGTCTTCCAAAGCTGGAATAGTTGCTGGCTTATTTCTGTAGACTTTAGACTTGACGTAGCCCCACAAAAAATAGTCTAAAGGCGTTAAATCGCATGATCTTGGTGGCCAACTTACGGGTCCATTTCTTGAGATGAATTGTTGTCCGAAGTTTTCCCTCAAAATGGCCATAGAATCGCGAGCTGTGTGGCATGTAGCGCCATCTTGTTGAAACCACATGTCAACCAAGTTCAGTTCTTCCATTTTTGGCAACAAAAAGTTTGTTAGCATCGAACGATAGCGATCGCCATTCACCGTAACGTTGCGTCCAACAGCATCTTTGAAAAAATACGGTCCAATGATTCCACCAGCGTACAAACCACACCAAACAGTGCATTTTTCGGGATGCATGGGCAGTTCTTGAACGGCTTCTGGTTGCTCTTCGCCCCAAATGCGGCAATTTTGCTTATTTACGTAGCCATTCAACCAGAAATGAGCCTCATCGCTGAACAAAATTTGTCGATAACAACACATTTCGAACCGAACACTGATTTTGGTAATAAAATTCAATGATTTGCAAGCGTTGCTCGTTAGTAAGTCTATTCATGATGAAATGTCAAAGCATACTGAGCATCTTTCTCTTTGACACCATGTCTGAAATCCCACGTGATCTGTCAAATACTAATGCATGAAAATCCTAACCTCAAAAAAATCACCCGTTAGTATATCACTGTCCATTTGTATTTTATTATTCTTATTCCCAGAAAACAATTAGCTTGCAATTTGAAAATTTTATGTTCAGAGCACGTGTTAATTATTACTTTGACGCGATTTATTTTTTGTACCGGAAATGCCAATTAAAAATTACTGGATTTTTGCTTAAGTTAGTGAATATATCTAAACACTATAAATACGTACATAAATACATACATATGAGTATGCTGTAACATATGCTGAGCTTTAACAACTATATTTATTTTTTTGTTCATATTTTAAAATATTCTGAACAACATTTTTTACATCACTATACTTGCTGTGCTATACTATATTTGCTGTGCTTATATGAAACAAAGGATGGTTCGTAAGTCGAAAGTTTAGTTAATGGAAAGGCTTTGAAGCTAAATATGTGTCAATAACACTCAGTGAATAAAATTTAGTTTTATTATAATTTAACAATTTCCGAAACTTTAATCAAAATATTAATATTTTATAAATTCGAAGGAAAACTGCGAAAAATTATAAAAATTAAAAAGAAATATTCAGTCATCAATTTTTGTTATAGTAATTAATGATAAAAATAATAACCAACATTTTTCGCACACCCTGTATATGCACTTTTCTCTGTTGTAATTTAATTTAATGCTTGTTAGTTTAAAAGGTTAACTTTTGCAAAAAATTATAATTACCCTTTTGGTACAACATTTTGAAAAAAGTCCCACTTGAAGTACAAATAAACTGCGCTTCAAAGCAATGATCTAACCATAAAATATTCAGTCACAAGTCAGTGTTTGCAAATATGTAAATATGTATGTATGTACTTGTGCTTTTGGTAATCTTTTTACGTCAAGCTTCAACTGTAATTAGCACTGCAGATGCGCCGCGAGCGTTTGAATGTATTTACGCTTGTGATTAGTTTTGAATAAATGGATTCTGTTGTCGAATATTACATATTTGCAATTGCTATTATCATATTTATTTATTTTTACTTTTATTTAAAATTTTTTGTTATTTTTACTTAGAAGCATCTTATTTTTACTTTCTGCATTTCGCTTGGTTTAGTAAATTGTTGTGTCTATTCGCATGAGACACCCTATACGAGTATTTTAATGTCTTCATAAGTAATGTACTTTGGTAGATATGAATTATTAACTTAAAATAATTAAATGGAATTTAATTACCATGCATTTTTTCCACAGAAATATTATCATTAACCTTCATAAGGTTGAAAATCAACCGTTATAGCACATTTCATCTAGCTTTACTCCGTATCGGTATTGCGCTCTATCTTTACAAGTCATTGAAGAGCATCGAAACAGAATTTTCTTATTTCTAGAGTTTCTCCATACCAAACTTAACCCAGACTGACAAAAAAAGCATTACACGGATGCATTATGTCACAAAGACGTCGATGGCAATGAAATAGTGGACGAGATTGGCAAGAATTGTATACGGCTAACACCCGAAAACATAATCAACGTTAGGAAACCCAAGCATTGTCTATACCACGATTTGAACAGAAACATGGTAAAGAGCGCCCAGCAGACTCCAGGAATTATTCAGAATGCTGGACCTTGGTGGCCATACCTGATATAGGGGAGGGCACAATAGACCTTAGGCCGCAGTACATGATAGGAATACTAATTGAACACTGTCTGGTGGCGACAGTCGCCTGCAGAATGGGGTTGACAGATCAAGGAGATTGCGGCAAATCTCTAGAGCAAGGTACCTTAGAAATAATGGAGCATCTGTTTTGGACTGTTCTGCATTACCAAAACTGCACTGTAAGAATCTGGGGTGCCCACGGTATGATACACTGGAGGAGGTACCGATAGTGAGGTATCATAGTCTTTTAAAATTCGCGTCAAGCGCAGGCATCCTTATTGGCCTCCCAGATTAACCTAGCCTAATCTTAGTACAAATCTCTATTATCGCTTTCAAAATAAACTCCTGAGACCATACGCTTACCAACGCTTAATTCAAGTTTCTATAGACTTATTATATCCTCAGCTCGGTTGTCAACAGGTTTTAAGACTTCAATCGACTCATGGCGTGTTCGAATGCTTCCAGCGCTTTAGTTAAACTTTTGGCTAAAAAGTTCTTCACAATCGAGCTAGAATAAGACAACGGATTATCGTGGGGAAAAATCCATGTATTCCTTACTGCCCATTTGACTTAGTGAAATGAATTTATAATGAATCTATCAAGAAAAACGATGAACATAACCTGAATTTTTCGGTTTTGGTTCATTTTTGGAGCGCCGTTCCTTAGACTGTTAGAGAATTTCAACGTGTTCTTCACAAATCTACTCTTGTCATCAGTTCAAAGCATCTCTTTCACGATTTCTATTCGACGTGGTTTTCAGATTATTTGGTATGAGCCTAGCATTGATTCTTTTCATACCTGAAACGCTAACCAAAATGTGTTGAGTCGATCCATAAAAGATATTGAGATACTTTCTATATCTTTGACACCAATACCACAAAATTCAAACACTGTTTGTTGAACTTTTTAAATGTTAGTGTTATTGACATAGTTGGTTGAACGATTCGCATGAGGAAGTTTTTGATGATTTCACGACCTTCACTGAATCCTTTATGTCTCAAAAATACTAGTGTTTTTGAGAAAGTCGACTCCACAAAGCACTTTTGCAAAATATTTAACGACTCCTTAGCCGTGATTTCCTTGGAAGCACAAATTTCAAGCAAACTCGTTGTTGAATTCTTTCCAAAGTAAATTTAACTAAGACTCCTCGGTAAATAACTATTTTTTTTAACCAGAACGTAACTGAGGGAAATTGAGAAAACGGCCCTAATTGACAAGTGGAGGTCAAGATTCACCCGAGGATATTAAAGGTTTACTTTACAACCGAAATTCGGAGTCAGTGGCCTCAACTTTAAGAACGCTACGTCCGATTCAGTCTCTCACATCTCTGTGACGTTGTTGTGGCGAATTTTGCTTAAAGATCTTGGCTTACATCCTTACAAGATCAAATTGACGCAAGTTATGTTCGTGAATTGGGCTGAGCAATAATTTGAAAATGATCCGGATTTTCATCGAAAAATCATCTTCAGCGATGAGGCTCATATCTGGCTGAATGCCTTTGTTAATAAGCAAAATATGCGTTATTGGTCAGGAAGCAATCCACAGATACTTCATGAATCACCCTTGCATACCGAAAACATTACGGTTTGGTGCGGTTTATGGGCCGACGGTGTCTTGAGCCGTACTTCCTCCGTGACTATCAAGACCGGCACGTTACTGTGAATGGGAAGTTACAAATGATTACCGAATAGTTTTGGCCCGAATTGGATGATATGGACTTGGACAATATGTTGTTCTAATAACGGGTGATTTTTTTGAGGTTAGGATTTTCATGCATTAGTATTTGACAGATCACGTGGGATTTCAGACATGGTGTCAAAGAGAAAGATGCTCAGTATGCTTTGACATTTCATCATGAATAGACTTACTAACGAGCAACGCTTGCAAATCATTGAATTTTATTACCAAAATCAGTGTTCGGTTCGAAATGTGTTTCGCGACAAATTTTGTTCAGCGATGAGGCTCATTTCTGGTTCAATGGCTACGTAAATAAGCAAAATTGCCGCATTTGGGGTGAAGAGCAACCAGAAGCCGTTCAAGAACTGCCCATGCATCCCGAAAAATGCACTGTTTGGTGTGGTTTGTACGCTGCTGGAATCATTGGACCGTATTTTTTCAAAGATGCTGTTGGACGCAACGTTACGGTGAATGGCGATCGCTATCGTTCGATGCTAACAAACTTTTTGTTGCCAAAAATGGAAGAACTGAACTTGGTTGACATGTGGTTTCAACAAGATGGCGCTACATGCCACACAGCTCGCGATTCTATGGCCATTTTGAGGGAAAACTTCGGACAACAATTCATCTCAAGAAATGGACCCGTAAGTTGGCCACCAAGATCATGCGATTTAACGCCTTTAGACTATTTTTTGTGGGGCTACGTCAAGTCTAAAGTCTACAGAAATAAGCCAGCAACTATTCCAGCTTTGGAAGACAACATTTCCGAAGAAATTCGGGCTATTCCGGCCGAAATGCTCGAAAAAGTTGCCCAAAATTGGACTTTCCGAATGGACCACCTAAGACGCAGCCGCGGTCAACATTTAAATGAAATTAAAATTTTATGCGTTTTTTTTTTAAAAAAAGTTATCAAGCTCTTAAAAAATCACCCTTTAGAACGGCGCCAAAGGCCACACAGGGAATATCACAATCGATTTATTGAAAACCAAGTTATCTCACGAAATGGTTCAGTCAATTGGCCGCCTCGGTTGTGCAACGCCGTTAGATCATTTCCTGTGAGGCTACGTCAAGTTTATGGCCTGTTTTTGAAAAAGCTTTAATGCCAAGTTTTTTGAAATAATCGATAAGCGAAATTAAAACTTTCATAAAAAAATTGATTTTTATTAAGTTTCCAAGAATTGTGTGTTAAAAAACCTCTAATACGATTAAGTTATGAATGGAAATTCAATACTGCACATGTAATAACTTCAAGTGAACCGGATATACAATTACATTAATTCCTCATTTAAAATTCTAAATCGATCGAGGCCATCAATCAAGTTACGTCATCATAAATCAATTAATCGCCCTATGTAGGGTACTTAACACAGCGCTGAAACATTTCAATCAGCAACGCTTGCAGTTACTTCATGCCGACTGCGACAGACAGAAAAAACAACAACAAAAAAGTAAATACGAACAAATCATCTCATGTAAATAAGCAAAAAAGAAGAACAACAAAGATGCATCTCCGATTATTTCCAGTTTGCTTAGATCGATCGCCACAAATTCGCTTGCATCGACATTTTCCAATCAATAAAAGCCCACCACTCTCGAGTGCCTCAACCAGTTTTCACTGATTGCTCGACGAGACACCAGCGAAACTGTCGCGAAGATGAACAAATTTACGGTAAATTTGTGAAGTGCTGCAGAATCTTATTCTCAAGTAATCAAACGCTTTACTTTTGCATTTTGCAGGTGATTTTTGTTGCCTTAGCCCTTTTGGGCGCCGTTAATGCTTACGGCGGCGGCGGCGGCGGTGGTAAATACGGTGGTGGTGGCTATGGACCAGGCGGCGGCGGTGGTGGCTTTGGTCCAGGCGGCGGTGGCGGTGGCTTTGGTCCAGGAGGTGGAGGCGGTGGTGGCTCTGGTGGTGGCGGTGGCCATGGTGGAGGCGGTGGATTCGGACCTGGAGGCGGTGGTGGTGGATTCGGCCCCGGAGGCGGTGGTGGCGGTTTTGGACCAGGCGGCGGTGGCGGCTCTGGCGGTGGTGGCGGCTCTGGTGGTGGTGGTGGCCACGGTGGTGGTGGTAGTGGTGGACACAGTGGTGGTGGTGGTGGTTTCGGACCAGGTGGTGGTGGTGGTGGTTTCGGGCCAGGCGGCGGTGGTGGTTTCGGACCAGGCGGCGGTGGCGGCTCTGGCGGTGGTGGTGGCTCCGGCGGTGGTGGTGGCTGGGGTTCAGGTGGCGGCTTCGGCTCGGGCAGTTCTGGCGGTTTCGGTTCAAGTGGTGGCTATGGCTCAAGTGGCGGCCATGGTGGCTACAAAAAGCATGGCTATTAGATTTAAGGCGCTATCTTTATTTTGCTGTGATTCTTTAACTGTGAAATATGTACATAACTTTCGTTTCGGAGAAATCATTGGATATGTTTGATGAAATAAATGTCTTTTTATATAACTACCTCATGTCGTCTTTTGGAGCTTTCGATATTAATAGTTCCTGTATATCTAGATCTTATAGTTTAATGTTCCTTTGAAAGCAAGAAAGCGGTTTGAGTTCATGTTAAGCGATAATTGTTTAAGTAGAGTACCTAGCGTGTACGTAGGACTACTCAGGATCTCGGTGTATTCCGAGTTCTGATCAGAGGTTTTTATAATATCGATCTTCCTGGCTAGATATAATATCAATTATCGTTGGTACCTATTTATGAATTACATCTGTCCCTCGAAGTTGTCTAAACACTCTAGGACTTTGAGTATTTAGATTAAGGATATGCCAAAAATTGGAGATAAAGCTCGGTCAATCATCTAGCGAAGGCACCAGTGCCACTTGTGTAGTATAAAATATTGACTTTTCACACTCTCTTCCTCTCTTTCGTATCTCTCTCAGATTTAACATTGCATAACGAAATGCAATTTTAACTTAATATTGCATAACATAGCATAGCCGAACATAAACATAACTTAATATAACATAAGATAATATGATAACATAACATGGCATGATATACCATAATATAACATAATGTAGCTTAACTTAACTCTACATAACACAACATACCATAATATAACACAACAAAACATAACATAACATAATATAACATAACACAACATAACATAACATAACATAACATAACATAACATAACATAACATAACATAACATAACATAACATAACATAACATAACATAACATAACATAACATAACATAACATAACATAACATAACATGACATAACATAACTTAACTTAACATAACATAACATAACATAACATAACATAACATAACATAGCATAATATAACGTAATATAAAATAACATAACATAAAATAGCATTACATAACATAAAGTAACTTAACATAGCATTGTACCACTTAACATGGCATAACATGGCTTAACTTAGCATGCTTACTTAGCAGTAAAGAGTAAACCGGGAGTCTGTACGCCAGGGCACATAAATTAAAACTCATATATTTTTCCTCGACCGCTTTTAGAGACTCTTAAAAAATAATTACGTAAAAGACACCACGGTGACCGTTAACTTGAATGTTAACCTCACCACATAACCGTCATCAATTTCCATTAGGACACAGCTGTTGCTGTTGCTCATACAACAACACACCTGTAACACCTAGCAAAAGCTCATTTGGCGCGCAAATGAAAGCTCCTTGGCCTGATTTACGACCAGCAAGCCGACATTTCGTCGTAGCTTTTTGCGCTCTTCACCAAATGCGTTCGTTAAAAAAGCACAAGAACTTTGCACTGCCAGCCAAAAAGCTTTTTGAGAACATAACGGTGCCTAAATAACGGACTACCATGCAACGGTTAGTTTAGTCTTCGTGAGGTACTGTTCGTATTAACAACGTTTCGATGCGAGTTAACGCGCCGCCAATTGTGAATAATAAAAAGGGTTCTAGCCCTAACACATATACAAGTGTTTGAAACAACAATAACAACAACAAAAAAAGCAAAAACAAGCAAACAAAGAAATATTCTAAAATAATATAAGGACAGACATTCCTGGCCGACACGCACACACGCGCGCGGGCTAGCTGACTGGCTAGTTGGCACATTGAAGCAAGCTACAACTACTATAATTGTATATTTGTAGTTGTGTGTGTGTGTGGACAAACATACATAATTGTAGTACTACGAGGAGGCAACGTTGAGAAAGTGCACGCGCTTCTGCATATTTCTTTGTATGCTATGTGCTAGCACTGTTATATACGTGTATGTGTGTGTGTTAGTGTGATGCACACACATTGGTGTTGGTGTTGCTGTGTTTATGCAATTACAAAACAAAATATTTAATGGAAAGCGGTAGAAAGTGAAATCATCACCACCCCACGGCCAACGAGACGAGACCCCAGCACTTAGACAGCCTGCACACATACATTCCTCTATGTGTGTGTGTGTGTGCGAGTGTGCTTAACTACTTTTGCCTACTGACTCGCGCATCTGCGTAGGCACACTCGTGTAAGTGTGTGCAATATATATACGAGTGTGTGTGTGTGTGAGTAAGCGCTCAAGCGAAGCTATGTAGTAGTTGCTGAGGAACATCGAGTCTTATATAAGTTGTGTAAGCCAAAAGTAGAAGAAGCAACTGAAAAACGGGCCAACAAAAAACCAGAAAAATAAATGTAAAGCATAGTAACAACAACAACAATAAAGAAATGTACGGTGAATTTACGAAAAGCACGCAGCGTGGAAGCCACTTAGCGCAGTCGAAGTGAAGAGACTAACTAATCCAAGTAAAAACCAACAACAACAACCACAACACAAACAAAAACAAGTGTAACAGTAAAACAAAAAAAAACAACAGCAATTTTGAAAGAAAACATGAAAAGGCATAATAAATAAGAAATACAATAGCAACAACAACAACAGTAAAAGCAAACATGCCACTGCCCTAGAAGCAGTATAATAAATACAAAAACAACAACAAACACAGCAACTAGCATAGTAAGCACAACGAACGTTTGCCTGTTAGCGCCACAACAACAACAAACAAACTTACAAACGGACGTAAGCGCGTGTGTGTGCGCGAATGATTGCCTGCCTGCCGCCATGAGCAAAGCAGCAAGCTTGGCAACTCCTCCTACAACAACTAAACTCCAAATCAAATAAAGCAATAAATTGTGTGCCCCCAACTAGCCACTCCTCAAGTTCCCTCACGTGGCAGCGCCGTGGAACGAGCTTACCTGTTTCGCAAGGAGTCGGTCCGCGCCAACAACACACTCATACCGTTAGAAGCAGCGGCTGAATCGCTTGTGCGAGAAGGTTTTGGCAATTTGTTGCGGCGCAGCAGGGCAGTCGGCATGTTCTCGTAAATTGAGAAATTATAATAAAAATGCAAATAAAAATAAGTAAAATTCAATGTTGTGCAACACTGAAATTATCGCAAGCAAATTTAACGCTTCGCAATGTGCGAATGTCGGCGAGTGTTGCGAATGTTTGGTGAAATTGCGAAATCGTCGGCAAATCACTCGAGAATCAAAGCTCGCAGTTATTAAAAGTGAAATAACGGCAAGTAATGGCAAATAAAATAATATGTAACTACCGTAACTTGGCGTATAATGAGCTTAACAATAACAACAACAACAGCAAAGCGCATGAATACGAATCATAAAGCATGAAATGATATTTTAATTGTTCGTTGCTGTTAATCGTCGGCAAGAAATACTCGCAAATCTACGGTTGTAAATTGTAATGCGATTTAAGGAATTAAGTGAAAAGTTTACAATAACAAAATTACGAACTGAGCTCATGCATTCGCAATGCAACAGGGTGTGTGTTTTATGCGAGTTTAAGGTGATTTCGAATTGAGTGGGGAAATTTTTGAATTTTGGAAGAAAAAAATTAAATTATTTATAAATAAATAAATTAAAAATATATAATTATTAGTTAAAAATTAATTAAATAAATAAGAAAAAAATTAATAATAGTAATATTAATAATGATAATAATAATATAATAGTAACACATAACAAAATATAGTTAAAATTAAAAATTATTGAAAATAAATTTTTTTATAAATAAGAAATTATTTAATTTGTTAAAAATTAAATTTATAGCAAATGTTTGACAAAAAATTATAAATAAATGTTAATAATAAAAAAAAAATAATAATAAAATATAATAGTAATAAATAACAAAATATAGTTTATGAAGTAAAATTAAAAATTATTAAAATACACATTGAGAAAAACTATTTTATTAAGCGTTTTTTTTCAAATTAAATAATATTAAAAATTAAATTAGCACAAAAGTAATGAAAAATTAAGTTAATTAATCCATTATTAAAAATAATAAACTAAAATAATAAAAAAAAATAATAAAATTAAAAAAATAATACAAATTTTAAAAATAAATTGCAATAAAATAAAAAAATTCAATAATATATATAATAATATTGAAAACTCAATAAAAGCAATAATAATAATTTATGTTTGACAAATTAAAAAAAGAAAGATTAAAAAAATCAGAAAAATTTAAATGAAATTGAATACAGAATTCTCACAGTGTATTAACAATTAATTAAAAATTAAATTAAAAATTAATTGAGCAAATAACTACATAATTTTTATTAAAAAATTTATTTAAAATATTTAAATATGAAAAAAAAATATTAAAAGAAAAATTTGTCCACTGTAAAAAATTATTAATTACAAATTAATTAAGCAAAAATTCCAAAAATTTTATTCAGAAAAATTTTAAAATGTCAAAAAAAAAATAAAGTAAAGAAATAAAAAATATAATAAAATAAAATAAAACCAAATAAAATAAAGTAAAATAAAATAAAATAAAATAAAATAAAATAAAATAAAATAAAATAAAATAAAATAAAATAAAATAAAATAAAATAAAATAAAATAAAATAAAATAAAATAAAATAAAATAAAATAAAAATAAAAATAAAAGAAAAAATAAATAAAGCAGAAACAACAAGCCTTCATGAAATATGTTAATAAAAATTTAACGAAACTCAAAAATCTCAGAGTAAATTATAAAAATATTTACAAGTATTCTTTTAATCGAAAAAATGAAAAAAAATTGAGATCAAAACTAACAGAAAAAAAAAATAAAACAATTAACAATTTTAAGCTAAAATAAAATATCAGATTAAATTATATAAATTTGAAGAAAAAAAATTTTTAATCGTAAAATGAAAAATTTTAGTTCAAATCTTACAAAAATTTGTATTTAAGTGAAAATTAACAAAACTAATTTCAAGAACCGTATGAATATATCTAGTGGAGAGATTCATATTTTCCAAAATTTTATAAATTTTAGTTCGGAAATAAAACAACAAATTTGAACTGATTAATTTAATTTCGAAAACTATAATTTAATTGAATTAAATTAACTATAAAAAAATCAAAATTAAATTAATCAAACAAATTAATAATTATATGTCAGAAATTAATAAAAAAAAAACAAAATATATTATGTAGAAAAATGTATTTATTTTAAAATTTTATAAATTTTAGGTCGAAAAACAAAACAACAAAATTGAACTTATTTATTTAATTTCGAAAATTATACGAAAAATTAATCGAAAAAATGAATAAGTTTGCAGTAGAATTAAAAAAAAAACTTTCAATTAACTAAAATTAAACAAAATTAAGTTCGAAAATTATATTACAAATATAATGCAGCAACAAAAGAATAATTTGGTGTTAAATAAGTTCATTAAAAGAATAAGTTAAGTAAAAAATTCAATAAAATAAAAATAAACAAAACGAAGTTTAAAAATTAAAAAAAAAATCGATTTCAAAACTGCATTGTGTAATAAAAGAATAATTATACAAAAAAAAATAATTATCAAAAATTATTAAAAAATAAAAAAAATATATAAAAAAAACAGCAAAAAAATATAAAATAATTATCTAAAAAAAATTACAAAATACTAAAAAATTTACAAAAAAAAAATAATTATATGAAAATCGAGCACCCTTAAATACCTAAACTAGCTGTAGATCAAAACTTAATTAAGATAAAAATCAGTAGATCTGTTAGCTAAGCACAAACAACAGATTTGATGTTTCACCGCAATTGTTTGCTAGCAAATAACAAAAGTACATTGTTAAATCAGCACTAAAAATTAGCTACAAATTAACTAGAAGCAAGCTCTAGGCGTTAGTTTATGTAAATAACGAGCACCTAAGCGGCATAGAAAACAGAAACAAGTGATTGCTTTTAATTGCGTTTAAATGTGAGTTTCATAAGCAGTCAGCAAATAAAAACAACAATTATGCCATTAAAATACAAATATAAAATTTTGTGAATTAACGCAAAGTGAAAACATAAAATGCAAATAAATGCTAAACAAGGCAAACAGGTAAGCTAAACACTAGTTGATTTGTTTGACTACGAAATTTATGCAAATATTTGCAAATTGGTGCCGCAAGCGGTGCGACAAATTTTTCATTAAAATTTTGTTTGAAAAATAACGAATTTATGTGAAGTGGTTTATATGTATATAATATATACTCAAATTTTTTATTCACTGATTGGGCATTAATTATTTTTAGATATAGGTAGAAATAGTGGGAAACTAAAAAAAATGTTGCCTACATTGAGGCGGTTTATCATAATCGTATTTTATCGAAGTCATGCACATTATTATTCAACATTTATACTAAATAGTTATAAATTACTTGTTATATAGTAAGAAATAAAAAAAAAGGTTGCCTACATTCAGGCGTTTTATCAAAATCTTATATTATCGAAGTCACACATCTTATTACTCAACATTTATACTGAATAGCTATGATTCATATTTTATAAGGTAGTGGGAATTTAAAAAAAAGGTTGCCTACATTCAGGCGTTTTATCAAAATCTTATATTATCGAAGTCACACATCTTATTACTCAAACATTTTACTGAATACTTATAAACTATTTTTTATAGTAAAAAATTAATAAAAATGTTGCCTACATTGAGGCGGTTAATTATAATCGTGCTTTAGCGAAGTCACACACCTTATTCATTGAAAAATTCCTTGATATACGGCTGAAACAAGTTTTTTGCCAGGTTCCTATTATATGTAAGGTATCTACCATGTTATCATTTCTCTAATATATAATGTCTCCAGTCACCCACTTCAAGGTTTTCACGCTTGCTCGTGCCTTTGACATCTCTCTGCTCTCAAAAGCTCAATATTTTTATTGAATTTTCCACTTAAATTTCGTGGCATTATTCAATTTCAGCTAGCATTTCAAATAAATTCGATTGCCTCCCAAAATTATGCAATACCAGCAGAACAAATATGTATCCAATAACACTTGCCTATAAATAAAATTCATGTCACATTGCTATAGTATAAATATATGTTTAACATATTCGTCTATACCTTGTTGTTGCCAATAAATTATGCATGTCAAATGTATAAACATTTTTGGTGGAATATTGAAAATTACAAAGCTCTTGGGAAATTACAAATATTTACTTTGCTGCTGGTTCTTTGGCGCCAAATGCGCTTAAGGCTTTGCATACCAAATTTATGTAGCTAAAAAATTGAAACAATTTTAATTTTGTTATGGATTGTTTGTGTTCGTCATATCGCGCAAAAAAAAAAAGTTAGCCGCTTATATAAAGGCGCTTTGGCAGAGCTTCAAACATTTTTTATAATACGCCATGACTAGAATCGCAAATAATCGTCTTTATTGCATTACTCATGTTTGAATTAAATTGTATTTTTATAAAAAAATTTTGCAAATTGTATTAAAACAACTTTTATGGGAGTTAGCTTGCATATAGCAATGGGGGAGGACATGGCGTATGAGTAACATTTTCAATGCGTTTACTTGTATGTGCTTTTGTAGTTTAATTTACAATATCTTTATAAATCCATGTATTGAAACGAAGTGTGCGACATTCAATAAACTATTTCTTTATTATTTTATAAATTTGTGTCAATTTATATTGAATTTTTCAACAAAAAATCCAAATATTTACTATATAAGTTATGTTTTTATACATTTTTTTGTATGGAAAATTGTTTGATATGACAAGTTATTTTCACGAAATTTTACGCAGTTTATTGTTAAAAGCAGCGCTGCAATATTCTGAGGTATTATGCAGATCAGAGCACTATAGTGTATAGCTGCCATACAAACTGAGCGATCAAAATCAAATCCTTGTATGGAAAACTATTTGATTTTCAAAGATATCTTCATGAAATTTGCCATAGATTATTATCAAAAGTAGAGCTATAATCTCTGAACATATTGCTCGTATCGGACTACTTTAGCGTACAGCTGTTATACAAACTAACCGATCGAAATTAAGGTCTTGTATGGAAAACTTTTTTACTTGATTTGATATCTTCCTGAAATTTGGCACAGATTATTGCCAAAAGTAAGCCTACAATCTCTGAGTAAACTGCTCGTATTGGACCACTTTAGCATACAGCTGCCTAATAACACCACATTAAAATCAATTTCTTTCTATGAAAAACTTTTTTATTTGTGAAATTATCTTCAAGAAATTTGACTTATATCATTTTCCAAGTCAACACAATAATTTCCAAACATATTGTTCAGATCGTACCACTATAGCATATAGCTGCCATACAAACCGACCGATTAAAATCGAGATAAAATCTTTGTACACCATTCTAATGACATCAGCCGTAAAGCATTTAGTTAATGAATAAAACGTATTCATAACTCTTACATTTGTACATATAACTGCCTGTAATTTGATTTAAAATTTTCCTCAAAGCAACTTTTACAAGCATAAAACCACTTAATACCAGCTGGTATGCTACTGCGTATGAGTGATCTGTCTTTTTTTGAGTAAGAGAAACACATTTTGACTTTTGGAAAATGGAACAAAAGAATAACAATCAAATTTAGTGTTGACAAATGTAAAAAAATTTAATCTAAAATGTAAAATTGAAAAGTCAAACGAAAAATTTTAAGAATTTGTTGTAATAGCCGAAAAAATATTTGAATATGAAAAGCATTAGGTATGCCACGTCGTATGAGTAATTTATTTCATATCTTATGTGTATGATAAAGTTATTTAATTTTTCTAAATATTAAATCATGTAAGTGTGTAGCGATTGAAATAAAGAAAATATTATATATACAAGATTTTTAAAATTTGAAAAAAATACTTTTCTCCAAAAATTCTATGAAAATATTTGCTGTTCCAAACCAGTCTTCTGTTAACATTTCTGGTTGTGGTCATGTGCTAATAAAAGTATATTTTAATTTTTAATTACAAGAAGAAAACGTACCGACTCCGTCTGAAGTAGTTGAAAGTTGAAACGGAGTATATGTATGTATATCGTTCTCTAAAATGAAAAACATCGTAACATAAAAAAATCGAAATTGAGTTTTTTACTGCTTACGATGCTGTAGTGAATCATATTACGTATATGCAGCATAAAATTTTCAGCTTCCGTTGTCAGATATAACCAATTTATAACCAATGTATAACAATTTTATAACCAAAACTAAAATTTTGGTTCAATATGAATTAAAAAAAAATTGTTATTTAGTTTTATATTGCTTACGATGATGTAGTGAATCATAATATGAATATGTATTACAAAATTGTTAGCTTCCGCTGTCAAATATAACCAATACATAACCATTTTTTAACCAAAACTCACATTTAATTATCATAAAAAAATTGAAATTGAGTGTTTTATTGCTTACGATGATGAAGTGAATCATATTATGTACATGTAGCATAAAATTTTCAGCTTCCGCTGTCGAATGTAACCAATTTATAACCAATATATAACCATTTTATAACCAAAACTCAAATTTTGTTTCAATATGTGTGGTTTCTATTATATCGTTTTTTCTTCGCTGTAAACTTATGAAAAGGGATGTTACGCTATTTTGCATTTTAGGTAGCGATACACTACTCTTTCTAACCATTTAGTAGGATTAAATCAATAATTTGAATAGTCGTTTATATATTCTCTTCTATGATTTCAGAAACATATCTAACAAAACTTACATAACAAGTAGATAGTGCTCGTAAGACGAGATTTCAACTTCTTCTTACTATTTCCTTCTATTTTCTTTCCATTTTGAACACATATTTCTCTACTGAAAACTATTAAAATCCACATTTTCATTTAAAAACTTTGCCTGGAATTTTTTTAGTCGGGCAAATATTCAAAATAAATTCAATAAAAACTTTTAAACTTCAGTTTTGTACCGGTATGCCGTGAATATTGCCCGAAAACTACTTACATTCAGCTATATCCTCGAAATAGACATCTCGACTTATATTGACTTAAACTTATCAACCCAATAACTTGAATCGATTTCTAATATAAAATTTGTGAAACAAAACACTTAAATGCTTGACAATCATTTACATAAAATATCCGTAAATTCTCCTTCACAAATACTTCAAAAGTCTATGGGTAAAAAAACTAACATAACTTCTCAAAAGCCACTTGTCGAGCAGATCAAAGTATTCGCTGAACTTTAGGCAGAAAAAATAAACTTCGTCGACAACATGAATAATTTAGAAACAATATTTTTCTATTGAAAATGCTTTAATGACCAGCTAAAAGCGCTTAAGTCGAGTTAAGACACTACTACATTATTCCCAAGAAAACATGACAGCAGCTACCAAATGAGCATTTTTTGTCGACTTTTGCTACTGCTTTAGACTGTAACTGAAGAAAAGTATAACTCGCACCAACCAAAAATTTGTTTTAAGACTATAAAATAAACTTGTTTTTCCAAATTTCACAAAATAATAAACTTTTTCTCAAAATTCCACAAAGTGAAGTTTGCTTCTTTATCCATATTGCGAGCGCATTGTTTGCGATAACTATGCAGCAATTGAATAAAATAACCAATAGATGCGCGTACTCATTTATATTACCCAAAAAACAAGAAGTGGCAGAAACAATGAAA
The DNA here is from genome assembly GCF_023373825.1 of Bactrocera dorsalis. Classification (NCBI taxonomy): domain Eukaryota; kingdom Metazoa; phylum Arthropoda; class Insecta; order Diptera; family Tephritidae; genus Bactrocera; species Bactrocera dorsalis. The sequence continues at coordinate 61,772,918 of NC_064306.1, read as the reverse complement.
GCTTAAACGTAGATTTGTAGCTTCTTTGTTTTGAATTATTTATGAAGCAATGGAATATTTTGACCACACAAAAGAGAGTTCATTGAAATGTATTGCATTGAATGGCCATGTCATGAGCAACATCTATGCGCTCAAGGATAACGCAAGCTCAGCGCACACACAAACACATAGATACATTCATACATATATACATATATACTTACATACAAATTTCTGAAGTTTGAGCATAGTGATGGCGAATGATAAATAGTTTATGCACTTTGTCCGACTCGATGCTTTGCATAAATAACTATGAAATTGCCTTGTACTCAAATACAGAATAAATAGTTTTATGCCCGGTGGCAGCTTCGCGCATAAGGTTACCATGAGTTTACGGAACTAACGGTGAATTGTGATAGTTTTGTGGTTGCTAGGACTTGAGTGTATGCAAAAATGTTTAGAGGAATAGGCACGGCCCTTCAAATGAAAGTCGAATCTATTTAAGAGGAATAGGCCAGGGATGATATCTGTTCACGAATTGTCAACTTGAAAAATTATTTCGGAAATATTTTTGTCGCTAAAATAATAGAATGAGGAACCAACTTCCGACTAAACAGTCTTGTCAATCACTGCGTCCGTTGCTTGGTCAGGTTCAGAAGAATTGGAGTAGAAATTATAATATGTTATACTAAAATATACCTGTCATCATCGTTGGTCTTGGTAGACTTTCCTTAAGGTATTCTTGACGAAAAATTTTTCTCAGAGGTCAAATAATGTGTCCAGCTCCAGAAAGTCGTCGGTTATTTCCAGTTTTCGGAAGTAAAGACGGACTTTATCCTTGAATGTTATTCAAGTTATTATCTAAGTTACTCTACATTTAACTTTTTCTGAGAAGAGACTGTTATAAAGCGTTCATAGAACGGATCATGTTAAAAAATGTCGAAGCAGCACCGAATTTTAAGACAAAACGGTGACGTAGGTGATCAAGTTCAGAGTTTATTATTTACATATTGCGATGGACCGAATATCCTCAGTAGCTTTTGCGACCTCTCTTTGTCTCTCATCCTTGAAAAAAACTTCTAGTACAAAAAAATGGTTCAGGTCAGCGGGTTCGAGGTTCATATTTCGTGTATGTTGGAACTTTTCTAGTAGACTTCGAAACTTTTTTGAATTATTGTGATTTTATTATATACATAACTTTGACAACTAGACAATTGTTAAGGTCATTAGATATCCAGAGAATTCTTTGGAGACTAACAAACAAACCTTGGTCAAAACGTACCAGTTACCTAGACCCGACTGTCCCAGAGGGTTTCATAGCTTTCCAGTATTAGATCAAATAGAGCACCCGAACTTGTGGTGGTACTTGATATTAAGAATTTCTTCAGACGATACACGCCAAAGTGAAAGTTCATTCAGAATCCGTTCTGTACGCACTTACCACCTTACTACAATTTTTCGCGTATTTTTTTACGCTCCAAAATTATTAAAACAAATATTTGCATAACTGTTTATGTGCTGAATACAATATTCATATCATCTATAAGCGCATATATTCATGGACTTGCAAAGTACTATTCTATCGCATTTGCATTGAAATCGCTAAGAAGACTCTCTTGCTTGTATTTCGACAGACTGGCCGACGCATTTGCCATAAGCGGATAATAGAGACAAAGCTCATTTAAAAATACGAGTAATTCAGTCATTTTATCGTCCGTCAGCTGCCGCAGTTGAGTTAATCCAGTGGGAGTTATAAGAACAAAAACTCGGCGTGACATGTACCCCAAGCCTGCAAGTATATATATATGTGTGTGTGCTTGTAAAAGCTTTTTGCATTCAAAACATTTTCATGTACTTGTCTATATTTGCATTTACGTACTTGTTTTCATTTTCGCGCAAAACTCGAGGCGAATTTTGTTTTTGCAATTTATTTATATGCCAATCTAAATTTACCCTGCAGACAAATTCGCTTCGTTTAAAGTGCTGATATTGACCGCATTTGCTTGTGGAGTGGAGGTACGTTATTACTGATTCGCTTTTGATCTCATTTCATGTTTTCTTTTACTTTTAAAATGTGATTATCGACTTAACGATGAACAAGAAGTTAAGTGTGGCGAGAGTGTTGGTTTGAAGATCGTTAGTGTTCTTGCTGGTGTATAATTTCGGCTTCAAAAAGTCAAGAAAATTATATAGTAATTAGGGTTGTCGATCACCGTCACCATTCCTCTGGTCGAGCTTCCCTTCAGCCGATTTTTTCACCAGAAAAATCATGCAACATATAGGTTGACAGATAGTAGTCCTTTTTTCCAACCAATCCTACCAAGCTGCTGGTATTTCTAACGATTCTCTATTGATGTGTGTGCTCTCTTTTTGTCCCGATGGAGGACAATTCCTCTCCTAATGAAAATAGCTATTCGCTTTTGAACGATATTTTCTTTCATACTGTCCATTTGTTGATTAAGAGTTTGGCCGTAGCGAAACAGCTCATGGTAGATGAACAACTGATGAGTCACCAATACCATCCACCACACAGCAAAATCTCGTTGGCTATCAATCCAACCTCGGTACATAAGATTTGCAACGCAAGATAAAATATTTTTATATTGGAAAAATAATGAATTCATTTATACCAGACTTTATAAAAGGCACTGAAAGAGTTCTGCAACGGAAAAGTATGTTTAGAAACATTGTTCACCTCACAATAAAGCAATACAACCTCTCTAACTTAGGTTCCTGACTGGGCAAGGGTTTAAGGAGAAATAATGTTACCAGTTGTCGTCAGATTCCAGTTTCATCAGGCATCAAACTAAAATTTTTAGGACTACTTCTTCCTCTTTTTTATAAGCGTAGACACAGCTTACACGGTTATAGCCGAGTTTACAACAGCAGCCAGTCGTTCTTCCTTTTCGCTGTTTGGCGCCAATTGGAGATTCCAAGTGTAGGCAGGTCTTTCTCCATCTAGTTTTTCCAACGAATTGGAGGTCTGCTTAACTCAGTGAGTACTACGTCGAAGTGTTTTCGTCCATTCGGACGACATGATCTAGTCAACGTAACCGCTATCTTTTAATTCGCTGAACTCTTGCCAACAGGTGCTACTTCGGACTAAGTAGGCAATTGAGAAGCAAAGTCCTCTCTCGACAAACAAAAAACAAACTCTATAAGTCACTTATAATTCCCGTCCTGCTATATGGTGCAGAAGCATGGACAATAACAACATCGGTTGAGTCAACGTTACGAGTTTTCGAGAGAAAAGTTCTGCGAAAGATTTATGGTCCTTTACGCTTTGGCAACGGTGAATATCGCATTCGATGGAACGCTGAGCTATGTATATGATACATACGACGACATTGACATAGTCCAGCGAATTAAAAAACAGCGGCCACGCTGGCTAGGTCATGTCGTCCGGATCGTCCATGCCTCTGAACCATATAGCAGCGACACGGCACTCCTCATCGTACCAGCAGTTCTTTTTTTTTCGAAAACCAATAGTTTCGTTTGCTGCTGTACGCAAGGCATTTGAAATGCTGTCTCATAGTTCCCTTATACCGCACGTCTAAAACTCTGGAGACATGTCTTCGTCTATCACAACATGGTCGATCTGCTTGGTAGCTTTTCGATCCGGAGACATCCAGATAGCTTGATGAATTTTCTTATGCTGGAGTTTAGTACTACAGATAACCATAATTCGGGACCCGGTCGATCAGCCTCAACCCATTTGGGGACGTTTTCTCATGGAGGCTGAATTTACCGACCGTTGTGCCAAAGATACTTTCCTTGCTCACCCTGGCGTTAAAGTCGCCAAGCACGATTTTGACATCATGGCGGCGGCAGCTCTCATAGATGCGCTCCAAGCCGTCATAGAAGGCATCTTCGTTCACATCGTCCGTCACTTCCGTTGGGGCGTGGGCGCAAATTAGCGATATGTTGAAGAACTTCGCTTTGATGCGTATTGTGATTAGACGTTCATCCATCGGGGTGAATGCTAGGGCTCGGCGACGGAGTCTCTTTCCCGGCACGAATACCACACCGAATTTGCGCTCCTTTATCCACTAAATAAATGTCACAAGGATCTACCCGCCTCAGACTTTTTCCCACATCGCATTTCATGGACGGCGGTAAAGTCGGCCTTAACGAAGACATCAACCAACTAGACAGCGGCACCTTCCCAACTAAAAGACCGGACATTCTAGGTGCATGTCCATAAATTGTAATCCTTAATACGTGTACAGTGGTCGTCATCAAAAGAGAGTGTCTCTCATTCGAGGCTCTTATGATCTTTTGGGGCTGTTTTTTCACGTGGCGGGTTGCAAACCCACGGTACAATCCTGGGTAGGGGATGTTTCTCCTTCTCACTTTAACTCGCCTTCTAACGGATTTTTTGGCTACCCAGAGAATACTTGGTCTGAGACCGGAAGTCGTGAGCTGCTTGAGCCATATGTAAAAGAATCGTTTTTGGCCACACCCAAGTGAATGGCGCTCAGGGAACTTTCCTCACTTGTGTGAACTTCTACACATAACTCCATATTCCAATTTTGACCGATCTTAAAAATCTTGATAAATTAATGCTTCATAAGAGCTTGCGAGCCCTTAACATAAATTTGTAAACCATGCTGTGAGATCTTCTGTAAAGCTTTTCAATTTACTGCTTCCTACAGCTCTCATTTCGTAACCTTAAACTTGTGTGGAGAGAAATCGGTGGCATCACTTTTTCACACCAACCACATTTAGCTGAAAATTTCCCACCGGCCACACCAAAACCATACTTTGTTTATGCAAATGTTAATCTTTTTGGCCCTTTCAGAAGTTTGCATGGACGGCTTTTGCCATTTAGCCATGCAGCTCTGTGGTCATCAATTTAAAAAGCGCCAAAATGATGCTTTCACTTTTGCTATTTTGCCATTCATTGTCGGTGCTGCTGCGCTTTCTTGCTGTTGTTGGCCATGAGGACCAAGGGCCGACAAAAAGTAGATAAATATGTATATATGTATGTATACGGAAAAATAAGCAACTATGCGCTGGCACGGCTGAAAACAGCATATTCTTCACTATTTTTTCTTTTCTTTGGATTTTTTTTATGTGAAAGTTGTAGTCGCGCAACACAACACTTGACAGCCATGAATGGCAAATGCTGCTGTCCTCCTAGTCATTGTAGTCACTCTGTCTCATTAACGAGCGAAACGAACGAACGTACGTACGAGCGCGTGAAAGCGTCGTAAATGATGCTATTGCCATTGCCATTGCTACTGACTGCTCTTCAGCGGGGTGGCTTAGGGTGCGGGGGGTGGTCTTCAAGTTTGCGCCATCACTTTTATGGCACTCCCCACGCCACTCGCCCTCCGCCTCGTGTATTGTACATGAAATGTTGTCGTAAAATAAAGTACACTGCAATAAAGGCGCTGCAACAAAAGCAACAACAATACTGTTGCGCCAAGAAGTTTCATCTCAACACGGCCAGCCGACTTTATGGCAGCCTCAATGTGCGCGAAATGCATTTCAAACGCTTGTGTGTGAGTGTGTGTGTGTTTGTGTGGTGTACTATGTGGGCGGCGCACAGTATGCTTTATGTAATACATACCTACACGAGTTTACAGTTACTCATTTAATTTCAACGTTGTCACGCCACAAACTTAGCACCCTCTACTTCATCGCTCTTTTCTCGAATTTAGTTTGCTGCAACACCGAATTGCTGGTTTTTAGGTGCGCGCGTGTATGTGTGTGTGTGTGGGCGCTCGCTCGCTCATATTTGCACAAATGTCTTGTAATGAACATGATTAATGGTGTTTTGTGCGAAAATCTGTTGTCTTGTTTACATTTCAAGCATTATTAATTAAAACTAATTTAACTTTTTGCGCTGCTAACGGCAATTACCAAGTACAAATGTGGCTGCAAGGTTGCATTTCATCATAAAGCGCGTGTAATTAAATAAAAGTAAAAAAAAAATGTTGCCCTGTTGTGGTTTTCTTATTAGATATACTTGTGAACTTGGTCGCTTTTGCAGTTGTTGTGTTTACTTTTTGTTTATTGTTAGTGTTGTCTAGTAAACCCTTTATTTGGTTTGCCACGAGGCTTGTAACACAAAGAAGAAAACGTTGAAAATTTGAAACAAGATGTTATATAAATAATCAGAGTGGCGAGTTGAGTTAATAATGTAATTTTGATTCATCTATCTGATCGTCTGTCTGTATATACTCCAACTAGTCCCTCACTTTTTAAGATATTGATCAGTCTCTTGATGTCTGCTCTTAAATGGATCCCATGGAAGGACGCTGCATATCCAGAACCTCTGAACACGTCTTCTCAACGTCTCCGCCGCGTAGTCGACAGTAGCACAGCCATTGGGATGCTTTTGAGAGCATTCGCACATTTGCCCGCTCTTCCGTTTCGTGTGAACCTTTTCTGCGCTACTACATCCGTCACGAGAGTGAGCAATAGCCTCTTTTCTGCGAGCACCTTCTGTATCCGCCCGATGTGACTACCCCGAACCAAAGCAGCTGAGCTGCCTACTTTTGCAGCGGCCGCAGTCAACTTCGCCTCAGAAACAGCGCGCGCTCCTTTGACGATAGGGCATCCTTAAGACCCTTGGCTCAACGCGGTGAGCTTTCGGCCGCGACAGAGCCCCTGACGCGGTAAGGCCATCGTTACTTCCAAATTCGACTCGGTGTTGAGAAGGCATAACACCTCGGATTAGAATGCAGCTCTTTCTCCTGACGCATGCAGCTTCCCACAACAGACTCATGCTGGTTGGGAGAAGCCGTGAATGCCTTGCAGCTAAGCCATTTGGGTGCCGCAGGAGTGGTCTGGCAGGGGGACGGACTATATTCAGCTGTTATTTTCTAAAGCTGAATGATTGCTGAAAAGCCAACATACTGACTATACTGGTTTGTAATTATAGTCCAAGTCTAATTCACGTCAGTCCAAATCGCATTTTCCATTTGCTTATTTAAGTCAATCCAAAACATCAAGTGTAGCCAAGTTTTTATCTACTCGGTTCCTCAAAATTTATACTCACAAAGCTCTTAGAAATCACGGGAGAAACCTCTCTATGCTTTATTCAGCTATTTTCTCTTAAGGTGATTATGTGCGGAAAGACTATACAATTCTGGACCAGAAAAGCAACAGTAATTCTAGTCTAGTCTAGTCTCATCAATCGAAGTCTCATTTTCTCTTTCCTTGTTGAGATCAAACCGAAATATCAAGTGTTGTCAAGTCCTCACCATTCTACCGGTTCTATGCTTTGCAATACGTCATTAGCTCATAAAGATCAGTGATTATCCTCCCGTTTTTTTCGGGAACTCAAGGGTCACCTTAGATCCCACTACTACATCACTTATTATGAATGAAGTTTATTCCTCTTTACTCAATCCGAAACAGCAATGATGTCAAGAACTGTATATTACATATTCGATTTCAAGAACGAAAATTATATTACTTTTGATTCAGACTATCTAGTAGATGTCTCATGTATATAACGCCCATATTAGGGGTCGGAACTTTGATCGTTTTTTGTATACCAGAGGTTTCTTATTAGCCTAAATTCTCAACTTTGACATTTTACTGAAACAAATACAGCGGCTAAATACCTCCGCTATTCTTAAAACATCGAAAGAAACCTCAAAACCAAAGAATATATCAAGTCTAAAGCCTGGTTTGTTGTGCTTTTTCGGTTGCAAGTTGCGAGAATTGATCCTTTGATCAAAAGATTTGTGATCATTGTTCTGTAGTATTGAAGCTTGACTCTGTCTCTGTAGCTTTGGTTGGATGTTTTCAGTTAGACAAACTCATCAGCTAGTTTGTCTTCAACTTTGACGAATATTACCTAGTTTGTTGTTAATTATTACTAGGATCGTCAATTGTCATAAGCCGTGTCTTCAAATTATCTGAAATAATGTGTTTCACACGAAGTTCCGTTGCATAGTCAAATGAACTTTCTTTTGACAGTCCGATTATGGAGATCTTAATTTGGGACTAAAGAGAAACTATTAAAATCAGGGATTATACAGTTTCAAGTAGGTCAGAAGTACTCAGACAATGTTGTTGTTAATGTTAATTCCTTAGTAATTTTGAAGAATGCTGTCTAGTCGACAGTCTTTGGTTGGATAAAAATCCGTCTCCGTTCTAGTTACGTAGAACAGACTGACGTGGAAACTATACTGCTTTACAGTTTGATATTAGTTTGATCATCAGACCAACCAGTCGTCTGGTAGCAAAATATTTCTAGTCTGTTACTGTACATTTAGAAACATCCGAGTGGTAGATACGCGGATAAGCTCATCTCAGTCGTATATCTGAACAAATAAGCATTATATTCACTAAGTTATTAATACCGTCATCATGGCGACCGCAATGCAGCAAAATTCGGAAAAATTTTAAGAATAACGGTTCCCTCCTACCTGCTGTGAACTTTTTCTTCTGCTTTTGAAAAATCCGATACAAAATTTTCCCCATTCAGGTTCTCGTATCTGGCATCTTAATCACCTGCTGAGACTCTAAAACAACTTTCCAAAAAAGTCGTTGGCAAAGTTTGCTTATTTCAAAGTATCCAATGTAATGAGATGAGGGTCAAGTTAGAAACTAAAGAAGTAAGACGGGGTTGAATACGGCGAACCAGATTTAGCACGGATTTGTATTTCTTTGAAGAAATCCTTAGAATAAATGGTGTTCAAGAAGTATTTTATTTTAAACAAATTTGAAAAAATCTTCTCAGGAATATAAGGGGTTCTGTTTTATCTCAGCGTCGTAACAAATTGTTCAGGCGGAAATGGTCTAATACAAGATCCCGTTGGCACCGCAGCCGCAAATAGGAAACATCCATCTGCAACTGGCGGATACATTTAAATATCTAGGGCTCATCCTGAATAGGAAGCTTTCAAGGAAGTAGAATATCGAAGAGGAAGCAAAAAAGGCATCGATTGCCTTGTACTGCTGTAGAGGAGTCTTTCGCAAAAGATGGGTCTCTCATCGAAAGTCGTCCCCATGGCTCTACGACACCATAGTCAAGCCCATTATGTTCTATGGAGTCGTTATGTGGAGGAGGCTCTTGAAAAGACCACACTTGCAAAGAAACTCGAGAGCGTTTAACGAACGGCGCCCATCATCAAGTGTGGTGCACTAAGATCCACTTCAAGCATGGCATTTAACGCCGTCTTTAATGGCTGCGAAAGCTGCTATCAGACTCAGAGAATCTCGGTTCTTAAAAATATATAAGTCTGATTAAAAATATATAAGGTCGGATGGATATCCTCACTCGCTTTGATTTTCTACTGGATCACTTGGATCATGGAGTCGCCAAACCGAACTCTGGCGGCTCCTACTCTACCCATATACCGCAAAGGTAGTTGTAGGTGGGAAAAAATCGTTAGAGGAGAATGTCAGTGAGCTTTTTGATGAATGAGTCAAAGCTTGCGGTGAAGGTTGGTGGAGGGTTTACTGTCAGGAGCTTCTCTATCAACTCCAGCTTCAGACTTCTTGACTATTACAGTGTTTTCTAAGCCGATGTTGCAACCATTATGGTGCTCCGGAGTACAGCTTCTTTCAGAGAAGTGATCATCCACTCAGATAGCAGAACGAGATACTGGTCTTAAGCTCATTAGCCTTCAGGGTTGGTCAAGTAGTACCTAACCTCGCTATCAATAGCATCGATTGTCTTTGCGATAAGACTGTTATGAGGCCCAGGCCACAGCGGAACCGTCGGAAATTGTAAAACCGATGAGATAAAAAGAGAAGACACTCTAGAACCGTTATCGGTAGAATGGGAGCTGGTCGGTGCTTCTCTATCTTCTTGTGTTCTGCAACTAGATAGCTGGGCTTCGCGGAAGCTTGTCCACCATGCGCACATGTACTTCATGTACTTTCGCAAAAACTTTTGGCTCAAGATCTTGCGATCACCTAGTGATCACTTTTTACCGTAAGTAAAGCCACTTTTCCCTTTTGCTTGATATAATTTACTGCGAAATTCGCGATAAATGTGTGTTTTTTGAGATCTAAAGAGTACCGTTATTTAAAAAGTGGGCGTGGTCTTAAAGTAACCAATCTCCGGAGAGCATGCGCACTTCAAATTACCGTTAGCAGCACAAATACATTATACCCGCGAGCCAGAAACTCCGCTTGGCTCAAAAAATCCATCGGCGACACAAATAAACAGCACGAACGCAATGTTGGTTTTCCATCAACTATTCGAAACTTGCCGAGAGAGTTCGTACGGTGGAGAGTAAAAACTTCAGGAAAAAGAAAACAGTTTTTCTTCCATTTAATCTATAGCGCCATGGAGCAGTGTGCGCTGAGCAAATATTTTTTCGTAATTTTCCACAGTTTGCTTGCCAAGCTGGGGCCACACGAAGCACTCGCTCGCGTTCGCGCTTGGGTCAGGCGGTTTTTTCGCTTGATTATTTATTTTGTACCGTTTTGCAGTATTTGTTGTTAAACTTTTAGTGGCGCGCCGTCTGTTGCCATTGTGGCATTTCAATATGCATGCAACAAAGCGTGCAACAACAACAATAAACATTAAGCGAAAGCGTAAAAAGTTTTTATTTTTAATTTTTTTTTGTTTTTCTTTTTTTCTACTTTGCTCTAATTTCGTTACAGCGCTGATACCCCCCACCACGCCGCTGTCTGCATTTGCTTAGTCGGTCATTTTGTGGTGGCCAGTCTGGCTTACTTAGGAACGAAAGGATTGGCGTATATCGAAAGGAAGCACACAAACACATAAACATACATACACACATAGAAAGTATGGAGGTGGGGACCACTCGACGCGCCAAGGAAAACTATCGAATGTGCGCGATTCATGCGAGCGGAAAGCGTGTAATGTGAAACTCCATTTCACAGATTGCGATATGTGCGTGTGTGTGTGTGCTTGTGTGCGTGTCAGCCCTCGTTGTGGTCAATATGTAGGACGCGCTTGCGAAGTAACGAAACTCCCATGCGATTTCGAGAATGAAATTGCTGTTGATTAAATGTATACAACACACACACACACACATACATATTTTCCCTTTGTGTAGGTGTGCGCTGTGAAAATATCTCGTTTGAAGTGTAATAAAAATGAACTATGCATTTGCGTGTTTATAAATCATAAAAAACGACACTATATATGTGTCTGTGTGTGTGTGCGTCACGCTACACGCTGTTGCCACTGGACCACAAGTCAAGGCGGGCTCCGCTTTTTTGGGGTCACGCACCTGTGGTCGCAATGCATGTGAAAAACTTTGAAAATTCCAGCAACAGCAACAACAAACACTGTGGTTTAGCGCATGTGGTGAGCGTTAATGTGTTTGTGTGTATTTAAATTAAGTGAAATAAAATAGCGAAGTACAAATGAAACAAATAAACATAACGAAATGAAAACATTAGCAAATAAATAATAAAGAAAAAACAACAAAAGTGAAATAAGTTCCTAATAATATGAGAGTTGGGTCAACTAATGAAATTTGCCTCGTTAAAAATCCCTGCTGGGAATATTAGTAATACTTTGCTCAAACAATGTTGGCCGCTAAATGCGCTGTAGCGCCTAAAAGTATGCAATCAAATATTGTTATATGAAAACAGCGAGTTACAGTTAGTTGGTGTTGGCAAAATAGCAAATATAAATTTGTTTGTACTAAATGAACGTCCGAACCCCCACGGCCCTCAACGTGTAATGCCATTGTCGGTAAGTGCTGCCTAATTAACAATCTCATTCATTAGATATTGACATAGCACAGGCTCCCTAAGCACTCGACTGAAGTGCAAAGTTTTGAAGAGATAAATATGTAGACATATATATATACAGTGGGAAGCTAAACTGTCCGGATGTTTTGCACTAAGGAAGTAAGGTAATGAAAATAATACAAATATAGGTATATTATCAGATATATGTATTTTTTTTATTTAATTGAACATTATTCTAAATTATAAAGCACAAAAACTCATATAAATTGCTTCAAAAAAATAAAAAAATTAAAAAAACAAAAAAATTCATTATTCGGACACTTTTGCACTGTTTGCTGTTTGTTTGTTGAAACCAATTAACGTTGCCAATTTAATATTTCGTCCAAAGGCCTTTATTTCTAATTACGTTTTCAATACGTTTTGGCATACTCTCCACCAACTTTTGGATGATATCACGGTCAAGAGCTCGCCATTCATGTTGTATTCTCTCCCAAAGCTCGTCAACATTTTTTGGTGGGTTTTCATTTGCTCCTAGCCTTCTTTTCACAATAAATAGCCCATAAAATTTCTATAGGATTCAGGTCTGGGCTTTGTGCAGGCCATTCCATTGTCCCAAAAGTTTGGTTTTGTAGCCAGCTTTTAACTATTTTGGCCGTGTGCTTCGGATCCCCGTCTTGCTGAAAAACAACTTCTTCGGTTGGATAAGCACTCTCGTCAACAAATTCTGGTAAATTTGTTTGTAGAATATTTAGGTAGTCCTCCTTCTTCATTATACCTTGGATTCTCACCAAAGGTCCAATGTTCCACCAAGTAAAACATCCCCACACCATTATACTGCCGCCGCCATGTTTCATCGTTTCCTTCACATGGTGCTTTTGGATGCGCTCCTGCGGCCTATGCCAATAGTATTCCTTTCCATCAGACTGGTATCGGTTGACTTTAGTTTCGTCGCTCCAGATAACCCGTTTCCAGTCATCTACTGTCCAATTTTTATGGGTTTTACAGAAATGAAGGCGTCTTTTCACATTTCTATCGGAAAGTGCTGGCTTTTCTTTTTAACACTGGCTACTAAAACCAATTCTATTTAATGCGAGTCTAACCGTCCAGGAACTGACATCCTTACCAATACTTTTTGCAGCATTTTTCGGGGTCTTGGTGTCCTTATTATGTAGCAAACGTTCAATCTGCCGGGCATCACCATCAGAAAGTAGTCTTGGTCGACCCCCTTGGTTATTATTGCAAGCTACATTTCGTCGTTTTTTTTATATCATTTACCGTGGATTTACTTAAATTTAATTTTTCAGCAATTTTACGGCATGAATAATTATTTTGCAACAAATTTATCACATTGTTTTCAATATCAGTTGGCGTTTTTCTCATTTTTGAAGATCTTTTAATTTTTTATTTAAAAATCGTGTTAATCAATTCACAGGTCAAACAATAATGCACAATTAGAGCAATAAAGGCTTGATAACGAGACAACAAACAGAAAAAAAAAACCAACGGGTTAAATACCGTTACATTTTAACAAAGCAATATCGTGATAATGTTTATTTCTTGTACTGTGCAAAAGTGTCCGAATAGTGAATTTTTTGTTTTTTTAATTTTTTTATTTTTTTGAAGCAATTTATATGAGTTTTTGTGCTTTATAATTTAGAATAATGTTCAATTAAATAAAAAAAAAATACATATATCTGATAATATACCTATATTTGTATTATTTTCATTACCTTACTTCCTTAGTGCAAAACATCCGGACAGTTTAGCTTCCCACTGTATATATTTCTTTAATACAGTGTGATATATATACATATGTATGCCTCTTATTTTCACTACAAACATATATACATATATATTATTATCATATCGGTGTATATTGCAGTGGCGCAGATGAGATTGTAGGAAGCGAATTTTGTTGGTAAATAGTTTTTTGCTTTAACTTACTCCGTCTAAGTCCTGCCATAAGTTTTGTTACAAGTTCGGGCCAGTACAAAAATAATATAATAAAAAAGAAAGTAAATTTAATTTAATAATGCTAAATGAGCGTTGAGCAATACTTTTCTCGAAATTTTCTTGCTTTGCTTTGCACAAACCTTCAAATGATTCGTCATTGAGCAATAGCAGCATGTACAGAGTCTATTGGTATTGACGCTGCCCGGAACGGCAGATTTTTATAAATTCTTCAAAATTTCCTGTAGGTATTCAGCAAGCCATGTTCGCCAACTGTGACCATAAACTGTTGTCCATTGGATTCAAATCTGTACTTCCAGAAGACCATTAATCTGCAGCTATGAAACCAGGAATATTGCTTTTAAGCCACTGCTGAGAGATGTTTGGTTTATGTAATGGAACAACATTTTATTGGAGCAACCCATACTTTTTACTGATGACAATTTTGCTTAGCTGCCTTCTTACTGCTCTTCTTTATTGGCGTAGACACCGCTTACACTGTCATAGCTGAGTTTATAACTGTGCACCAGTCGTTCTTCCTCTTCGCTGTTTGGTGCCAATTGGAGATTCTAAGTGTAGGTAGATCCTTCACCACTTTGTCTCTTCATCGAAGTGGAAGTCTTTCTCAGCTTCCCTCGGCGAGTATGGCGTCGAATACTCTCAGAGCTGGAGTGTTTTCGTCTATACGGACGACATGAGCTAGCCAGCGTAGTTGCTGTTTCTTAATTCGCTGAACTATGTCAATATCGTCGTATATCTCGTACAGCTCATCGTTCCATCGAATGCGATATTCACCGTTTATTTATGCGACCATAAATCTTCCGCAGAACTTTTCTCTCAACTCTCAAACTCATAACGCCGACTCATCAACTATTGTAGTCGTCCATGCCTCTGCAACGTATAGCGGGTTGAGAATGATGAGTGACTTATAGAGTTTGGTCTTTGTTCGTCGAGACAGGATTTTGCTTCTCAATTGCCTAATCAGTCCGAAGTAGTACCTGTGGGCAAGAGTTATTTTGAGCTGGATTTCGAGGCTCACATTGTCGCGAATAGACGAAGTTATGACTGTCAACAGGGACATGGGAGCCAAGTCGTGAGTTTGTTTGATGACAGGAAATATTTCGTCTTAACCTCGCTCACTACCAGATCCATTTACTTCGCTTTCTTAAGTAAGCAGTAAGCAGAACTAACGGCGCGGGTGTTGAGGCTGATGATATCAATATCATCTGCCTACGCCAGCAGCTGTACACTCTTATAAAAGATTGTGCCTTCTCGATTAAGTTTTGCAGCTCGAATTATTTTCACCAGTAGTAAATTAAAAAGTCGCACGACAGGGAGTCGCCTTGTCTGAAACCTCGTTTGGTATCGAACGGCTCGGAGAGATCCTTCCCGACTGAGCTTTTGGTGTTGCCGTATTAGTTTTGCGGGTATACCAAGTTCAGACATAGCGGAATAAAGGCAGCTCCTTTTTGTGCTAACAAAAGCAGCTTTGAAATCGAAGAGAGGTGGTGTGTGTCTGTCTTCTATTCACGGCTCTTTTCCAAGACTTGTCGCAGATAAATATCTGGTCAGTTGTGGATTTTCTAGGCTTAAAGTCACACTGATTAGGTCCAATCGGCTTGTTGACGGTAGGCTTTAATCCTTCACACAGTATGGTCGATGCGATGTTGAGAAAACTTATCCCACGGTAATTGGCGCAGTTTGTGGGGTCTCCCTTTTGTGGATTGGGCAGAGCACACTTAAATTTCAGCATTCTTTCGTCCTCCCATATTCTACAAAGATGCTGATGCATGCTCTTTATCAGTTCTTCGCCGCCGTTTTTGAGTAGCTTAGCCGGCAATCCGTCGGCTCCGCCGCTTTGTTGTTTTTCAGGCGGGTAAATGGTCGCGCAATGGAACGTCTGCTCCATCGTCATCGATTGGGGAATCGGGTTCGCCTTCTCCTGGCGTTGTACTTTCACTGCCATTCAGCAGGCTGGAGAAGTGTTCCCTCCATAATTTTAGTATGCTTTGGGCATCGGTCACTAGATCACCTTTGGGGGTTCTACAAGAGTATGCTCCGGTCTTGAAACCTTCTGTTAGTCGCCGCATCTTTTCGTAGAATTTTCGAGCGTTACTCCTGTCGGCCAGCTTATCAGTGGTTCATACTCAGGTATTTCGGCCTCTCTCTTTTTTCCCATCTCGGAGTGAACGCACGTCCAAGACACTGGAGACGTGTCTTCCGTCTATCACAACATGATCGATCTGGTTGGTGGCTTATCGATCCGGATACAGCCAGAGAGCTTGATGTATTTTCTGGTGCTGGAATCTAGTACTACAGATAACCATATTTTGGGCCCCGGCGAAGTCGATCAGCTTCAACCCATTTGAGGTTGTTTCCCCGTGGAGGTTGAATTTACCTACTATTGTGCTAAAGATACCTTCCTTGCCCACCCTGGCGTTGAAATCGACAAGCACGATTTCGATATCGTGGCAGCTCTCATAGGTGCGCCCAAGCCCTCATGGAAGGTCACATCGCTTTTTTTTTTCATCGGGGCGTGGGCGCAAATCGGTGATATGTGGAAGAACTAAGCTTTGATATGAATTGTTGTTAGACGTTTATCCACCATTTAGCACGGATGTAAGTGATTAAAATGGGTACATTTCTATGACAAAATTGTAGCTTGGAATATTTCATGGAAGCATCTTAACTCTCAATATGCGTAAAAAAATATAAAAACAATTTCATACCTATAATTATTTTCTCCCTAAATATCCATTCAGTCTCTCTCTCTCTCTTACCCACTCTGCCTACAAATTAAACAATAACTCCACCCTGCATCAACCTCAAAAGTTTGCCAATCGTTATAAATTATTTTCCACTGCTTCTGACAAATTCCTTGTACTTATTACTGTAAATACACACACAGATACACGCTGAAGTAAACAGATCTCAATATTCCGTTATGAATTATCGCAGCGCGTCCCTGAAGTGTGTTAGCTACATCAATGAGCGGTTGCGAAGAATGCACTGTGGGTGGTTAATTGTCGCAACCAAATCGATTGTTGTGATGGCTTACGGTAATACGCGCACACCGTGGACGGGGATACAACTTATATGACAGTTGTAAATTGTAAGTGACCTCCTTCGCTTGTGACAGAAATAATTTCTCAACTTGTTGTTGCTATTATGACTGTGTGGATGTCGAAGCAGCAAATCGAACTGCAACAATATAGATGTGATATTGCTTTATATATACAGAATTTAACGGTAAAAAACCAGAAAAAGAAAATAAAAAACAATAAAAAAAATATAAAAATTCCAAGAAAATGACGCAAAACTGTAAAGTTAACTGTGTGTGAACTCGTCCTTACACCTACATACATATATGATTTTGTAGATTTGTGTGTTGGAAACTGAAAATTTATATTATTGTTATGTTGTTGCTGTTATATTTATTTGTTATGTGGTATTTTTTATTGCCATCTGTTTGTGTCGTTCGTTCGCTCGTGTTGTGTGTGTGTGCGTGTGCTTGAGGTGAATCAGCAAAAGGTTGCGAGCAGTCGAAAATTTATTATTTGAAAAGATGCTGCCATTACCTCCCAAGGACACTTTAGTAAATTTTGTCTACGATTTTTCATAGAATACACTTTCATATGTGTACACATGTATTTGCGCATAATAGCTCAAAACATTTACGGATATTGCGAAAAATTCATAATGCTGATGCTAACTTCAATACATCAAATTTTTCTTCTGAGGTAGCTCATGTTTTGTCATATTTTTATTTATTTTTAAAAAATTTATTTATCATTCATATTGAAGGTTTTGTTCCAAAAAATGTTTTAATTGCAATTTATGCTTTCATTACCCTTTTGTTTTAAATTCCTTTGCGGAAAAGCTGAAATTATTTCTTCGCTCCAAAATGTAGGCAACATTTTTTAATGGTTCCACATAACTATATGTGGTTAAATTTCATTTGGTTTGTGGTGGTAAGAAAGTTAACTCAATTTTGTTATATTGGTGAACATAACCTGCTAAATTAATGATTTTATCGAATCAATGAAGAGTCAGTAGTTTTAGTTTAGTTTTAGCGTTATATTGGAAGAAGGCGTGGTTGTGAACCGATTTCACCCATATTTCGTACATGTCATCAGAGTGTTAAGAAAATATTATATACCGAATTTCATTGAAATCGGTTGAGTAGTTCCTGAGATATGGTTTTTGGTCCATAAGTGGGCGACGCCACACCCATTTTCAATTTTTAAAAAAAGCCTGGGTGCAGCTTCCTTCTGCCATTTCTTCCGTAAAATTTAGTGTTTCTGACGTTTTTTGTTAGTCGGTTAACGCACTTTTAGTGATTTTCAACATAACCTTTGTATGGGAGGTGGGCGTGGATTTTATCCGATTTCTTCCATTTTTGAACTGTATATGGAAATGCCTGAAGGAAACGACACTATAGAGTTTGGTTGACATAGCTGTAGTAGTTTCCGAGATATGTACAAAAAACTTAGTAGGGGGCGGGGCCACGCCCACTTTTCCAAAAAAATACGTCCAAATATGCCCCTCCCTAATGCGATCCTTTGTGCCAAATTTCACTTTAATATCTTTATTTATGGCTTAGTTATGACACTTTATAGGTTTTCGGTTTCCGCCATTTTGTGGGCGTGGCAGTGGGCCGATTTTGCCCATCTTCGAACTTAACCTTCTTATGGAGCCAAGAAATACGTGTACCAAGTTTCATCATGATATCTCAAGTTACAGCTTGCACGGACGGACGGACGGACGGACAGACAGACATCCGGATTTCAACTCTACTCGTCACCCTGATCACTTTGGTATATATAACCCTATATCTGACTCTTTTAGTTTTAGGACTTACAAACAACCGTTATGTGAACAAAACTATAATACTCTCCTTAGCAACTTTGTTGCGAGAGTATAAAAATATCTATAATTCTCATTTCAACCTTTAAACATGCCGTTTGCAATAAGAGGATATAATTTCCAAAGTTGTACCGACTGTAAGAAAAGGCACCTAGAATCTCTCTCCGTAGATTGGAAACTAGTACTCCGCATTTTCTTGTATATTACTACGAGATAGTTGGGCTGCGTGGAGATCGATCGCAAGAGGGTAGCCTCCCCCATTGCCCTATTGGCGTCCACGCAGTGAGGCTGGGGATCCTACCAGATGCCTTCTACAGAAGCTGTATGGAAGAAGATGAGGTGGAAACTACTCAACACTTTTCAGCCATCCCACCGAGCTGGCGGGAATGGAAATTAAACACCTGTGAAAATTTGTATTGGCTGCTAAGCGATTTACTAATTTATAAGTTCGAACACAGGAGCTCTTATTTTTTATTTCCTTACAAAAAAGTACATATAGTAGTCCACGTACTATCTTTGAACAGCCATCCCTAACCTAAACAAATGTAACGTATAGGGATCTCAATTTGATATTACAGGATAATTTAGTTATCTCTTCGGTTCTCTATGGACTCATTGAAGAAGCAATTATAGGTCTATTCGTTTTAATGTTTTATAAAAATTTCAATACATTCAATATTAAATCGGTTATGAGTCTTCCAATAGAACAGTTCCATATGAAATTCTTATAGAATGGCAAACGTAAAGCGATTTTATTTCGGTTTGAACATTACCGTGAAGATACTTTACTTTCGATTTCCGGCATAAAAATTCTTGGTTTCAGATGATTTTAGACAATTGAAAGTCCACTCTGACTATGAGCCCATTCTGGTATCGAAAATCGTAGCTGTTGTACAAAAGCTCTTGCTATTTAGTAGTTATACTCTGAGCCTGGGTAGGTATTACTTTAATCTGTTTAAGTATACAGAACGCAAAAGCAAAGATTTCTCTCTTGATTTGATTTCCTGGATATTATTTAGGGAGCGAGTTTGTGAAGAAAATTATTGATTTCGGGGACCTATTTATAGAACATCGATTTAGAAATACTTGTATGTTGTATAAGGTATTGGTTCCAAATCATCAGTTTTTCTTCTTTCTGGCTTTAGTATTTCAGGGATACTTCAAGCGAAAAGTTTAAATTTAGTAGTCGACAGAGGTAATTTCTTAGAAAATTACTAGCGGTGATTGTTAAGTTTTTGCGTGATGTTGATTAGCTTGGACAAGTAATATTACAGATGTTTTGAATCTTACATGGAATGTTATTAGAGTCAAAACGATTGGCACAACAGGGGGTTCTAATCATAAAATGAATATACGACGACAAATTACATACATTATAAAGGTTAGAGGTAAATGCGCTACCGTCCACGATCGATTTTAATCTCAATCTGTTTCATATAAGGCAGTTAATGGACGACTTCAGCCCTTTAGTCAGAAAATATTTTTCGGGAACTTATTTACAAAAAGAAGGTTCAAAAGTCAAGTGAACCTGACCTTTGCATTTTAAAAATTTTAATATGGGGTATGCTAGGAATTTTTTATAAATGCTTTTAAGATTTGATTGTGTTCTGAGCAGAAACTGCAACTTCATAGCACCTCAATGCAATGGCAATGGAATGGATTACTTCATCTCGGCTTCGGTTTTTGATGTAATATTTTATCGTTTGAAATCGAATTATTTCATCTCTGATAGTATGCATTTCGTAACGATTATTCTGTGCACTGAAAACAACAACAGTTTGTATTAATTAAACTTAAATGAATTTGTTATAAAGGGTGTTCCATTTCGAGGTTCCCTATTTTTTAAAGAAACAACACAGAAACTTCCAATTTGTTGGCAAATGTTTATTATTTTTCGATATTATCTCGTAAGAGTCCAATTTTCGATGACCCGTTCGAGCGTTTCCAGTGATAACTGGTGAATGACACTCCTGAAGTTATGTTCCAAAGCTTGAATCGAAGCTGAATTGTCCACATAGACTTTAGACTTTATATATTATAACCCCACAGGAAAATGTCTATCGGTGTGATATCTACTGATCTCCGTGATTGCCAATCCACCGTCACAAAACGTGAAGTTATCTGTTCAACGAAGTGTTCTCTTCTTCTCGTCTTGTTGAAACCGAATGTTGCCGAGATCACAAGTTTCAATTTCAGGCATCAAATAGTGGGATGTCAAGGCGCTATAACAGTTGTTGTTGTAGCGGCAAGCGGTCGCCATTGATGGTTACGTTCTCACAGTCAAACGAAGCGATGTAGCTTGGAAAGTTCGAGTGGCTTCAGTTCTTACACAAGCCATATTTTGTAACTTTCAATTAAAGATCTCGACGTAAAATGCACCAAGTCGTTCCATACATACGTCAGTCCGAGTTGCTGCAAACGGCCCCGATTCGACACTTCACGGTCTTCGTTTAGATTCCCAGCTACGGCTGCTATATTTTCTTGACTGCGTGCTGGATGTAGTCTATTCGGTCGAATATTATCCAATAATTAATGTTAGGTCACAAGATGGGGGATGGTGTTGCGAATACTACGTTCAGTAGGCGGATTATGTTGACCATAAATTGAGCGAAATGCGCGAAACCCATTCTTTACAGAACGTGAATTTTCGTAATAAAGTTGAACGGTTTATAAACTTTGTTCAGGCACGAGTCTTTCCATGATAAAATGCCAAACAATACTGAACAAAAATAAAATGAAAGCTTGACACGACTCACGCGAGACCTATCAAAAAAATGCTATTGAAAAAAGTTCCTCTATTTGGTTGACCCGTTATAAATTATTAAATAATGTGAAATAATTAAAAATAATGTTTTTTTTTTTATTAAGGATAATGTAAAGTTTAACAAATGCCCTTACTTTCATTTAAGAGCAGCAACAAATAAATAATGCCACAAAATCTTTTTATTAACGTTAAATTAAATATAATTAAAAAAGCATAATGCCATTAATAATTGAAACATTTCGCAACACAAATATTTGTACAAAGCATTGTATTATATATTTAGCTTGTAATCACATTAAAGACATTAATAACAAGCGCACACATACAAACATACATACACACAAATGCAGCGGGAAAGAAAAAAGGGAAAACCGCAAATAAATCGTTTAAGTAAATATTTATTAAATATTTATGTAAGCTTGCTGAACAGTGTTGCCATAAAAATACACTTACACAGAAACACATACACTAACACATACATATGTATGTATAGAGAAAAAGCATGCGGCCGAAAAATATCAATTTATTTGCAATGAGGCCACCTTCGTGCAGCGATAAATTAAAATCGACAAACATTTTATAATTTCAATTCAACTTTTTTGTTGTTGTACATATTTTTCATATTTTCACTTTCGTTTTGCTTTTTACTTTGATTTGTAGCATTTCGCTTTTCGTGCTGCTTCCTTGTTTTTGCGGCAGATGTCAGCTGCCAGCTGCCATATTTTCACGCCACTTTTTTCGCTTGCCCCATTCTTGGCTTGCTTGTTAGCCGCTTCGCTCGCTTTCGAAGTGGGCCAAACTAAAGTGGCTTAAAATGTATTTGTATATTATGCACGCGATTTACTAAAGCCCCGTATGTATGTGTGTATATGTTGTAATCAGCATATTTTATTGGTTCTATTAGCGTCGTATAAATATCATGGCGCATAGCATACTGCGGACTACTTTCATAACATAACTACAATAAATAGCATAAATAAAGGGTGTTTGTTGGGGGTTTGGCGAAACGGAAACTTCAAAAATAAATTCTTAACCCGAGATCAGTTTTTATGGGTCTCTATCTGAGTATGTGTACCGTTATCTCGGTGAAAACAGAAAAAAATCAAACAAAAGTACATCGGCGTGGAATGAAAGCTCTAACGAAGTCAGACTTACATTATTGCCGAAGCCTTTTTTTGCGATTTTGAGCGCTAGTATATAAATGTTCAATATCTAAGATCATTGCTTTGCCTGAAAGATGCTCGGAAAATATCCTATTGGGATAGATAATTTGGTATGCGGTCCCGCAATGCCTACTCCAATGCCTTAGAGGATTTTCGAGCCGACAGTGAATCACTGGATAGTGCTGCCCTCATTAGTAAGTCAAGCGTGGAATCACTACACTTTGTCTTAATGCTGAGAGCTACTCCAAACTTCTTTGTAAAGTATCCCCTCTTCATAACGATGTCTCTTGGATGAAGGGCCAGCGATGCGTCTTCCCCTAAGACCTTCATTTGTTAAGACGACATTATCTTCCCTTTGTCAAAACACTTTCGCTGCCTGTTTAATCACTAGATGCAGCGGTGTGAACTCCAGCATGACTTCAATTGCGGTTGGACAAGTAAGCATTTCCCCTGAAGCGCAGACACAGGCGAGTCTTTTCAGCTTCGTTAGTTGAAGGCTTACTGAAGACTACGTTGCCTTCGTTGCCCAAGCAACCGCTCCATAAATGACAATAGGCCTTACGATCATGGTATACAGCCACTTGATGGTGTCTAGCTTGCAGCTCCAGGATCTGCCGGCTAGGCGTCTGCATATCATGAGTGCCTTGATGGCTCTGGACAGCGTTAATTGCACGAACCTGTAAGGTTGAGTCTAATGTGTGGCCTATGAATTTATCTCTTTAGACACTTCCAACTCCCTGGCACCAAGTGTTCGGGAGCTCAAGCCCGGAAGAGATCTCCGCTTTGTAAAAGGGACGACGGTTGTTTTTGTCGGGTTGATATATTTAATCCTACTGTATTGTACCATCCGTTTGCTAGGCTTAAGCCTTTTTAGACTATGTCGCAGAGAGTATTTTCAAATTAACCTCGGGCCATTATCACAATGTCATCGGCACCGAATCCCATTGTCCCATTGTTTGTGAGCAATTCATCTACTAATAGGCTCTATAGTAGAGGGTATGGAACTTTACCCTGTGGGCAGCCCCTCGTAGTACCTAGTCGAATTTTACTCTCCCCCATAATGGTTTCAGCTGTTTTAATACGCAGTACCGCCTCTATCCAACCGCATACTGGTGTCACCATATTCCTTTTCTCTGGTGCTTTGATCACACTTGCATGAGACGCATTAACAAAAGCATCTTCGATGTCAATAAAGGCGCATATCTCAATCGAATATCATAGCGAATTCTAGAGTTTAGCCGTGAGTTGGAAAAGAGCAGTGTTAGTGAATCTGCCAGCTCTGTACGCGTGCTGACTGGCATGTAGGGGTGCGATTTTCAGCGTCTTCGTTATCTAAAACCTTTTTCATTTCTTTTAGCATAAAGGAAGTGAGACTAATTGGCCTGAACGATTTGGTCTGCGAGTAGTTCTTCCTTCCTACCTTGGGGATGAAGACGGTTCTGGGATATATGCCATCGCAAGGCTATCCCTCATCAGCCCAACAAGATGTGGGGAGAGATCTTGTATACTTTGTTGCAAAAGTGCTGAAAAAATGCCGTCCGTCTCTGCGGTGAAGATCGCGCTCATATTTGGCATAGTAATTAAGGGCAGTCCTACCAACTGAGCAAAATATTTTTGTTTTCGAAATGTCATTTACCTTGGGAATTTAATTTCCAGGTAGTATTTTGTCACAATTTAAAACATGGGCCTAGCTATTGTGAAAATTGCCGTTTCTGCGACATGAAGCCTGAAACTCCAGAACACGTGCTAATTGACTACACAACAGTCTGTAAACGAATACCCTTGGGATCCATGTTTCCAAATAAGGACTTCAATCAGACCTAGCAGTACCTCCTACCTGTATACATGGCGACGAATGACATACATTATAAGGTCAAAAGACGCTCTGAATATCGATTTTAACCTCATTCTCTCTTATATAGAGTAGTTTCAGAAATATACACAAATAAGTCTTTGGACTGTCACAGAATTCAAGATCCAAAAAATTTCTAAATATACCCTTAAAATAAAGTCACCCTTTACGCTTATGCTCATAAGTTTTGCAATGTTGTCTTCTTGTTGAAATTTTTCGCATGACAACGGCGCCTCACCTTTCCATGGCCCCAGTAATACAAATATTCGCGTGTACCTCCGCTACTTACTTCCAACGGACCTATGTAATATCCTGTGCGGCAGCAAGTCAATCGCATGGCAGGTACCGCTTGTGCGCCAGTTGAGTTGACTTTCTTTGGCATTTCTAGCATTTTGACAGTTTCATTTTAATTTTATGCCAAACGTCAGTTTACTACTCGTGTACTACTCACAGTTCTTTGGTTGTTAGGTAGCGTCAGCCGCACTGGCGCGACATATTACATTGAATATTCCATGAAATGGCCCCTATTGGGAGGCATTCATGCATGCCCGGCGCAACTTAATAGATTTATGTAAGTCCACATGTATGTACATGGTGCTCACGTAGTTGTGCGTCGGGCCTTTGAGTTGCCGCTTTGGTTGAAAATCGATTTTCGGTTCATTGGCCGTGCCACAAACTCGTTGCAGAGCCACGGGTGTGCGTGTTTATGCCTGCGTATGTGCTTTTGAGCTAACAATTTATGCACTAACTAACTGTAGAGTAGAACAAACTCCGATCTAAGCATGCGGTAAGTACGGTAAATAGCGTAGAATGGTATTTTAATTGCGAAAAGTTTTCCGATTACGTTTTCGCTTTATTGTCGAGGAATTTCACTTTAGCAGTAATTTACGAGGGTAGTTTAGTAAGTCGGTGATGTGAGCATATTTTTTTAGGTCAAAATAGATGGTAAAATTACCCATATGAGTTGTTTTATTTTTTGCGAGACTTGCAGAGTGTCGAATCGAACAAACAACTGGCATAAATCTGTGGAAATGGAATGGGAAGATATTATATATCTCAAAATGGTATACATTTGCCTTTTTGTATCAAAAATTGACGATAGGTTTCAAATATTCGTAAATATAAATATGAATGTCAATAATATTTGGAAAAATCCTTGACTGGTATATTCCAAAAGTCAGGTGAAAGGATGTATTGATGATAGGAAGTACCATAGGAAGTACCATATCATACAACTCAATACAACTTTAACAACTAGCGTCCGCCATGGTCCTTAACCATACCACATCGATGACCCTAGAAATTTATAGAACACAGCAGAAGTGTTGGCGCATCAGGTTCAATCTTTTTGAATTGCCATGATATAAGAGGTTATATTTTCCAGTTTCAAAGCCACCACTGTGTTGTTGTCTTTAGGATAGGTTAAATTAGTTGTTAGGGTTGATCCAAAAATTGTTGGATCTCACTTGGATAGATATTATATTTGTTCCTTTTGTTACTAAAAAACTCCTTGAAGAGTATCACCTCATAGGCCCACAAAGCCATTTGAGCTCACCACAAATATAACAAGATGTATCTACCGAGAAATTTCATTCTTAATCTGGCAAAAACCGGACAATAGAGAAGAAAGTGACAAGGTGATTCCACCACGCTTGTCTTCATACAGCTTTTCAAAGGATGACCGGCAAAATATTTAGCCCCACGTGTGGGAACCTATAGTTAAAATAACAGTTAAAACACCTATAATATCGCCGAGTTCGACTTTGCTAAGTGCTGGTAGTTCGAATTACCTTTTATGCCTCACTTTGGGCCAGAATGATCGGGCAGGGGCACTAAATATGGCTATAGACCAGTTTGCTGAGCTCGCTTTAGATCCATAGCTCTAACGCTAGAACACAAGAGAAATTAAAGTTGATGGTGAGCTCCCGGTAGAAGACTCCCCCTTCTACTATCTCTTTTAACTTAAATCCAT
Source organism: Bactrocera dorsalis (assembly GCF_023373825.1). Classification (NCBI taxonomy): domain Eukaryota; kingdom Metazoa; phylum Arthropoda; class Insecta; order Diptera; family Tephritidae; genus Bactrocera; species Bactrocera dorsalis. The sequence continues at coordinate 61,746,726 of NC_064306.1, read as the reverse complement.
CCGTAAAAGCTCACTGATTCTCTTCTCCAACGACGTCGTCTCGCCCGCAAATCTCAATGGCGCTCTTAGCCTTCACACTTTCAATCCTTCACTTTCCATATATTTTTTGAATTTGGTATACATTCGTCTTATACGAGTATAAAGGCGATCGGTTTTCGCTTTATGGGGGTAGATATACCATATTTTCTGTTAAAAACTTCCCAGGCAGTTTTGTGAATGTCTAGCTCAGTATATTTTGAGCACCAACAAAGAGAATATACTTCATATTTTACAGTTTTTTTCGTGTTTGGGCCAGCCAGCTTTGGACAAGAGCTGACCATACCATTTTGTCTCATTTGAAGAAAGTACAGATGTTGGTAGGCCGGGTACTTTTTGATGGAACGTTTTATTAATCTTCTTCTCCTTTACTGGCGAGGACACCGCTTATGCTATTATAGCAGTCCTTTCTTCTTTTCGCAATTTGGCGCTTATTCGAGATAGCAAAGGCCAGCCAGACCCTTTTCCAAATGATTACTACAACGTAGTGGAGTTCTTCCTCTTTCTCTGCTTCCACTGGTGGGTACTGCATCGAAAGCCTTCAAAGCTGGAGTGTTCTCTTACATCCGAACAACATGATCTAGCTAGCGGAGCCGCTGCTCTTGATTCGCTGAATTCGTCGTCGTATATCTCGTGCAGCTCATCGTTCCAACGACTGCCTTTTTCTCGAACACTCATAAGACCGATTTATCAGATGATGTCATTTTCATGCCTCCGCGCCATATAGCAGGACGGGAATGATGAGGGACTTTTCAATTGTCTACTCAGTCTAAAGAGTTATTTTGCGTTTGATGCTGGTTCCAAGATCCGAAATTATCTACGACTTAAAAGTTATCACTATCCGCAGTAACGTGCGAGCCAATATACGTAATGTACCGAATACCATTTATTTGATGACAGGAGATATATTGTTTTGTCTTCGTTCACAACCAGGCTTCGTGTTATTAATAGAAATTTTAAAACTCTTCTCAACACAAAAATTAATCTCCAGTTTAGATTGGAAAACTTTTTTTCGTTGTTAGTAAAATTAATTCTAAATATTCCGTTAAGCCTTTAAAGCACTCCTCAAATCTGTTTCCAAGAATATCCTGTATAATACTATGCAAGAAGTATAACATATTACTATTCCTCAGTCAATTATGCCCCAAATTAAGCACTGTGCCACCTTAAAATGTGCTCACTTCACTTTTAGCCAATTTAATTTTTATTTTGTGAATTTCACGAATCTTCTACTGTGTGCATGCAAATCTTCGTGTTCACGGTCGCCAAGTGGCTATGTCATCGCCAAATTATATATGCGCAAGTACGGCACCATAGCCTCTCATATCGAGGGAACTCGTGCAAAAACATAAGCAACTGAGCATCAAGCGTCGTCTTCTGAGTGGCACGACATGTGTGTGCTGTCATCAGTGAGGGGTGACACACTCAGCGTGCTGGAAGAAACTCAGTCGAGCGTTGAGTGCTCAACTCAGAGCTGTACATACATATTCTATGCAATAAATATTTGCACGAGAACACGTTTCATTTGAGATGCAAAAAGTGTTTACGAATTTTAAGGCCCAAAGTAGTGAGGGGCGCAGAAATTTAAGTTGAAATATATTACATTCATTGGATCATTTTAAGGTTTTTAAGTTTTCATTTCGAAAGACTCCGAGAGGCTTTCAAATCTGAGTGTCAGAGGACCATCGCTAGTATACATATATTTAAAAAAATCGAAATTTCAAATATTTATACGATCTTCTGAACTTGCTGCTAAAGCCTTGTTTTTCAAATTTAACCCTTCTGCTTTGAAACTGGCTCACACAGACCAAATAGTTATTGATAAATAATTAGTTACGAGCACTGCTTCGATTGCTTTCCTTCCATCCTAGATCATTACATCTCAGAATCTTTTCTTGATGGTTCTTTTTTGGAACCGATGTCTGCCTGAGTTCTGGCGATGGACTTTTTGACTTCTAAGGAGCTCAGCAATTGCTGATCAATAATTAGAAATTATGCGACTGCGAGATGCTTTTGGGGGTTTGTAAGCGTGGCAGGCCGTTGGAGAAGCAGTGTAGTGAACCTTTTTACATATACAGTTACAGCTGACAGCCTACTTCATGGTATTGTGTATAGACTTCGACAACCAAGCGGTTATACTGGTTTTGAGGTCGCTGACTGTGGGCTAAAAACTGGTCCATAGCAGACTCGTATAGGTGCCCGGAGACAGCGGAATCACTGGAAACTGCAGAGCCGATGTTCTCTGATGTCTGCTGGAGTTCTGGACCTTTGATCCTCCAAGGAGTTCGGCAAGAGCTGTTCAATAGCCAAAAATTGTGCTTCTGGCACAAAGTCAACCATTTGAGTTCAGTACAAAACGATTTGTTGCTCGATGAGGATCTGGTAATCCACCTTTAGGAGTATATGGGTAACGAATTTCCGTCCAAGAGCGATTCATCGAATTTGGATGAACCCTACGACCTAACCTAGTGAACTTAAAATTACTTTACTTAGTCCATCTGTATTTTAAGATCGCCACCCACAATTATTATTAACCCTAAGTTGATATCATGAGGTCCAAGTGACCGTAAATGTTTAAGATTTTTAAATTATTCTGAATTCTGTAAAGAATACTCTCCGTACTCTGTCTTTGTTTATGTTATTTATTCTACCTGGGGATTTCAATGGCCATCCTCCAGGGGTCCCTACGGTATCGATAGTGAGGCCGCAGAGTCGGTTACTGTTCAAGCGCCGGCATCCTAAATGATGACTATTCATCTTGGACTTAAGAACTGAACTCCGATATCGCAAGGGACCAAACTGGTCTATGCGTGGCTTACTAGTCTACCAGGCTAATCTAACCTAACCCCTCATTAACCCATCGACAATTATGTTGGGTTGTAGTGACCCTAAAACTATGTGTTGTTGTCGTATAATCTACAAGTTTTAAATGAAAAAGTTAATAAAATTATATTTTCTGTTGTCTAAATGGATTTTTAGAAAGTTTGGCTTTGGACATCAATGAAATTTCAGGTCATACACGACGGGTTAATAAATTCAAATTTTCGTTTCTTTGATTTTTCGGTCCTCTTTTTCGCCTTTCAGACGCCTCTGTCATGTACCCACTCAGCGCTACTCAACAATTAGACCCTGCAGTTATATAGTATACACATATATAACAGCTTCAGAGGTTACCAGTAACACATGTTGGTACTTATACATATGTAAGCTTGCTTACAAATATATTTATAGGAAAATTTGTATGCAAAAATTGGTATTAATAATGCATATGAACATGTATTCTAATGATTTTGCCTCGACTGCCGGCGCACCACCACCCGACAGCTTACAAATTGTAAGCTCCTCTGCGACAGCTGCTCTTTCTTGACTTGTGCCGGCATGCAAATGCGAATATATGCATGGATGTGTGTGTGTGTATGTTTGCGCCTTTGCACAGCGCTCTGTTTACCATAAGCTCAGCAAAGTAGGTTCTTATTCCTTGCTAGCTTGCTAATCGCTAACTCGTGTAGCTAATAAAATATACTTAACAACCATAATAGAGTGTGTCACACATACATACACCCGTGTCAACTAATAAGGTCGCGCGGTGCTAGTATGTGTGTGTGTGTTGGTGTGCACTTGACGCTTTTGATTCGTGAAAGTTTCAAATGACCGATATTTGCATTTATTGATGGCCATCAGGCAGGCGAAAGTCCTGTTTACGCACGCACATACACTAACACAAGATTATATATTTACATAACCGCAGTGGAGCTTGTGAGCGAGCACATGTGTGCCCATGTCCTTAGGTTAAACAATCGCCTGCGTGCCCAGTAGCCTTTGCGAAAGTGTCCTTTTACTTGGCTTACACGCTCATAAATGCTTTAGTTGTGCGTTTAAATTATTCGCTTTAATTTTATGTTGATACTTTTTGCGTTCACGCGGTACTTGACCACTTCCGACCACATTATGCCGTGGGTTACGTATACGCCGTGTTGTTTTCCAGCATTTTTACTTGCAATGCCACTTTCATTTCACTAAATGGTTTTTCAATAAATTTAAACGTTTCATGCTGCCATTAAATAGTTGTTGTTGTTTTTCGTTTATCTTTAACTTCATTTACGCATAACCATACACATACATACATATAACGCGCATAAACACATTCGCTGTAAAGCTGAAGAGTTGGAGGGCAATATGCATTTCATTAATTTAATGTCCGTATTAACGTGAGGTGAATTAAGAGAAATTGTCATTGGACGCGTGCTTGTGTAGTTAAATTAACTCATTTGGTTGTAAAGGTTAAATGTAAGAATATGTAATGTATGAATATAATAATATGCGTATGAGCAGGCTCAACGCTTCGAATTCATCTTTTTCGTACCTTTTCCGCGCTTTTTACTTATATTCAGCTTTAATTAAATTTTGATAAATGTTTTTAAAGCATACGTGTACGTTAATAATTTCAGCCTCCGCAGTCGTAATTGCGGAGTTCATTGCAATGCTTGTAAGTCCGTGAACATATTATGAATTAAGAGATATTTTTTGGTGTACTTAGCGAGAGTATAAAATACCCTTCACAGGTGCATTTCTGTTAGTAACTATGTGTTAAGTTTGTATGACAGCTATATGCTGTAGTTAACCGATCTGAACAATTTCTTCGGAGATTACTCCGTTGCTTAAGAAACTAATCTATACCAAATTTCGTGAATATATCTTTTCAAATGTGAAAGTTTTCCATACAAGCATTTGATTCCGATCGTTCAGTTTGTGTGGCAGCTAAATGTTGTAGTGGTCCGATATCGGCCGTTGCGACAAATGAGCAGCTTCTTGAAGAGAAAATGACGTTGGCAAAATTTCAAAATGATTTCTTAATAACTGAGGGACTAGTTCGTATATATACAGACAGACAGACGGACATGGCTAAATCGACTCAGCTCGACATACTGATCATTTATATATATACTTTATGGGGTCTCCGACGTTTCCTTCTGGGTGTTACAAAATTCATGACAAACTTAATATACCCTGTTCAGGGTATAAAAACATCTTCTACCAAACTCATGCCCAACTAAAGTATTTCTGGTTAAAAAAAAACAGTTCTCAGCAAATCTCTCCACTAAAATGCTCTTTCTTCTGTAGAAGTTCTGCAGACCTTTGTCTATCGTCTCATGGTCAAAGTGAAATTACAATCCGAAGTTTATCCTTGGCTAGTTCCCATGTCAATAGAATAATGTCAAAGTATTGCTTGATCATATGTAGGTAACATATACTATGTGCTTTTTACGGGAGGAAACGTGCTGTTCCAGCCTAGCAAATTCATCAGTATCTCAGCTATGAATACAACATCGCGTCAGTCGTTCTACGCTTTTTCTGTTTACGCCAATTGTTGATTCCAAGGTTAGTCTTTCCAACGGAGTGGAGGTCTTCCTCTTGCTCTGCTTCCCACGGCGGGTAGTGCATCGAACATTTTCAGAGCTGGAGCGTTTTTATCCATATGGGAGGATGGACCCAGTCTAGAAGTTCACGCAAGTGAGGAAAGTTCTCTGATTGCCAATCACTTGGGCCACAAACGATTGTTTTACATATGTCTCAAGCTGCTCACGACTTCCCGTCTGATACCAAGTATCCTCTGGGTAGCCAAAAAACATTCGTTTGAAGCCGAGGTAAAGTGAGAAGGCGAATCATCCTTCCCCAGTGTTGTGCGCTGATTTTGGGACCCGCCACGTAAAAAAAACTCTCAACAGCCTTGGATGAGAGATCTCCCTTTTGATGACAACCACTGCAAACGTCTTAAGGATTACGATTTAAGGACATGCACCTGATTGATGTCCTTGTAAAAGTAAAAGCTGACATCATCGCCACCTAAGGACTGCGTTGGACGGGACAAGGACAGAGACGAGTAGATCCTTGTGGCATTTACTGCAAAAATGTCTTCTATCAACACTTGGAGCGCACCTGTGAAAAGCAATGGAATGTCTGTAATATCGTCATCGTTTGGGGAATCGGGTTCACCATTTCCTGGTGTTATGCTTGTACTATCATTCAGTGGTCTGAAGAAGTGTTTCCTCCATAATTTCAGTATGCTCTGGGCATCAGTCGCCACACTACCTCTTGTTTGGTGATTCTAAAACAGTATGCTCTGGTCTTGACGACTTCTTTTAGTCGCCGCATCATTTCGGAGATTTTTCGGGCATTGTCCTTATCGACCAGCTTTTCAAGCTCTTCATACTCATATGTTTCGGTATCTCTTTTCGTTTGTCTGTAAATGTGTTTCGCTGCTCTCTTCAACTCTCGGAATCGTTCGGCTGACTGTTATGATTGCAACTTCTCGACGTCGTACCTTCCTTCAGTTTGTTGGTGTGGGTTTTTTTCTGCGCAGAAACGGTTGTGTATCTTGGCTATAAAAAGATAGTGGTCCGAGTCAATATTAGGACCTTGGAGCATAAGCACGTCTAAAACACTCGAGACGTGTCTTCCGTCTATCACAACATGATCGATTTGGTTGGTGGCTTTTCGATCCGAAGACAGCCAGGTAGCTTGATGAATTTTCTTATGCTGGAATCTAGTATTACATATAACCATGGCGTTCCAGCGTTATGCAAATTTAAGAAGAAGGTCACATCAACATTAAGTTCCAAAAAGATATCAGTTAGTAGAAGTCTACCAATGGAATAAATATTTCGAATAAATTGGTGGGAGATAGCGACCCGATAATTCTATATTTTTCTATAGTTGATTGCGATTTTTTTCTTAATGGAGGAAGAGAAGATGGTATCTATTTCAGATATCAATATGCTGAAAAAATACGAAGAAGAAAAAAACACAAGGTATAGGGTGTTTACCTTAAATAATTAGCAGAAGTTCTGTGGATTTTAAAGCACTGGGTATTAGAAAAAATTTTCCTGAATTTATTTAAAGAAGCATACGTTCTTATAGCAAAGGGAAGAGAAGATATCCATATCAATAATTAGAATGAACGAGAATTGCATAAATAGAAGAATAAGAAAAAAATTATCACTATAGACCTTTTTTAGTCGAAATCGAAAGCTTCAGCGATTACTATTGCTGCACTTACATAAATATATATTTAAGCAGTTATAAGTAGTGGTATTAGCTGAGCCTCCGCCTACAAAGTCACTGCACTACCCACCACCAAACACGGGTAATCGATATGTAAATTTCCACATGCCTACAATCCAAGCCATTGTATAACCAACGGGTTTCCTTCTTTGAAAGAACTTCGAGGCGTAGGCGTAATTTGCTTATCAATCAGAACAAAGTGCTGTATATTCACAAGGTGAAAGTAATGTATTGATTAGGATTGGAATCTAAATACACTTAGATATGTACAACAAATAATTACACTCGTTGTTGTTTGTAGATCGCGCTATAATTTCCCTTATGTTCTATATAAACTCCATATATGCAAGCTTTTAGGTCGTTTTGTGTCCGGTTGAGTGCTTATATTTTAATGGCTGCTTGTCAGAGCTCCCAAGCACTCCCTTGCGGTGGAAGAAATGCTGAAACGATATACCTTACAAAACCATTAAAGTGTCAGCAGGAATTTAACTTGATTTATCGACGAAATTATTGTCTGTTGGGGCAAAAGTTATAAATCATAAATTGCTATTTTAATCGGTGCATTCTAAAAAGGGTTCTTGCCATAATGAAGTTCAACATTTAAATGCCATTTAGATGAGGACATAGTTATTCAGCTCAGAGACTATTTATCACACAATGAAGCATCAAGCATGTATAGGTAACAAGCCTTTAAAGGCTTGTACCAACTTCCATTGTGCTGCGGGAACTTTCGCTTGGGATCACCTTCTTCCAAGACGTCAATTACTATATAATGCGGTTCAAGGTTACATCAGCAAATGATTTAGTGGGTATCACACCGTTTGTTTTCGGTCTTTTAGCAGACGAATTAGCCTCTTCATCGTCTTTTTTTGTCGTCGGTGCTGGCGGTTCAAGTTTAAAGCTAGATAGAACCATTTTTGTACAATCGATGGATTTCTGGAGTCCCTTTGTAAGCTTTGATGGTTGACGGTTGGAGATGAACCCACACGGTTCACGGTTGCAGATGTACCCTTCTGAGTACGTAGGTAGTACGCACCTTGCTTTTTCTAGTTCATCGACCTTGAAGATAAAGAATTCTTCAACAGCAACTTTGCTTTTGAAATCTTCTTTACCCTGCTGGCTTGTAGCCATACTCTAGTTACAAGTCTTAGTTTCCGCTGAGATTAAGACAATCAGATTCCTGCAGCTAAACTTAGCCACAGCTCCCCTGCTTGTGCTAATCTTTGTACATAGACAAAGCTTAGTTCCTGTCCTTGTACTGGCTGTCTTAGAGTTTGTTTAGAACTCCCATTTATCGGAACAACCAGTTGCTTCAGAAGTTTTTCAGAGAGCCGGGCTTCTTTGGCGTTTTATTATTTTTGATTTGATAAACAGATCTTCAGCATGGCTTCCTCTACGCAAGTAAGGCGGTTTCTTTACAGAGGGCGCTAGATATCTGCAAGCTATGTTCGAGAGTGGGTTATTTAAGGTCCACCAGCTAGGCTGCTTTTCAGACATGTGACATGACACCGTGATGCAGCTTATTTGGTACAATTTATCATGGTAAGACTTCATATTTGAATGCTAAGCTATTGAAAAGCGACGAACACCCGACTATAAAGTCAAACCATAGCAATCCATTAAGGTTTGCTATGCTCTGTGCAAAGTGCGTGCCGTGCGAACGTACTTTGAATCAAAACTAACGACGAGTTTATGATTCGGAGAAGTGTTTGAGATGTTCCAGCGGAATTAAAGAGAGTTTTTGCTTCGATATGTCGATAATATATGGGACATGTCTCCATCATTTCACTTCGATATACAATCGTTCATCCGAGTGGACTGCACACGTTGAACCCGCTTTGAAACGTGGGAACATGCAACAGTAAGCTGGGAGGGTAAATACGTCCGTATTTTGGAAAGCGTATGGATTAGCGACTGTTCTTCTGCTTCTTTATTAAAGTAGACACCGCTTACGCGGTTATAGCCGAATTTACAACGCCCCAGTCGTGTTACCTCTTCGCTTGGAGGTTTCAAGTGGAGCCAGGTCCCTCTCCTACTGGTTTTTCCAACGGAGTGGAGGTCCTCCTCTTCCTTTGCTTCCACCGGCGGATACTGCGTCGAACACTCTCAGAGCCGGACTATTTTCATGCTTTCGAACGACATGACCTAGCCTGCGTAGCCGCTGTCTCTAAATTCTCTGAATAATATCAATGTCAGAACCTTGTCCCGAAAACTCGTATCGCCGACTCATCCAATGTTATCATTGTCCAACCCCTGTACCATATAGCAGGACGTGGATGATGAGTGCCTTGTAGAGTTTGATCTTTGTTCGTCAAGAGAGAACTTTACTTCTTAATTGCCTACACAGTCCGAAGCAGCATCAGTTGGCAAGAGTTTCTCTACGTTGGATTACGAAGCGAAGTTGTTGGTGTTAATGCTGGTACTAAGATAGACGAAATTATCAACGACTTCAAAGTTATGGCTGTCGACAGTGACGTCGGAGCCAAGTCGCTAGTTTGACGTCTGCGACTATTAGATAACGTTAGTGGACCGTTTGAAGGCTGTTTCCTAAGTCAAAAATCCATGAATTTTGCTTCAAATTGCTCCCTTCATTCTCCTTTATTCTTCAGATCTGACCACCAGCGGCTATTTCTCGTTTTCAGATCTCAAAATAATTTTCGCTGGGAAGAAATTGTCGTGGAATGAAGAGGTGATTACAGAAACCTGTCCTGTCTTGAAGCAAAGGACAAATCGTACTACAAAAATGGTATCGAAAACGATAAAGTATCGTTTATCTTTAAAAGCGAATACACCAAAGTCTCCGAAACAGAGTATGCTGTATCGCTGTTCCAATTTCCTACTGGCTCCACAGTACTTTTTTTGTGGTAGATACCAATTCAGCTGTGCTCATTTCACACGCGAACAAAAAAAGTGAAATCGATAAAATTTTATCACTTTTAAGTGCAGGTATACGTCTATATGAGTACAACAACTATGTTGACGTGAACTCTATTTTATAGGTTAGCAATTTAGGCGGAACCCAACCCACGGCACACCCCTAACACATGTGTACAGTTATACCAGTTATAAGGCGTACATTGAGCTATAATGCTGTGGAAATGTTTCCTTTATTTTTTTCGCGCGTGGATATACAACAAAGTTTAACATAGTTGTTGTTTCTAATTTGTTGTGGTGCAAAAACAAGCGGGTTTTCGGTGCTTGCGTTGATGGAGTATGTGAATACAGTTAGACGCCTTAGCACCTACGCAACGACTCACCTATATACACCCATATTTGCGTATGCATTAACCCAAAAGGCCAACAACACTACTAAAAAACGGTAATTTCCGAGCCACCTGCCAACATCGCTCCCACCAACAACCTGATGGTATACTTAGGCGTAGAACCGACACGTTTCCTTCAAATATATTGGCTAAAAAGGTGTGGTGTCCGTTAGCGAGTGTCTACTTCGTGTCCATCATGTCCATGCATACGAATACTTGATTGCCAGCAAAGACCAACGGTACTGTGTTACATGCTGCGAGGTCATCAGCAGGTGAAACAAAAAAAAACAACAAGACATCATTATCATTATGAAAATGTTAATGTGTCAGCAGTGAAGTGCCATTACAAGGCCGCCACAGCAGATGGTCCGTGGCAGTTAAAGGCGCACAGGATGCCAGAGGTGGAGAGAAGAGGGCTTTTAAAGTTAAATTAATTGGATTTTTTGTGAAATAGGAGGAAGAGAGCGCAAGATGTGCAGGTAATAAAGAGTATTTGTAGAGAGAGAGAGAGCGAAAAAGCGAGAGAGTAAGAGGAATATAGCGTATATATGAAATATAGAGTAAGTGCAAGCAAGTGTTGTCTTAGTGCCGACAGGGTACCAGGCAATAGCGCACGAAGACATGAAGACGTCAAAACAGCCGAGTCGAGACGAAATGAATGAAAGCAATGAATGCAATGAATGGGTGTGAATGGTAATTCAATTCGACTAATTACGCATCGACAGCAGAAGTCCACACTCACTCACACACACACTCACACACACACACGCCTTCTTGCTTACACGCGCACCCATGCCATAAAAGTTTCATTAGCAGCAATCCATAACGAGCGTTTAACGTTGACGGCGTTTGCATGACAATGACGCCACCCAGTGACCGTTGGCGGCGTCATACGGCGCTTTGGCTTTCTCGTGTAATTATATATGCAATTGCGGTAAAATGAATGAATATTAAAAGTTTTATAGCAAATATGCAAAAAAGTTTTGTGGACTTGTGGACACGCAGATGCATTTGCAGATTAAAACAATGAAAGTTTTGGTTGATAAAATGGAAATTGACTTGGCCGCCTGGAAAATGTTGAAACAGTGCGTTGGCGGAAACGCAAAATTTTCTATATAATTAAAAATTATTTAAACACTTTGGACTGACCATCAAGCGAAGTTTGTTTTTGCTTGTAAATAAATAGTAGAAATTAAAAGAAACTGTGAGTGCAACTTTCTCGGGGCGCTCACGGCGCTTATTTTATATTCTATATATATATTCTTAGAGCTAAGGCTTCAGGCTTCCTATACACTTCTCCACTAAAAGCGATTTGACCTCATAAACTTAGATCGCCTTTAGTGCCGCTTGACTATAGCTGAGTATAGCGATATACTTGTGGCGATAGTTGCGGTGGAGATGGATTTCTGCACATTGACTTATAGCGAGGACTTCCGCTGGAAAGATGCACGCAAAACGTCCCATTGGTATGGATAGTTTGGTATGCGCTCCCGCAATGCCTGTTCTATTTTCTTTCGGTGTTTTCGAGCCATCAGTGTACCAATAGATAGCACTGCTCCTAAGTAGTAGGTAGAGCGTGGAATCACTCCACTCTGCCTTACTGCTAGAGTAACTCTAAACTTCTTTTCAAAGTTTTCGCACTTCAGAATGCCGTCCCTTGAAAGCAGAGCCAGTAGTGTGTCTTCCCTAAGGCCTTCATTATTAAGACGACTTTGTCTTCCCTTTGCCAAAACCCTCTGCTGCCATGAGCATAACATTTCATATGATACGCTGCCTGTTTGATCACTAGATGCAGCGGTTTGAGCTCCAGTATGATTTCTTTGATGTCCAAGCAATCACTCCATAAGTTACACTTAACCCAACCGTATTGCACAATCCCTTTGCCAGACTTTAGCTTCTTTGAACTATGTTGCAGAGAGATTTCTCAAATTTACCTCGTGCCTTCAAGGAGCTCATCTACTACTAAACTCCATTGTAGGGGGAATAGAACACGTGCTCTCCCTCACAGTGGTTTCACGAAGAGCAACCTGAAGAGATACAAGAGGTGTAATTTGGTCCAGAAAAGCACGGTTTGGTGTGGGGATATGTAAAGTTTAAAATCTATGCGCACAATCTCAATTCGATTCAGACCTTGGAGTAAAACATCACGCGTGCCATTCGGTAGTTACCTGTCAAAATGCTCGAACGTGTCATCGAAAATTGGACTCAACGGATTGACCATCCAAAAATAAATGTCAAAGAATGTTCTGTTGATTCATAATAAACATTCCCTATTAAATTTGCAGTTTATGTGTGTTTTCTTTTAAAAAAAAAAAGTAGAAAACGTCGAAATGGATCAACCTATAAAAGCTTAAACTTAAGACCACAAGAAAATCTAGAATGATGGACTTTTAGTTTCATCTGAAATGCTTTTCCTTAAAATTATTTTCCTTTAACTTATTTATATCGATGAAGTAATAGATTCAAGCTGAAGTTGAGAAACGTACAGCCACATAAATAACTTGATTTAGTCGCTTGATTGATGTCAAATAAATCAAATGGCAATCGTTGGGAAAACAGCTTAAGATAGTAGAAATCTTACGGAAACCAAAGTTTAGTTAAAGAGATTTTAATGCCAAGCTATTACCGATGACAACCAAAATCAAAAATCTTTAACAAGCGTAATGCCATCTCCATAGAAGCGGTTAATATCTAATCATTTTGTTAATATGGATATTTCGGGATTTGAAAATGGTAATATTGAGATCCAGATTTATTAATAATTACATTTATATTTACTATATATACATTACTATTATATAGTATTACCGGCCTTTGTTTATTTTGATTTCGACAATCGACAGGTGGAAGATGTGAAGGTGATTGGCCTTTTGCATCCTAGACAAATTTCGGGGTTGCTGATATAGCTTCCAGGCAGGCAGATTCGTAGAAATTTCCATCTTCGTTTCCTTTCGTCTGAGACAACATACTCGTAGTAATGAATAGAGAGTACAGCGTGAAGTTGAGATCAATGTTTGCCTGTTTAGTCTCTGGATTGGCAGATTCGTAGAAGTTTCCTTCTCGCTGATTATTAGATTATACCATCGTTGCTAGGATGTCTGGGACCACATAATATTGAGCAGGGACTTAACGCGGTACAAGTTGAGGTGACGATTAGAAGGGAGAAGCTGTATTTTCGCATCATCAAATCCTTTTGTGCCCCATCCCTCTTATGTACTATGTTCCACTTAGGCACTATGGGAATATGGGTTCTTTACATGGTAGATACATAACAACCAACAATGACGAAGAGCGTAAGATAAAAAAATCTTGAACCTGAAAGATCCAAAATAAGGAGATATATAGGTCTTTTTTGAATCATTATGTTCTGTTAGACTTTTAATCTTGAGTACACGCCTTGAGTATGATCCCGGTACACAGAGACAATCTTTCTTTTATTTTGAGCTGAAAGAGGGGATTCCAAGCAGAATGCCCTCGGCTCTCAAGGTCTTCAGTGACGCCTTCAATGCTTGGAAATCGCGCTGGATCAACGCAGAAGGAGTCTGTTTTGAAAGTTTTTAAAGAACTGTAACTATTACTTTCCGGACAAACCCAGTATTTGTCATCTGAAGTGTCGTACGGCAAATCAGAGACAAAGCACTAAATGCTGAGAATATTTGCTTCGATTGGTGACCCGAAGAGATTTTGGAGGTGAACTCGATGCTATGAATGACCTATTTTTTTATTTTTGGGAACATTCAGTCAGGGTTTCTTCCATTCTATAACAGAACGCTTCATATGAGAACAAGAAAAATACTGTAAATCTCATAAAAATCTTCAATATGTATAAGACTACATCGTAGTCCCGGTTTTCGGGATCCCGCACCATTTTACGAGTTGTCTCACTAAGCACACACATATGCGCGCACATAGTTACCTCATCAAATGCCAATTACTTGAACTGTAACAGCACGATGAGTTAAACAACAACAAATATAAACATTTGAAGAACCTATGGTAACAACAACAACCACCACAACAATAGCGTAATATAACAGGCTTTTATAAAGAGCGAAAAAGCGTCCATTAGCTGCAGTTGCCTTTTTGTTGCTGTTGTTTACAAGGGCTTTGGCAAAACGTCAAGGGAAAAGCGTAATGAAACGAAGAAACGTCATTAGGATGGGAGAAAAAGAAAGAAGGAAAAAAATTGAAAACAACCCGATGTAACGGAACACATTTTATACGTTTGACACATGCGAACGCGAATAAAAAATGCACTAACAACAACGAACACGCAAAATTGAAGCGCTCCAGTGTGTTGCTTGAAATGACAGTTAACTTACGCGTATTTTGCCAATGCGAAACTGTAGAACAACAACAACAACAAGCGCAGCAGCAACAACAAGGAAATCAGAGCCGACTGACATGCTCAACATCCTTGAAATGCTGCGACAGGATTATTTTTACACACCACAACAACAACGAAAAACAAAAAAGCCACAGCAGACAAAAGTAAAGCAAAGCAGAAAGGCAGCGAAGGAAGGGAGGGTGCAGCGCATTGAAGGCGAGCGCAGATTGTTAGTGAAAACTGCGACAGTGGCAACACCATCGGTGAGCAAAGTGAACGCTTTCATTGGAAATATAGCATAAACGAACAGACGGGCTGACGGACAGACGGATGAACATTAGATGCAGACACAGACGCAGCGATACCAGTTTGTGGAGGGAGCGTTGCGGTAGGCAGCATGCCAGCCAGGCGCGTGGCAGGCTGATGACGAGGGCGGCGATGTCACGCAGATATATTCAACTGACTCTAAACGCACAAACACATATATAGTTACATGTGTGTGTGTGTTTTTTTTTTTAACCACAGAACAGCACATTGCTTTTGAAAGCAGCGCTTTTGTTTTGTTGGGTTCATTTGACGTTGGTGAATGACAACGACGACGTCACTTTTTGTTTCACAGACATGCGATTTTTTTACTCGTTTGTCCTTCCTGTCTTCCTTAAAGTTACGCGTTGCCGTCGACGCGACGCACTGTTGCGACTTTGGTTGTTTGGTTGGGAAATACTGTATTTAAAAGCGCTTTCGTCGTTGGCAAGCGTGATCTCACAAATTTATGTAATCCTTTGATGTGACTAAACACTTGAGTGGCATGGCAAACGAGCGCTAGCTATTAGATTGCGGTTTACAATGCACGTCAAACGAATGAGAGCTCAATATTATACATAGCGAGCTAAATAATCTTATGTTTGATGTTATTTTACTTTAAATTCTTAAAGTTTTTGACTTCTTATACATTCAGACGTGAGCAATAAATTTAACTTATGAAGCACTAGATCACAATATCAACAGAGATTTAGCAAATATTTACCGAAATTGTAGTTATAATAAGAAAAGTAAAGGGTGATCTATTTGGAGACTCCTTACTTTAATAAAAAACACATATTCTCAAATTTTATGGAGAATCTTTATTATCATTCGAAAGAACATTATTTCACACTTATTTTTTTAAGATTGTCTCTTTCAAATCTTTGCTGTGGCTACATCTCAGATGGTCCATCCGTTGAGTCGAATTTTTGATGATTCGTTGGTAACTAGCGATTAGCAAAGGCAATGTTATGCCCGAAGGCCTGGATTGAAGCGAGATTGTCCGCATATACTTAATACTTTACATAACCCCACGAGAAAAATTCTAACGGTGTGGTATCATACGATCTTGGTGGCCAATCGACCGGCCCAAAACATCTGCTCACCGAAGTCTCCTCTCAACAAATCTATTGATTGATGCGATGTGTGGCAAGTGGCAACGTCTTGTTGAAAGCGAGTATCGCTGAGACGATGAGACTTCAAGTTCAGGCATCAAATAATCGGTTAACACGACGGGATAACGGTCGCCATTAACCGTTACGTTCTCATCGGCATCATTTTTGAAGAAATATGGACCGATGATTCCAGCGACCCATAAACCACACAAAACTGTTGTTTTTTCTGGATAAAACAGCAGCTTTTGAATCTCTTCAGGTTGCTCTTCGTTTTAAATGCGGCAACCTTGCTTGTTTACATACCCATTGAGCCAGAAATGGGCTTCAGCGCTGAACAATATTTGGCTAGAAAACGTCGGATCTTCTCGGAACTTTTCAAGAGTCTATAGAGCAAAGTGATGTCGCTTGGGAAGGTCGACGAGTCGCTTCAAATCTTGGATAAGCTGTATTTTTTAAGCTTTCAATTTAAGATTTCGACGTAAAATGCGCTAAATCATTCCATACGTTATTACGAGTTGCTGCGAACGGCGCCGAATCGACTTTTACTTGGGTTACCCATTGGTTAGAATAAGAAAAGTAAACCAAAAATCATTTTTTGATTGGATTATTGGAAAAAAGAACTAATTTTCAAGGTATAAAAATGGCAGTAATCATAAAGCATTGCTCACTTAAAAATCACAGCTGGATAGTTTACTTCCAAATTTCCTAGTTAGTGGTGGTTCACGGGCCTTCAGTGTAGGTTTTTGGTCAGAAAAACTTCAACGAATGCAAAAGGTTAAGAAAAGGAAATAAGTGCTTTAAGCTATTAAGTATCATTCCACTTTTGAAAAATCTTTGAAAACTCCTGTCCGATAATACCAACTAGGCCCGTCATGTGGGCGGATCGAACAGAGTTAGTCTCTCGGAATCTTCTATATTAACCAAGAAAATACCTTGGAGATGATAGAAATTTTAATTAATACTGCTTATGCTCATCTCTAACTACATGGGCTGTGAGGGTCTTTACTATATTCGTGCGGTTTTTTTTCAAACTTTGAACTAATTTTAATTATCTGGATCTATAACGTTGTGCCGACTTGTCAGCCAAGAATGAATCAAGCCAATTTATACACTGTTCTGATGTGAACCATAGTCCAGGGAGGGCGGTTTGCAAAGCTCGGTACAAATGGTAGTCAGCGGAGATAAGGTCTGGACTATAAAGTGGGTGATTTAAAACCTCGCTTTTATCCATATAGTTTTTAACCGGTCTTGTAACATAAATAACAGTCATAATGGTTTTCGAAGTTCATTAACACGTCCTTCCGATTCTTCTAAATACAGAACTTGGTGGCGTCGTGGATATTTGACTTTGCCATTCAATTGGGGAGTCAGTACTTCTGACTTGCAAAATCATCTTACAACGTTTTTCGATCACTTTTGCTTTGCTACAGTATGTTCAACATAAACTTCCACTCAAAATATGATGATTTTCGGTGGAAGTTTTTTTCATATTAAAGTAAACAAGAAGAACTCCCCATAAAAAAGACTTTTGCGTAGTCAAAGTTAGACATATTTGAGCGAAAACCAGAAAAAACCTCATCAAGATTGGTTGAGTAGTTCTCGAGAAATCGTTAAAGCCTAGCTAGCCTCGAGCGCACAAGTTCTCAAGACTGTATCTTCGAAACTATTACCCGGATAAACTTTGAGAATTTAGTACAATATTCTAGAGGTGTTGTGAAATATAATAAGACAATAAAAATATTCGATTTCTTAAGGGGGTATTCTGGTCTAAACGCATGAATTTTAGGCCTTTTTTAAACTAAGATAAAGAAATGAAAAATGAAAAACATTTTTACAATCCATTTTTTTATATGTTTTTTATTGACATTCGTCGAGATACGGGCCGGTGGAGTGGGGGCTTCAAAAAAAACGGTGCGTCCTGGTTCACGTGGTTTCAACCCTTGTAGAGATCTAAAACACAAAAAACAAGAAGATTCTTAATTAGTATGTCGTTATCGGGTTGACCATTTTCAAAAAAAAAACAACAAAATGGCTTCGTCTTGAAAAAAAAAACATTTTGACCCGATTTTTTCGACCTTTTAGAATTTTTTAAAAATACTTCAAAACAAATTTTTGGAAATCCAAGGCAGATACGATAGAACATTATATAAAGAAGATATATACCAAATTTCGGTTTAGTAGAACTTGAGATATCATTTCAACCACCTCAAAAAAAAAGTAGTTTCGAGAAAAAAGCGTTTAAAGTTTGGGAGACAATTCTAGTGAACACGGACGCCACGTCACAAAATTGGCTGTATCTCCGAAAATAAGCCTTCCAAGGTCATATTTTCGAAAGTCTAAACTTTCAAAATATGCAAAAAAAATCGATTTTTTCAAAATTCTAGACCAGAATACCCCCTTAAAACTCGTAAACCCATGTCACCGTTTAAACGGTTGAAATTAACTTAGTCTTCTCACTCTATCAAATTTCTCTTTCTTTTCTTACGCTCTCTATTTGTTGCTCACTCTCTTTCACTCTGTCATCCAAGTTCGAAGATTTCACACATTTCGTGGAAATGATTCTGATTAGTGTTGTTACAATCAATATTCAATGGAGTCATCAAGTCAATGAGTGTTCCAATTTGTCAAATTCTAAGCAAATATTTACAATTATTATATTTGCCACTTATGTTGGCGCTCACTTTACCTTGTCAAAATATTATTGACTAAGCATTTAATCGCAATACATTTATATACATACATACACAAGTGCAGATATCAATAGTCTACAAACAGGCAAAAATCCCCAGAATATTAATGCCACGCTCACAATAAATTGCACGCACAACCAACAAATTTTGTCTGCTCAGCACAAAATGATGGCCTCAAATTTGACTAATGGATATGGATTACGTCGGACCTTATCAATTAATTGAGAAGAACGCATCATTGTGGCAGCCACACATCACTCATGGTTCGATTTTTGGCACTCAATAAAATACATACATACACACATTGATGAATGTGCCAAAGTGTGTGTGTGTTTGTGTGGTCGTTTGTAATAAAACCCGTTAACTGCCTCGTTTAAAATTTTGTCGATTCGACATTTATTGTTGTTGCTATTACTGCTATGGCACTAACTGTCAGCGTTTCCGTAGCTGAAATTGCATTCCGTCAACGAAAGGTGACAAATGTCAACAGTTTAAGCGAACATTGAAAAATGCCGTTTCAGGGGACAGCCGAACACGCTGTGGCAAAAAGTGTAACAATCGAAAAAGTGCTGTTTCAAAGAAACCAAATAAGGAAGGTATAAATGCGGGTGCAACTGACAAGTAAAGGGTGTCCCAAAATACACACAAAATTGGAATTAAATAGAGAGTGTCTCAAAATTAAAGCTAGATTTAATTTTATCGCTGATTTTGAGCCAAACGTTGTTGTTGGTTTTAATGCTGGTTCCAAGATAGACGATCTAATATAGAAAGACTTCTAAGACTTCAAAGTTATAACTCTCGACAGTGAAGTGGGAACCGAGTCGGGATTGCGACGACTGTTTGTTTGATAACAGCAGATTTTTCGTCTTGTCTTCGTTCACTATCGGACCCATTTTCTCGCTTCCTTATCCAATCTGGAGAAAGCAGAACTAACGGCGCGAGTGTGGACAATATCAATATGATCGGCGTACGCCAGCAGCTGGGCACTCTAACAGAGGATTGTACCTTCTCGTTTCAGCTCTGCAGCTCGAATTGGCTTGAAGAAATCACACAATAGGGTGTCGCCTTGTCTGAAGCTTGGTTTGGTATCGAATGGCTTAGAAAGGTCCCACTCGGAGCTTTTGGTATTGCTCAACGTCAGATTACACAGCCGTATTAGTTTTGAGGGTTGTTGACGGTGGGCTTTAATCTTTCACACAAGACGCTCGATAGAACCTTATATGTGATGTTGAGGAGACTTATCACTATCAGATAAGGTATTTGGCGCAGATTGGCGAATCCGTGGATTGGGCAGAGCACACTTAAATTCCTTTCATTGAGTCCGACCATGACTGTTGCATGCTCCTTATCAGTTCTTCGCCGCCGTATTTGGATAGCTCGGCCGGCAGTCCATCGGCCTGCTCCACTTTGTTATTCTTCAGATGGGAAATTGCTGTTCGAACTTCTTCATGGTCGGGCAATGGAACGTCTGCTACATCGTCATCGATTGTGGATAGGGAATCGGGTTCACAATCTCCTCGTGTTATGCTTTCACTGCCTTTCAGCAGGCTGAAGAAGTGTTCCCTCCATAATCACTAGATCCCCTATGGGGGTTCTACAAGCATCAATCGATCTGGTTGGTGGTTTTTCGATCCGGAGACAGCCAGCTAGCCCGATAAATTTTCCTATGCTGGAATCTAGTACTACAGATACCTATATTTCGGGTCCGCCGAAGTCGATCAGCCTCAACCCATTTGGGATGTTTCATCATGAAAACTAGATTTACCGACCGTTGTGCCAAATATACCTTCTTCGCCGAACCTGGCGTAGAAGTAGTCAAGAACGATTCTTACATATTTTCGGTTTAAGGTATTCTTCGTATAAGGTATTCAGTTGTGATCCGACTTCGCCCATTTTTTGTCATAAATATAAAGCAATATGACAGAAAGAAATGGTTTCACCAAATTTGTAAAAGAAATTATTACAAAATATGGGCCAAGCGCAACGAGTTGAAAAAATTAGTGTCGAGCCTTCGAAGCATCAATTTAAGATACCCAAAAGTACCAGCAAACTGTTCATACATCCCTCCCAAACTCAACAGCGCAGTAAAGTCCGCTTATGTGTATTTGTAAATATGTATTCCTGCCAACATCATTGCAATCATATTTTTTCCGAGTTTACGGTTTTGTTGCGGCCAAATTAGAGGTTTAAAATTTCCAGCAAAAACCGTTTTTGGTTGTTTTTTCGCTTCACTTTTTGATAATAGCTCGCACTCAATAGTTTTTCACCCTTGAACCTCGAAGCTTGCACTCTCTGCTGAGTGACGGCATTGGCACGGCATAAAGAGCTACAGAAAGACCACATATGGGTTGGGTATTCCGTCTGTTTGGCTGCAGTATTCTTGGTACAATGTGTCTGAATAGTTAAAGGAGTGGATGGTCTGTAGGAAAAACTGGTGTTAGATATACAAGATAAATAGCTAAAATATAGACGGAGTGATACATAAATTAGTAATAGAGATATTAAATGGAAATGATTCTGTAAGATAACATAATACAACGCAGTGTTGAATGAAAACCTATGAGAGTTACTTCAATATATTTTTAAAGGATTCTGTTAAGAGATTACATACTGGAAACCATTATTCCAAAACAGCGGTATAATTAGTTAGAATACTCATTTTGGTAAAGCTTTACCCACCTTAACTTGCATTCGGGCAATTTTTTCCTCCAGGTCCTACTTGGCAAATCAGCATATGCTAAAAAATGTGTGCTGGCGCATCAGAATTTTGTTTTCATGTAAACGGGATGCGTACAGTACTTGCCGCCACGAGGCATTCGACACTCGGTGCTTCCCTTTCCTGTTAAATTTTCGGTTGCTCAGCTTCTTTCTCTCCTCCACATTTTTTCAACAGCTACTGTCAATTTGTAAATACAGTTCGTTGCTGTAACGGAGTCCCTTTTATATTTCAGTTTACGAAATTCATTTTAGCTACTCTTCTATTTCGTTTCATGCATATCTCTGTTTTTAGTTTTGCTGTTGTTTTTGCAGCTGGCTATTCAGCCCTAAGCATTGAGTGCTATAGCAATTACTACTAGAGGTTACCTAACTGCACCAAGTACAAGCTTTTCGACTAGTTTAAATAGGGTGACAGCCAGAGCCAATTAAACTAAGTGGATTTTAGATGTTTCTACCGAAGTTTGGCGGCCCAATCTGAAAAGCCGGAATGTTTTACTCGGTTAGATATTAAAGATTAAGTTTCTGATTTAGATAAGTAAACCTGTGGAACAGGGTTTCAACTACCGCTCATTGGAATGTAGGTTCGTATTCCTCACAAAATCAACAATCCACATTAGAATCTAAATTGAATAAGGAATATCGTTTGGAGAAAATATAACTTCACTACGTACTTAAGTTCATCAGATTATATCAGAAATAGATGCAAAATCTGTTATCTATCTAGTATGCGGATTTTTTCCGGGGTTCCTTCTTAAGAAATTGACGTATCCTTCTACAAAAGGGTATTTACTTCTTGATTCTATCTTGAAACATATATCTGTCGATACTCAATCAAAACTTTGGTTTTATTCAATCCGTTTCTGGTAATTCCTATACTCGTATATCCAACTTTTGCTTCAACCCAATCTTAGATCAGCTTTCGCTAATTTAGTTTCCACCAGATTATTAAGTGTCTTCCGTTCACTTAGATTATTCGTTAATTGTTATAGGTTAATTTCGCGGATATATTTTATTTGAGGAATCATCATAGCACTTCCTCCATCTTGGCTATCCCATTTTTATGAAACTAAAGCTTAATCATCTAAGCACTTATTTATTTAGCCTAAATAAGGTGAAATACCTAGGGCTTATTCTTGATAGAAAGCATTAAAGAAGACCAAATATTGAGAATAGAGTAAGTAAAGCATCGGTTGCCTTATATTGCCGAAGCTTTAGGAGCTAAGGAAAGGTGAGCACTCTCAGCTAAAACTGTTGTATGGTGTATTCGTCTGGTGAAGGGCGCTCAAAAGGCTACACTTGCTAAATCGCTTAAATGTGTCCAAGAGTGAACTCATCGACATCTCGGGTGCACCATGGACTACACAAATAATACGTATATAGTATAGCACTTAATGACATCTTAAACGTAGTTCATGTGGACATTGTCGGCAGGCTGCGAAGGTTGTTCTAAAACTCACAGAAGCTGGGTATATGAAGGGGTCTGACAAAGGACACGCCGAAATTTTGTCTTTCTTCAACTGCATTTCTAAAATTTTGGTTCACTGCGTTGCAGAGGCCACTCGTGGCGACTTTTTTTCTGCTCACATACTGACTTACTTCATCATCTTATTCGTTTGAGTGTCAGATCACAGAGGAATCATTGGCAACCGTAAAGCCGGTAAGCTAGCCCGAGGGAGCATTCTTGCTCCGCTTCTATCGGAGTGGAACCGAGTTGGATCTCTATTGGCGTATTGCGTTCTAACATTGTACCTGTCTTGTCGGATGCTAGTTGTTAAAGTTGTATGGAGAAGGATGAGGTGGAAATATCCAGGTAAATTCTTCTTCATTGACCAGGCTTTGCAAGATTGAGGTTGAAACGTCTCGGTGGTCTTACGTTCCTTGCGCACCAGAGGACATATCTTCGGATATGACATCAAATTTGTTACAGGCTCAAAGCGCGTTGTCCGCTTTGTCGATTTGTAAGAGTCTTCGTCGGTACATGAATGTTTGATATATAGCCAGGGGTTTCAGCAGCACAAATAATTTCTATTTCAACTGTCTAAAGGAGACGTAGCTCGTGGTGATCGCCACTGAAATCCAACTTATGGATGATCGATTGGTGATCAGCCACTGCCAACCTAATTCCAATGAGTCTATAGTAAATAGTAAATATTAATATATACCTACAAAGAATCATTAACTTCTTATAAAATAGTTTTTCTTCTTCTTTCTTGGTTTAGACAACGCTTACGCGGTTACAGCCGAGTTTTTCTCATCCGAGGCTGTTTTCTTCTTTTCATTCGGGGTGTCTTTTACGTGGTGGATCCCAAACCCAGCACACAATCCTGGGGAGGGATATTTCGCCTTCTCACTTTAGCTCGCCTTCAAAGGGATGTTTTTTGGTTACCCAGAGGAAACTTGGTCGAAGACCGGAAGTCGTGAGCTGCTTGAGCCATTTGTAAAAGAATTGTTTCTGGCCCCTCGCAAGTGAATGGCGTTCTCTTTCCTTACTTGTATGAACTTCTACACACTGACTCCACCCTCCAAGAATTAAAACTGTTAATTAATCTATACCCGCCTTCATTATAGGCAATTCTAAAAAATTTAAATCTCTTTTAAGCATTGTTGTTTTTCTTTTTGCGTAATTTTCTATTTCTATTTTTAGCACCCGCATAAAACAAATTCATTTTTAATAGAAAGTATTCAAAAATAATTGCTCTCTAAAATATTTCATTTTTAGTTTCAAGTTGTTTTTGCTTTTCGCTAACGCTCAGATAGATTTTGGGTTAATTGAGCACCGGCCCCCAGCGCTTAGCCGACCATCATGGCTTTTTCATGCGGGTTTTGCTGTTTTTTCGAAATGTTGTTGCAACTCAACGCCAGCAATGGAATCGTATATATATAAAGGGTGATTTTTTAAGAGCTTGATAACTTTTTTTTTAAAAAAAACGCATAAAATTTGCAAAATCTCATCGGTTCTTTATTTGAAACGTTAGATTGGTTCATGACATTTACTTTTTGAAGATAATTTCATTTAAATGTTGACCGCGGCTGCGTCTTAGGTGGTCCATTCGGAAAGTCCAATTTTGGGCAACTTTTTCGAGCATTTACGCCGGAATAGCCCGAATTTCTTCGGAAATGTTGTCTTCCAAAGCTGGAATAGTTGCTGGCTTATTTCTGTAGACTTTAGACTTGACGTAGCCCCACAAAAAATAGTCTAAAGGCGTTAAATCGCATGATCTTGGTGGCCAACTTACGGGTCCATTTCTTGAGATGAATTGTTGTCCGAAGTTTTCCCTCAAAATGGCCATAGAATCGCGAGCTGTGTGGCATGTAGCGCCATCTTGTTGAAACCACATGTCAACCAAGTTCAGTTCTTCCATTTTTGGCAACAAAAAGTTTGTTAGCATCGAACGATAGCGATCGCCATTCACCGTAACGTTGCGTCCAACAGCATCTTTGAAAAAATACGGTCCAATGATTCCACCAGCGTACAAACCACACCAAACAGTGCATTTTTCGGGATGCATGGGCAGTTCTTGAACGGCTTCTGGTTGCTCTTCACCCCAAATGCGGCAATTTTGCTTATTTACGTAGCCATTCAACCAGAAATGAGCCTCATCGCTGAACAAAATTTGTCGATAAACACATTTCGAACCGAACACTGATTTTGGTAATAAAATTCAATGATTTGCAAGCGTTGCTCGTTAGTAAGTCTATTCATGATGAAATGTCAAAGCATACTGAGCATCTTTCTCTTTGACACCATGTCTGAAATCCCACGTGATCTGTCAAATACTAATGCATGAAAATCCTAACCTCAAAAAAATCACCCGTTATTTGCATATAATATATATGTATATATGTACTCGCAACTGTCCATTTCCACTTGCCTTTTCAACGTTTATTTCTTTTATTACGCATTTGGCGCGCGCAGAAGCTTCGCCCCCTCCCTTCGGCGGGTGCGCGCGAAACGAGAGCGCGCTACTTTAATTGAAGACTACAAATAATATTTTTTCGCTGGCATTGAATTGAGTTGGCTGCTTTGTGAAAATTACTATCCGCAATTCACGCGTCGGAAAAAATCGCTTTTTATTTGTACGCGAAATAAATTAATAAACAGTGAAATGTCGGTATGAATAACACTGCATTGATGGCGTGAACATAAATCTTGTTGGAGGGGATGGGAAACGGCTGCAAGTTTTGTAATTATTGTTTTCATTGTTTGTATGTGAATTTTTTATAAATAATTTTTGCAAAACCAGTATACTCACACAAGCATAACTGTTGATAACGATTGTCGAAATTGCTCGCTGTTTTTGTGAAATGCAACTCTGTGTGGCAGAAAATTAAATATGCATTTTAATAAATTGTTTGTAAATAAACAATAATTTTCAATTTTACGATTATGTGTGGGAATGCCAATAGTATTTGAGTGCTTTGGTCGAACTCTCGATAGCAGGAGTTAATGGCATGACTCGTTGTCACATCTTCGTTTGAGTGCTTGTCAAGATTTTGAATATTTTTTGTTGCGTGTTTGAATATTCTTAGTTTAATCAGACTTTCCTGTGAAAACCAAGCCTGGTAGCCCGAAATTCACAACGATAAAAACAATTTTTTAAGAGTACTATTCCCACTGAGATGGTTTTATTTACTAGAACATACAAGATCTTCGAGACACCACTGCCACGGAAGAGAAGCATCCGTCTTTATATTGCGGATACAATACAGCCGAGCGTTAGAGGCAAAGATTAATGGAAGCCTAATAATAAAGAGAGCGCGAAGGAAAGAATTGATTGCCTCATAACGTTGCAGAGAAGCCATTGGCAAAAGGTGAGGTCTCTCACCGAAATAAGTCGTTTAGCTCTACGATACCATAGCCAAGAAGTATATGTGTGGTGGATGGCCTTAGAAAATACTATATTTGCGAGAAATCTTAAGAGTGTTCGTCAAGCATGTGTGGCGCACCAAGGCCCACTAAAATAACGGCACTAAATACCATTTTTCATAGATATCCCAGGAAGGTGTATCACCGCTAAAGTTGCTATCAAACTCAGGAGTCTGAGCTTCTATATGAACCCTTATCAGAATTTTCGGAAGTCCTGACACTCTTTGACATTATACCTTATATTTTAAATCAGAGAGACGCCAAAACTAAATTCTGGCGCCTATTTCTCGTCCCACTTGTCTGCGAGTATGTTGGGAAGTTAGAAGCCGTTGAAGGAGAGCGGCAATGAGCATCTTCACGAAGATGGAGAGGTATACATATTGTCAGGAAATCTCTATCAACTCCAGTTTTAGACTCTTTAATGTTTTATATTTCCAGCCGAGGTTATTGTCATTAAGATATCGATGCATTTACTGCCTCGTAGTGCAGCCTCCTTCAGAGAGGTGATTATTCATTATGTTGTAGAGCGGTGATATTGTAATAGCCTTCAGCTTACTTAGGAATGCTTAAGCTCGTTACCAGTGATAATGAGTCACTTTGGGATGAGGCTAGTATGAATGCCAGGCCACTACGGAATCGCAAGTAATTGTAAAGCTGATGGGTCGGTGCAACGCTTTCCTCCTGTGCTATACCACCGGATAGCTTGGCTTCGCGGCAGCTTCTATTGACCAGCGCTGGGCTCTCATCAGTTTATGCGCTGTCCTAAGATCCTTTCGGCCCAAGATTGGTCGTTAGAAATCCTGTGAGCTCTTTGCCAGCTGTATGGCTAGCCTCTTCTTAGTTGTAGGTTCTAACCAACCGGAAGCCAGTTACAGAAGCTGTATGGCCGCCGACGAGTTGGAAGCATCTCGACCTCCTGATTATTTCACCTTTGACTGATAGTGTAATAATCGATATTTTTAATGAATCGATAAAATTTTTAACTGTGATAACATTAGGAAAGAACTTATTAGGCTGAAGTAAAAAAAGCTCGGTCGAGTTCGACTATCTCTTGAATAGTCTGAAAAACTAAAATAACAATAAACATACATATATTACCGAAAAACGGCGTTTAAGTGTAACAGTCATTAATTTCAAAACTACAGCGCTACTTCGAACATCTCCTCCCTCAAATAACTCATCATCATCATCAAGCAGCAATCACCTAGAGGCAGACACAACAATCATTCACCCCAAGGAGCCATCAGTACCGATTCTGTGCCGTTATGACGCATATTCAGCACACGTTTGCACGTAATTAAACTCTAATGTGTATGTAACGAGTGCAACAATAGCAACAATGCGGCTGAAATATGAAGTTAATTTGCGTTATTGATGATGTGCCTTGATGCCGGTGCCCAACTAAATTATATAGGCGCGCACATGCTGGCGATTGCACGTACACACACACACACATGCTCATTTAGTTACAACGCGCTTGCACGCGGATGGATATGTGTGCATATGTATGCGTGCATGTGCGATATTTTACGAGGGTTGCCTTGTAAGTTTGGGAAATCGAACAAAACTATTTCACTGATTGTTTGAAAATAGTTGAAACTGTGTTCCTGATTCTGCTTTATTAGGATGATGCAAAGTATAGGATGTGAAAATGATATTTTTCGATCAGTACTGATTGGAGGAGCATCAAAAATGGTAATTTTTAAGAATGAATAAAATATTATTTTGTTCAAATTAAAATTTTATTTCCAAATAATTAAAAAGTTTCGATGTTTTTTTGAATTAAGTATAGAAATTGAAACTAAATGGATTTAGTCAAAATTAGTTTAAAAATAATTTATACGATTTTTGTTTTTTCTTAATTTTGAAAGTTTTATTAACTGTCATGCGGAGAATTAAATATTATATTGAACATTTTCGTACAATTATTTTTGAAAATTTCCTTAAAAAAAAACTTTTTTATTATTTATCGACCACCCTAGTACACTTGGCTTAAAAAAAGCTTAGGCTATTGTTTTTTATTATTTATTTATTAATTGACTACCCTAGTACACTTAGACACTACTAAGAATACATTACATACACTTTCATTAAAGATTTTCTGAACAAATTTTTCTGAAACTTTTTTTTAATAAAATTTTTTTTTTTATCGACCACCCTAGTACACTACTTTATATTTACTTTTATCGAATATTTTTCTAACAATTTCTGTGAAAATTTCTTCTAATCAAAAAAACACTGTTTTTTATTATTTATTTATTTATTGACCACCCTAGTGCACTTAAACACTACTCAGGCTACATTACATTCACTTTAATTGGACATTTTTCGAACAATTTTTTTTTTTAATTATTTTTAATCAAAAAACACTTATTGTTATTATTTATGGACCACCCTAGTGCACTTAAACACATCCATAGAGGTCAGGCTACATTACATTCACTCTTCGTTTAGCACTTTTGCACAGTTGACGCTTTGATGAAAGTTAATTTATTATGTTACAATGAACTTCGACACTCGGAACTCCTGACACTTACACATCCATAATAACACAACGAAAGTGGCAAGCGCCAGCTAACGTTAAGTGGAATATCGACACAGTGACGGTTCAACTAGGAAACACCTGTTCATTTTTACATGAAGATACATTAGAATAAGCTTGAGGTGCGAGGGAAGCTGAATACATATCTAGATACATACGTATGTACATACAGACAGTTAGTTATGTGCTACATATGTAAATGGGAGAGCCCTGTTAAGGGATATATGGAGAAAGAGGACTCTTCAGAGCTCGATTTCCACTAAATTTTCGGTTAGTAGGCGCCAAAACTGTTAAAATTTCTTAATTATATGGCAAAGTTCTAAATTATTGAAGCTCATCCGCCTTAAATACTATGGTATGGTGTTTATAACGAAGGAAACTCACCACGCTGCTAAATATCACATCAGCATACAATTGTATTTTTAGCTGCAAAGCCTTTGAGCACTTACCTGAATAGAACTGATTATTATTCTGTCATAATCTTCAGTAATAAGACGGTTTCTCCTTAAACACACAGTTTTGGTAGACACTGTGTTCACCTAAGCAAGTTCAGGTGCACAAAATCTCAGGCATGAGGTCATCACTACACACACATACATTCATATATGTATGTAGTATATTTAGTATAGTGCGGCATAAGGACAAGTTGATTAATGATACATCTAAACGCCAACGATTTACCAAATGCTCTTAACTAGATCATAAGCGCAGCGCATGTGTGTGTGGGCGTGTGTGAGTGTGTGAGTGTGTGGGATACATTGTATTTCTATTTACTCGTGCTTTGAACTTAAGTGCTCCAAGTGATAAATGCGTATTTAAGCGATGAAATATAAGCTTGTGCTTGCATATATACTTACTTATATGTATATACTTGTATGTATAGCATGTATATGTGTATATATGTGTATTAAGCTCATATATAGACACATATATCTATTGATATGAATAGCTACAGATTTCACTTTCCTTTTAAGAAGTTTGAAAAGGAAGAGGAATTAAATTGAAATCCAATCGCTTTGTTGGAAACTGAGATTCCTAGAATGCGAGCAAGTAATTGGATATTTTGTGATTTAATTTCATTTATAAATATTATTATATTCGTAAGTAATACGTATATACATATATAGGATTTGTGGCCGTTGGTCAGTGAACTTTGTTAAAAAAAAGCAAAGATATTAAAGGAAGCGCAGAAGATACATGTGTTTACAATATTTATATATTTGTGTAAGCATATACAAACATACATATATATATGTATACATAATCTGCGTGTATTAAACCCACTAAAACATGTTTCCTTCTTTTCTAGTTGAAACGTCGACAAATCTTCTCGGAAATTATAAATTAAGGCACACAAAGTAAGTACTGAAACATTCTCCAGACAAATATCTTGTATTATTTTATAAAAGTCATACACAAATTTGATTATACTTGTAATCTAATAATTTTTGCGAATCAAATGATCCTCATGTTAAATACGAAATTTGAAAAATATGATTTGGAGACCCTAGAACATGTTTTTTTGGTTTTCTGATATGCGAAACAGAAATAAATTATACTAAACACTCTCAAGCTGTGTCTACATCTGTAAAGAAGAAGAAGAAACACCCTCTTTTTCGAATTCTCAAACTTGTTTTAAAAGTGGAATAACTCATATTCTTTTCCATTCGTCCTAAAAAGCGGTTTGGTGCCTTCAATGATATCCCCATGCTGAAGTAAAAACTTCTTGAGCTAAAACTGTTGAGTATTCTTTGTTGGATGATGGAAGAAACTCGAATTTTAATTTAATTTTAATAAGTTAGGGACCAAATTACTTAACGGATTAAATTTATAGATCAGTTTTCACAAAGAGTACTAAAAAATAATAAATAATACGCTAAAAATGTCTTAGACACATGACTTAAATTAAGAGCTTTTTATGAAAATTTTAGCGTTTGTTATTAGAGCTTAATGGTAAACACCAGAAAGTCCAATGAACTTGAGTTAGTGGCTTAAAACTGTTATGAACTTGGGTATAAACGCATAAGCGATGTCTACGCCAATATAGAAGTGTCTGAAGTGAAGAGAACATAAGGTTCTTCAAAGCCGCAGGGTAAAGATTTAGTGGAGGATTCAATTATTTTATAATCTCAGTTATTGAAAATTTTTATTCAAAATAGTCCCTTCTGCTTCAATACAGCTTTTTGCACGGTCCAAAAGCAAGTCGAACGAGTGTTTAAGCTCGTTGGCCGGTATGGCCGCCAGTATGCCAGTGCAAGCCTTTTGAATAGTCTCTACGTCTGCATAACGCTTTCCTTTTATGGGCAAATGCATTTTTCCGAAAAGAAAGAAGTCTCAAGGTGCCATATCAGGTAAATACGGGGAGTGGTTAATGGTTAAAATGTGATTTTTGGTCAAATAATCAGTTAATGATGTCTTTTGAATGTTGGATTCTGAACAATTTTTGTCGTCAGTCAATTTGAGCTGTACAAACCATGCACACACCTTTCGTAAGCCCAAATGTTCGGTCAAAATGCGATAAATCGATGTTTTGGAGATGTTTAATTCCATGAATTTCAATGATAATTTCGGCTGACTTATGATGAATTTACGCACAGTTTCGATGGAATTTCCGGTGATCACGGATTTTGATTGGCCTACATGTTGATCGTCATTTATGTCCTCACGACCACTTTGAAAACGTTGAAACCACTCGTGCACTCTGCTACGAGATAGGCAATCATCGCCATAAACTTGTTTCATCAATTGAGACGTTTCGGTAAAAGTTTAGCCCATTTGAAAACAAAATTTAATGTTGGCTCTTTGCTCGAAGCTCATTTTCGCATCGATAACACAAACATACTGACATTTAAAATGCAATAACTTCACTTCTAATCGATGAAATGTCATGAACTCATTTCTCACTGTATAATCGATAAAGAAAGCAGATTCTAACGCACCAGTCGACATATAGATGGCGACAACAGGGGCGCTAGATTCAAAAAGTCCTGTTCTTTGGCACGCTTCTTGTACTGCAGAAGTCATAGCGGTAGATTGGAATTACACAAAATTTCTATTGGCACTCGGTAGAAGAGACTGTGGGAACATGATCGGAATACTAACTAAACACTATCTAGTGGCGACACACGCCTGCAGAATGGGCTGACAGGTCGAAAAGAATGCTGGAAATGTCTAGAGCAAGGCACCAAAGAAACAATGGAGCATTTCTTGTGCACTTGCACCGCATTTGCAAGACTATGCTGAAAGCATCTGGGGACGGTATGGTACACTGAAGGAGGTATCGAAAGTGAAGCCACAGAGGTGTTAAAATTCGCGTCCAGAGCAGGCATCCTCAAGGAAGATTACTCCTCATGGATCTAGTAACTAAACTTCATCTGGTATCGCAAAGAATCAAAACTGGTCCATGCGTGGCTCATTGTCCTACCAGACTAATCCAACATAACCTGAACTTTTATAACTCCCTTCGTTATTATAAATGCACTTGTAAGGGGTATTACAGCTACGGCGCAACTGAAGTCAACGTTTTATCTTCTTTTTATTAGCATTTATGTATTTGTATTAAGAAAGCCATTTCTTCATTTAACTAAGCGCCATTAGACTTAAGTAGACAATTTGCATTATTTTAATGCGACTTACACAATTCAAGACTTTCCATTACAGAAAATGTAAGTTTGTGCGCGTATCTTACGACTGACTGCGCGACTCTTCGCGAATCAAAGCTCATTTACATTTTAATTGAATTTCGCACATTTCCGGTGGCGCGCGCAAAAGCAGCGTCTACTCAACATTATGAGCGTAACTATTTGTTTGCGCGGGTTTGTTGAAGCATATGAATATTGCCAAAGAGTTAGAAAGCGGAAGGCCTTGAAATTTTATTACAACTATGAACTCTCAAGCACAAGTGTGTATGTGTGTGTGTGTGACGAAATGAAGTGAAATTTATGAAAATTGCTTCAAAGTGCTTACGAGTGGTTGGTTGAGTGATGAAAATGCACCAATCAGATTTGGCAGCACAATTCAAATAGCTGGCAACATCGTCAAGCCAGTGACAACAACAAAAAACAGTTGCATAAACGCAACACACTGCGCGCCGGTCGCGGCCTCTATCGGTCAAAGTGCTGCGCGTGGAGGTCAAGTGCGATTTGGCTGTGGGCGGAGGCAAATTGGCGTAGCGGGGCGACCTGGCGCAGTGCGAATTGCATTTTAATGAGTACGCCGAGCAGCACTTACTCAGCAGACACACAAACATACACATATATATGTGTTAGCAAACACACACACTCACACTCATCAAGCTGTTTAGGCAAATCGAATGCTGATTCCCTCAACCACTCGTTCGGCAATCGAAATTATCACACTGCAAAGCAATAACTTTGTTGTTGCTATTACTATCCTCCTTGTGCGGGGGTTATGATGCGCACGGGCGGTCGCAGCGGCGCAACTGGCTCGTTGACAGCGGAAAAACGCCGTAATGAGACTCATTAAGCGCACATCCGGCTCGGATGCGGATGCAAGCGACCGACCGAGCATATGCCAGCATTCGCGGCCACGCTTCGACATATGGACTTTCACTTATATGTATATTTATCCTATACATTTCTGTTCTTGTTGTTGTTGTGCGCTCGCCACAAACACATTAACACACAGCGGTTTCCGGTACACATGTGGATCTGCTACAAGTAAATGTGTATATAGTATGTATGTGTGGGTGCCGCAATTCGTTGGGCCTTCGATTTCATTATATTGACAACCTTTGACGCTTTGTCGTCGGCTGGCAGCTCAGCTTGAGTGTCACGAAATTCGCATATTCGTTTTTCGACACTAATTAATGCGGTTTTTGTCAGCTGCTCATGTGTAATTATCGGACGCTGGGGTATTGTTTTTCGCTGCGGCTGTTGCTCCTATATATTTGTGTGGCTGTTTACATGCTCTGCTGTTTGGCTATCAAATAGCAAATGGCAAATGTTGGTCCAAGTGCGCAAATAATTCTGTGTGCTTTGTGTGTAAATTGATAAGCAATGGCGAGTTGGATGGCGAACGCGATGCTTTGTGACATGAAAATGTACATATTCGACCTAAAAGAGGGTGCATTAAAAATTTATTTAAACAAGTAAGGACGGGCTAATTTCGGGTTTCACCTAACATTTTACACTCTCGCATGATAAGGTGATAATCGAGATTTCATTATCCGTCATTTACATATTTTTTTTATTTTGCTGTAAAATTAATTAGAACTAAATTCTGAGAGATTTACCGATATTTTCGGTGAAAAATTAGGTCAGGTTAGGTTGGGCACTGAGTTCTTCGTGTTCGATATCAGGGACCTTGAAAAGTTATAGTCCGATCACGACAATTGTTCCACAAGGGATACCTCAGCTCAAATACCGTATTTCTGTAAAGTTTTATTCCGCTATCATCATATATATATACATATATTATACAGAGAAGGCATCAGATGGAATTCAAAATAACGTTATATTGGAAAAAGGCGTGGTTGTGAACCGATTTCAGCCATATTTCGTGCATATCATCAGGGTGTTAAGAAAATATTATGTACCGAATTTCATTGAAATCGGTCGAGTAGTTCCTGAAATATGGTTTTTGGTCCATAAGTGGGCGACGCCACGCCCATTTTCAATTTAAAAAAAAGCCTGAGTGCAACTTCCTTCTGCCATTTCTTCCGCAAAATTTAGTGTTTCTGACGTTTTTTGTTAGTCGGTTAACTCACTTTTAGTGATTTTCAGCATAACCTTTGTATGGGAGGTGGGCGTGGTTATTATCCGATTTCTTCCATTTTTAAACTGTATATGGAAGTGCCTGAGGGAAACGGCTCTATAGAGTTTGGTTGACATAGTTATAGTAGTTTCCGAGATATGTACAAAAAACTTTTTAGGGGGCGGCGCCACGCCCACTTTTCCAAAAAATTACGTCAAAATATGCCCCTCACTAATGCGATCCCTTGTGCCAAATTTCATTTCAATATCTTTATTTATGGCTTAGTTATGACACTTTATAGGTTTTCGGTTTCCGCCATTTTGTGGGCGTGGCAGTGGGCCGATTTTGCCCATCTTCGAACTTGACCTTCTTATGGAGCCAAGAAATACGTGTACCAAGCTTCATCATGATACCTAAATTTTTACTCAAGTTACAGCTTGCACGGACGGACGGACAGACGGACGGACAGACAGACATACGGATTTCCACTCTACTCGCCACCCTGATCACTTTGGTATATATAACCCTATATCTGACTCTTTTAGTTTTAGGACTTACAAACAACCGTTATGTGAACAAAACTATAATACTCTCCTTAGCAACTTTGTTGCGAGAGTATAAAAATGTAGCGAATTTCTTCATTATTTTCATTCATTTTTGAACT
Source organism: Bactrocera dorsalis (assembly GCF_023373825.1). Taxonomy (NCBI): domain Eukaryota; kingdom Metazoa; phylum Arthropoda; class Insecta; order Diptera; family Tephritidae; genus Bactrocera; species Bactrocera dorsalis. The sequence continues at coordinate 61,711,424 of NC_064306.1, read as the reverse complement.
TCTCTGAATTTTTATTTTGATTAAATGAAGCTCAAAATCCCACCTTTCCAACACTATATGATATGACACAATGTGATTGGTAGCACTGGAGATATACCAGGTATGACAATTAAGTAATGAGACTGATTCCATAAAAACGGTTTATTTCAAAATTATTCTACAACGCTGCCATCCCCTTCAAAGTAGTCCCCTTGGGCAGCTATATAGCGATTCCAGCGCGTTTTCCATGCTTCGTAACATTTCTGGAACGCTTCGACTGGTATGTCCTCGAGTACGCTCGTCACGGCCGCCTGGATGTCCGTAATTGACTCAAAATGGGTTCCTTTGACCACCAATTTTGTTTTAGGAAACAAAAAAAGTCACAGGGTAACATGTCGGGCGAATAAGGCGGCTGTTGGAACACGGCGATCCCTTTAGAGTCCAAATACTGGGACATGCTGAGTGCGGTGTGGCACGGCGCGTTGTCGTGATGAAGGATCCAGTTACGAGCGATGTCTGGGCGCACCCTGTTGACTCGTTTTCGCAATCTCTCGAGTACTTGGCAATAGTATACTTGATTCACAGTTTTCCCCTGTGCACAAGAATTCTTTGTGGACGATTCCACGGCTTTCAAAAAAGGCAATAATCATCGTTTTCACCTTCGACTTGCTCATGCGAGCTTTTTTCGGGCGGGGCGCGCGCGGAGGCAACCATTGTGAGACAACCACTATCACCATACACTCCTACAATTTTAGCGTACGTTTCCGAAGCTTTTTCGCCCAATCTGGAGCAACATTTTATCGCGACGCGTTGCTCTTGATTTCGTTTTTCAATTTTCGTGACGAGCACTACAAACACACGTCTACTCAACTTGACGCACCAGGCGAACTAAACAAGCTAGAGCGATGGTACATATATCAATAGAGAGGGGAGGGATGCCGAAAAAAGAGAAAGGAAATTTCAAGGTCACAGGTTTACCGCAAGCGTTAAAGGTGGTTGGGACATCTAAAGTCGCCAGCAACACTATTCTTTAGTATTTATATCATCTACGCTGTGTGGACTCTACACTGTCAATGATGCATTTTAGAGCTCCCAGAGTTGATCTGCCGGGTCCAAAGCTGTGATGTCTAGTGGAGAGTCCTCCAGCTTCGTTGATAGCCACTTCGAGTCTGGGATTAAGTAGCATTTCCCGCTGTATCAAGCATGCATAGGAGACGGTATGCTGATGACAAGTTGGAATCTCCTTTTCCCATCACTAATTGGTACCAGTCGTTGCTTTTTCCAGAGTTCATGGAATATTCCGGCTTCATGACAGGCGTTATACATGTTCAATAAAACTGCCGATGGCTCTGCAGCGATTGTTTTCAGGATTTCCGCTGGAATTGTGTCCGTGCTAGATGATTTGTTACTTTATTTATCTCACACCATCTGATCAGATTTGACTCGAACAGACAAAAAACTACATTTTCACGTATTTTAAAAGAAATCTTTATTATCGTCTTAAAAATAAATTTCTGAGCTAATATAAGCATGCCAAGTAACCCATATACTTCAGTCAGTTACCCAAAATGTTTTGCTTCTATAACTACCTAAAAATGATAGCCATAACATATCCATATTTCAAAAATAAAGCAATAAAATTGAATTAGACGTTTCCAAATTTGCATATCTCCCATATATACCCAACTGTAATTTATATTATTACATGCGAACCCATATTCATGTAGTAAAAGATTAAAACTCACAACCATAAATTCATTGGCGGACCCCACCTCAACACCATAATTCTCTGCTATTTCTCAAAATGTTGTAATTTAATGCTCCTTTAGAACTTGCGCACTCGTAAATACAAATATACACAAATGATTACAAATATACACAAATGAATACAAATACTCACATACGCATAAATATGTATGGTCTATTTATACAGTAGCATACATTGTATGCAGTCTTGAAAGCAGCAATACCGTCTAAACGCTCTCATGGTCTACGGTGCGTATGAGTAATTTTCTGCTGTGGTAGCTCAAGCGCACAAATGCCATATTGCATTCGCTCGTATTAATACACATATACAAATACGCATAAATAAACGAAAACTCGGATTAAAATTGCAAGTTTGTAGCAATCTCTAAAATACATACATATAAATTGTGTGGAATAATTTTGTGCGATCAAAGTGCTTGCAAGCTATGAAGTTAAGTAAGCTTTGCTGGAGGAGTAAGTCCATACGAGTATGTAAGCGATATGTGGAATATTCTCTCCAATGAAATGTAGCGTTTTAAATAGCTTTCATTTAATATTTTTATTAGTTTGCTAATATTGGAATATGATTGGAGAATTTTGCATAAATTATTGCGGTAAAATTTGACTAGAGAGATGGTTTCAAGGTAGCTTGATATGGCTCGAATTGGTTTAATATTAGTCCTGAAAATGATGATATAATCAAGTAGGAGTTTCAAATAATCAAAATAGAGTTCAGAAATAGTTTGAAATAGTTCAAAAGCATCGTGAACTATGTTATATGTACATATGTATTAATATATGTATGTACATAAATGTATCTAAATAGCTGGCAACTGTCTCCGAAATATTTTTGACTGTTTATATCTATTCGACTCTCCTATTATATTTTACTATTGGACTATACATTTAATTTAATTTTTTTATTAAAAGATGGCAACGCTTCGAAAACATTTTATGATTATTTAATGTAAGGCGGCAACTCTACAAAATTTTTTTTAAAACATTTTATGATTAGCGCCGAGCTTTAATGTTTTTTTATTTTTAATCTTAATTCAAAAAAAATATTTATTTAATTGAAGGTGGCAACACTCCAAAATTTTTTTTTAAACATTTTATGATTAGCGCCTTATTTTAGTGTTTTCAGATTTTTAATCTTTATTCAAAAAAAAAATTATTTAATTGAAGGTGGCAACTTCCAAAATTTTTTTAAAACATTTTATAATTAGTGCCGCGCTTTAGTGTTTTTTTGATTTTTAATCTTTGTTCAAAAAATATTTTAATTTAATGTAAGGTGGCAATACTTAAAATTTTTTTAACCCGACTTAAGAGTTTTTGATTTTTCATCTTTATATAATAGAAAATATGTATTAATTGAATTTATGGCGGCAACTCTTCTAAAAATATTTATTCCATAATCTCTTATTTTAGTGTTTTTTGACTTTTCTTATCTGTATACAGAATACATACATACATATTAATTCAAGGTGGCAACCCTTCTAAAAATATTTTCCTTCATAGCTCCAAACTTTAATGTTTTTTGACTTTTAATATTTCTACAAAAGATATACATATGTATGTATGTGTATATTAATTTAATTTAAGGTGGCAACACTTCTAAAATATTTTATTTCATAAGCCCATATTTTAGTGTTTTTTGAGATTTTATATCTATGAAAAATATAAATAGATAGTATGTATCTATATTTTTCAATTAAAATTTCCTCGTAGGTGGCAACACTGTAAATAATTTTTTTTTTGTAAAACCGCGCAGAAAAATTATATTACGAATATATTTACATATGTACATAAATCATTCAAATAATTCTCATATAGCAGAAATAATAACTATTTTAAAAATTTGCGTAATTTAGTTAAAATGGCTTAAGTCGACCTAAGTTAATTATGAAATTTCAGTTATTTTAACAAATTTCTCTTATTGATATTATAATATTGTATGTACTAAATTCATAATTTATATTGAATTAATTTTTTAAAGGTGGCAAGGCATTTAAAACATTTTATTTTAAATGCCTGATTTTTTTTTAATTTTAAGCTCTATGCAAAATGTAGTACAATACAATTAATGTAAAAAACCTGTATAGAAAATAAATAATTTAAGGTGGCTTCAGAAAATATTTTTTCCATAATTTTTGTTGTTTTTGACTTTTGATAACAAAATGTATATTAATTTAATTTAAGCTACAATATACAAAGTAAATATTAATTTTATTTATGGTGGCAACCCTTCTAGAAATATTTTTTTCCAAAACCCCATAATTTGATTTTAATTGAATTTTAATCATTTTCCAAAAGTCTAAATACTATGTATATTTTTCAATAAAAAAATATAATTGGGTGGCAACTCTGTGTATTTTTTAATTTGTAAAATCGCGCAGTAAAATGATATTAGTAATGGAATCATTAAAATAAACTCATAATATTAACTATTCTATCTGAAAATCTGTGTCAATTTGTTAAATAGCTTAAGTAGACTTAAATTAATTTTAGTGATTTGAGTTATTTGAAACAATTTCTTCGACACGCAATATTCTATTTTATCTTAAACTATTATTTTCGAAAAGAAACTTCAAATCACACTAAAATAGCGTCAAAAGCCCTGAACAGTTAATACCTAAACATCAAAATATCTATACCAGTTTAACTCGACTTATGCAATTTTAATATATGAACATCGATTTTTTTTAATTGCCCGCTTGTGTGCTGCTTCACTTTTGCTTCCCAATTGCTACTGTGTAAATGTACAATATAAAATCGCCAATACAAAAACAAAAATCTATGTAGAATTTAAAGCAAGTAGAGCAAAGCACACCCCACTTTAGCACGCGATCATAATTACATTACTTCAGCGAATTCTTTTCATAAAACATTCAATTAAGCATTTTGATATTGCAATTTTATTTAAATTAAGCGAATTGTGGAAAGCAACTGTAAAACCGAAAGGAATCGCACACGAACGCATAATAAAATAACAGAGAAAAGCGGTGACCGCAAAAAGGCGATGGCAACGCGCATAAATTAAAAAGTAAATAGAAGTTTAGGTATGTACCGGAGATGGGTGTTGTATATATGTAAATATATATGTATGCTTGTATGTATGAAAAGGAAATCGTTTAAAAAGAATCTTGGCCATAAAAAGTTCACTAAAACTGGAGAGGAAAGAAAGCGCTTTAAAAACTTTGTAATAGGCATTTAAAAGGGAATAATTGAAAAAAAACGCGATTGCAATATATTCGAGATTACAAATATGTGTGTGTGTGTGTGTGTTTATGAATTTGCATAAGTCTCGGTGTATATTTTGTTGTAGGAATTAAGAAATACAGCAGTATAACTTGCAAAGATTTAGAAACTTTTTCAAACTTCACAAGTGAGGGCAAAAATAAGTGGAAGAGAGAGAAGATTAGAATGAAGAAACAAGTAATAAATAAAGTATGTTTCATTATTGTTTGACAGGAAAGAAATGAAAGAGATAATACATTGAAATATGGAATGAATATGAACGTATTAACTGTAGCTTTACTTCATGCTGGATAATGCAGATAATTTTATTTTGTGCATCGGACTAAATTATATAAAGTTTAAATCTGTAGGCACTGTATATTAAATATATTTTATTGTTCCAGTTCAAAGCTCTCATAAAGTTTAATTTTTGAAACACACATACATTCTGACAATAATAATAATAGTATAAAAATGTAAAAATAAAAACGCAAAATATTAAATTATTAATCAATATTTATTTTGCCGCCTTCAAAGTAATCCCCATCAGAAATTCATTAGTAATACACTTATGCCAACAATTTTTCCAGGTCTCGAAACACTTTTCATTAGCATTTTTTGGGATGGCCTTCAGCTCATTCAGTGAATTTCGTTTTATCTCTTCAATCGACTGAAAACGGGTTCCGCTGATTAGAAAATTAGAAAACATCACACGGAGCCAAATCTGGTGAATACGGCATCTGAACGATTGTACTCATTGCGTTTTTGGCTTTAAATTTGGTCACAATTGTGGCTCTATGACATGGTGCATTATCATCGTGTAAAAACTATCAATTGTTCTTTCACAACTCAGGCCGTTTTCGACTGATTTGTTTAAAAGAGGGCCTCCTTACGGCAAAATAAAACTCCTCATTGACCGCCTGTCCTTCCGGAACAAATTCATGATACATCAAACTACGAATATCGAAGAAATCTCAATGAGCATTACCGTGATTTTTGAGCGACTTTGGCCTTTTTCACGACTTTTTGAGTTTCAGCACGTTTTTTTCTTCCATTCCTATGGTTGATAACTTGTTTGCATGTCAAACTTATAAACCCATGTTTCATCGGCAGTAATAATGCTCTAAATGAATGTGGCATTGGAGTTCGCTTGATCAAGCATATCCAAAGAGAACACATTTTGCACCAATGGGGCCAATGTTAGGAACGACGCGCCGAATATCCCCCAAAAAATAGTCCAGAGGTCATACATAGATCGCATGATCTTAGAGGATACGGCACAGGCTCACTTTGACTAACAATTGACTTTTTTGTCTCAGAGGGTCCATCCGTTGAGTCCAATATTCGAAAACTTGTGCGAGCATTTCGACTGGTAATTGGCGAAAACACGCGTGATGTTATGCTCCAAGGCCTGAATCAGAGCGGAATTGTTCGCATAGACCTTACATATCCCCACAGGGAAAAATGTAAAGGTGTGATATCGACCAGCCCAAAATGTGAAACTAAATGCTCACCGAAGTTGAAGCGTTCTCTCAATAAATCCATTGATAGATTCGAAGTCACGAATTAGGAAATTTCTTCGATTTTCAAGCACAATATGATACAGGCTTAAAATACTATAGCTATTTATAGTTTTTTCTTGAAGGACAACCCTTTAGCGGAGTGAAACGCTCATCCAAAATCCAACCACCACCACCAAAGCCACCAAATTCGAATTACAATCCGGTAATCAATGAACGACAACTGCAATTACGATTGAGTGAAAGACTTAACGACCACAATCGAACAGCCAACCGCTAACCGCCGACCAAAGGTACTTTCTCCCTTCTCTCTGCATTAATATTGACAAAATTGCTGCAGCTACACATACATTGCCATTTCAGCAAACATTTATATACAAAATTGAAAGACTTATGGGCGCCAGCCAGTTTAACATTGCAATATGAGTATGAGCTCTACTACACGTGTGTATGTGTGTGTTTGCGAAAAGGTTGGAAACTGTATGCAGACAACGCGATGACAAAACCGCAAAAACATCACGAATGGCGACAAACTTCAGCAGCAGTGGCTGCCGCGCGCTGCAAATTGCAACGCTGACCAACACACACACACACTTACACGCTGCTGGCACATGTGCCGTAGTATGCACACAAGCCATTCCATTACTGGCATTCTTCGGGGCTATGAAGTGAAAATTACAAAAATTGCTTAGAGAAAAAGGCTAAAACAACAAAAACAAAATGTTGTTGCAAAACAAATACAGCAAAAAATGCCAAAAAGTTTAGTTGGAAAATAAAATATTTGAAAAAAGTCAAGTGGCAACGCTTGGAGTTCGACAGTGATAATGCAAAACTACGAAAAAAGCTGCCACGCTGCTGAGCTTCCGCTTGAAGTGCCCTCATTGAGGCGGCACACATATTCAGCTCTGCCCGTGTATCCTTCTAATTACATACATACGTACGTTGTGTTTGTTGCTGGCACTAGTTACCCGGCTGTAGCTGCAACTAACTGCAACCAGCTGCTCACTCGCACACACACACACACACATGCACGCACTTAGTTTGCTGAAATAGTTTGCAACTTTTTGCACGACGACGACTGATAAAAACGACAAAGTTCACGCGCAATGCAGGAAAGAAATAACAGCAACAGCTACACCAACAACAACAACAACAAATAGAATGTTGTATGGTAGCTGTGTAGCGCCTTGAAGGCACTGGCACCGCTTACTTTGCACGCTGTTGTCATTAGAGTTGTATTGTGGCGTTGCACGGTGGGACGAAGGCATAAAATTTGTGCTCAGATTTTTTTTGAATTCAAAAATGTGTGGTTTTTATTGGACAAAATTTATATTTATTATAATTTAACCGAAATTTAATTTCTAACATTTTTTTCTTGTACCAAGGATGTATAGCCTCGATTTTACTGCACTTCTTCATAACTAATAGGTTTTATTTTCTAGTTTACTACCAAGGGCTCGGTTGCTCAAGTTTATTGCATATTTTCATGAGACATCTTTTCTAACCCTTGTGATCTTGTGTTCTGTCAATATGTTCTAAGGCATTAGAAACTGAACCGCTCGGGTTTTTGGTAAACATTTCTGTAATAAAAGTATCACCTTTCCAAGAAAGTTTTCCAAAATTGTGATTAGATTGGCTTTATCCTGCAGTGTGCCGCTTAACTAGGTTCTAATTATCGTACTCTTAAAGATCTCATTGATGTGATGCCATGAGAAAAATGCTAGAACGCCTCTTAGACTTCTCCTAGCTTTATCTAGATTTCATCTTAGATACCTAGGGACTAGATGAAGTAGCAAAATTAGATAGTGAAATTTCCAAAATGCGTTGACGTCCAGTATGACTGATATATAAGCTAATATTAAACTGAATCTTTATCTGATATTACTAAGGATCAGAAGGTCTATGTATGGCATGGTGGGCCAGTATAGGTTAGGTTAGGTTAATCTGGTAGGCCAATAAGCCAAGAATATACCAGTTTTTGTCCTTTCCGATACCAGATGGAGTTCAGTTACTATATCCATGAGAAATGGTCATCCATTAGGATGCTTGTGTGTCATACCCTGGAGACCCCAGATGCTTATAGCATAGAGCCATTTGATCATGTTCCTACAGTCTCTTCTATCGAATGCTAATAGGAATTTCGTGTACTTCCGGTCTACCGTTTTAAATACGACTTTTTCTCTTTTACATCCAAATAGCTCGTTCAATCGGATTTTGATTTTCCTTATCATGCTTCTGTCGAAATCATCGTATAGACAATACTTGGATTTCTCAATGTTTCTCACGTTATCGGGTGTTAGCCGTACACCATTCTTGGTAATCTCGTTCACTATTTCATTGCGCTCGATGACTTTGTGGCCCGGCAACCAGTAGAAGTGAAGTTGCTTCTGGCAGCACCTTCCACTGCTTCACAAGACACTTCGGGCCGATATGCGATACGAGGTTACTGCATTGACTACTGTTTGGCTGTCTACGTTGATGTTGACTCTGGAGTTTCCTAAAGATGCTTTAGATGCCAGCTCCGCGGCTTTCGCAATAGCAAAGTCCTCAGCTTGAAATATACTGCAGATTGATGTTTAGAGTGTTGCGCGTGGATACCATACCTTTACGTTAGACATCTTTTTCTATGTTTATTTTGAACCTTCTTTCCCAGTTTAAAAATGGGTTCATGTAGTCGGTGTTTGCCCAGCCGCATTACCCATCAAGCTATGCCCGAAGGTTCTATGTGTAAATTGTCCTGCACTCGGGGCCAGTATAACCTAACCTAATCCCATGCTACGCGAAATCACGGAAGCCAATAGTATTGGTTTTTCTTTTATGTGATTAAAATCATGGTCAGTCGATTACTAAAAGTTATAGATAGTCTTCGGACCGATTTTTTATTTTAAGAAGAGACTCTTTAAGGCAGACAGACTTTTATAGCCCTAATGACTACAATTTGAAATGATAGTATCCAACTTTCATGAGTAGTCTATCGTACTGAGCCCGAAAAAACTACCAGATTGAACAATAAGTTGGTGTTAGTAAACTTTTCTAGTCAACGAATATTGATTGAGGTGGCAACACTTTGTTGGAAATTGTTATTAAACATTCAAAGAACTTGTTTTCAGACTGTGTAGCAATTTTTCTGATATTCGAAATTTCGAACATTTATTTATTTGGCTAAAATAGGTTTGCCATTCGCGATTTCAAAGAAGGATTTAAAACATTAAAATAAGTTTTTGCTATGAAATATGAGTGTACAATACATAGCGACCTCTGTTGCTTTGGCTGGTTGAACCAAAAATATTTTTTAAAATAATTTTACGCAAGTTAGTAAAGTTCTTAGAGCACTATTCACTTAGGAGTGGCCAGATACGATTATTCTACACATCGCTCAAGCAGCTCACGACTGCTCGACTTAGACCAGTTATTCTCTGGTAGCCGAAGAGCATCCGTTTGAAGGCGAGTTAAAGTGAGAGAGCGAAACTTCCCGCCCCAGGGTTGTGCGGTGTGGGTTTGTGATCCGCCACTTATAAAACAACTCCAATAAAAAGAAGGAAACTATTATCTACACATTGAGTACAATTAAAAAATTTCCCCATTACTATCGCTCTCAGCCCACTGTAAGTTTGTTAATATGGAAAAATTACTTACTGGCTGCAAGCAATTAGGAACATTATTTCAGGCGCTTCGTCATGCTTACAAACTTTAATGAGAAACTGCGCGCAAATATACAATATACAGTCGTACATACATACATACATATATGTTTTTATATAAGAGTGCAAGTGAATTTACATATACACATACATATGTATGTATGTTACATATCTAACTTACAGCAAACAAATTAGCTACGCATATTTGGCGAGTTGCCAGCCATATGAGTAAAAAATTTCAAATTTAATTATAACTGTATCAAAACTAGCTCAATAATTGAGTGGAAAGTTCTTGAATTTAATAATTTCGCGTCTATCACAGAGTTTCTGTGGAGGCAATGTAATTTAAAATTAAAATGTTTTATGAAAGAGCAAGGAAAATGAAAAGTCAATGGTGTGTGCAGAAATTTTTTGATGTCATAATCCATATAAAAAGTAGCCGCCCTAATACTACCTTGTGGTTAGATAGTAGATAGTACAAGTACTGTAGGAAAGTATTTAGCAACACAGTTGTCCAGCTGTAGAGCGTTCAACTTCGTTACTAGTTCGTGTGCTTATTCTGTTTTCCAGTTAAATGACTACCAGTTACCTATTCGATATACTAGTTAGCGGGGGCACAATATTCTTCCTGTCTGCTTTTCACAAAACTTCTATGGTTACTGGTTTTACTGGTTTTAGTGGTGAGGAAAGAAAAAGCTAAGATGCCATTATACTAGACTACTACCCAGCACATAACATAATTCAAAGTTGCCACTAACCGCTTCAGATTTCTCAAAATTATCCAAGTTCCTAGCTAGCACTTCATTCAACTCGCGTCACCTTTCCTACAGGTCCTTTATGCTTTACATTGCATACAAATATTTCTAAGGAAGTAATTATCCTCCGCTTTCTGCACGTTCTAATGAAAATCCTTGAAAACTTTAAACATTTTCTCTCTTCACATTTATGCAGGTCATGCGGTGAGTGGCCAATGCGTCATGCCGTTGAAGCGCCGACTTAGTTGGAAGCCATTTAATATAGTTACTTAATTTTAAAGAGATCAGGAAATTATTTTCCTCATTAAAACACACTGAAAAAAGTAGCAACATTTCCTTAACTGCTGAAGCTGAAGCCTCTGTTGTACATGAGCTAATGAAAAATAAATTTTAAATGATTTAAACGCATTTTTTCTCGTCTTTGATCACGTCTTCATTGCGTTGGTGAGGATTGGCGCATGAAGGAATGCCAGTGTAGCAGTATCTCTCTTAAATTTCTCTGAAATTGTGTGTTATGTTTAAACGAGTGTGGTTGGATAATGCAGCGATTTTTGGAATAGAAATATTTTTAGGAAAAAAAAAATTTTGAGAATCTTTGAAGACATTTATTTCCAATTTTTCATAGCTTTATTAAATTAACTTCCTAATTATGGTGAAATATCTTATCGAACGTGGAACTCCGAGATCTCGGGAATATATTCGATGAAGAAGTAGTTCTGAGTGAGTACATATGACATTGATTAGACTTTGAGATATCACAAATCAAGGTAGAAATTCCATATTTTTGTGTCAGTTATAATATTGTAGAAAGAGAACTTGTTCCAAGAGGAAGTCGTTTAAAAAAGCATACAATTACCAATAGGTTCGAACCAAATAAAGGTTCGAACTTTAAGCCTCAAAAATGAATATCGAGTCTATTTCAAGCAAAGAAAATAAGTCGATTTGAAAGAGTTCATGACCGAAGAGACAAGGTTTGCATCTTGGCAATTATTTCATATATAATAAAAGGCTTAAAAACTAGAGGCGTGTATGTTTTGTAAAACTAAATACTATATCCACAGATCAAAATTTTCGGGTTGAAAAAGAGCATGCTACGAAGATGAGATTCTTAACCTGGTTGTATTCTCTATAAGAGTCCGAATTTTAAGCATCAAAGTATTAGTGACGAGGGATAAAGATTATTACTGCCAGTAAAAAGTTTCGAGTAATTTTTGTAGTAACGGGTGATCCTAGTATTGTTTCGCATTTCAAAAACTCCCTGACTTCTTCATCCACCCTCTTACACTGACAAGCATACCTCTTTCTTTGATTTGTTTGTGCGTGTGGGTAATTTATGCTCCGGCGCTTTCTTTTGCTTAAATTATTCTAATTACACTTGAATACATTTTCCAGCCGATTAGGCAAATCGCATAAGATCACGTCTCAAATTGGTTGCTCTGTACAGGCGAGCGCATGCTGAGTTCAAGGCAAAGCGCCGAGCAGTGTTCCAATGTCTGTGCTGCAAAGTTGCTTACATATTGTACGAGTTCAACAAATTCTTATAATGTGCAAATAACTGGCAGTTTTCTTGAATTTATTTATGTAAATTACACACATGAGGAGTTTAATTAGACCGTTTATTCATGGTGAATTGGACTGGATTGAATAATAAGCTAATGTTTGAAAATGGTTGCTGGTGAAACGAAAGGTAGTTTCTTATTACATAAAATTAAACTTTTTGAAATATTTTTGTACAATTTTGTAGTAGCTCCAAGTATGACAGAGACAATATTGTCATACCCTAAGAAGAAAGAACCTGTTTGACTTCCAAGAGCTTTGTAACCTGATACGTGTCGTTGTAAAGGAAAAAGAGCTAGTTCTTAACCTTCATTGACAGTATATGAGTATGCAAAATATATATTTTTCTTCTTTATTGGCTTAGATACCGCATATCGCTATTTCGCACCAATTCGAGATACAAAGTGGGGTCCTTCTCCGCCTGGTCTTTTCAATGGAGTGGAGGTATTTTTCTTCCTTTGCTTCCACCAGATTTTACTGAATCGAAAACTTCAAAGCTGGAGTGTTCTTTTCCATCCGGATAACATGGCCTAGCCAGAGCAGCCGCTTTCTCTTAATTCGCTGAACTATGTCACCAACGTACCTTCTCTATGCGATGAAGATGTGAGGCGATCCTCTTTTCATGGGTCTTTTTCAAGTTTTGGCACTGAATATGTGGTCAGTTGTTGATTTTCAAGGTCTGAGGCCACACTGTTAAGGTCCAAGTAGTTTGTTGACGTTGTTGGCGCAGATTGTGGGTTCTCCCTTTTTGTGAATTGGGCACAACACACCTGTAACTTGTATATCAATTTCAGTTTCTAATTTTTGACTATTGCAGAGTTCCAGCCGAAGTTGCTGCCATTAAGGTAGCGGTAGATTTATTTAATGCTTCGAAGTGCAGCCTGCTTCGGAGAAGTAACTATCCACTCTGTTAGCAAGCCCATATTAGTATTGAGCTCACTGATATCTGATCGATAATAGTCCTCAGCTCACTTACCGTACATACGATGGCGTCGAGTCACCTTGTGTAGAGGTAGAATGTCGAATAGAAACGGGTCGGCGCTTCACAACCCTAATGTTTTCTATTATTGGAGAGCTGGGTTACCAGCGGTTTATGCGCTTGTCTCTTAAGCCAAAGATCGCTAGTAAAAGACCCAGGGAGCTCTTTGCCTCAGTAAGGATAGCCACTCCTTAGTTGTGGGAGGTCCAACGGGTCACTTCTCTATCGGCGTCGTGCTGTAAGGTTGAGAATCTTACCCGACGTCAACAGCAGAAGCTTCCATACAGCTGATGGAATCATCTGAACACTTAATTTTTTATTTTCCCACGTTTGCGAGATCAAGGCTTAAACATTTGGATGTTCACATATCAGAGCCCTACCGTGCTGGTGGGGATACAAATTAAACGCCTAAGCAAATTTGCACTGGTTAAAAGGCGCTTATGAGGTCGGATACAGAAGTAAAATTTTTATTGATTCAGAAAGAACGACAATTGGTGATCCAAGTGCGATACTTTCCTTTCAGCGGCTTTACTCGTTAGTTTAAAAAATTAGAGGAAAATCAAGAACTACTTAAACGAGTGGAGCCAAGTATAGACGAGACATACGCAGATCATGAGCTCCGCAGGTCAGGCTAGTGCTACAAGGGACTTAGCTACTTGCCATGCTATTCGAAACTCATAGTCAGTTTAACGAACCGGAAACCTTACTTCTAATTAAATTAGAGTTGAATTAATGTCACAGTACTTTTATTAGTTTCTCTATTAATATTTATTGATATATTGAGTTATCGAAAACAAAGTTCGACAAGAAAAATTAGTTGTTCCATCACCTTCACATTGAGATTCGCTAATTCTTTAAGACAATACTTTAAGTAGTAATTCTTAAATGAAACTGCTTGAAATTGTATACAATGTTCTTCAACCTCAGCGTCCCACCGAAAAATTTCCTAATGAACCGTCAGATGGCATTTGAATAGAGTGCAGTTATCTGCTAGCGCTTCAATGAGAGAAGAACATTATTCAATGCGAGAAGAACAATACATCATCTCAGTTTATTTGCTTAACATAAGTAAGTACCGTAAGTAAGTAAGTACCGTAAGTAGCTATGTACTCGTCAGCGACTCGAGTGCACCAATATTTTCGAATGTATTTCGTGGTTGGCCTTACTGTTTGTACAGTTACCTATCTGTGTATACATGTGGCGCTTGCGTCAAGGTGGCATTGTTCGTCTGCTCCACAATATATCTTTAAGCCGCCGCACGAGCGACCCGCCTCCCCCTCCGCCGCATCACCGCACGCCCGCATGTCGCAGCACGCAATGAATACGCTGGCAATGCTGGCGACGGGCGGTGCGCTTTGTTTGCGCAAACTGTCTGCAGCAGTAATCACAACAACAATAGCAACAACAATGCTGTTAAGCTGGTAAGAGCAACAGCCATCCAGCGGCAGTAGCAACAAGTGACGCACTACCTCACCTAACGGTACAGTTGGCGACAACAATAAATGTCTGTCTACCTGCCAGGCCACTAACTACACGTATCTGGTTGGGCAACAGAGCTGCCATTCACAGTTCGCATACAGTCCATAGACCGCCTACCAGCACGCTCTCCGTAGCGCTCGCCCACCTCTGGCTTTTATGATGGCTGTCTGCCGAGCATTATCATATTCTCTGGCCGTGTACCCACCAGCAGTGTATTGTACGTATCATCTACCGTTACATTGTTGTTATTACATTTATGTTGTTACGTTGTTGCTGCCGTTGTTGTTGCATCCGACATTGTTTTGTCCATACACATTTGAGTGCTTTTGGCTTTTATTGCAAACGCAGCTGTTGACATTTTCTTTCTTCTACTCATCTATCAAGGACATGCCGAGTTGCTGTCTTGCTGAGTTGTTGTTGCTGGAAAAAAATGTCCCTAAAATGGCATGGCATTCTTCATTACCAGTTGTTCCTTCATCTAACTAAGAAATATATGTACATATGTACATGCACAAACATGTTTATTTGCTTGCTTGAAGAGCAAGAGCAACACATAAGTTGGCGAAGCGCACAGAAGATTGGTCTTCAGCAAAACAACGGCTCACCTGACCTTGCTGACAATTTGCTTGGCAGGAGTATTTGCTTCATTAAGTGCATCAAGTTTAAGGCGAAATGATTTTCTGTTAGAATGTCACAATTTGTGGCGGTTGAGATTGAGTTCTGGTGGAACAAGGTTCTCGAATATTTTGATTTCTAAACTTTTCATTTGGCTGTAGGAGAATTTATATTTTTGGATTTAAAGAATTTTGTAATATGTTGGTCAAAAGAGAAACCCTTCATCCATGGTATATACTATGGTATTCGTCAAGACCGCCGAAAAGAAATAAACTTCGCAAGTTCTTCGTATGAATTTTTTCGAAATTTCTTATCAGCGCTTCTTGTAGTAAGACCTATCAAATAAATCGCAATCTTACCAAATGAATGGTAGCAATATTAGTTTCCTAATTCTACATCATGTACATAATGTTTCCTACTTTTTAAATTTTTCAAAGAGTCGTCACATCTTCTTTCAGATTTACTGTTCAATAATCTCAAAAATTAGTAAGAAAATTATATCGAAATTCACTTTAAGCGAACTGGAATTTAGTCTGTGATCTGTTTCTCATATCAACTCTGAGTGGAATCAGAACCTTTAATAGAACCTTTAACAGAAGACATCATAAAGTTGAAATTTGACCCTTATATCTTAGAGTAAGGAGCATACTTTAAGCGTAATTGCAGGCTACACAAACCCTGCAGTGTTTTTCAAGTAGAGATGGCTATCATTAAGTTAACAGTAGACGTTTTGCTTTGAAGTGCAGCTTCTTTCATAGATGTGAGAATTCACTCCGACACCAGATCGCTAAAGATCCAGCTCATTTTTGATCATGCCGCGCCAGTTTTCGCGTTTTTTGGACATACAAAGTAGGGCGCTTTCAGATTCTGGTTTTTCATGTTTATAACAGAGTAGAGGTCCTTTTTGCAATAACCTGTTCTTTTTAGCAAACCACGCGTGATCCATGCCATTTCATCGTGGAAAGACTTACACCTGAATAATGTGTACAAATCGTTCAACTTTATTACAAAAATTCACGTTCCGTAAATAATGTGTTTCGCGCACTTCACTCAACTTATGGTCAACAGAATCGGCCTACTCAGCGTACTAATCGCATCATCATTCATTATTGGATAATGTTCGACCGAATAGACTACCTCCAACACCCAAAGAAGAAAATATAGCAGTCATAGCTGAGAGTGTACTGGAAGACCATGGAGAGTAGATTCGTGCAGCAGTAACTTGGACTGACGTATGGAACGATTTGGCGCATTTTTTGTCGAGATCTTATATTGAAAGCATACAAAATAAGACTGCAAATGCAAGACTTGAAGTTAATCGACCTTCTCAAACGACCTCGTTTCGCTCTATGGGCTCTTTAAAAGTTCCAAGAAGATTCGACGTTTTCGTCCCAAATTTTTTTTTTTCAGCGATGAGGGTTATTTCTGGCTCAATGGTATGTAAACAAGTGAAATTAACACATTTTGGGCAAAGTGTTTTGATGTCTGAAATCGAACCACGTGATCTCGGCGAAATTTGGTTTCAACAAGACGGCCGCCATTGCATCAATCAATGGATTTATTGAGAGAACACTTCAGTGAGCAGATAATTTCACGTTTTGGGCCGGTCGATTGACCACCAAGATCGTGTGATATCACACCGTTAGACTTTTTCCTGTAGGGATATGTAAAGTCTAAAGTCTATGCGGACAATCTCGCTTCGATTCAAGCCTTAGAGCAAAACATCACGCATGTCATTCGCCAGTTATCAGTCGAAATGCTCGAAAGAGTCACAAAAGATTCCGTGTTTTTTCTTTCAAAAAATAGGGAACTTCAAAGTGGATCAACCTTTATAAATAATATATACCACGCGTTTTTATAGAAAAAGCAGCCCACTCCATCGTCATGACCATACTTCAGGTGCTCAACATACATCTTTTTCCACACTATCATTAACATATGTACAACTAATGTATTACCGAGCCCTTTTGGTTACCTGGCCATAGTAGAATTTCTGGAAATTGCCTAGCTGATGAACTCAGAAGAAAGGAAACCTTGGAACAATTGAGTCCCCATTGTATTCTTGCATTCAAGCGCTGAATTTTTTGACATCCGTGAACTTAGCAAGCGTTGGGATGCAATTAGTCATTGCAAAGCCACTTTGGACTAGAGTAAAACGGAGGAGACTCACATGCAAGGTTCATGTTGTCGAAACTGCCAGAGTTCTTACTGGGTATTATTAAGGATGGTGTAAAATTTTATTGAAGACAAATTGTAAAAGTTGTTTGGCTGAAAATTAGGTGTAAACATCCAGATAATTTATCCTTCATAGTCCAGCATTTTCAAGGCTGAGCTTAAAGCATGTCAGTAGCCATACCTTACCGAACCAGGTGTATAGCCGAAAGAGACATTAATCGCCTCAGCAACAATTTGCGACAGATTTAAAAAGCTTCGTCGATTTCTGAGAGTTTTTTTCATGATATACTTGTATTATTGAAGATTTTGGCTAGAGAACGGCATATCGAATGTTTCTATTGGAGCTTTTCGTATATTTCAAGTTCGTATCCTCAAATCATAGTATCACATTCGCTCTTATGACTTGAATTAGGCTGGCAAAATTGGGGATCCCATCCACCCAGCTCTGGTTCCGATTTTATAGATCGATCATCAACTATCCGCGTTGCCTCGATTTGTTGTTGAACACATTAATAACCATCATTAATGATATTAGACTTTAATGGAGGTGGAGTAGATACTTTGACGTCTATAACATAAACTCTCTCTTCTTCATATTTTAAAGAGATTCAAGGCTCTCTTTGAGAAAACGTCAGAAGAAAGAATAAACGTGTTGAAAATAGCTTTAAAACTAAAGAAAAACTAAATTTCAGTGACATTTTTTGAAACCCATATATTTATGATGCTTCTCATTTGAGAGCAAGACGATCCACATCTTGTCCGAAACTCTTTACTAAACTGTGTTGTTAAACTTCTGAAGCTATATTTCACTAACCTTAAGGCCGAACTATGTACTCAAAGTTACATCAACATCTATGCAGCGTCATTTGTTGCAATATGGTAGCCCTGAAGACTACTAAAACTTCTACAAACATCTCCATATATTTGATTATAGTAATATCCCTTTCTTATTTCTCTTCCCCTCACCGCCTTCGCCAAGCATATTTAATTAATCACACTTTCTTATACAACAGCGCTGCTATTTACCGTTATTCACTTTCAAATTACCTTGACATTCTGACATTTCCAAAATTTATAGTAACAGCAGCAACAACAACAGTAACAATGGTAACAAAAATCGCTTAGCAAATGACAAATATTTCGTTTTGAATTAAATTGCTTCTATTAGCGGACTAATGGCAAGCCAGCCAGCACTTACACAAACAGCAACAACAACTGTAACTGTGCAAAAAAGCGCCACTACCAAGGGAATTGAAGCGCTCGCAAGAAATACCTCAAATTTTTATTTGTCCCGTTACAAATCATTGCATTCGACACGTTTCGCTAGCCAATAACTTTAGTTGACGCTTTCAATGCGCGAAAGCTCCGTACAAGTGTAACTGTGTGTCTGTGTGAGTGTGTGTGTGCGACAAATCGTGGCCGAATTGGCTGGCTGCATGACAATGACATCTCTGAGTGTTGTGGCGCCCACTTTGAGTGAGAAAATAAATCAGATTTTTTTCTAAATCACCAAAAATGGCAGACTCTTGCGGTCGCCACAGTGCTGACGGTTGTTGCTTGTATATAGTACTTATAAATATACAAATATACGTATATATGTATGTATGTATAGACCTCATAGGTATATTTTGCCTGAAATTTTTTATGTTACCGCTCGCTTTATTGTATTTATTTAGAAAAAGTTCACTTTCCAAATTTTAGCACTCAAATTATTTATTACTGTCTTTTCTCGTTTTCTGCACCCAGCACATGTTATAGCACAAGGGTAAAAAGTTAAAATAGTCTGAGTAGTCTAATAAAGCAGAGCTCTTTGCCCGTCTGTACGTTTTTCTTTTACTGAGTTAATATACAGAACAACTGAACACACATAGACAGGAAGGAGTATAAAATTACAGCAATACACGTCACCAACTTCAAATACATTATAATGGAAAAGCTACCGACTAAAAGAATTTTTATATCCTAAAACAACGTCACTATTTTTTTTTGTAATAAGGTCCTCAATTTATAGTCCTACCGCAGGTCATTATATTTGCGAGAAAGCCAATAATTTTCAAACTTGAAGTACTTCTTACAGTTTAACCCATAAACGTAGTCCGGGAATGTTATTTTTACAGTTATGTTAATTTTTTTCACCTCTGGTGAATATTTTAAATATATCAAAGAGACTAAGTGGGTTTAAGGAGCATGCATTTGCTTCTTTGTAGAATATTTTCGGAGGAAAACATGCCAAATGATTGCAATTTAAGTGTGTTCTTCCCAATCCACAAGGAGAGAGACACCCAATTACCTGCTTAACATCGCGTATAAGATTCTATCGTGCGTACTATGTGAAAGATTAAAACTCATCGTCAACAAACTGATAGGACCTTATCAGTGTGGCTTTGGCCCTAGAAAATGAACAACTGACCACATATTCAACCAAATTTTGGAAAAGATCCGTGAAAAGGGGATAGACACACACCACCTCTTCGCCGATTTCAAAGCTGCCTTTGACAGCACGAAAAGGAGGTGCCTTTATGTCGCCATGTCTGAATTTAGTATTCCCGGAAAACTAATATGGCTGTGTAAACTGACGTTGAGCAATACCAAAAGCTGCGCCAGGATCGGGAAGGACGTCTCCGAGCCGTTCGACGACGAGCTTGCTGACAAGGCATCTCCCTATCGCCCGACTTCTTCAATCATCCCCGTTCTGCTATATGGTGCAGAGACTTGGACGATGAAAATATCTGATGAGTCGGCGTTACGAGTATTCCAGAGAAAGGTTTTGCGGACGATTTATGGTTCTTTGCACTAGCAGCGGCGAATATCGCACTCGTTGGAACGAAGAGCTGTACGAGATATACGACGACCTGAACGTAGTTCAACGAATTAGTAGCCGTTGTACGCTACGCTAGGTGATGTCATCCGAATGGATGAAAATACTCCAGCTCTGAGAGTTTCGACGCAGTACATGCTGCGAGAAGCAGAGCAAAAGGAATACCAGGGGAGAAGGACCTGTCTACACCTGGAATCTCCAGTTGGCGCCAAAAAGCGAAAAGGTGTGCTGTTACAAACTCGGCTATAACCGCGTAAGCCGTGTCTACGCTAATAAAGAAAGAGAGAAGTAGGTTAATGACACTTTCTATAAGATCGTTTAGTTTAGTTTAAAATGTGGATCCTTTGCGAAAGACCAAAGCGCGTTGAATAGAAAAGAACACCTTAATCGATACTGCGCTTCGTCGGCTAATTTTAATTCTATCTATTTCAGCAGATTCCCCGAAGATATGACAGCTGAGATGTTTATCCTTAGGCTTGCAAAGCTCACCTTCCTCCGTGCAATTTTGACAATTTGCGTTCGATAAGATTTTCAGCCATTTTGTCCGATAAAAAATCTCACGTTTGTGGCAAGAGTAATCTGGATAAGAGCAAGAATTAGGATCTGAAGTCTTAAAAAAGTTATGCCGCGTGTAAGTCGGTGAAGAAACAAAGGAAATTGTACTGGGAAACCATCAGATTTGCATTAGACTACCAACAGGGTTCTAAACAACTGTTACCGTTCGACCAAGCAAACTTTTTCAGGTTTTGGCTTCATATCCTTCGGATTCAGAATAAAAACAAATTGTTTTGCATGAAGAATTGGTGAAAAATGTTCTCCTCTATTCATTAGATTTGATTGCCGGTGTCTTCATCTACTTGAGGAGTCAATTGAGGTTCTAAGACCTCTCTCTGCTCATTTGTCTGAACCCATAACATCGGACTACTATAAAATATAGTTACCGATTTAGACTAGAAATATTCGTGCCATGCGAGCTCAGCCCTTCCTTACTGCTGTTTCTTTGCAGTGCTTCTTTGCCATGCATTCCTTTCTTTATTCCTCGTTTTTGTCAGCGCCAAGTCACCTTCGCTGTCGCGTTTTAATTTTTTAGTTTCTCAATAAATTCCACAGTTGGCGTATATTTTTCATTGTCAACTGCCACTTAAATCAAAATTCTCATTTTGGTTTTCTCGATTTGAATTTCCGCTTGAACTGCGGTCGAGGGCCAGTCACTGGCGGGTGGGTAAACACACACACACACACACTCACTGACTCAAGCACTAGTTAAATGTTGCGTCTTTCAGTGGGTCTGCACCGCTCCCACCGCGGCACCTCATCACAATCAACGCCACCGTCATCATCATCATCATCAGCAGCGTTAGCGTCAGCGGTGCGCCTTCATCACCATTCAGCCACGGCAACACTATTCAATGAGCAAAAGCGATAGCGTCGCTGGCACTGGCAGTGGCTGTCAAGGTCGTCGTGTCGCAGCAAAGCTTCCGGCAGAGGTGAACAGGAACTGGAATATAAAGAGAACTGAGAAACACAAGCAAGCGGTGTGCAACGACAACAACACCCACACACACACACATATACATATATACATAAATACATGTAGACGTACAAATGATTGCGCTGAAAACATACAAATGGTTTGTAGTCGGTTTTTGTGTAGCAATAACAACAACAACCACCACTAACAGGTGATGGCGGAAGCGTACATTCAGTTGGCCCGTTGTTCGCTGTTGTTTTTATTTTTATTGCACTTTTTGTTATTCATTATTTTTACTTTTTAGTGCATGTTGTATATAGGAAGCGCCTTGAGCGCAAAAAGCAATAAGTCAATAATATGAAGCAACGGTGAACGGTGAATGGTGCTTACAACGAATGCAAGAAATAGCAGCCAAAATGGCAACAAGAAAGAAAGGCATACAAATATACTGTTGCATACATACATATAGACAATAGAAAACATATTTACATTCATATATACACACATACACACATTCAAACATAAATACATACTTATCCGTGTGCATACATATTTACATGCTCGTCGTTGGCGTTCACAATTAGAAAATTCATGCTCGAAACACACACTTTTATAAATTTTGGCTTGTGTATGTGTGTGTTAAGGGTTATTTGCATATTTTTGCAACCATACAAATGTATTTTGCCTACAAAAGCGCAAATACACACACATTAACACATATAGACATGCATATATCTGACTTTACATTTGTGTTGCACACTCATTTTGCTCACATAACGGCATAATGCAATAAAACTGAATGCCACATACCCACATATATATGTACATACGTACAGAAATCGACTTATATTTGCTAAAAATGTGGCAGCCTGCTAAAATTACCATTAATCTTTTATAAGAAAATTTTAAAATGCAGTTCTGTGCAGTTTACAGTTATTTATAAATAGCTTCGCTAAAAATAATATTTTTGCACATTTCGGCACTGAAGCCTATAGGCTTCACAAAAGCTCATTTAATATTCCTCACTGCCTAAATGTATGCAGCAATTTTTATTTACGTGGTGGGGTTAAGGAGTTTCATGAATGGAGCGAGACATTTATAGAAATTGCTGGTAAAAAATGTTCCCAGGGTTGCATTAAGGTACCTCACATACAATCAAAGGGTGCAAAGTCAGCCGGATGTTCGAAAATCTTTATATTAAGTGTATGGGGGCCAAGGGAAGTATTGGCCCGACTCAACCCATTTTTGACATACATACATACCATTATAATAAGGATTATCCCTTAATTTCAATTATATATCTCACACATTGACCGATACTTTCAATCAAAAGTCAACTATATGTACTGGGGTCCAAATATTCGGTACCTAGGAGCTTAAACAGTTTTGGTTGGTTTTAAGCTATTTTTGGTCATAAGCAGGCGTACTTTAAAGGAATTGTTAGTGCAAAATTATAGCCCGTTACATTAATTACTTCTTGGTTTGAGCACTGGAACGTAAAAGAATCAAATGGAATTTAAAATTGTGTTATATGGGAAGTAGGCGTTGTAGTAGTTCATTTTCGCTCTGTGGCATATGAGAAGAATGCCACGTACTAAGTTTAGTCGAAATTGGTTGGTCGGGTTCCGAGATATGCGATTTCACCAACAAGTAGCCCATCGTCCAATTTTCACACCGGCTCCCATAAAGCTTTCTCACACCTTTACCATTTCCGCCTTCAAAATATAGCTCGAGCCAATATAAGTCAAGGCCTTATTCAATTTTCTATACTCTTGTTATAAGCACCGGCCTTAAAAGCCATCAGCGAGTTTTTTTCGGTTTCTGGTAACTTTTAGTGCGCCATTAGTTTAATTGTTCGACAGTTTGAACGCAATATTCATAAACCCACATCTCGTCATCAGTGGTGATGGCCTTGATGAATGCAGAGTCTTAGCTACGTTGTCAAGCGTTTTGTTTATGACCCTTGTAGCCTTTTTGCACAGGAAATAAGAATCTTATTTAGTTAGTCGGCGTCATGTTCGCAAAAGATTTAGTTATTTTTCGCCTAGCATTGACAGGCTTCATACGAAAAACATTACCCATAGAGGTGTTGAGGTCCTCTGTTATCACTGCTGCTTGTTGTGAGTGACATCCATAATGACCAAGAGAGAAAACTGTTCAGTAACGCGATCTGCCTGGAGCTTTCTCAGTTTACTAAGAGTTAACTCAATCAACCTCTTTTTATTTCTAATTTGAATTGATTGCTAAATTTTTTTCGATTTTAAGGTTAAATATATTAAAGCTATCCTTCTTAAATTGGGCATGAATTGGTTAGATTGTGTGTTTAAAAACCCTGAATATCTAACTATACTTAAATCAGTGGGCACATTCATGAAGAAAGAGCTAAATAACACTTGAACTATTTTCATTGAATAACACTCCTCTGTCCTCGGCGTTTTATCTCAATATTTGTAATATATTTATTTGAACGTCAGTCTACATTATGCAAAAATAGCTTGCAATCGATCGATATTTAGTATTAACTGGCTTGACACAGTTTCACCGAAAACCTCATTAATCCATGATTGGCTTTACTTCGAATGCAAGCAAATAAATCTAAACAAACATACTTAAGCGGATTCGAATGCGCAAAGCATCAATAGAGATTTTAAGCACTTTGAATTACAAATGTGGTAAGCAACAAATTTGGGACATAATTGAGTTTTGCATTTAGCAATGTGCATTCAACTAATTATAAACGGATATTTGTCGATACGGATATACTACTTTTGTTGGTAAATCAGCACTATCACAAATGGGATTTGAGAATTGATGCAATTATGTGGAATATTGGATTGGATTTGCTTGAAAGTGAAAACAAAAGAGTCAACTTTTTGCAAAAATAATAATATTATTTTATTGTAATATTATTTAAGAAATTTTATTGCTCGATAAATGAATTAATTTCAAAAATTAATATTTGATAATGATGACAAAAGTAAACTGACTTGACCAGTTGCTTGACTGAGTTTCTCCATATAATAAAAGTCTACAGCACCGTGGCGAGGAAGCTGCTAACATTTGGATGCGCAAATATAATATGAGACGACTCCTAGCTTGTGTGCCAAGAAACCCTAGCAAACGTAAATATGAATAGATAACTCTTGATAACTCTACACTACCAAAACCTTACTATCTTCATCTTGCCTTAACTTGAAACATGGCGAATCGAACAAACAACAGAGAAAATCAAAAAAAATCGAACAGCAAGCGCTAAAAATATTTCCAATGAGCTAACGAAAACTCTCTTGCATTCGCTTGTATTAAACTCAACTGCAATACGTTTTTAGTGCTCTCAACTTTTAAGCAAGAGAGCAGAGCACGCACATAGGAAGCAGCGAAATGGCGAACCGAACATGCATGTTCATTTTGTGAGCAAGCAAGCTGGCAGCAGTGGAATTCCACTTGTAATCAACAATCAAGCGAAATCAGCGAAATTCCCTGAGCATATTTTGTTGGCGCGTATTACATTTGATTGCAATGTACATACATATAAGTACATATATATTGGAGTTTTAATATACATTACACTACACGACAAAATCGACTTTTTTACACTGAACGGGATAAATTAAGTTTGCCACGAAGTTTTAACACGCGGAAAGAAAAGTTTGAGATTCCATAGGTTAGATTAGGTTTATCCGGTAGGCCAATGAGCCACGCATAGACCAGTTTTCGTGATTTGCGATACCAGATGGAGTTCACTTATTAAGTTCATGAGAAGTAGCACTTGACGCGAACTTCAATAGACTATGTGACCTCACTATCGATACCTCCTCCAGTGTATCATACCGTAGGGGTCCCAGAGGCTTATAGCGTAGACTTGCCAATGCTGGACAACTGTATGAAAATGCTCCATGCTTTCCACTGCTGTCCTGCTTCCGAAGACCTTTCAGGCTGATATAGTTTGTAGCACAATAATGGTTCACTCGCTTCCAGTCGACCTATCCTTGAAAAAGTCGATGAAATTATGGAAAAGATTAACCAGGACCATGACATCTCTAAGGAACTTAACAAGCGGTTTTGAACCATTTAAGAAAGGCTGGCTACAAAAAGAAGTTCGATGTTTAGGTTCCACATGAGTTAACTGTGAAAAAGTTAATGGACTGGATTAACATCTGCGATTCTTTGCTGAAACGAAATAAAATCGAAACATTTCTGAAACGAACGGTAACAGGAGACGAAAAGTGGATTAAATACGACTATAAAGTGCGAAGAAGATTATAGTCCAAGCGTGGTGAAGCTCAACAAATGGTCGCAAAGCCAGGATTGACGCATCGAAAGGTTATGTATACAGAATGTTTGGTGAAATTGGAAAGGAATCATCTACTATGAGCTGCTCAGCCTGGTCAAACGATTGATTCTACATTTTATACATACTGTCCAAAAGTTATGAGATTGAAGCAAGCAATCGGAAAAAACGGCCTGAATTGATCAACAGAAAGGGCTCCATCTTCCATCAGAACAACGCCGGACCACACAAATCTTTGATGACTCGGCAAAAACTGGGAAAGCTTGGCTGGAAAGTTTTGATGCATCCACTATAAAGTATGTGCACGAAAAATATTGGTCGAACATATAACGTTATAAAACTTATGTTTATTATTTAATTTCAGAAATATTTATACAAGTTATAGTTTATATGTAGATTTATACGTATTCAAGATATAATATTCAGGATATTTTTTTATAAGCGAATAATCGTAATTTAGACTTGACATCCTTCATAAGCGCTTGCACAGAATCCTTATTGAAGTCTTTAGTGACGTTTCGCCACTTATTTCTAAATTGCCTCTCATTTTTCACTGTATGCTGCGTCTTTAACAATTTCGCTTTAATAATGGCCCAATAAGTTTCAATCGGCCTGAGCTCTGGGCAATTTGGAGGGTTCACCTCTTTAGGAACAACGACCACTCTATTGTCTTGGTACCACTTTAAAGCCGTTTTTCCGTAATGACATGTCGCAAGATCAGGCCAAAAGAGTACTGGATCCTTATGAAGTTTAATTAAAGGCAAAAGACGTTTCTGTAAGCACTCATTAACGTAAATTTTTTGATTTATTGTTCCATAGCCTATAAAAGGTTCACTTTTAAAACCACACTGGCAAATCGCCTGCCATACTAGAAATTTTTTTGGGAATTTGTCAAGCTTTTTATTTTTAAATTTATCAGAAACATTCCCCCTTTTGTTTGCTGTGTAAAATTGTCGCCCTCGAATTTGTTTAAAGTCTGCTTTTACATAGGATTCATCGTCCATTACAACGCAGTTAAAATTAGGCATGAACTTGTCATATAATTGTCGAGCACGTCGTTTTGCCAAAAAATGTTGCTTATCATTGCGGTTTGGTGCTGCATTCACTTTGAAGGAACGTAATCCATTTCGTTTGCGTACTTTCTGAACATATGAAGGTGACATTTGAACTTTTTTGGCGACATCTCGAACTGAAAGTCCGGGATTTCGTTTCAAATAGGTCAACACTTTTTTTGCTATAAGTGGAGATTCAAATCCTTGTTTTCTACCACTACCGGCTTTTCTATTCAATGATAAGGAGTCACTGTATCTCTTAAGAACAAAAGATACCGAAGATTTTGCAAGTTTTAATTTTTTGGCGATGTCGCTGTGGGACATGCCTGGATTTTCCAGCTTTTTGCGCAAAACCGATTCGCGAACGTGTATATTCATTGCTGACAAATTTTACACTAACCACATTTTTGAAAAAATTATAAAGCAATTATTTAGATAATGTATTAAACTTTGCGTGTAAATTTTAATTTTGATTTTACCGTTACAAATTTCTAAGCTGTGCGGGTTTCTATGTGACCAGTTTTTTTCGTGCACATACTTTATGTGACCTGGTCTACGAAAAGGGAGCTAACGTACGAAAACTAGTTTTCTGGGAAACTGCTGTTAAAAATAAACAACTCGAACAACCTACATAAATTTTCAATCAACAACTGAAATTTGACACCTGAGCCCCCTTTCCGTCGACCAGGTCACATATAGCCCTGACCTTGCACCATCAGACTCCCATTTTTTCGGTCAATGCAGAACTCCCTTAATGGAGTAAAGTTGGTTTCAAGAAGCCTGTGCAAATTACTTGTCGCAGTTTTTCGCCGAGAAACCAGAAAAGTTTTACACTGATGGAATAATGTCAGTAGCGAAAAAATCACATAAAGTGTTCGACCAAAATGGTACATATTTAGTTCCTTGAAGTTCATTATGAATATAATCAAATAAGTTGAAATTTGGTTAGTAATACGAAAAGACTTTTTCGACTACCCTATATGTGAGCTAGCTTAAAGAGCTGAGCGCGTCCGTTTTAAGAGATCATTATGTTATTTTGTACACGTCCTTTCCTGCTTTTTTTGTCGGAATCGCCGGTATCGGATCACTATAGCATATCGCTGTCATACAAACTGAATGAAGGGAACAAAGTGCTTGTATGGAAAGCTTCTATATTTGACGAGATATCCTCACGAAATTTGACATGAGTTATTATCTAAAGCAGTTATGCAATTTCCGAAGAAATTGTATAGATTGTATTACTATTGCCTATAGTTACCATACGAACTGAACGATCGGCATCAAGTCTTTGTACGGAATACTTTTTTATTTGACAAGATATCTCCATGAAATTTGGCACATATTATTGTGTAGAGCAAGACTATAATCTCCGTAAATATTGTTCAAATCGGATCACTATAGCATATAGCTGCCATATAAACTGACATGTGAAAATCAAGAAAAAAAATCATTTTATACCCTGTGAAGGGTATTATAGCTTCTGTTATAAACCGAAGTTAATGCTTTTTCTTTTATAAATAAATATTTATATATGTATATGATGTATGGTATGTATATAGGTGTATTGCGTGCCTTAGCATTTGTTTGCTCATTTATTCATTTGTTCACTTTTGTATTAGCTGGTCCCACTGGCATTGTTATTGTTTCGCTGGCAGTCAATTAATTGCTTTGTTTGTTTGTTATTTGCTTATTAAATAGTCCACCGCATAATGCATTTACACATATGTATGTGTTAGTGTACGGCACTGAGCGGAAATTACAATTAAAATTTACCACTTTTGTTAATGGTCAATCGAGCGAGTGCTCGATAATACGCATAAATAATTCATTTAGATAATTGCCTAAATGCATTATAAACTTCAGAAACCGTTAAATCAGAGTTTATACATAACATTATATATATATATGCAAAATAGTAGCAGCGTGCATGCAAATATTTGAAGTGAAAATTTTCCAAAACGAATTTCTGCCTTCACCGCCGGCTTCAACTCGCATATTTCGAAATAAAACAAAAATTTATTTTATATAAGTTTGTGTGTGTATGTATGTATGCGCTCCTGGGTAAATTTTCCACAAGCATTTTAGTTGTTGTTTACATATTTAGTGGTGAATTGCAAGTGATTACATTAGTCCCACACTCGTGCAAGTGATTTATTTGCAATTGCAATCGGGCATTTGCATGCGGTTTCTCGTGCCAGTGTTTGTGTGTGAGTGTGTGTGTATGTGGTGAGTGCGTCGGGCGTGAATTCAGCTTGACAATTTACCAAAAATCTCTTTGACTTATTTTACAACAAATGTGGTTTTGTTGTGGTTTTGTTACTACAATTTTCATGCGATTTCAATTTGCAGTTAATCAACGCCAATAAATTAAGAAATATGTAATTGTATTTTGATTTTTGAAAATATTTAGCAGGAAAAATTACCGCATTTGGTGGTCTAGTCCCAAAATAGTTTAGTTTAGGCAATAACTATACCAATTTATGGTTATGGTGGGAGAGAGTAAGATTCGTCTTGGTACTACGATGGGCTGGACATAGGGTAGAGTTCCATCACCTCTCTTACGGAGCCTAGCAGTAAATTAACTCTTTGATTTGCTCACAAGCAATGGGACTCGGTAACATTGTTATAAAGGCAACGAGGTAAATTTGAAAATACTCTCTGCGACATAGCCTAGAAGGGTGTAAGTCTAGCAAAAGAATGATATAATACGATAGGGCTAAATATCAACCCATTAAAAAATCCGATGTCTCTTTTGCAAAGCGAAGATCTTTTCCGGGCTTGAAATCCCTAAAAGTTGGTGGCAGCGAGTTGGAGGTGTCGAAAGGGGTCAATTCTTTAGGATATCGAATCTTTACCAATGGAACATTTACCGAGCATCTTTCAAGCAGAAGTCTTTAATATAAGACAGTATGCAGAAATCAATCAGCAATGCAATTCATCGTTAGTTAAGCGACATTAAAAGCAATCTCAGCTTATGAAGTCAAGCTCCTAATATAGTGATATAGGAGAGAGCACAACAGACAAGTTCAAGACCTCAATTATTTTCTATCTTCTATGTATACCAATTTATGGTTACCCAGTTTTATATCTTCAATGGAGCGTACGTAGCAAAACCGGTTCCTTTCATGGTTCTCTTTTTTGATTCGTAGGTAAAAAATCCGCCGGCAAAGCATCAAACCATTTAACTTTTTGAGCAACGTTGCTTATGCGAAAGTTCTTCTGATAAGACTAAGGTGTTAGCCCACTTGTCGACAGCCGAGAATGCAGTTCAATTCAACTGCCTTCAGTTCCTTGTAGTTCTCTTAAATTGTCATAGATTATTTAGTTGCTTCAAGTTTTTGTGGAGGACATGGACTCCAGAAAAATATTTTAGGTCTTGGAACACTAGCAATACAGGGCATACCCCAAACACACCAAAAAGCTGCTACTTTTAGTTAAGAGATCACAAAGAATATAGGGTATGTGACTTTAATAGCCCACCTTCAGAAACTTGGTAAGATAAAATCAGCAAAATGCAGAATATATGCGGAGTATGATGAATATTGAACTCAAAACAATGCAACGAATCCCCAATCATACTTTCTCTAAACTGAAAATCGTCTACGAAATGGTTATTACGAAACACGCCTTCTTCTAATATTTTGGTTATTTCCAAATCCTGCAAGCGCTTAGTTTATAAAACCATTATGCTTAGAACTTTCGTCAACTCTGGCACTCTCATTGTCCAGATCTAGGTTTTTACCTTTAAAATTTCCAAAAAATTTTATCATCTCTTTTTCTCTGTATTCATCTCTCTCCGAACTAATATCTTATGGTTTCAAACATTAATTTCGCCTACGGATAAGTTTCCTAAAAAATCGATGAGTCGAGCAAAAAACGCGTTTCATATCCACCAAAATCATTCGAACGGACTTGCCAGAGATGCGGGGCTCTCTGGCCATCTCTCTAACACTTGCCTAATGATTTTCAAGCACCATATCCTACACTTTTTTAATATTTTCATCAGCTGAAGAGGCCGAAGGTCGCCCAGAATGAGGCATGTTTTCAACGATCTGTCGACCGTATACGAAGGTCTAGTAGGATTTGCAATCTTGTGTTTTTGATAAAACTGAAAATTACTAAATCTATGTACTCGTACTATGTTCATGTATATATGAAAGTTAAGGAAATTATCCCCTTTGTATAGCTAGTAATGCAATTTCAATAAAAATATAATTCATTGTTCGAGGATAGTAAGCGAAAGCGAGTCGTTCATGCATTTTATATGGCTTATGAGGTTATTTTTCGTTGAACTTCTATGCTGGATCAGTTTTTACAGACTGCGATATCAGCGAATATCTCAGGCTTAAGCCAATTTTATTTTATAAGCATTCGATTTACTGACAGCCAAATAATCTAGGTGATTTTTTTGTGTTTCAGGGTGGATTCAGTGTTGAAGTTACCTTCTTTAATTTTATGGCCATACATCTAAACACCATATAACAGACCAAAGTATTTCGACGGTGTCCATCAACCGAACCTTTCGGATCATTAAGTATTGAATATCGTGATTCATAGCAATTCAAACGAAAATAAGCTGAAAAATATGCATATTGTTCAAACCAGGAATTTTAAGTGGCTTTATCGGTATAATACCTAATTCACTGAATTTTTTAAAAGATAACGTGATGAAGCCTATGACAACAATTACCTATATTTCCTTTGATGGACAGAACTCGGTAACTTTAAGCCGCCTAGAATTTCATTTTCAAGTAATTAGAGTCATCGATGAAGACAACATTTTCATTACTGTAATCACAATAAATTGATACTGCTTAAATTTATATATATACAAATATAGCTCTACTTCGGTTTATATGCCAAAACTATGCACACCTACACACACACTCACACAGCACAGTATCTAACCATAAATTTCAATATTTCCACTACATTCTCCGACACAAAAGAAATACTCATTGAAATGTTGCTGTCGACAAAATGTTTTGTTTTGTTGTTATTTTTACTGGAAATGTTAACGTCAGCGTTTGCGTCAGCGCCTGCGTCAACGTCAACGTGAACGTGAACGTCGGCTTTAGCGTGACTACATAGACGCAATGTCTGCTTCAAGGTGTAATGGTGTTGCTAAAGTCAAAATCGATTGGTTTAGTGTCAGCTTTGTGTATAAATCGATTGCGGTGAAGAAACATTTACCCTGACATTACAAGTGTACACGCATACTTACATACATTCGGTTGGTACAACCATACACACAGCTTTACATGTAAAAATTTGTATTTGCATTTGTTGTGGGTGGCAAGAACGCGTGGATATGGTGGAAATGTAACTGTGTATGACGGAATGTGGAGACTTATATTATATTTTTTCTAGTGATGTAAGAACACAGGGTGTTTCAAAGTTTCGATTTTTATTCATATTTAGGTAAAGTTATTTTTGATTGATTAGAACTGAATAGAACAGAGGTGGATTAAGTTCTTTGTTAATATCAAGAAGAAGAGAAGCAGATCGTTCCAGCAGGCCTGTCTGTCAACTTAAAGCCTTTTTAGTTATTCAATGTACATGGAGAATCTGAAGCTCTATTTAACTTTGTGGATACTGATAATGACAGGAAGGTCAAATATAGGTTATGTTAGGTTAGGTTAATCTGGTAGGCCAATAAGCCATACATACATAGACCAGTTTTGGTCTTTAGCGATGCCAGACGGAATTCAGTTGCTAGATCCAATAGGAGTATACATCCTGGATACCTCTCCTTAACGTGAACTTTAACAGACTCTGCGGCCTCACTATTGAAATCTCCTTCATTATATCATACCGTGGGGACTAGAGATGCTTACAGTGTAGTCTTGTCAATACGAGACAGGGACGTAGGTGCTGTTCCTGCTGCCTTGCTCTAGACAATTCCTACAATCTTCTCGATGTGACAGTCCCTTTCAGCGGGCGTGTGTCACTACCAGACAGTGACCAGTTAGTATTCCCATCAAGTTCCTACTATCGAGTAAAAATTGTTATCTACGCTTGAAATATTTTGAAAATAATTGATATCTATCATCGATTATTATACTCTCAGACCTGCACATTTTAAAACCTCAAGACTTGAGCTGTATGTACTTACGAATATTAAACCCTTTATATATCTAAAAATATATCATACCCATATAGCTTGCAACTTCATTTGATGTCTGCCACTGGCAACCATTCACATACATACAGTTGTCACTGCCAACCTTTGTTATATGGCATTATGTGGAAGCCTGCAGCGGAATGTAAATCGGTAGGCGATATCAATTTTGTCATTGTGTTGTGCTTTGCTTTTCTAGGAATTTACCTTTGTCATGTTTAACGGTACACCTACCACGTGATATGTACGAGTATGTGTTTAGTTTCGGCGTAAAATTTATGCACTCAGAGTCACTCGTACAGGTCGGCTTCCTTAAATCCCGCCAAGCGGAAGAAATTTGTTGGCTCAATGCATGTAGGTGAACAAATGAAGACTTATTTGCTTTGATGTGATTTGGTGACATTGAAGAGGATAGTGAAAGGTGTGAAGAATTTTGGGTATTATTTATGGTAATTATGAAATATGCTTTCAAAATACCTATGGTTTTGCTAAGAGGTGGTAAGGAAGATATGATGAAGATGGCAGTTATTTATTTATAGTATAAAGTGCTGGAATAGTATAGAGCATACGTAATACAAATAGTAATATCTTATTTTAGAAAACAAAGCTGAGAGTTTTCTAAAATGACTCTAATGATAATACTGTTGACATGTAATCTTACATTTCGAGTGGCGTAAAATTTCATAGTAAAAGTTCAGTAGAACCCATTTTGCTATAGTATGGCTGTTCTTAGTTACATCAAAGAGATCCCAGCAAGAGGAGAAAATACTAACCATAAGAGAACTTATACTTGTATATCGAAGAATTTTATGGTATAGTCCAGAAATGTTGAATTATTAAAATTGTTATTTTTCAACATAGGTCAAAAACGATGTTTCGAAGGTCAATAAACTTTTAGATCGGCAGCTAACACAGTATAAGGATCCAACTTTTAAAACTGTCAACTGGTTCTGAATATTTGGTAGAACAAAAGTGGCTGGTTTTAAGAGAACCTAAATTATTCAAAAAATGATCATACAAAACGTGAACCATATGATGAAATTAAATCTTTATATAGAATACGGAGAAGGTTCCTAAGTTTTGAATATTCAACTTGTAAAAGAAATTTACATGTCCTCGAGCCAACTGACGTTTCTGTATAAAAATATACATATATTTGTATATTTTGTATATCTATTTTTAATCGTGGTCCAAAAATTCTTCAACACAAATTTTTTTATGTATTTTAAGCATAGTGCCCGAATTGTTATAATTAATTAAATTTTCAATATAACCGATTACAAATTTTAAACAAGTGGCAACTCTTCAGATAAGTATTTTTAAGCTGTATTTAACTTCTCAATTATGAAGCGCTTACTAAAAATTTGCAAATTATTTTTCAATAAAATTTTTTCTAATAGGTGGCAACCCCAATCAAAAAATATTTCACCTGTTAGCTTTTCTAAACATCTTGAGTGAATTAATACAGCATTATACTATCAATTGCTTGACTTTGAATTTGTAAATAGTTGCACAATTTTTAGTTGGGTTAAACTTTTAAACAGTTGGCAACTTTTTCACATTTTCATGAATATTTTGAGTTCTTAGGCTACTTATGCTTCATAAGTTTCGTCCATTTATTTGAAGTTCGTTTTGTTATTATTTTTATTTTGAAATAGATGGCAACTCTCTTAAAAAAATTTTTCAGCTATTAGTTTTTCTAACTTTATTTCGACGCCGGCAACGTAGTTTTACTTTATTTTACTGAATTTCTTGACTTAACATTTTCAAATAACTGGCAACACTGTTCAAAATTAATATTTCAATATTTCAAAAAATTTTAGTTTGCTAACTAATTTGTAAAATTTCATCTATTTCTACAATTTAATTGAGTTAAAAATTAAATAGGTGGCGTCCTTGCTTAACATTTTTTTCAATCTTTTAATATTTTTGACCATAAACTCACCTAAATCCCTTGCTTCCATACAAATAACTCAGTATATTTTGTAATTGGATACATTTTGTAAACAGGTGGCAACTCTATTTAAACTTGTTGGAGCTATGTATTAATATTTCTAACGTTATTTCGCCGTCGGCATTGTGGTGTTACTTTATTTTACAAAATTTCTTGACTTAACTTTTTTAGATAATTGGCAACACTGTTCAAAAAAATTTCAATATTTCTTAAAACTATTTAATTTAATAACTAATTTGTAAAATTGTATGTATTTCTGTAATTAAATTCAGTAAACATTAAACAGTTAGCAACATTGCTCAAAAATATTTTGCAATTTTTTTTTTAATTTAACAATTATTTAATATTTTTGACCATAAACTTTCCTAAATCTCGTTTTCTTCCACACTAATAACTCAGTGTCTGTTTATTTTATAAGATTTATTACCCAAATTTTTTAAATGAATGGTAACCTGCCGTTTTTGTTGGTACTTTAAGTAGCCGCACAAATACATATACATACATACATATGTATGAGTGAGATATCTCTAGAATCCCTTTTTTGTTGTTGTAGTACTCATTTTTTTATATTCTTAAAAAGTGCAGCCTGGCCTCATTTCCATCCAAGCATTTAATCCATTCTCGCATGTTTGCTAGTTGATGGTTGCCACCAAAAATTTTTAACTATAACTCTTAACCTTAAGGACAGTGTGGTGAGTAAAACATACCGTTTTAAACTAAGCACTTAAGCTCAAAATTATTTTGAAGCTATAAACCACGTTGGAACTGATAATTTAGGTGCAGATGGAATGTCAAAAGTGACGGATATTTAGTTAACATACATATACTTATATACTCGTGTGTGCATTCAGATACTCTTACTATTAAGTAGAAAAAATTGCTAGAAGCTCTGGGGCAACAGCAAATTGGTACGAACACTAAAGATAAACGTAAACAGAACAAAAATTCTAAAAAATACAAAACACGCTTGGCTATTGTTTGAGTTGGGATAACCACTACAACCGAAGGCATTAATCAGGTCAACAGTGTGTGTAAAAGAATGTCACTACAAATTCACTAACCCATATATAACAGTTATATGGCGAAAAGAGCAAAAAGCGGGAAAACATAAAAAGGCAAGCCATGAAATTCTCTGGAAAAATGGATGAGTGAATGGATATACTTATATATGCGTGTGTGTTCGTATGTGCATGTTGGGTGATGAAGCGTGCGTGTGTGTCCAACTGACACAGGCACACCACCTCAACGACCAGGAAAAAAACTATGCACAACAACAATAAATAGTGGAACCTATTGTGGTTTTTCTTGCTTTCTTCCCTCACACAATGGCGCAAATTAGCTCTAAAGGTGAATGGGAAAATGTATAGATGAAAATGAAAAAGCGCAACAGTGTGAGCGCAAATGAATTTCTATGCTGAAGTTGCACGTGTAACGGTTTTGCAAAATACTAATTTCTATTTGCACACAAAGTAAATAGTATTTGACGCCTTTACTCACTCGCAATGATCACATTCCACAGCGAGTGTTGTCTATTGTATGAGCGTGAGTTGTGATATAAGATACATACAAACAAAAAAGGTAAACATAAATACTGATACTTGTATTCACTTGACAGCACCTGTACATACATATGTATGTATATATATGTATGTGGAACTGAATAAATGAATGAATGAGTGCACATAACCACAAAATGCCATCAACATTTGCTTTGCACGAACATTTAGCTAAAGGGTGCTGTGCTTACATACAAACAAAGCACATATTTACACATACACTGTGCGAGAATGTGTACTCACACGTGGCAAATACAAACAAACAATGGTTTCTTTTTTCAAAGTTTTGCGCTGCTGCAGCGCTGGCAGCCGCAGGGTTAAAGGGTTTTTTTGTTTAATGTGTACGTGTGTGTGTGTCTAAAACATAGCATGCATAACACAGTTCCTGTGTTCATATATACCTATAAACATGTATATTTATGCACATACATACATATGTGTCGCCCTGCACTCATGTACGCCCATCAGCCTAACCTCTAAAAAAATGTTACGTATACGCACTGTCCGCACGGCTTACTCATAATATTTTCATAATGCATTTGCTTGATTGCTTTTGCCAAGGGAACTGAAATGAGTAAAATGAATTACGTAACGTTGGGTGTGTGTGTGTGTCAGGTAAAATAAATGTGATTAAAAAAAACTTGCTCAATGAGTCTTATGCATTAACGCGGAAGCAAGATTTTTTGAGCTGATATTTTAGCATTGAAGGGCAATTGGTTCACTGTATACTTGCGGAGATTTGTGGTTTGCCTATGCTTTGGAATTGGTGACTCAATTATTATTTTTATCGATTGTTAATGTTATAGATTGTTTTACATTTCGATTATTATTACCATCGATTAGTTTCTATTATCAATTATGATAAACGCTCCCAGACGTGCTACAGCTTGATTTTTTCTCTTCAGGAAACTTAAGAGTATTTAAGAAGTATTTTTTAGTGGACTGATATTATTATCAATTACTTTTAATTTTGATTATTATTATCATCGACTCATTTCTATTATTGATAATTATTATTATAATTTTTTTGATTTTTCCTCTTCAGGAAAGCTAAAAGTATTTAACAAGTATTTTTTTATCGACTGAAATTATAATCGATTATTTTTAATTTTGACTGTTATTATCATCGATTAATTTCAATTATTGATTATTATAATTATTATAGATTTTTTGGCTTTAACCATAGCCCAGTTATGCAGCTTGGGCTGACGCATGGCGAAGTATTTCACTGATGGTTCAAAGCTTGGTGAAATAATTTCATCCCACAAAATATTGTTTCGATTTTCAGGGTGCAATATTATGAATATAAAAGTTTGGAACAAACGTTGAGACTATAAAAGTGCCTTTAGTAGAATGGTTATATAATTGTTTATATCATCGTTATAAACGTATACTCTGTTAACCTGACCTTTTTGACTTACTGGTACTTATCTGGTGGTCTTACTACATATGATGCCGTGCTTACTTTGTGGTTATATAGATACGATTCGCGATACTTTTTGAGCACACCTCGTAAAGAAGAAAGTAAGTATGAGAAGACGACTCGTACTACCTGCTTTTTAAAAAAGTTATTCATAGACGCCTGTCATGCGTTCGATATTATTGTGAATTGTGAATATTTGAATAGTAATCCATAATGATGATTGATGAATGGAGTTCATTAATTATCACCTCAGTATTTATTCGAAGTAAATCGTAGTAGGGGAGCCCAAGAGGGGATTTTTGCAGTTACTTAAGCGTGTCAGAAAACTATATGGGGAGAAACATTGCACCCTTTTATGTACCCCTACCAAATATGAGCCCTTAATATGGAGGCGTGCGTTGGGGGGGGTTCGTCAGATTAGAGAAAAAAAATCGATCCTTCGGGAAACTCGAGCGCGTCAGATTAAGAGATGGTATGTTAAATGCATGAAGACGAGTGTATATTTCAATATTCTGACAGTTTGAGGGTGGCTTAGAGAAATAGCAGGGTGACAAATCTGTAAAAAAAAACGTCACCTTGAAATACTCGAGCGCGATAGATTTTTTTTTCATTTTAAAGGTAATTCTGTCAGAATCACGAAAATCATATAATCTGACAATTTCCGTGGGGCGATACAGGTAAAATCGTCGATAAAAGGTCAAGCGTACTAATCACCATAGCGTGGTTGTTGTTAGTAAACGCTTGACACTTTTGTTTGTTTCGTTCGTTTACAGCGATCAGTTTTACATCCATTGTAAAAATGAGTGACGTTAGTGTCAAATGTGTTTACTGTGGCGAAGAAACGTATGAAAAAAAAAGTTTATTCCACAAACTCTAAATTTTTTTTATTAATATTTAGATCTATTTTCATATTAATAAATTATTCAATTTTCTATACATATACATATGTATATGTATACAATATACATAATACATATAATATTGTATACGTATACATATGTATGTATATGTATACACTGTTTTTATTACATCCTGTAACAAAAACAAGAACCAAACAGAATTCTTCCACTTTTAAATCGTCAGATTAACGATATGCCTCTATATAATTGTCAGATTATCTTTTGGGAAGACTCTGACATCAAGTTCATCCCACTGTATAAAAATCTGACGCGCTCGAGTATCTCAAGGTCACCATTTTTTTTTACAAGTTTTAAAATCAATAAATGACTTTTGTCCACGTCGAAATTGTCAGAATATTAAATGGTACACCTTTTAGAGGTTCATTAACATTCGCTTAGAAAATCTGACGCGCTCGAGTAACTTATTTTTTTTTTTTTTTTTAACCTCTCATTACGGCCTTCAACCCTGACTTGATTGTCAGATTAATATATATCGACTATCAGAAATACAATGCGCGTATATACCATAAATGACTGACGCGCTTGAGTATTTTCATGTGACTGTTTTTTTTTACATTTTTGACACCAATTTCCCGCTCTTCTCCCCACTAAAATGGAAAACTTCATCTAGACTTTCTTTTTTTTTAAACGTTATCTTGACAATCTAGTAAGTCTCCATGACGCTCCAGTAACTGCAAATTTAGCACTCCGGGCTCCCCTACTATCGAGTTTTTTATAGGCTTAGTTTTTTTAAAATTACGAAAGAAAACTGAAGAAAATTGTTTATGGCTTTGAAGAAAAATGTTCAAAGAAAGCATATACATATATTGAGGGCAGTCCCTTATCAGTTACTCA
Source organism: Bactrocera dorsalis (assembly GCF_023373825.1). NCBI lineage: Eukaryota > Metazoa > Arthropoda > Insecta > Diptera > Tephritidae > Bactrocera > Bactrocera dorsalis. Next base: position 61,671,301 of record NC_064306.1, on the reverse strand, counting down.
CACGTTAAATAAAGTTGCTCATACGACCTATACAGCCTACTTATTAAAAAAGTTACTCATACGACACGGTGCACTCATATGTGCTAACTCTCTAAAGTTACTTATACGACATGTGCAACTCATGCCTTATTTATTCTAAATAGAAAAATAAAGCTTAAATTAAATTATTATTTTTTTAATTCAAACTACTAATATTAGAATGTCCTTTTGACAGTTTATGTGAAAAAGAAAATGTATTTAAATTCACATTTTGCTTATTTTTCAGGTACTTCAGTAGTGCTGAGTGCTTAAAACGTTCATTTCCCTTGGTCAAGGTAAGTAGTGGTGAAAGATTTTAATTTTGATATATTTTTGAATAAATGATTATAATTAAAAATAGAAAATTGTAATATTTTTTTAAAGGATTTTTTCTAAAATTAAGCATATCGTCACCTGAAATGCAAAATAACGTAACAACATTTTCAGAAATTTACAGTGGCATGAATGAAACACGGAATAAAATGGAACATGAGTGAAACAAAATATTAATATTGGTTAAAACTGGTTTATATATGACCGCAGAACCAGAAAATGTTGAACATATTTAATATTATGTATATAATTTGAAGTAGTGAAGCGTAGTCAATAAGACACTCAATTTCGAATTTTTTGATGATACGTTATTTTGCATTTCAAGTGACGATATGTACATACATATACATATGTATATTGAGAATTCGTATATGAGCGCCGCGTATTGCACAAAGTTCTAGGAGTCTAATATGCATGTGTAAGATTTTCTCTAGCGTTTTCAGCAAAGAGAAAATTAAGCTTATGGGCATAAACTCTTTGAATAGGTTTGGTTCTTTCTATCTGTTTTCGGTATATAAACTGCCCTAGCCTCTCTCCATGAGGGACGCACATAGCTGAATTTCATGAATTCCCTAAAAATCGCCTTTAGCCATGGAACGGATGGACAGAGCATATTCTGGAATGATTCCGTTCATACCGGGAAATTTGTATGGGTCGAATGAGCTGATTGCCTACTCCATTTTGTTCTCCGTATAGATGTGTTCGAGAAAATTTACCGCATTACTCTCTTCATAGCTAGGACTTACAGCTTGGAAGGTGCGCACTAACTAGGTCTTCCAAAGAGTCCTTGTAGTTGTCAGTCCCCTCTCCGTTAATTTTGGGAATTATACCGGGCGAAGCGGTGCTTTCGGATAATATTTTCCAAGGTTGCCCACCTCTTGGGTCTTTTCAAAGCCATTACAAAAATTCTTCCAGGATTTCTCACTGTGTCTGTGTCTTCTGAGCACCGTAGATTTAAGCTGTTTGACAGTAGGATCCTACGTAAAACACACTTCATTGTTGTGTCCTGCGCACCAACTTCTTATAGTCCCTAAGAAGATCTTTACATTTGTTTCAATAGACCTCGCTTTCTGCTAGCTTTACCCTGTTGAATCATTGTCGTACTTTGCGTCTGCAAGACCCAAGCTCTTTACTCGTTTGGGGTCTCGTTTTGTGCTTATGTCGCAGCGTAGGGCATGCGTAGTGAAGAGCTGTATTTAGGGCGTTGGTAAAAATAGTCACACCCTTTTCAAGTTCATGATGTGCAAGGTCTAAGTTTTTTGCCTAATAGTGTCTGCGTGCAGAGATCTCAGTTTGTATTCCTGGGATTTCCCTTAACCCGTTATGATCTTTGCAGTAAAGAAGAAGTAGATGTACCAAAGGTCAGAAACCCACGGAATGCTTAGCACTCTCCAGTTTTCTACCAATGTATCTCTACTTGTGTATAATGTTATGTCAAGAACGTTTCTGGAAGTGGGTAGTATGTAGATGGGTTCCTCATCTCGATTAGCTACCATTAGACTACTATGTAAAAAAAAATTGAGTAGGGACTCAATTCGCTGATTGATATCAGGGCTACCCCAAATCGTAAGATGGTGCCCACCACCAACGCCTGCTTTTTTCTGCTGCATGTAGCCGCCAGCCTTTGGAGGTCTCCCGTTGGCGCCTTGCAATCGAGTGGTATATAACAGAATGCAAGGAGTAAAAACTCATCCTTGGCACCCTTCACTGCCACAAACGTCTGGTCATTTTTGGAAAGACTGAATTCAATATGAGAATATATATTTTTTGTTACCAATATCGTTGTTGTTACCTTGATGACCACGCTCGGGTTGTATGTTGTCTAGTTTTGTGACTTTAGCCCAGATACCATGCTCCCGGATGTAATTCATGGTGCAATGCAGCTAGCCTCTCTTCTCTAACTTGAGAAGTAGCTCAGCAGAGGCGATCTTACTTTTGTGAAGATTCACTAGGAGTACCCTTAACTCTTGGTTTGGAACCATCAGATTGCTGACCGGGTTCTTTCTAGACCCCCACGACAAGTAAAGTCGTCATGATCTCTTCTCTACCTCTTTATCCTTCTCCAAAAAATATTTAAAAAAATACTCAAAAACTCTAAAAGCTGCAGATATTTTAATAAACCTTCCGTTTTAAACATAGTTTTTCATAAGAGTTGCCACCTGTTTAAAAGTTATAGTTGATTTATTTTTAATCAAATTAATTATTATAGAACTTTCACCAAATTAAATAGAGCAAGCAGATTTTTAACTTAGGATATTTTGCATAAGTGTTGCCACCTGTTTAAACATTTTAATTCAATAAATAGACTGTAAAGTCGAAAATAATTTTTAAGTGTTCTTAAATTGTATATGAAAATATTTGTGTAAGTGTTGCCACCTGTTTAAAATAAATTTATTGTATAATATAAAATGAAAAAGTAGCGAGTTTTTACAATGTGAAATGTGGTTATGAAATTCTTTTCACTGAAGTTGTTTTAAGCAGAGTTGCCAGCTATTCAAATTATTCCTCTATCGTTAAAAACTCAACTTCCCTTCTGCAACTAACACCGTTGTTATACATACAAATTGTACAACAATCAACTCAGATATTGAAACTAAATATGCACGCGCTCAATTGTATACGCCCACTTGCAATAAAGTGGAGCCCTTGTAAATATTTAAATATTGATATAAAACCATTCAAAGGAAATTCACAAAAATATTTATTTATTTTTCGAAAAAATATTGAATGTAATCGAAGAACAACATTGTGCGTTAATTAAATTTTTTCCAACGCATTTATATACGCATGTAAATTCAGGTTGTTGTTGAACAATTGTTATTCCCACGGATATGAATAAATACATACAAATACAAACACATACACATTCATACAAAGGTATGTGTGTGCATATGCAACAGATACGCAAATATTTTGTGCAATCGGCAAAACGAGCAAAAACTGCCAGGCAAAACAAGGGCACAGGCGCACGTTATAAGGTCAAAGTTCATCTTATCAATTGACCCGCGCTCAGCGGCAAAACAAGGCCCAAAACGGATAACGGCAAAAGGCAAACGGAATGGCACAAAAGAGTAAATAAATTCGCCAAAAATGCGAGCTAGTCGTTGGTTGTTGCTGTTATAGCCGTTGTTGTTGTTGCTGTTCACTCGAGTGGCATGTGACAAACTACATTTGAGTTATCGAATTTCGCAATACAAATGCAAAAGCGCGCGTTCTTGCTGTTTTTGTTGCGCTGATTCGCATATGTATTTGTTAGCGCTCGTGTATATATGTGTGGGTGGCTGTGTGTGTGTGGGTGGCGCTCAAACGCACGTTTGCCAATGCAAATAAAGTTTATGCCGCTGGAAACTTTGCCACAAGTTTGTTTAACACTTTCGAGACGGCGAACGTGTAGCAAAAGTATAATGCCTGAAAAGCAGAATGTGCACACACAAACACACAAGCATACAAACATATATACATTATATATGTATCTTTATAAAAGTGTTTGTGCTAACATTTGTATGAGAAATACTTAAGCATTTGAGCCTTGCTTGATTTTGTTTTTCTGCGTAACGAGCGAAGTTGTTGCCGCGCCTGCTTAATGCCACTCACATAAAAGAAAATCCACTTTGGCGCTTCACTCCGACGCATTGTTGTTATTGTTATATTTTATTATGTTGCAAAATCTAATGCTTTAAATGCTGGACCTACCGAAGGATTACGCAGCAAGTGCTTTTGATGGGTTATGTTTGGTATGTTGTATAGCTCTTTGTGGCCGCAGAGGCTACATGCCCTGTTGGAAATAAAATTTAAGGGTTTCATTTCTTTATTCTTTTTTTAACTGATGCAGATACATTTTTTCTACATTTTTATAAATGATCCACTTTTTATTGTTGGACTATTAAATTCCTGCAACATGTTGTTCATCTTTAGAATACTTTTGTCTAGATATACAATTTGAAGATGGAAGATGGATGTCTGACTATACACCTAAAACTTTAGTGGGATCATTATGAAATCAGCGTGAGTAATACCTCCTCACTCTATTATGTCCTATCTGAACTGGTCCGTGCTGTTCATCAATGGAACTAATATCCCCACTCTATTATGTCCATGCTTCTATTGAAGTTTATCAATATAAAATGGTTTATTTGTGGAACCTCCAAAACATCATCAAAAAACCCTCTACCGATACTTGAGATTCTCTTTTTTTTTAAAGCTTTTATTCGCATAGAAGAAGCTCTTTAACCTCCAAATCTGCTACCACTTAATAGCTTCGACTATATAGCTATTGTATGGTGTTCCCAGTCCACTGGCTTGTCATTAATTTAGACAGTGAACTATTACCACTCCTACTAGAGGTCTTGTGTAATTTCTTTTGAGTCTTAATAGTTGATATATGCGACCCTTATACTATCCCTGCTACGTTTCTTGGCTTATTGAGCAAGTCAGAGATTGACTCCACCGAGACTCAGCTAAATTTATAACATGTTCGTCGATTAAATATCTACAAGTAGACATATGCATATAAATTTTTTACTTTTTATAGTCTAATTGGTAGGAGTCTACCATTGACCTGTTTTATACCCAAAATTTTAACCAAAATGTGTTGAGTTGATCTACAAAACATGATGCTATAACTCTGATGCCACTAATTGACCGATTTATGTTATATAGCTGATCTAGAGAGATCGCGAAGTCTTAAGTCTTGGTTTCCCAAACGCGGGACTGTGATAAAGCGAATGTTGTGTTGCTTCCACCTCATTTTCTGCTATACAGCTTCTGTAGATTCATCTGGTAAGATTCCCAACCTTACAGCATGAACGCCAAGAGAGCAATGGCCTGTTATAATCTTAAAACTAGGGAGAGGCTGGCCTTACTGAAGGCAAGGAGATCACTAGATCTATTGCAATCGATCTTGCGCCAAAAGCCCAGCTTTCCACACATAAGAGGATATGGGAGCACCGACCCGCTTTCATTCTACTGATAGCGGTTCTAGGATGCCTTTCCTTGCTAGTTTATCAGTCTTGTAATTTCCTGCCAGTCCGCTTAGTCCATATTAGTCTTATCACAAATACACTTGATGCTATTGATAGCGAGGCTGGGCACTCCTTGACCAACCCTGAACACACTATTAATGAGTTCAAGGCTAGTATCGGCGCTCTGCTATCTGAGTGGATGGTCACTTCTCTGAAGGAGGCTGCACTCCGGAGTAGTAAATCCACTGCTATCTTAATGGCTGCAACCTCGGCTTCCAAGTGTGGTTTTTTTCTAGAGCACTCCACCACATAAGAGCTCCATAGAACATGTCGTAGAGCCAGAGAACCACATTCAGTCAGAGACTCCACAGTAGTATAAGGAAATTGATGCCTTTTTTATTCTGTCTTCGATATTCTGCTTCCATTAAAGCTTCCTGATATTTCACTGTATCCACTAGCTGCAGACGGCTGTATCCCATTTGGGGCAAGCGTACCACCGGGATTTTGTATCTGCTGATTGACACAAAGAAGTCAAACTTCACACGAATATAAAATATACAGTATCAGTCCGACTCAAATTTGATCAAATATTATATACAATAATATAAAAAAACTTGATCGAAGCTTTGAAGGCACTGATCTTTTTATTATCTTTAAGCCCCTAAAAAAATTTAAAGGTATTAGTCCTTCCAATTGACTTTGTACCATATACATCAGTGGCTACATGAAAAATCTTAACATGTGCTGGTATTGCAAACTTCAATACGTTTGGATATATAGGGTTGTGATCGAACCTTGGTTTGGATAGATATGACAAAAAAACTAAGATACTTCTCTGAGCTCAAAATGATTCCGTACGAAAATTTGACTGTATCATATATAGATCGACCTATATAGATCGAGCAACCTTTTTTCTATAGAGCTCTGCTAACATCTCGGAATATTCCACACGCCTCCAAATCTTGCCAATTACATATAATCTTCAACTTTTTTCGAACTAATCCCACCCACACTTGTTAGATTTTAGTTTCATATCATAAAAAAATCAAATCCCTACAGGGCTATCAAGTCAAACCGAGTAGTAGTTATACAATACATATGTATGTGGGCGTATAATTTTATTAGCTCCGCAAGCGTAGCGTGTGCCGAAAGTTAGTCGCAAATAGAAGTAGTGGCACATATGCGAGCGTCTTAGACATGAAGACATAAGCAAATTAGTCATGCTTAATAATAGACTATAAAAGTTTCGCCGCATTTATCCGATGTAATGGATTAATTTCGTGAAACAAATCGCTTATGACCGAAATGTAGTACGTATGTATAACTGTATTTATGGTTGTTGTCTTACATAGTTAATGGCAAAGTTTTCAAAGTAAAACAAAGAGCAATTTGCTTTCACAGCACGACTAGCCGGAACGCTGCAATTATTTTATGCAGTCATATTTGAGAATTTATTACTTACAAAGTAGTACTGTTATGGAGTATACTTATGAGTATGTGAGTATTTTTGTTCATACTATTTTTGCAGACATTTGCTTATTACTTATTTGTGCTGCCGCTTGATCCCTTAAATTTGAATGATTTACTATTCGTTGTTCTTAGAATGTAACAGTGTATAAATGTGTAACTGTACTTTGGGTAAGGACGTACAATTTTTGTATTTCTAACACACATTTTTTTGCTGTCTTATGTTATTAACTCGGCCCTTTTATGGTGGTCTAGGCAATATACCAAGCCATACTGCGTAAAACTTCCTCTCTCTCTTTCACTCTCTCTCTCCTTCTCAGCCAAACTTAAACTTTTACATTTATTTGGGTCAATGCTCTTGGGCAGACAGACGCATACATTGTCTTTTCTAATTTAACGAAACGTTGGCATTAATAAGTGCTCTCCATAGCGACCTTAAGCGGTTGTATCTATTTGAAAGTCAGAAAAAATTCAAACTTTTTTTCGTGATTTTCTTTTTTGAAAAGGCATAGATAATAAATAAATACAAATAATGTTCACTTAAAGAATTTCATTTACTTTAGCAAACGGCGATTCATTTTTAAAAATTTTGTATTCTCATGTTCCTATAGACGAGCTCCAGGGCCCTCTGAAAAAAGGGTGGTTGACGGTGGCAAATACTTTTACTTAAAATTTTCTGAAATCCAAAATTTGACTGTATCCAAAAACCAGATTCGAAGGGCTATATCTAACAGGGAAGGAAGATTCCAAAAACATGAAAAATTGTGCTCATTGGCTCTGAAAACCATGTGAGCGGTGTCTACTCCATTAAAGAAAAAGAAGAAAACTCTGAAAACATCGTTTCTGGCAAAATCCGTTTAAAGTTTAGAATGCCGTTGCATGGTTGGGAACTGCAAAGCCAATGCCTAACAAGAGTGGGAAACCTTACCTCGTTCACATCTTGCGTTCTAGCACTGAACCTAAAGAGTTTTCGCTTGCTTTGCGGACTCTTGGGTCTAGAATTAGACGTATGTGATCTACAGAACTGCTTGCTCTTAACAAGGTTCATATTGCCGCAATCGCCGAGTTCTTACTGGACATTTTCCAATAAGCATTCATGCTGTAAGAAGGTGAGATGGAAACAACTAGGCACTATCTCTTCCAGCTATTTCACGGCTGAGGTGGAAACATCACGGCTGTCATATCTTCATCGGAGCAGGAGACGTAGCTAAAACAGCCTGCTCCACAAATTTCTGAACGGCTTTAAGCGCTTCGTCGGTTCATGAGAGTTGGTTAAATTTTAAAGACTTTTAGAAAACATAACAAGTCCGGCGCTATAAGCTATACTAATGAGATCCCTATATGGATCGACTATTTAACATAACCTATCCTAAGAACTTTGGACTTCTTCTGAGTATTAAGTACTTTCGAATTCACTTCGAGTTCATACTCTTCCTAAGAGTTATTCCTACCAGTCATTCTTCCTGTGTTATTATTCGATAAGTAGTATTATAAGTATTAGGTAAAAGTTGATCTGTCTGAAAGAGCTGCATGCTTAACTCAATAGTAGAAAAGTGATCCTTCAAGCTTTAAAAATAAAGTAATAAAAAGAAAGCTTAAAAATCGTTCTTTCTTTGAAATGAAATTAATCTATCTCAAATGCTTGCTTATACCGAAGTGGAAAGCCTCTTTTCAATTTAAATTAGAAAATCTCAAAGGTCCATACAAGGTTGCTTGTGAAAATTTATAAATTCGTTAATATTAAGCTTAGGATTTCAGTCCATAGATTTAAATGTATTTGTGGCTTGACTATTTTTACAAATATATGTGTGTATACTTGATATATGTATGTATTTTTTAATTTTTTTTTTTGTCTCCGTTCATATTTTTTCCTTCCTGTTGAGTCATTCTTATTTAATTTTCTGCTTAATCCCACCGGCTTTGTTACTCACTTCGCCTCACTTCGGTTTGCACATTCGCCTTTGTTGTTTTATTTATTTGCCAATGGATGCTGTTTAGCATGAGCAAAGCTCTTGAAATTTATTAACCATATATGCTTTAGTTGCTATTGTTTGTCGAGTGAATATCGGCATTTGTTTTGGTTTCCGTTCTTAAATCAAAAATGCCAGGAAAATTGCTTTATTTTATTAAAAGCAGTATTTGTCTGTATGAAAAAGGTTTTTAATGATTTTCTTGTGGAAAATATCACAAACGTTTTAAACGATTATAAATTGCTGTCATTCAACTCACTTTTCGGAGACATTTTTGATTGCTGAAATATTTTTGGTAATAATATGAAGGTAAAGTGAATGAGATTTTCTGTTTTGAGGAAATTTGATTAATCTATCCAAAGCTCTTTCTAATAAAAGAAAATTGTGTTAAAATTTTTTTATTATTAAAAAAAAAAACTATTTTAACTACAATAAATTTGTATTGTCGTCGTCATATACTTATGTATATATTTGGCACTATTTTATTATTATGGAAAGAGTTCGCATTCAACCCTCTCTTACCTGCTCTTAGAAGGAGAAATTCAATGACTTTCTCTATTCTAGCGAAATTTTAACTTTGAAACAAAAAAATATATGTTTGTAGCAATTTTCCATGGCAACATTTAAAAAATTATTTTTAAATGAAAAACAGGTGGCAACACCAAGAAAAAATTTTTTGTGAAAATATTCTTTAATAATTACCTCTTTACATTAATAATTTATTTTTGGTATGAACACCATTTTGGAAAATAAATCATGATAAGGTTGCCATACTATCCAAATACAATAAACAAATTTAGTCCTGGAAAAACTAAAATATTTCTATCCAAATTTTATTACGAATTTTTAAAGTATTATTGCTTAAATATTTTTTATTATAAACATGTGGCAACTCCGTAAAATAGTTTTGGGAAATAAAGTATAATTCTGAACATTCTAAATATTTTTTACTTTAATAATTTGTTATTAAAAACAGGTGGCAACCCTGTTTAATCTTTGTTTTACAAACACAGTGTACTGTGGACGCCGATATTTCTCGTTTTATTTGAAAGCTTTTTCACCGTATGAAATTTCTTGTCCAAATACTCTCTAATAATCAACTTTTTACATTAATAATTCATTTTTGGTACATATGACATACATGTGTCTGTCTGGTGAGCGTTGCCAAACTATTCAAAACTAAAACTAAAACAAAAATTTGGATCTAGAAAACCTAAAATATTTCAAACCACATTTTATTACGAATTTCTAAAGTATTATTGCATAAATATTTTTTATTAAAAACAGGTGGCAACTCTGTAAAATATTTTTTTTAGTAAATAGCACTTTTGGACATTTTAAAGCGCTTTTTCTTGAATTTTAATAAAACAGGTGCCAACTCCGTATAATATTTTTTTGAATAATAAATTTAACTTTGGGCACCGATATTCGACGTTTTATTTAAAAGCATTTCCGTCGTAAGAAATTTCTTAATTATAAGTGAATTAAAGTGGCAACCTTTCATGCTCTTAAATAATTATAAATTTTAAATGCAAACTTGCTTAAATCTTGTACCCCCTTAAAGAAAAATTGTTATTTTATTGCACATATCTACAGCACTTTCATCAATGAATGTATGTATCCTTTTATATCGTATTTCTTCGTAAGCAATTTGCAAAATACACCGTTAATCATACCGAATTCGTTTATCCCAAATATATATCTCAATAACTCGCCAGCAACTCATTTATTTTTTGCCTAAAATGCAATTTTTCCTGAATTTGCTTGCACGATTTGCTTTAAACATAATATTTATGAGACCAATAGGCACTTTTACGATGACTCCATAATAATTTTTGTTTGCCATACGTGAGTCCCCACACACGACATCCAACCGACACATGAGCAACCGCGCGCTAAGCTCTCGCTCCTCGCTTGTTGGGTAATGAATTATATGAAAATTTGGTAGCTGACTTGAGCGCAACAACGTGAAAGATTGGTTGCCGAAATGGCCGAGCCATGACATAAATGGCTTCACATAAATTTCGCATGTCTTCTGTACCATATTTTTTGATTAATGGCCGCAAGCAACGGACACTGCATCGGAGCAACAAAGTCACCAGTGTGTAAACAAAAAATAAAAGAAAAGAGTGTTGGTAGTGTGTGGAAGACACGTCCGTAGGTTGAGCACGAAATAGGTGAGATGATTTTGACAAGAATTAAGCGTGTCAATCAACAATCTTTTTTATGCTTGACTCACAATGTTGCTGCCACAATGTTTGTGCCGACTTGCTTAACGAGTTTGGTGGCATAAAATTGTACTAAAATGTTACGTCTTAATTATGACAGTAGATTAAAACCCCATCCGCTCAGTGGATTGGACGCATATTAGGGCTATAAAAAGAAGCTTTATGTTTGGATCGTCTATCATAGGACATACGAGTATAAGAAATTTTTGTTGTACCTAGAATTGGTTGTATAAATTAGACCAGCTGATCAATTACATAATCTTTTTGGAGGTAGTTGGGCTTACACGGGTATCTTTGCTGTCGGTCATACCATGGAAAGTTTTCTCATTTTGAAGAGCTAGTTTCATATAAACCCTAATAAGTGTTTTAGATAATAATAAATTGTACACCTGGTATGCCGAAGGTGTTACTGTCGAGATGTTTCAACCACAAACTGTTACGTGTTACAAAAGCTGAACCATGAAAAGGAAACTGCCTGGATGTTTCCACGTCAACTTCTTCCATACAATTTTGACAACATGATACAAGTTATTAAATAATAGTTGCTCAATGACGGACTATTTTCTAAAAGATGGTTTTCCTACTGATTTTTCCACAAATCGTGTGGGTATTTCTGAATGCCGAATCATTTTAATCATTTAAATAACGTCCTGGGTAATCAAATCCCCCAACCGAAGAGTTTTTTCATTAATTGTTATACATGCTCGTTTCCCTTTCCTGATTTTAGGTAGTGGGGAAACCTTTATTCACACAATTTATGTTTTCGATTTTGATAGCATACATTTTACATATGTATATCATTTGTTTTGAACATTTTCGGGATCCCGAAATTAGTTTTTCAAAATCCCGAAAATCGAAGTTGAAATTAATTTTATCGAGTATAAACTCCATAACTTATAGCATAAGGCTCAATTTTGTTTAATCCCGAAAATTTTCGGGATCCCGAAATTAATATTTCAATCTGCGAATTAATTGTTCAGTTCGAGTCACAATAGCAATCAGTTACCATGCTAATTCAAAACTAAGTTATTGTAGAGAATGTTTTGTTAGTTTCCATATCCTGATTTTAGGCAGTGAGGAACCGGCTCCCGTAGCTATGTTGGTCACGCTGTCGTAATAAAAAAATCATTATCTATGTTCTTAAATTTTACGTTTTTGATTTTGGAGGCATTCACAATATCACATTTGTTCTGAGAAATTTCGGGATCCCGAAATGATTTTTTTTTCAAAATCGCAAAAATCGAAGTTGAAATTAATTTATCGAGTATAAACTTCGTAATTTATAGCATAAGGCTCAGCTTTGTTTAGTCCCGACAATTTTCGGGATCCCGAAATTAACACTTCAATCCTCGAAGGAATTGTACCTATCGAGCACTATAATATGTACATAACTACCATATAAACCTTTCGAAATCCCGAAATTAGTTTTTCAAAATCTCGGAAAACGAAGTTAAAATTAATTTTATGGAGAATAAACTCCGTAACTTATAGCAAAGGGCACATCTTTATTTAGTCCCGAAAATTCTCGGGATCCCGAAATATATATTTAAATCTTCGTAGAAATTGTTCCCATCAAGTCACTATAGAATATAACTGCTATACAAACTGACCGATCAAAGTCAAGTTCTTGTAAGAAATATTTTGGATCAATTTAGGATATTGTAGCTTTGGTATCCTGAGGAGCTCATGTTAATGATAGTATAAGGATTTTGATAAGACTTGACAACAAACAACAACACTCTCCCTCTCTCTGTTTCTCTCTCTTTGATACTCTTCTTAAATATTAAAAACAAAAGAGCACTTTTCGAACATAATTCCAAATTATGGTGGCTCACCTAAAGAGCTCAAAGTTTATCGTAGAAAACTTTAATTAATATTAGATATTACAAAAATATTTTCATAAAATTTTCGTACACACACATACATATTGACACTACTAGCAGTTCCATTGGGAGCAACTTGATTACCTTCGATCGATTCAACACTTAATAGGCAATTAACTTAACAAATCGATACGCTGACTGCTCACCTACAAACACAAACAAATACACATACATATATACATAATTACACACTTTAATGAAGATAAATATTTTGAAATGTGAATATTACACATTATCTACCAATTTATTGACAATACTAATCCGTAATCGATTCACAGTCAATTTGGAGGTCACTGCACGTGGTCAAAGGTCAGTGGATTAACGGCTTTGGTCGATTAAATGACAGCGCTGGCGGCGAACAATTGAAAAAAAAAATACAGTCATCAATTTTAATGCATATTATTAAAATGTAATTCTGGCGGGTGGCAGCGCAAGCTGTCAAAAGTGACACGCGTGCACACGCCCACGCAAAAATATGCATACATACATATACATAATTACATAGTAATCGTATGCATTTAAGTAATTACGGATATAACGACATTGTGCATATAATAATTATGAATAAATAAGTTTATTTATTTGACAATTAAATGTGATTTTTTGAAATTAATTACTAAATGAGCGTAATTAGTTTTATCGAACTATTTGAACTAATTTACTTTAATTGCTTTGATATGACTTTGATATTTTCTGATAAATACTCACTCGATTTCTTTTGATATCTTGAATAATATATTGCTTTCTTACTACACTTATGTACATGCCTTAAGTAGTCAGAGTTGTGAGCTGAGTAATTGCATTAAACTCTCTTATTCTCAAAAGTGTGCTTCAACTCCTTAAATGCACAATTATCTTAATTTTATTAAATTTTTGACATTCATTATTTAATAAAATTATATTTGCTTATTTGCATGCGTTGAATTTATAATGAATTAGCTGACTTGAATGCGGGTACTGTTGTAAAAATGAGATTGCTAGTTTACAGGGCGTATGAGGAACATTTTCGTACGGAGACATTTTTATTTTATCGGAATTTTGAATTTAAGTTTTCAACTTTAAACAATTTATTAGCAAGTATGTTATAATCAAATGTATACCTAAGCCTCTACAGCGCATATTAAGTTGAAGTTGTGACACGCAGAAGGAAACGCCAGAGACCCTATAAAATATATACATACATGATCAGCATGACGTGCAGAAATGATTTTGTCATGTCAGTATGTCGATGTGGCCGTATAATCACGAACTGTTACCTCAGTTCTGCAGATATTAGTCTAAAATTTTTCAAATGCTCTTTTCCCACCAAGAAGCTGCACCATCGATACCGAATGAACCATCATAAGTTCTTATATGAAAAACTTTTTTAGTTCACAAGATTTCTTTACGAACTTTGGCACGAATTATTGTTCTCAGCAGCGTTACAATATATGAAGGAATTGCTCAGATCGGCCCACTACATCATATAGCTGCGATATAATTTTAACAATCAAAAGCAAGTTCTTATATGGAAACTAACTTTTTTCTGAAGCTTTAGTGAACCGAAGTTAACGATTTTTCTTATTTTTCATTTTGTTTTAGACTTCTTAGTACAAATTTGGAACTGTAGGAATTTATTGTCAAGTATGTTAGATATTCATGTATAGAATATTCCAAAGTGGATGACTTTTAGATGAATTAGTGCAAATTTTACTTACGAAGAATTGTATGTCGCAATTTCTTTGCTCAATAGCATAAATAATACCACTCTGTTTTTTCAACACATTCGCTTACGTAATTTAAAAGCCATGATGTGTTGTATTGTACTACTTAATTTTCAGTCGCCAACAAAGTTTAGGTCAGCATAGTGAAGTTTTCTCTCTTCTATGGTTCACTTGTGGAATTTGGAATTCTGGATTTATTGTCATTTATTTAACTTTTTTTGCCTTTTATTTACTATTTACTAAATACTTTCATAACTGTTTTGTCCACATTTTTCTGTTAATTTCTGGTGTTATCTGTTGTGTTTATTTGGTTTCGGTTTGATGACTTGAATGATCTACCACTTCATTTGTTCCTAATGAGGATTTCTTTTTTCTAAGAACTTATGCATCTTGTTTACTTCATAGGCTTGGCCAAGTCTTCCATTCGACTATGTTCTCCATTTATTTCCCCAATAATCTTTCAACATTTTTCCATTGGGAAAACAAAGAAAGAAAACTAAATTATTAGCATTTTATTATCTATTTAATTTATTACATATAATATTTTTCAGTCATCATATTATTGTTATAATACTGTTGATAAATATATATATTTTTCTGGAGTTGAATTCTCTTAAGTATAAAAATGATATAATCTCCTTTTCTTGACGTGAGTATTTGTATAACAGATTTGAAATATCTTGAGCCACTGTGGTTTTTATGTCAGTATTTTACGTTTGCCTCTAGTGCAAATTATACAAATAATCCTCTTTTTAGTATTGAGGGACTCACGTCCATTATTGACTCACTACCATAAGCAAAAATAGTAAGAATTTCTACATAATTTTAAAATGCTTATTTACCCACAACTGCCCACAACATACTTATACCATGGTTTTTTCGTATCCTCAAAACAGTTGTTAAAACAATTTCCAGAATAGATTTCTATGCGCGTAGCGATTCACGTGTATGTTCTCAATTGATTCGAAACGGTTTCCTTGAAGCGGTATGAATACCCAGAATTCGCACCGAGCTTAATGTGGCGAATACGGTGGTTGCGACACGATATTGGTTGAAAGCTTGGCGAAAAACTTACGAAGAATCAAAGCGGTATGCGATGGTACGTTATCGTGGTGCAAAATCCAAAAATTATCGCCCCATAATTCCGGCCTCTTCTTACGCATAGCTTCGCGCAACCGGCGCATAGCACTCAAATATCCCTTCTTGATAGTTTGGTCGATCGGAAGGAATTCGTCGTACACCGCACCTCGATAATCGAAAAAAACTGCCAACTACCCTTGAGTTTTGACTTGCTTTCACATGGTTTTTTTGGCTTCGGCTCACTTTTGCCACGATATTCGGCCGATTGACCGTCTGTTTCCGGTTCATAAACATAGATCTAAGACTGATCGCCAGTAATAACACGTTTCTTGACATCCTGGTAGTCAGAAAACATTGCTTTACAAACGTAAACGCGACGCCGTTTTTTGTGATTTTGGAACCAATCGTGTTTTCACTTTCCCTATGCTCAAATGATCTTTTAAAATGCTTTTCATTGATCCTTTCGATATCCCAACGATACTAGTAAGATCTCTGACTGTTAATCGTCGATTTTCATGCACCAATTCCCTCATTTCATTGATGTGTTGATCATCGGTTCATGTTGATGGCCGTCTTCTTTGAAAAATGTGTACCAAACAAACAATAATCACCAAAGACAACACTCTGAGCGTTTCGGCACAAGAAATTTGATTCCGCACAAAAAAATTAAAAGGAGCTTCATTGTTGAATAATTTTACTCATGGTATAAATCGGCGAATGCATTTTATGTACTTCAGACAAGGATGTGACATTTAGCGCAGATGTCACTGACAGGCATACCAATCTAGAAAAAAATCTTTTATAAATTACTAAAATATATAATTTAAATAAAAAAGTCTTACTATTTTTAGTCCACAGTGATACAACGGTTTATAATGAATACTCAAGGTATTTTGGCTCAAAAGCAAAATTAGTTATAATAAATATTTATTATATGTAAATATGTGAAGTAGACTTGAAACTGCCTCTTAGTTCACAATTGAAGCTCTAGAAGTATGCTTGTGAGGAAGTTTTTCAGGTATCCCGCTTTGTCTAATAAGATAAAGAGTTTGTGCTCTTCGTGCAGGAACAAATTATGGTACATAATCTTTCTTCGAAAAAAGCTCTAGCTAGTGACTAATCATTCTTGAATATTCCGTAATTATATACTAACTATTTAATATTTACTAACTATTTTTCTTTTTTACATCTTGGGGAAGATATATATCATTTATATATACTTCTTTGTACTGCAAATAAATCAATATTTATCTATTTAAAATAATTTTCTTCTAGAGACACACATTATATTATTAGCTTATCTCTCACCGCCTACACTAGTCAAATAACTGTCAAAAGCAAATGCGCTTCGACGTCACTTCTATTTGCACGCACAAAGCCAATTGCGCTCACTGCGGCGGACGTTTCTTTCGCTAACGTTTCGTATAAAATCGCACAACTCAAAGTGGGGAATCAATCAAAACAGTTTCATTCTCAGAAATTATTTGAAATTATTATAGTAATGACACTTATAGTACACAACAATCAAGTGGAAAGACCACAAGCAGCCACAAAAGCGTAAACACAAATGCGAAGGCATACACATACAAACAAAGATACATACTTACATGCATGCAGAGAAAAATTTTTATAGGTATGTGGCAGAGTGTGAGTGTGGTAGTATTTACCCTCAATCCACAAGCTCATACACATGCATAACACTATTTGCTAGCAGATTTTATTGTTTGCCACATTAATCTGTGTGCTTTCTGCAATAGTTATGTGTGTGTGTTTGTGTCGCATATGAATGCTTCTGCTAACTGAGCCATAAAAATGAAAGCGAATCAGAAAAACAATATTAGCACAGACGGTTGAAATGAAAAACAACCATAAAATAAATTAATAAATAAGCAAATATGAGCAACAAAGACGTCTCGTCGCCGTGTGGCTGCTAGTCCTGCGCCAAAGCGAGCGATGTGAGGGTTGGCTTTCAGCTCCAGCAGTCAAGCTGCGACGCGACTGAAGCTATGACAGTGGCTGGAACTTTGTTATTGCCAAATATGAGTTTAATTCAATGGCGCGCCGGCGACACTGTCAGCAATCAGTGTGATCTTTGTTATAGGTGGATGGCGCTTGGTATGCGGAGAGCTATGTAATGACTGAATGAAAACTATTGAAACGGTGGAATAAATAGATTACGAATGCATTCTTTAAGAAGTCTTTAGTTAAACTGTAAAGGAAGTTTTATGGTGAAAAATGCAATGGGATAGATTATTTCAGTCTCCGAGGCTTAGTAAACCATAACATTGGCAGAAATTTTCTGCCCGAAGCTCTATCTTATCACTAAAAATATGTTTTCTAAGCTCTAACTTGTGCTGAAACTTAACCTCATTGTGTAAAAATATATATGTCGAAAGGCATTCCATAGGTTTTTACTGTGATCTGCAGTGAAAATTCATTGAATCCGTGGTCCTTTTACTAGGTAGATAAAGTAGGTGGAGCGGATGTCTGTCGAAGCACTTAGGCCTTTAGAAGCCCCAGTTTGATTCCAGCGGAACTAATATCTCCCTACTCTATTGTCCACTCTGTGAACCACCCCATGCTTCTGATGAAGTTCATCAGTACAAAAAGTTTCATGTGTCCAACCTCTGAAACGTCGTCAAGAAAGCCTCGATCGATGTTGTTATTATTTTTGTTTTAACGGTTATCTAGTCCCCGTTAGGGCGGTTCCGACAAGTTGTCATCGAGGTGATCCAACGGTAGGCCTAAAAAAAGTGTTGCTTCAAAGGGGTCGGACCTTAGGGAGGGGGTGTGTGATGTGTAAAATTAGCTGGGCATTCAAAGTGGTGGTTAGTGTAATGCGAGGATTCGCTGCATGGTGAACATATATGTATTTAGTATGCCGGGATCGATTCTGGATAAGTAAGAGTTTAAGCTGCTACAATATCCAGAACGAAACTGAGAAAGGGTTACTCTCGATTCTCGCGCCAACTCGAACTCGTCGTCTGAAATGGGTGGTGACTCATACGCCATTCACTGAGAGAGAGTCGGTGAAGGTGTTTATGGCTCCACTGTAAATGGCTGTCAGTTCATGTCTAAAGTTAGTTGCGTCCGAAGTCTGATCGCCATAATGTTTTATGTCGTCGATGTAGTTGAGGAAGGACCTTTTGATGTTCCTTGGAGGTGGTTCTGCTTCAAGGAAATGACAAACTGAGAGGATTTCTATGAAAACACCCCAGTAGAAACTGCTTGAAGAGGAGTCCAGTCTGCTTCTTAGTGATAAAATACTTCGACCGGATTCCTCCGTATAGATGCGTCCGTGTTCGCGTCGCCTCTCTCTCACTCTCTTTTGAAAAGAAAGGCAATATTGGGAACCGAATTAAGTTTAAATTTTATGGGATATCAAATAACTCTGGTAATGGGTAGAAACGGGACCTTACTAAGTATCATAGAATTCCTCTTATTACGAGAGACTAATTGGGAGGTTTCACTTAGTCAGCGAACTGTTGCAAGCCCCTCCCTGCCTTCGTCGAGATGCTGTGATATCTGCTACCAGCCGGCACCCTCAAGGAGGGTTTAGCTAGAGATCTTGACAACCTCGTTGGTATAAGAGTTTTTGAAAAAGCGATCTAGTTGACTGCTGTGCCTCTGGTTATTATAAATGAAAAGTGCTCACGACCATTCACCTCCTTCAAATACTATGTGAAGACCAGAGGAAGGCTCAATTCTTGATACCACTAAAATCATTTAAAAAATTGACGGAATGTAAAACATATGCTGAGGATGACTTTAAGTGTAAATTGTTATCCCTTGGGATACTCCGTTTTAAGTGGTTTGGATGAAGGAATATCTTCCTCGAATCACAAATGCTTTTTCGATATATATATTATTTTTTCAAACAATTAAAGTTTATAAATCAGCTCAATATGGATCTGCGTAACGTTATTTGTTAAGAAAAACGAGCTTTATCTTGGGATTAACACGTGAAAGGCAGCAAGAGAATCGCAGAGTGTCCATTGCTTACGGTTTTGCACTCAGTTTGCGAAGTTCATGTAGGTATTAGAGGTAGTTCCTTTGTGTGGCGAATTCCCGAGCTGTTGATTTCACAGAACTGCTAAAACTAAGTCTATTGTGAAACCAGAAACTGCCATGGTTTGAGCTCCTGAACCGACAAAGTAGCTTGAAACTATCATAAATCCGCTTAGACACTTTTTTTCCAATCCAGCTAGGTCACTTTGATGTCTAAAAGAATGAGATCTAATGTGTTTTAATCTTGGTCTCCTATAGAAGAACATTCAAGACACAAGTATTGACATTATGTAGCCTCAAATTCTTCCAAAGAACATCTACAATTGACATCCTTTAAGATTTCTACCTTACCGCAAAGACCATTCCACCACAATGGAGCCTGCATTATCAGAACAAACCTAAGTTTTTATTCGGCCAAGAGCTGTCAACTCGACAGTCTTTCGCTAAATTACTTCTAGGATGTTTTCTGCCACAATAAAAACCGCAACGACAAGAAATAGAAGGAGCGTTTAGAGCGCGAAGAGTTCTCTTGATCTTTTCGGATAAACACCAGCAAGGTGGACCTTGTGACTGTATAAATGCTAGTAACTGAACAACACTCGTTAATTCTGGAACGGATTCGGATTTTTATTTTGCGAGCACGATCGATCCACGACAGTCGGGCTTACATTACCGCAACGGATCCGGATTTTTATCCTTATCACGACGAGCACGATCGATCCGCGACAGCCGGGCTTACATTATCGGAACGGACTCCGATTTTATTATGCGAAGGACTATCACGACGCGCACGTTCGATACCCGACAGTCGGACTTACATTACCGGAACGGATCGGGATTTTTATCCTGCAAGGGACTATCACGACGAGCACGTTCGATCCACGACAGTTGGGTTTACATTACCGAAACGGATCCAGATTTTTATCCCCGACGAGCACGTTCGATTTCCGACAGTCGGACTTACACTACCGAAATGGATTCGAATATTTATGCTACGCAGGACTATTAACTTGGTAGCGTTCCTCTGAATTACTTCGAGGACATTAACCAACAATAAAAAAATTTGAAGAAATCAAAGTTTTCATATGGCGAAGAGTACGGATTTACATCGATCTGGAAGGTCTTTGCGACTGCATAACTGCTAGTAACTGACCAGCGCTCGTCAGGTACAAGTGAAACTCAGCCTTCGTCGTCAGCAAGCCTCTAAAAGATAACGGAACTGTGACCCTACCCCCACTACTGACATTGAGACCGAAGCTTCCATTCTTGTAAGCTCATCAGCTTTGTTATTTCCTACGGCTAGACACCCATACTCTTCTCTATGGTAATCTGTCAAACAAAAAATTATATTTTCGAATTTAATCTGCATTCGAAATGAGAAGGCGGCTATTATATTTTAATATATATATCTCAAAATAGTTCACACCCCAGCGGTTATGAGCACACATATACTCATATATACAACAAGTATATGTAAGTATTAGCGCTTCAGCGCCTGCACGCGCGTCTGTCAATCTTCCGCCACATATCCGTCAAGCGACAGCCGACAGGCAGCAGGGGAGCAGATATTACGGCTGATGGCTGCTCACATGTACAGGCTTGCAAGTAGTAATGCACATTTGTGTATGTGATGAATGTATGCATGTATGTGTGTTTTCGGAAACTTTTTGACAATTTTTATGTTTGCTTTAAATTTCATTTTGATGACGGATGTGACGTTATTGTCACAGCACTTGCGCTATATTTGCCATTGCCGTTGTTATTGTTGTTGCAATTATTATTTTTGTTTTTATTGCTGTGGCATACAAAGTGATTGCTCGAAGACAACGGAAACTGGGAGTGAAATAATAAAAAGGAAAGGAGGAGGGCAAAGCAACAACAAATGCCAACAACAATTGGCGGGGGTAACGCGTGTAAAATGGCGCAAAACGGCGCCTCACACACATACACATATATATATATATTTATACAATATGGCTTTTGTTTACATGCGTTTGCGGGTGACTGTGTGTGTGTGTGTGCTGTCTACTTCTTGTCATTTTCCTTCGCTAGCGGCAGCAATTTCGCTGTTTGCCATTTTTCCCATCATCACCAACAACATCACAATGCCTTTGTCACTTTGTTGTGCCGCAGTTTTTTCCACCGAAACCGTTATATGAGTATTTATTTACTTGCGCGTCTTCTTTGTATCGAACTTTGCATTTTACGACGACACAAAAATAACAACAACAAAAATTACTTTAACTGCCAACTCGTTGCTGTTTTTGGTAGAAATTCGTAAATTTGGCGAAATTAAAAAATTTTAAATGAAATGTCAAAAATCTAGAATTTATGGCACAACTGACAGATTAGCCAAAGCTCATGAAGCGGATAAATGAGCGCGCATGCAAGCGTCTGCTATGAAATGCATAAAATTTAAATGAATTGAAATGGAAAATGCTTTGCCATTCCCTTTTTCGAGCTTATTTACATGCGCTCTTCTATTACATATTCCATTTCTTGCGCTTTTTCGCCGTCATGCGAAGGTTGTAGGCGAAACAAAACTCGAAATGAGTAGTGAAATTGAAAAAATGGCACTAGAAATGGCCAAAGGACAAGGGACAAGCTGTGCGGTGACAAACGCGCCTCCTCATCACCGCGACCTCGCCTTGCTCTCATCTTTGCAAGGCTCCACGGCACACAGGTAAACAACCCAGACAACGGCAACTGTTCAGGCGTTTAAAAATAGCAAACAATTTGTTGGGTGGCGGGTGGTCGACAGCGCAGTGGCACTTACCCTTGATACAGACAAACAGTTTCACGTGCAAATATATACAGAGTTATTTTTTATACCATGAAGAGAGTATATTAAGTTTGCCACAAAGTTTGGAACACTCAGAAGGAAGCGTTCGAGACTCTACAAAATATGTATCTAAACGATCAGCGTGACAAGCTGAGTCGATTAGTCCCACAATATTTGAGCTACCGATTTGATACTTTGCACACTTTTCTGTTTCACCGAGAAGCTGCTCATCTGTCGGAATCGTCGATAGGGGTTCACAATAGCATATAGCTGTCATACAAACTGACTGATCAGAATCAAGTTCTTGTATGAACAACTTTTTTGTTTCACAAAATATCTTGATGAAATTTGGCATAGCGTCTTTTCCAAAGCATTGGTACTATCTCTAAAGAAATTGCTCAGATCAGATCACTATAGCGTATAGCTGCCATATAAACTGATCGGCCAAAATCGAGTAGTTGTATGGAAAACTTTTTTATTTCGCGGATTATCTTCACCAAATTTGGCACGGATTATTGTTAAAAGTATTGCTACTATATTTAAAGAAATTGCTCAGATCAGATCACTATAGCGTATAGCTGCCATATAAACTGATCGGCCAAAATCGAGTAGTTGTATGGAAAACTTTTTTATTTGACCCGATATCCTAACAAAATTTGGCATGGGTTATTGCCCAAAGCATTGGTATTATCTCTGAAGAAATTGCTCAGATCAGATCACTATAGCATATAGCTGCCATACAAACTGATCGGTCAAAATCGACTGCTTATATGGAAAACTTTTTTATATGGCAGATTATCTTCACGAAATTCAACACAGATTATTTCGCAGTAGAATGCTATAATCTTTGAAAACATTATTCAGATCGGGCTAATATAGCATATAGCTGTCATACAAACTGACCGAACAAAATCACGAAAATCTTCTTATTATACCATTTTATGGCAAAATAAGCGCACCTGTGAAGGATATTATAGCATCGGTGCAGCCGAAGTTAAATTTTTTCTCGTTTTAAACATAAATGTATGTACATACAAACATATGTTTGTATGTTACTGTGTGCATTTAACGGGTGATTTTTTTGAGGTTAGGATTTTCATGCATTAGTATTTGACAGATCACGTGGGATTTCAGACATGGTGTCAAAGAGAAAGATGCTCAGTATGCTTTGACATTTCATCATGAATAGACTTACTAACGAGCAACGCTTGCAAATCATTGAATTTTATTACCAAAATCAGTGTTCGGTTCGAAATGTGTTTCGCGCGCGTGTTTTGTTCAGCGATGAGGCTCATTTCTGGTTGAATGGCTACGTAAATAAGCAAAATTGCCGCATTTGGGTGAAGAGCAACCAGAAGCCGTTCAAGAACTGCCCATGCATCCCGAAAAATGCACTGTTTGGTGTGGTTTGTACGCTGGTGGAATCATTGGACCGTATTTTTTCAAAGATGCTGTTGGACGCAACGTTACGGTGAATGGCGATCGCTATCGTTCGATGCTAACAAACTTTTTGTTGCCAAAAATGGAAGAACTGAACTTGGTTGACATGTGGTTTCAACAAGATGGCGCTACATGCCACACAGCTCGCGATTCTATGGCCATTTTGAGGGAAAACTTCGGACAACAATTCATCTCAAGAAATGGACCCGTAAGTTGGCCACCAAGATCATGCGATTTAACGCCTTTAGTCTATTTTTTGTGGGGCTACGTCAAGTCTAAAGTCTACAGAAATAAGCCAGCAACTATTCCAGCTTTGGAAGACAACATTTCCGAAGAAATTCGGGCTATTCCGGCCGAAATGCTCGAAAAAGTTGCCCAAAATTGGACTTTCCGAATGGACCACCTAAGACGCAGCCGCGGTCAACATTTAAATGAAATTATCTTCAAAAAGTAAATGTCATGAACCAATCTAACGTTTCAAATAAAGAACCGATGAGATTTTGCAAATTTTATGCGTTTTTTTTTTAAAAAAAGTTATCAAGCTCTTAAAAATACACCCTTTATTTTAAATAGACGCGACGTGTGCTTTTGTTGAGCGCAACAACATTGAAAATCAACCCAACTGCTATGCTTTAGAGTGCAACAACAACAACACTTACAGTAAAACAACAAAAAAATAAAATAAAACAACAACCTAAAGTACAACAACAATACAATATAAAACAACAACAAGCAAGCAAGCTAGTGAAGCGTCAGTAAGAAGGCCAATATTAATGTGTCGCCGCAAAAGAGAACGAAAGTTCGTAATAACTTTGGGTTGACGGGCGCGCATGCATACAAAACGCACACAAGCATATGAACAGCCACACATAAGCAAATTTATACAAATGTATAGTAACCGACACACACACACACATTGATGCAGACATGCGAAATAGAGCAGAGAGTAGCAGTAAATGCTGGCCAAGTGTTGCTTGTCGCCTTCAACATCGTTGTTGTTTTAGTGCCGTTATATTTTTAGCATATTTTTCGTCATTCTTCCATCGCTTACCCAAACTGCCGACATTTTGCCGCAAACTTTGACCTTCTACATATTCTCGTGCTTGTCGGTGTTCGCTTGCTTTTATGTAAGTACATATGTATGTGTTGTTATATTGAATTTTTCGCCTGCAATCATAGCAACGATTTTACATACATACACACACACACGCAGGAAGAAATGGAAGTTTAGAGCATGACGTTGATAAATGTGAAGTAAATGTTGAAGTCTGAGGTTTTTTTGGAAATCGAAAAGAAAAAAAACATTTGCTAATGGAATGTTGGGCATTGCTTAGTGGGGAGTTCGAGCAAGCAATGTCACTTGTAAGAGTTCTGTGGTTGCTGCAGTTGAGTATATGTGTCTAATAAGTTCATCAAAAAAATTTGGAGCTTTAAAACCGCACTTAAGTGGAAACCAGAAAGTCTTTAGTGCAACTCGAAAAGATTTCTGTGGGAAAAGTGCATGCAGAAGGCGCTCAGCGGTTTATCTAAATGAGTTTGTCTTTGGATCGCCCGTGGTTTTTAGAGGTTTTGCATACACTTTTATGTCTCCTTTCTTACAAAAGAGAAGAAAGCTTAATATCTGTTGGAATTGACCGATATTGTACCTCTATATCATATAGCTCACATATAAACTAATCTATGAAAATCAAGTTCTTATATGAAATGTTTTTTTATTTGACGAGATATTATCACGCATAGGTTATTAGCTACAACAGCGCTAAAATATTTGAAGAAATTTTCTAGCTCCGGCCACTATAGTCTAATGATGCAAACTGAACGATCAAAATTATTTACTTGTAAGAAAAACATTGAATTTGGCAAGATACATATCTTCATAAAATTTTGATTAGATTTTTGCCTATGACAACACTCTAATATATTTTAGGGGTTACATTGGTTTACGGTTTTCAAAAATCGATCTTATTAAATTCTACAACACCTCTATAATATTATCCTAAATTTGATCAAGTTGATCAGAGTAACAGTTTCGGAGATACTGTCTTGGAGACTTGTGCGCTAGAGCCTAACTAGGCTAAGTGCGTCGTCTTTAAACGAGTTTTTTTAAAAATTGTGTTTTTGAAATTGGTGGGCAAGATTTCTTGATAACCACTTAACCGATCTTCACGAAATTTTACACAGGTCTCTGCGATACAATTCTAAAAGTTTTAGAGGAAGGATTTCTCTTCGACTACAACTTTTTGCAAAAAACAATTCCCGAATTTTTCACTGAAAATTTTTTTTTTGTAAAAATGTCTGCCAAAAATCAAATTTTCAGCAATTTTTTTGCCTTCGTCCAAGTTCTAAGTAAAGGTTTTAACTAAAACACGTTTGTTCCCTTTTATATGATCCTGTAAGGAGTTATCTTGCCAACGCGGGCGCATATTTTTTCCGTGAGGTCTCTGGAAATGGCGTTGCAATGGCCGAGTTTGAAATATTTTTTACAAAAATTTCAGAATTTCTTTGTTAATAGTGTATATTTGTAACAATAAAAAATTCTTAAAAAAAAAATTATTTTTTATTTGAGAAAAAATTGTTGAAAAAGGCTGTTTTTTACCCGAGGAAGCCCATATAACCCCTTAAGAAACTCTGCCTGATTGGGGCACTATAGCATATAGCTATCCTACAAGCTGAACGATCCCAATCAAGTTGTTGTATGGAAACTTCTTTATTTGTGAAGGCTGCTCCTAGTTTAGATGCAATTGTAGTTAACATTTTTGTTATTTTATATGTAAAAATAAAAAAAAAGAATATTATTATGTTTGATAAAAATTTTAAAATTATTAAAATATTTGCAAATTTCGCACAACCATTTGGCCACTTACAAAAACAATAACATGCTATGTAATTTAAACACTAAAAAAATAATAATTTCTTAAAAATATTAGCATTGCATTTACTAAGAAAAATAATTCACATTTTAATTATCGCCGGACAGTTTGAATAAATAAAATAGCATTTAATTGCTTAATATGTACAAACACAATAAGATGTTACGTATACGCCATGTCAAATGAAATATGCAAATAAATGTCCGCAACCAACAAGATGTTACGTATACGCACTGACAAACATACCAAACTGCCGATACACTTCGATATGCGGCCACAAAAATAAAACCAATTGTCGACAAGCAGTCTTCCAGACCACACACATATACAGATACACACACATACAAACATACAGACATACATATAAGCATACAAACATACCTACACGCATACTTACAGACATAAATCATGAATATATTATATGCGCACTGCCACTCACTTATATGTCTGTATGTTGCCATCGGCATTGCTGACTGCTGAAAAAGCCTTCGTTGTCGACACCGCTGCCAATGTGCAAATGTGCGCTAGCATTTTTATGGAATGCGTGAATTCGCCGCATTGCACGCAAACGGTTTATTGCGTGTTTCAGTGCGCTAAAAGCAAGCAAACACGCATACATACTTACATTTGTAAGTTTTTTACGCTTTCCTTTTATCGGCACTGCTTTTAAATGATCCATCGCCTTGCTTCTGCGTTTGTTTTGCTCGCTCGTGTGCGGCGCAGGAGACATGCACGCACACACACGCGCATGTCGAACTTTTTCACACATGAAATACATTTTTTATGACTTGGCAATCACATTTTGATTTGACGGGAGTATATATTTTTCTTTGCTATTACTGTTAAATAGAATTAGCGTGTTTTTGTTTGTTCGAATGTAATAAGTTTCCACATAAGTACGCTTGTATAAATATATTGATGGCGTGTTTTATAATCAGTAAATACTTGCGCCTGGAGGTAGGCAACAATGTCAAACATATGCGCTTTAACTGTGAAGGTGAAATTATGATTGCATGACGGTACATTCTTGAGGTTTTATGACTTATATCGGAATGTTTTTTTTATTTTTTTATTGTAGAGACGTTGCTTTATATTCAATATCGATGCAGCAAAGTAGTAAATTTAAGCATAGCTCTAGCTCATAATATTGTTTAAAGATTTGTGCTAATCTTTGGAAACAAAAATGTGACACCATTAAAGGCTTTTATAGCTTAAAAAATCCAGTTTAACATTGCGTAATACTAAAGAAAAGATTTTGAGAAGACCTACGTATGCCCGGAGTCAAACACAAGCCATCTCGCTTACATTGTGTAGCAGAAAGGCAATTGTTTATTGCGGACTCAAACAAGTGGGCTATGGCTTCGTTCGAGAAATTCAACTGTCCGGAGGTAGACGGTATTTTTCCAGCATTCTTACACTAGGAGATCAGGTTCTACTGCCGCACCTTGTTCGGCTGATAAGAGAAAGCCTCGAACTGGCGTACATCCAATGGAGGACTGTGAAGGTGATCTTTATACTCAAGGTAAGAAGAAAGAAATATTCATTGGCAAAATCCTTCAGGCCAATTAGTCTAACTTCATTTTTATTAAAAAGTATGGAAAGGATCGTGAATCATGAAACAAGGTCCAAGCCGCTGAAAGTTGCACTCCTGCATGTGATCCAGCATGCTTGCTTAGCAGGCAGATCAACCAATACCGCTCACTATCATCTAACGTCGGAGATAAAGAGTTCACTGGAAGGAGGCGTACTGATGAAGATGCGTTTGATAGCCAAAGCAATGGAGAAAGGAATGTGGCAGCACCGGTGCTAAGTTGGATAGCGCCGTACTGAGCAACAGAACAGCTGAAACCACAATAGGAGATACAAGGATTCGTCTTGGCACTACAACAAGCTGCCCAGAGGGTGGAGTGCTTTCCCCCTGTTATGAAGCCTTGACGAGGATGACCTTCTAGCTTTGCTAACTCACAATGAGATCTGCTGTCAAGGGTATGTAGATGACAATATTATTATGGCCATAGGCAAATTTGAACCTTACCTTTGGGAACAGAGAGATAGTGTTGACCAAAATGTTCAAATATCCTGGTCTAATGGGGGATTCTACTCTGTGGTGGATGTCGCATGTCAAATCGACTAAAGAACAAATGTTTTGCAATAGACTAGCTGGTAAATTATGGAGCTGCAAGCCAAGGATCGTTAGGTAGTTGTACACTATGAACCTGCGACCGATAATCATGTATGGGGCGGTGGCTTAGACCCTAAAACCTTCGCAGACTTCGGTAGGGCTCCAATTATCGAAACTTCAACGACTCGCATTTATCTGCATGTTGGGTGCAATGCGAACTTGTCCGAAGACAACACTTGAGTCATGATTCTGCTACAAATGACAGCAGAAGGTTGTGGCAGAGGTAAGGTAATCTTGTCCCAGCTGATGAAAGAGTTAAGTATTGTACTTCAAGGTTACCCTTAGCGGCAAGGCTGAATGGAATGTAGGAATGCTTCCTCTCTAGAGCTACTGCTTAGGGATAGTACAATTAAGTGGTACATTGACGGGTCGAAAACATCGGAAGAATTGTACATTGTCTTTGTACCTATAGGAAGCTTCGCGAGCATATTTCAAGCAGAAGTTTTTGCCATAAGTCTGTGCATAGAGATAAACCTCCAACGCAACAATCGCAATGAACATATCGCTCATTTGCTGCAATACCGGCATAAGTCAAAAAAATCGATTCGCCAGAAAACGCGTTTAAAGTTTTCAACTTACTACAACCTTACACGGTGACTCCAACCTTACACCTCTTCTCAAGCGGAGCATATAAGAGGTATTCATATGAATTTTTCACTCAACATGAAGTATGATATAACGAACAATTCTGGAGCATTAACTCCAAAATCACGTTTTTTTAATTATGCCGGTCTTGCAGCAAATGAGCGATATAACCATGCTTAGCGATAGTCAAACGGCACTTAAAGCGATCTCCTCCTATGAGATCAAATCGCCACTGGTGCAGGAGTGTAGAAAACGGCTGAATAGCATAGCATAACGTAACCAAGTGTACCTCATCTATATGCTCGATTACAAAGGTATAGCCGGGAATGAAGTATAACTCGAAGTTCTCTATAACTTGAGCTCTTGAATTGGTAATAAAGATCAAATTTCACACAAATTTTCTTCCATAACTCGAAGAGTCTTGAAGTAGTTTTGGAAATTTCGGTGATTCGAGTTAGGGAAATTGAACTCGATTTGAAGAGGCAGACCTACTACATACATTTTGGGGTCATATTTTGTTGAATTCAAGGCGGCTCGGAGAGTAAACATATGCTGTGTTCAAAGTAGGAATATTCAAGCTACTAAATAAATAAGAAGAAGTAAGAAGATTGACTGAGATTCAATAACAAATGTTAATTCAGCATATGAATTCAACAGACTATTCGGCTGCTATATAATTTGAAGCCTATGTTTCATGTTCTGAGCACCAAAAATTCCTGATAAATCACTCACGTGTCATAACTACGTTACTGTGTTGTTGTGTGAGTGTGATACTCATTGTTCTTTTAACTAATCATTTACAAACATTTACTGCAATTTCATGTGTATTTACCCATAGAAATAAAACAACAAAAACCTACCTTCAAATACTATCAATCAATCTCACTCAATTTTGTCGGTCGAGTTTTGAAACAGGTGCCTGAGTATGAAAGTATGTGCCTCTATTAACGCGAAGGAACGTCTTGGCTTTGACGACGCGCCATCAAAACAATTTCCAACACCAGCAACTTACCACCGACCCCGCTCAACTTTACCTGCCTGCGCCACTGTTGCACACATCCTCACACACACACGCACACCAGACATTAATCGACATGTTAATGACGTCTTTTATACGCCTTTACGCACACACCTCGGTGTTAATTTCGTCTGCCTTCGCCTTGCCACTTCCGTCGGCATTTCTTTCGCACAATCCGGCATCTGGTGTGAGTAATGCATCATCATTGGCTTGCTCGAATCACATTACTTTAGTCAGCACTCTGTGTTTGGTACTCTGTACCTATATTTAACCGTTGTATGCAGTCATTAATGGCTGTCTGTCTGTTAGCATGTACGTCCGTCTTGGTGTCTGTCTGTTTCGGAGACACGTTTTACTTTAATTTTATTTGTGTTCATTTCGTTATACGGTTTGTTAAGTCTCAACATATAGTATATATATTTGTTGTAGGAGTGCCATGTCAGTTGTTGCTATTGTTGGCTTTACTTCATATGTTGCGCAAGTTTATCGATGACGACAAGGAGTGACACGATGATACCGGCGGCAGCTCGAGCAGGCAGCTCGTAATGGATCGCCCTGTCGACGCACGACGTTCTTTGTACTCTTCTTCTTGTTGTTTTTGTCTTAATTTTCGGTTTTTTCTGTTGATTTCCATTTTAATTTAAACCGCATCAGCGTTTCGTGGCGAGTAAACTTTTACTCCGGCGAAAAGCAATTAAATTGTTTGGTTATGTTCATTTATTGAGGGACATCGGCCACGTGGACGCGTACATGTTTTGGATCTCCCGAAAGTTGTGACAACTCAATTTCACTTTATTTGACTTGCGAATTGTTGAGCGCGCACAGATTGCGGGCACTTCGTGAGATTATGTGCTGTGCAACTTCATTTCATGGCTCGAAGGCATTTTTTCTCACCGACTTTTGGCGCTGAAGTTTGCGGCTTCACGGTTTCTACGAACTTTATTAATTAAATGCAATGTTCTGTGTGTTCTTAGTGCGGATGTGCTCCTTCATTTGTTGAAAAGTTATTATTTTTGTTGTATTTTAGTTTAGAAATGTCATTAGTACTTCCGGTATAATGAGTTTTCGAGAGTTATCTTACAAGGGTTGTTGTTGACAGTTGAAAATTGGAATTTTATACAGAAAGTTATTCTTATTTTGGAAAACGGAGTTTGTTATTCCAAAAGATGCTTTTTAATACTTTATTCTTTACAAAAAGTGTATATATATTCTCAAAGTAGAATTTTGGTCACCACTTTCTGAAAAAATATTTTGAGGATAATTGCATAACGTTTTATAGGATTCAATATATCTCTTATTAGTTCCCTCTGAAACATTCTCAGCAAGATTTTGATAGACCAATCTTAGCCTCAAAATCGGCTCCTTTTTCAGTAAATATTATATCCCGAAGAGATGCTAACTAGAGAGGACTTCGATTGTTTGATAATGAATATCAAGTCGAGAGTTTCCTTTTCCAGCTTCGGCTGCTGTCATCAGTATTTGTAGTGCACTATAAACCACACCATCTCTGACGCTTAATTGCTTTCTGCGGACTCTATAGCATCGGTGGATATAGCTGTAAGGTGTACGGCCGCGAAAGATGACTGTAAGTCTGGGCTATTCTGAAATCCTCTGACACTTTGTTCTTGTATACGATACGGATGCTCACAATCTTACGCGCGAGGCGTGACAGGGAAGGACGAACTCGCCAGCAGAGAAGGGCGGTAAACCGTTTTAAAGATGAATCAAAGTTTACGAGAAGGGTTGGTGCAGGAGTGCACTGTCGGAAACGTTCCATCACCTGGTTTTGGGCCTCTGACCACTAAAGCGTCTTCCAAATGAAGGTGGCTGTCATAAAGCTAATAGTAGATCTAATGCTTCTGAGCACAACCTTCTTTGGTAGGCTAGACTAGTGAAAGAATGTCTTACTAGTACTTACAGTCTTATTAAATGTGGAACGGGAATGTATGAGTCGACTTCTTGTAGTTCACTGCTAGACTGTTGAGTCTGAGACGAGCTCAGCAAGCGTAAGTAAACTCGCAGTAGCTGTCTAGTGGCAAGGTACCTCTGACACAGTCTAAATCGTCTAGGGAACTCTTCATCTCAGCAATGTCCATATTTCAATGGTTGTAAGCTGTCCGTTTGGACTTCATGTAGTAAAATTGGATCATCTTAACACTTCCTCCTTGAATGTTGCGCTTTTGTCAGATCCACTAGCCAAAAACATCGCGGATTTCATACTTTTAGACATTCAGGTGAAAATATTTCGTAGAAGTCAAATTCCTAAGCATATTTGTGATAGGTTCAAAGGATTTTTACCGATAGCTTTTATCCAGCTACAGAAGTTTTTCGTCTCGTTTTACTAAGGACTATGCATAATAATCTAAGTGTGATCCCAAGCAATGCTGGGGGATCAGCCATCTAATCTTATCTAAGCTATCTTTCTTTGGGATAAATTGAGTGTGTTTGGAGACAAATGAGGTACTCACTGCTGTATCCTAAATAAGTGGTTACATGGGCTTCTTCGGTTAAAAAAAATTTTGCAAGAATATTTTTCTCAAAGAAATAATTAAATATTTTTTTAGAATTTTTTATGGTTACAAGTATTAACGTAGAAATTCTGAAATGAGCTCGGGAATGAGTTGCCACATATTGACGAAAAAAACAGTGTATATAACAAATTATATTCCAAAAGTCAGGTGTTAGAGAAAGCCATATGGAAATCTTGCAGGTTAAGATCTAAATACAGATGGTTTAGAACGCCTTCTGAGAAGCTTTCACCTTCATAAGACAGTCAAAATTTGGCGCGATGTAACAGAATGTGTTCCAGAAACTATGCATTTAAGTTTTTGAGAATAGGGTTACCACGCGTATGTAAAAACTAAACGACAAAAATAAATTCAATTTCTTACTTATTATTCTTAAGCTCACCACTTCTAAGAAATTTTCGTAATAAAATCAAGTTTTTTAGGGAATGTTGGCATTACATGGTCCATTTGTTTACATAAGTTGATGATGACAAACGTATGAAGCGCCGAAATATAGTTTTCTTTCTTCGCCAAAATTTCCACTTTAAATTTGAAAAGCATACTTTAAATGTACCAGCATACAATGGGTGCACTCCGACGACAACAGAAATAAATTCGCATTAAATAAAAATATTTTTACAGATATGTACACCTGCATTTATAAACCCAGCGCGCTTAATGCTGCTATGTTGGAACATAAGTCATCATTTTTAAGACAGTCTCAGCGCTTTAAAATATTTGGTTGAATAAAAGCTGAACACCTGAGGCGTCATTTGAGCGGCGCCAGCAAACCGTTACACTCGCATGCACATCACATCACTCACTTGTTCGCTCGCTGACTACCTTTGTTTAAGATTCTTGAGCTTATAAGCATTGTCAGGATTTATGTATGTACATATATACGTAAGTACCGCATGTATGCCCGCCCCTTAGCTATGCGAGGCAACCTTGAATGCGGACAAGTGCCATTCGACATGAAAACTTCTTTGTTCGCAGGCGCTCAGCACTCATATGTACAGTTACATGTGAGTGTATGTGTGTGTGTATTTTCGTAATCCTATTCACATTCACCTGTTTTTGAGATGCGTGTTCGAGGCAACTAAGTGCATGTGTGCTCGTGTCGTAATCCAGCTTTCAGGGAAATATGCTTAGTATTCGAAAACGAGACAGTTCCACCAAGGCAACAAGTGCTGTGCAGTTAGCCGAAAGCGAGCACACTCACGCAATGTGTACAACCCTTTATCCAGCAAGTTCGTGATTAATAAATTTTGCTAGCTCATCACTGCACATGGAAGCTTGCTTGCTACCTTTGAATGGAGAACGAAAATTTTGCAGCGTCAGCTGTTATTTCCTTCACTACAGCGATGCATTAAATGTCTAGAGGCCGTAAAGTTGCAACGAGCATTCGTTGGACCTTGAAACCATGCCTTATTTTGGAAGGTAAGAGAGTTTAAGTCTCCCTTATGTAGAAGGGTAAGTGAGGTTAGGTCTCTTTTATACTCTCTTAAGGCATTTTCAATATTTTGAGGTTCGCTTAGTGACCTAGCTATCTAGCTAGCTTCAGGTGGATATCGATTGATGAAAACTCACTGATTTCTCTTTTAGAGTTTCTTAGATTAGATAGTCATGCACCCAACTCGTTTATTAAAGTATATTCTACAATTAAAGACTGAGCTTTTCCGTTCTTTTTTGACAAACATGGAGTCTGTAAGGCTCAGAATAAGTTCTATCTTTCGTAATTAATGTTCACGCGTAGGTTTCTTGACGCTGGCGAAAGTTTCCCATTAATTTTTTACAGTTTTTTTTATTGAAGAATTTCATCAAGAGTACAGCGTGGTTCAGAAATGACGTAATAGTGGCTGTGAATTTTAGTTCCGATGGTTTCACAATGTGTCTCTTAAAAACTTGGATGAGTTCTCAGACAGACACCATACTTACCTAATCCTCACGAATTTCACATAAATTTCTAACTATTTTTGAAATCAATTTCTTAGAGTTTTGAAGTCATATCACCTAAACGTCTAGGCTCCTCCCTCATATATGAAACTATATTCACGGTATAGTTAACAACTTTGTGAGTGCCTAGTTTACTGACTTATTAGATCAATTGATCAGAAATCTTCATTTGACATATAGACTTATATGTAAAAAGTATTTATTTAGAGTAAGGGCATTTCCTAGAGGGATGGCTCCCAAACCAAACTGCAAAAGCGAATATGTATGTATGCTTGATATTATTTAGTATGTTTCTGAAATTTGAAAAGTCCCCACATTCTCGGGTTCTGTAGGATAAACTTACCTACTGAGCACTTCCCACAGATTTTTAGCTAGCCAGGTCTATTAAGAGACTCTGTACGCTTATACTAAAAAAAAAATATTTTTTCTCTGGCGTAACATGAATGGCGAAGGCATTATTGATTCATATTTTTTTATTTATAGATGACACCAAGCAAGGGTATGTGGTTTGATGCCAGTAGAATATTTTTCATAGAGTTACTTCACATAAGTATGTGCCCGAAACGTTCAAAAAGTGGTTACTATTGACAAAGAATAATTCTGAATAAATATATCTCTGCGCGAAAAAGTTCTAAGTCATACCAAGAAGGTGCCTTCAAACTAAAGACTACAATTATGTCTTTTAGGTCGAAATTGTTGTCATAACACAAGGTGTTAAGTGGGCTTCTGCTCTAACCAGCAAGTTCATATGCCATCTAGTGTACAGTCAACTGGCAATAATGGTTATTCGTAACGCCTACACCAAGTATCACTGCGTTAGGTTATGCAAGCAGACAATTTTTAGATTCTGTTCCTATGATATGGGTACCCAGTCATATAGGAATAAAAGGAAATGACAAGGCAGCCGAGTTGGCCAGCTCGTGAGCAGCCAGGACCGCAATTTTCCTAAACTATCCTAGACTATTCAGCTCATTCAAAGGTTATTTGAAGAAAGGACCAAAGGAGAACACCTCAGATCTTGGAACACTAGCAACCCTTGCCATTCCACAAACCATCTTTGGAGTAGAGTTGCTGGTGGACAGACCATTAGTTTACTACTTCTAGCCAAAAGGACATCATAAAGCATCTAAACTTAGGATAGCACTTTCAGAAAATTGAAAAGTGGATTCGGCAGAATGCAGCTCATCTAATAATGACCTAAATGCGACCGCCTGCAGTCTAGGCCTGCGCCTCCTTCTTCAAATAATCTGCCAACCAAATGTAGTTCCCATTTCAACCACGATCGACTAAGATGTTTTGCAGATGATGTAAAAAACATTGATGCGACGCAATGTTTGAAAATCCTCTAAGCACAATTCTAAATTAAAATAAATTCAAGTAGCTGGGCAGTACAGGCTTGGAACTAGTTGATCGTATTCGTCAGACTACAACAAAGAGAACATGAAGTTGAATAATAATCTCTATCAAGTGTCACAAACTTTAGTTTGGACATTGAATAATTTCGTATTAAAAGTTATTTTTGAAAGTAAATCGTTTTCCAGTATTTTCCAGTACATTCTCAATTACAGCCGCAAATTAAACTCTCTGCCCCTCTCTCTATTTAAAATCAGTTATAATTAGAAAATATAAATTTCATAAATTTTCTCTATATTGTTTTTGCTGAAATCCTTTCATATTAGTTTTAGTTCGCCCACATGAATTAGAGTTCCTGTTATTAACACAAAAACAAATCTGATTGGCAAATAGTGCCACCTTTTCCAAGAAACCACCATGAAATTCTCGGAACAATTCAACGCGTCATACACACAAATATTTATTTGTTTATATAGTTGCATATACATATGTATATTTACATTGATATTACCACATTTGCTTGCTACATAGTCATTTGACTGCCGTCATTGTTAAAATAATAAAAACTTTTGTAAATTTATTGCTTACTGAAGTCATTATATATCGTTGGATACGGCAGCACGTATCCAATATATACAAACGTATCTATATAAACGTACATACTATACATCAAATATTATTATTTAGTCAATATATGTACATGTAAAGTATTTCCACCGACCACCACGAGAGTACTTAGCCATTATGTGTATACCTATATACATATAGTATGTATATAAATATTGTCTCCTAAAATGCAAAACAACGTATCATCAAAAAAATCGAAATTGAGTTTTTTATTGTTTACGTTTCACTACATCTTTTTATTTATAAGAAGAAAAAAATTTTCAGGTTCTGCTGTCAGATATAACCAATATATAACCAATTTATAACCGATATATAACCAATATTTAACCATTTTATAACCAAAACTCAAATTTTGTTTGTTTGTTTTTATGTGTGGTTTCCATTATATCGTTTTTTCTTTGCCTCTAAACT
Organism: Bactrocera dorsalis; assembly: GCF_023373825.1. NCBI lineage: Eukaryota > Metazoa > Arthropoda > Insecta > Diptera > Tephritidae > Bactrocera > Bactrocera dorsalis. The sequence continues at coordinate 61,633,919 of NC_064306.1, read as the reverse complement.
TATGAAAAGTGATGTTACGTTATTTTGCAGTTTAAATGACGATGTATAAATATATTCGTACATTAGGGTATACGTTATTTCACCAAGTTGATTTTTTTACAGTTGCCTCTTGTAGTTTTAGTGTCTGTTTTAAAAAATTATCCAACCTAAGAAAGATCTTCGTTTTCAATTTAAATATGCTTAAGGTATACTTCTTTTTGCCTGAAGCTATATGACATTGAATTTTTAAATATTTTTGATAGAAGCAGAAAATCTGAAACTTTTAAATATTGATATTCTAATACAAAATTGTCGACTCTACAAAAAAGCTCAATTTTTCCCATAAAACCACTTTTATAAGTTATACGGCGTCAAATGTATTGAAGTTTCATATAAGTGATTTATACTATACATTTTGTGTTGCTCATACGACATGGTGTACTATATGAATACGGCCTGTTTAATGCGTCACTTCAACTACATATAACTGCTAAAGGAATATCTTTATAGAAAAAATAAATAAGACCTTTTTCGCAAAGCACTAATTTTTGTTTTTGTTATAGGATATCCTATTTACAAAGGTTTATTTGCTTGGGAGATTAAAGCTTAAACGCAAAAGATCAAAAAATCCAATTTTAAATGCAAGGGAAAAGTAGCAAGATTTAAAGACGGCTTAAATTGAAAATTAAGCTGCTTGTTTACATTAGATAATACTTTTTTTTGACATAACCTACAACTTCAGGACACATTTCCAACAAAAAAAAATCAACTTGAGCAATAACGGACACCCTAAAATATATCCATATGTACGTATGTGTGCTCACTTATTTATTCTGTAATTAGACTGCGCGTATCGCGTCGCAACTCACTTGACGTCTGTCACTTTCCCTGCTCAACAACTACGTCGCTCACTTGGTCGATGGGTCGGTCGGTCATTAGGAGCAGCCGTTGCGTGGGCTAAATTAATATGTCTCAAAGCCGGCAAGCGCACGCTCGCACTTCTACTTGTATTAGAACATGTACTTGTATTTTTACTTATATTTCTACTTGTTGTTGTACTTCTACTACGACTTGTAATCCTAAATGTATATTCTATTGCTTATAATCGCAATCGTAGACGTTACACACACGTCTCTGCTGGTTTCTATGTGTTTTTCTAGCCATGTGTGTACTATATTGTAGAATGGACTTGAGCAAAGTTGAATGCACGTAAATTTTCTTATAATTACGGAAAACTTACTCAACTGTCAGATTTTAATTACACACGCAATTTATGCGCTGGCTTCTTCTTAATCCTCTTATAATTTAGGGTTGCGATTAGGCACATATGTCGCAGTTTCAGCAATTAAGCGCTGTTTCAAGAGAGATAGTCAAGATTTATACACTTTTTTCGTTGGCTTCTATTTATTATACGATTTAAATTCTATTTTAAATAAAATATAATAACACCCTTCAAGGAATGTTAACTTAAATTAACGTAATGTCTTATGTAATTTATTTCTCGACGAATCAATTCAATGTGCGGTTCGTTTGTCTTTCACTGAGTATAATTCAAGCGATGACTGCCGTAGAAATTTATATGATGAAGTAAAGTGCAAGTCTTTCTTAACAATCTGCTGAGGTTGGCAGCGTATTTGACCTTAATTGCACTACTGATACGCCCAGAAATTGACGTTACCGAAAACAGTATAAAGAAAGCAATAACTCAGTCACCCAATACAGCTAAAATTATAGATGTCTACAGTAAGCTCAAATCTAGGCTGGGGCACTTATTTTTTAGAAAAATTATACAGTTATAAGTTGTTGTTGTAGCGGTAGAAAACATCTCTGAAAAAATTTGGAGAAATGTTGCCGATTAGACAGCCCTTGGCTGCAGAAAAATCCGGGTCCGTTGCAGCTCCGTAGACCCTACAATCGTAAATAGAATAGAAGTATATGCACCAACGAAGATGTAATGCGACATGCAGCCAATTGGACGAAACAATTTAGAACGTTAAAGCAATGTTCACTTAAAAAAAACTATTTAATGCATTACCATTTTAAATTTTCACATTTTAGTTTGCGTCGAGACCAAAATGTCGATTGATAAGTATGCCGGTGCAAGCCTTTTGAATGGCCTCTACGTCTGCATAACGCTTTCCTTTCATAGGCAAATGCATTTCTCCGAAAAGGAAAAAGTCGCACAGTGCCACACCAGGTGAATACGGGGAGTGATTAATGGTTAAAATGAGATTTTTGGTCAAATAATCGTCCTTCGAATGTTGGATTCTGGGCAATTTGTGGTCGTCAGTCAATTTGTGCGGAACAAGCCGTGCACACACCTTTCGTAAGCTCAAATGCTCGGTCAAAATGCGATAAATCGATGTTTTGGAGATCTTCAATTCCATGAATTTCAATGATGATTTCGGCTGATTTTTGATGCATTCGTGCACAGTTTCGTAGCAATTTCCGGTGATCACGGATTTTGATTGGCCCACATGTTGATCGTCATTTATGTCCTCACGACTACTTTGAAAACGTTGAAACCACTCGTGCACTCTGCTACGAGATAGGCAATCATCGCCATAAACTTGTTTCATCAATTGAAACGTTTCGGTAAAAGTTTTACCAATTTTAAAACAAAATTTAATGTTGGCTCTTTGTTCGAAGCTCATTTTCGCACCGATAACACAAACATACTGACACTTAAAACACAATAACTTCACTTCTAATCGATGAAATGTCATGAACTCATTTCTCACTGGACAGCAGATTCTAACACACCAGTGTACATATAGATGGCGGCAACAGGAGGTGGTACATTCAAAAAGACCTGTTTACTTTGAAACGCACCTTGTATATTTCTATTATAACACAATTGGTGTTTGGTTCGTTGGTTTACTTATGATGTTCATCCAAAATCTTTTTGTGAAGTTCTTGTTGTTACGTCCCTGTACTCCCCGAAGGTATCGTCAAAAATCCTATAAAATAGCGAGCTGAGTCGATTTAGCCATCTCTCCCTCCGACTCTCCGTCTGTATATATGTATGCGAACTAATCCCTCAACTACGAAAAAGAAGAACTTCTGGCAGGCTGTTATAAACGTGGTTATATATGCGGTTATCGGTGTCTCCGTCAATAAAGAAGAATCCCTCAATTTTTGAAATATCGATATGAAATTTCGCAAACAAGAAGCTGCTCACTTTTCGCTACCGCCGAGAACAGACTATTATAGAATATACCATATTTGCTATACAAACTAAGTGTTTGGAACCAAATCTTTGTACTGAGATTCATGAAACTCGTCGTACAATATTATCAAAAAACAACTATCTTTTCTTTGAAGAAATTACTTAGCAAAACATAAACCTGTGACAGGTATTACAGCTTCGCGGTGCATGTATTTTTCCTTTCATTAACTAACAATATTCTTGATACTATAAAAACCCTCGATAGTGCAACCTGTCATAGACGTGGCACAAAACAATACAAATTTGAATTTAATTAAATATTTTTATAAATAGACCTAGCTCTATAAATCAAGCTTGTTATTAAGTTAAGCTCAGATAAGACCCGGGAAGTACATCAAGCCTTGGTCTGTAACGACACCAAACATCAAAATCGGTTTGATTATTTATTTTACAATTTAAAAAATTTGAGCAACATACTCTTATTAACTGAATAGTTGAGGAGAAGAACTCGTAAAGGCATTATTGAATGGATTCAAACTCACTCCAATCCACCTGCAGTTCTTGGCTTGCACAATTACCCAATTTTTTGGAACTGCCTTGACGAATGGGGTAATGGAGAACGTTTTCATTGACTACAAAGTCTTTTCCGTTAGTACAACCAAAATTATTGTAGAAATGCATTAGGTTAGCTTAGGTTAAGAGGTCGATTCTAACAGGGATCTCATTTGGACAACTTGATTGAAGGGTCCATTGTGCTACCTAAAACTTCTACATAAGAGAACTAAGGCTCTTACAGAGTGAAAAAGCGCTTGGAGCCTAAAGGATGAACTTAAAAGTAAGGACTCGCTGGTTATATCGATAATCATGAGAACCTATAGAGCGTTTATTGTTTCCAAGAAACGGTAGTTATGTAGAAATAAACAATAGCAAAGGTATACAGTCGAAACAGTTTGGTATGGTGATTTCATAAAAAGAAAAACTGAGCGTGGCAAGCATCATATCAACATAAAAACAGATGTATTTTTGTAAGAAAACTGTTACAACGCAGAAGGCAGAAAATAAGGTCTGAGTCGGTATCGCGGCACTGGTCCATCAATTATTAAATATCTTAATATTATTGTAAAACTATATAATGGGGTTTCGACCACGTTCGAGCCGGGTGCGGTTAAGGTGTCTCCAAAAGTAAAAACAACCGGAAACGATGGACACTTTTGCAAAAAATAAGCCAACAAACATTACAATCGAACCGCGATTACATAATTGCATTTGCATCATAAAACACATTTCCATTCACCATTCATCGTTACTCACTTGGAAGACATTACCTAAGAGCTCACTCGACGCTTTATTTATTCAAGTTGCTTACACAAATATTTATGCACATTATGCAGCGCGTGGAAAAACATGGAAAATCCACTTCCTCAGCAGCTATCTTTTGTGCATAATGACAACAAGCAAAACGATAATATTATTTTGGCAATAAGCGCCGTTGGCAAGCTACGTTTCCCGCAATGCCAAAGGCGTGCCGCGCTAGCGAGGTGGTGCCTTAAGGACGCTCGAGGTAATGTGAACTGGCCTACAAGACAATTGACTGCGCCGTTGGCGGCGCCAACGATAGAGGTAGCAATCTGGCAGCCAATATATGAGTCCACACAAGTGTGCCCGCCGGTATGGGTGTGTGACGCATTGCGCAGTTCAACGGACTGGTGGCGGGCGGCGGGCGGCTGGACGGACAAACGGTTCGGCAGCTTATCGGCGACCTTCGCAGTGCATTTGAGTTGACATTCTGTTTGCTTATGCACTTCTGCCAAAATTTATTGCCAACTTCCCAAGCGAAAAGTAGGGCTATCACACACACTGAAATATATACATACATACATATGAGTACATATTGCCACACAGCTGTGGAATTCCAATATTAAAGTTACGCCAACTAAGAGGAAATATTATGTAATACCAAAATGAGTACATAGGTACATATATGTAGGCATGAGTATAGATAAAAAGGTGACCAGATGGTTACAATAGACTTTTCCACAAATTATTATTAAAGTCCAGTTGAGAAGATAGCCGATAAGGTTTGTAATTTTTTCTCGAAAAATTTTTACAAAGCTCCGATTCGTTTTGACAGGTTGATTTCATTTTCTTTCTTGCTAGCTCATCAGCTTTACTGTTTCCTGCGATTCCGTTGTGGCCTGGCACTCATTCCAGTCTTATCCCAAAGACTTCGACCAGCCTTGAACGCACCGTAAATGAGTTCAACCTCGGCACGGAAGAAATTGCAATAGTCAGGAAGTCTGAAAATGGAGTTGATAAAGGGGTCACGACAACTCCCTCGTAGGTATGTGGGTAGAGAAGGTGCCGTCAGAGTTCAATTTGGCGACTCCATGATCAAAGGGATCCGGTAAGAAGTCAAAGTGTGTCAGGTTTTCCGAGTTTTCAGACCCGTGTTTCTTAGGAACCCCGACTCTCTGAGCCTGATGGCAGCTTTCGCAGGCATACACCTTCCGGGAATGTCCACGAGCAATATGTACTGCATGGCGCTAAGTCCCATTCTTGGAGTGAACCTTAGTGCACGTCACATGCTGATGAGTACCGCGCGTTGAACGCTCTCCAATTTCTTTGCAAGTGTGGTCTTTTCTAGAGCCCTCCACCACAGAAAGACTCCATTGAATAAAATTTACAATAAAAAAGAGTTCGGGAGGTTCCATTGGCTCAAGCTAAGAAAACTCCGGCTTAGAATGATTTCAGCACAAAAGTTCTTCAACTCCAACACTTCAAGACATATCACAAAGGAAATCAATTATGTGATGTTTCAGTCGAATCAGTTTTCGAAGCTTGACAACTCTTATTCGCAAAACGGCTAGTCCGACTATTTTGGAAGAAATGATATTTTTATCTTTCCGGAGGTTACAATGTCGAGACAGTGCTTGTTCCGTTGGAGCTCTTGGAGAGAGCTGGTTCGGACTGGCCTTTGGAGAATGATTTTAAGTGTCTTTTTGTGCCGCATCTTTAAATGAATGTTGTCGTTCCGTTTAAAGCAGCGGTCCTTGTATATAGAATCACAAAGACAGCTTGACGACAAAAAGGGTCAACCGAGATAGTTTCTTTGATGACCTTATTTTGGTGATACTTTGTGAGATTTTGAATCTTAATTTCCTCTGGTCACCCCACAATACTATCTTCGCGAACTTGGCACTATCTAAGCCTTGGTTCGACTTTTGGACATTTCATTGCACTCGTCCGACATTGCCAGACTGGACGTTTGCGTGTTTTATCGGCACATTTGGCATCTAAATCTAAGTGCAACTACGAGCACATAGCAATGAATATAATAAGAAATCACTTACTGTTTTGCTGTGTGAGTGAAAATGTGCCCACGTGCAAGTTTTTGCCGCAAGTGTTCGCTTCCTTTGCTACAATGTTCGCTGTATGCCTTTGTTCGGAACTTTCTTAGGTATTCCATTACAATGCGGATGTGGGAGTTCAACAATCAAACCTCGACCGAAATGCATTTTAAGTAGTTTTGTTGCAGTTCTACAACACTGTGCGATTGTGTGTAGACCAGCTTGGCGCTTAATGTTGCGGAACAATGTCGCGTGGTGGATTGTTGACGGATCATGGGCGCCGTCTGAGTGGGAACCATAAAGACAATAGTGACGTATGAGGCGTCAGTTTGATCGACTTGCTGATGAAATGTTGTTTTTCGTATTTCAATGACTCAATTTTAAGGTGAAATACTTTTAGTAAACTATCGGAGGCTTTCTGTAGTTTTTTGTATTTATTTTTTGTCCTCTAATGTCCTTATCTCATCTGTCTGTCTGCATCGACCAACTGAATACTACTAATGAAGATATAAAATGAAATCGAAACAAATCTGTGGACTTAATCTACTCATAGTGACTTGCTATATATGTACTTTTAAATCGAATTCCACCTAATTCCAGCTTCTATCTTCATTTATAGTCCTCAATTGGTCGGTTTAAGAGGCAACCACAAATCTTTTCTGCTCATAGCTATTTTATATTATTTATAAGGGATATTCCATGTAATTCTTTACTCTGTTCTGGGACATCATACTGCTTTCTGAAGATATCTTTTCATTTCTGATACCAATCTTCAATGCATTTCCCTTTTCAGATCCAGATCCAGATAATACCTTAGATAAAGAATCCCTTTGGTGGTGAGCTCGGTTGATTTTGCTATGGGCAAAAAATTGAAAATTTTGTTCATAATTTAAACATTTGAAATTTGTTCTTCAAAATCTATGTTGACCCCTCAAAGTAATCCACCTTAGCCCCAACACACTTGCGCCAAGATTTTTGCGAGTTCTCAAAACAGTTATTGAAATCAATTTCTGGAATATCCTTCAATCCTCGTAGCGATTCACGTTCAGTGTCTTCAATTGACTCAAGACGATATCCCCGAAGCGGTCCTCTGGGCTTGCTAAGTAGCCAGATGTCTTGAGAGAGCTACATAAATCAGGCGAATACGATGGTTGTGGCACGATATTGGTTGAAAATTGGGCGAAAAATTCAAAAAGAATCAATGCAGTAAGCGACGGTGCATTATCGTGGTGCAAAAACCAAGAGTTTTGGGTTCATAATTCCGACCTCTTTTTACGAATAGCTTCGCGCAAACGACGCATAACACTCAAATAGTATTCCTTGTTGACAGTTTGGCCGGTCGGAAGGAATTCGGAGTGCACCACACCTCGATAATCGAAGAAAACTGTCAACATAACCTTGATTTTTAAGCTGCTTTGACGTGATTTTTCGGCTTCGGCTCAACTTTGCCAAGACATGCGGTCGATTTATCGTCTGTATTCGGATCATAAGCATAGATACAAGACTTATCGTCAATAATTATAGGCTTCATGACCTCCTGGTAGTCGGAAATCATTGTTTCACAGACGTTAACGCGACGTTATTTTTTGAAAAACTTGAGAGATTTTGAATCGTGCTTTCATTTGTCTGAAGCCCAAATGATCTTTCAAAATGGTTTTCACTGATCCTTCCCTTATTCCAACGATGCCAGCAAGATCTCTGACTGTTAACCGTCGATTCTCAAGCACCAGTTCTTTTTTTATTGACATGTTGATCATCAGTTGATGTTTGATGGCCGTCCTGGACGTGGTTCGACCTCAACGCTTTCTCGACTCTATTTAAATAATTTGTACCAATCAAAAACACTTGCTCGCGAGAAGCAATTATCACCGAAGGCTGGTTCCAATATTCTGAACGTTTTGGCATTAGAAATTCCGCGCACAAAATTTAATGGAACTTCTTTGTTAAACATCGTAAAAATCGCCGAATGTACTTTATGTACTTCAGAAAGACCAGCAGATGATTATTTTGATCTGAAAATCCGCTCAAATCTCACTGACACTCATACCAACCTAGAACAATTTTTTTCCACGAATAGGTTTTTGCGCGAAAGTTAAATGAAAAAGTCTTACTCTTTTTTGCCCACAGTAGTATAAATACTATTTACACAGAGCTACCCCATACTCAGTTCTACCTAATATACATATGTATATATTCCAAAAGATACCAGTTAGCAATTATATTGTTGTGCTGTCTTGTTCTTTTGCTGTCAATCTGGTGCAATGCACCATCATAAAAATACATGTAATCGTACACATCTCGTATATACTTATACTCATATGAGTACTTATCATCTTCTTTTGATGCTTGCCAGAAGAAGCCAACAAAAGCCTTGCTACATATATAAATATATGGCGGACAGCTGAAAGGCAATAAGTAGCGTAAAATTTCATAAAGAATACCCACGAATTCCAAAGGAACTCTTGTAGGGCTACAAAGGTGCATAAATACATACATATATATCTACCTTCGTATATTGCTCACTAAAAATACCTGCGACTTAATAAATTTATATAAATACTTACATATATATTAATAATTCATGTAACTGTATATTTCTGTATGTATGTATGCATGTGCATTCAAAGAAAAATTCCATTGAAATCAGTCATCCTGGCATGGAAATTGCAACTTAATTTAATTCGTTTTATTCGCAAGTAAAAAGGTCCATCATAATGTGGTATGTGGAAAGTACTGCGCAAATGGCTGAAGTAGAAAAATTTTACTTGACATGAAATATACTTGAAATAAATTAAAGAATGCTTTCTTAATTAAGTGACAGAATTCTTTATGTGAAGTTAACCCTTTTTTATTTATTGTAAAAAAAGAACTTTATTCAGAAAAAATACAACTTTGCTTGATTATAAAAGGCTGATAGAGCAAGATTTGGCTTTTTTTATAGAACTTTTGTACATTGTCTTTCATTTTAACTTCTTAAGATTTAATGTAAGTTGAAATCAAAGGTTTCTACATGCAAGGCTGTGGTTTTTTTTAACAGCAATTATCAAGTTAGAGCCTTTCCGCCCACTGTAGACTGGAGTATTCCAGCCAATGTTATCATGATTGTTGATACTGTCATAAAAAGAAGTACTTATATTGTGACAAAAAAGTAACCGGAAATCGCAAATAAAACTCAAAATATTTAATTATTCATCAAAAATTTATTTTTTCGCCTTCAAAGTAATCCCCATTAGAAAATATATTTGTAAGACACTTATGCCAACGATTTTTCCAGTCCTCGAAACACTTTTCATAAGCACTTTATGGAATGACATTTAGCTCCTTCAGCGAATTGTGTTTTATCTCTTCAATCGAGTGAAAACGGATTCCACGCATCGACAATTTCAGTTTGGAGAACAAGAAAAACACACACGGTGCCAAATCTGATGAATACTTTGGATGATCGATGGTATTCTGCGTGTTTAGTGTTTAAATGCGGCAGTCGTGACTCGATGCGATGGTCCATTACCATCGTGTAAGATCCATGAATTGTTCTTCCACAATTCCGTCCGCTTTCGACGGATGTTCTTACGCAAATGCCCCAATGCGGTCAAATAGAACGCCTAATTGACCATTTGTCCCCGTGGTATACATTTCATACTCAAAATATCCACCAAAATCATTCGAAGGGACTCGCGAGAGATGTGCAGCTCTCTTGCCATCTCTCTAACTCATGCCTGACGATTTTCAAGGACCATGTCCATCTACTTCTTCTTTAGTAAAGTAGAAACCGCTTACGCGGTAATAGCCTAGTTAGCAACAGCGCGCCAGTCGTTTCATCTTTCGGCAAGGTGGCGCCAATTGGAGTCTCCAAGCGAAGTCAGGTTCTTCTCCACCTGGTCCTTCCAACGGAGTGGAGGTCTTCCTCTTCCTCTGCTTCCCCCGGCGGGTACTGCGTCGAATACTTTCAGAGCTGGAATGTTTTCGTCCATTCGGACGGGATGACCTAGTCAGCGTTGCCGCTGTCTTTTTCGCTGAACAACGTCGTCGTATATCTCATACTGCTCATCGTTCCATCGAATGCGATATAAGCCGTTGCTAATAAAGGTCCCTAAATCTTCCGAAGAACCATTCTCTTGAAAGTTCGTAACGCCGACTCATCAGTTGTTGTCACCGTTCATGCTTCTGCACCATATACCAGGACGCAAATGATGAGTGACTTCTTGGATTTGCTCTTTGTTCGTTGAAAGAGGGCTTTACTTTTCAATTGCCTACTCAGTCCGAAATAGCACCTGTCGTCAAGTGTTCATCAGAAGGGTACCGATACGGGTTTCTTCCTTTGATAGGGATTGTTTTTTACGTTTACCCAACGCACAACCCTGTGGAGGAATATTTCGCCTTCTAATTTTAGCTTTGGTCTTTGTTTTCGAGAGAGGACTTCTCAATTGCCTACTCAGTCCGAAATAGCACCTGCTGGCAAGAATTCATCAAAAAGAAGTTGTTTTTCTCTTTACATTGGGGGAGCTTATTACGTGGCGCGTCCCAAACCAAATTTAACAACTTTTCTACTCCTTTAAATCCTCCTTAGTTCGTAGACCTCATGTGTCGTTGAAACACAAATATTCTCTAGCCTAACCACACACACCATATACCAATCTAACCTCACTTTCGTTAGCATTAAACTCGCAATGTTGTCCCACGCATATGTCTGCCAGTGTTGCCATTAATTTTCATCTTTGCGAATAATAAATGTTGCCACTCTATATTCACATATAAATTGCATATTGTAGCACACTCATAATTAAGTAAGAAAATTCTCAAACTTTTTGTGTTGAAATAAAAAAAAAAAAAACAATTTCATTTCCTCCACCAAGTGCATTCGTTGGACGCACACATGCACACACACTAAAAGCATTTGGTTGCAAATGTTTACCGCGCATAATTTTGCGATTCCGCAAAACCATGAAACCGACAAAGCAGCATAAAACGTAAAACCGAAAAACAAAGTGGCGAAAATGAAAAAAGAACCGCGGGAGAACTCTTGCAGGCGAGCACTCGAAGCAACAGTGTCAGCTAAGCGGATGCTAAGCGGATAACAAGCGCAAGTACGCGTCGCAACAAGTTGGCAAGCATGAGAACGAACTCGTAACGAGCTCACACTTGCACACATATGTATGTATGTATGTGTGCAACAGCGCGTTGGCACAAACAAATGAAGGCGAGCTTCTTGCCACAAGCGAGTGGAAGTTTGGCATATTTAAGCTGAAACCCGAGCACATGCGTAGTTAAATTCCGGCGTAAATATTTTTATGCGCGGCGTGTGAAGACGTGCATGTGGTTGCGGGTGCGAGTGTGTGAAAGTAGACTTTAATGCCGTTATGCGTTAGAGGTCAAAGTGCATTCAACTCCCCAAGGAGTGATTTGGTGGCATTGGCGTTGAAGTTTCATGCTCGAACCTTCTGGCTTTTCTAATCCATTGCGTGGCATGATGGATGAGCAGTGAAAAGAGGATGGTAGTATGTATGATATATGTGTGAAAAATTACCTTGGAATATTTGTGAAAATTTAAGACCATTATATAGTTAAAACACCTAACAACAACAACAAGCCAAGTAAGACTGAAGAAATTCTGTTCACTAGATATGGAAAATCGAAATCCAACCCAGAAGAAGAAGAAGAATATATATCGCTCATTTGCTGCTAGACCGGCATAAATCAAAAAACGTGATTTTTGAGTTAATGCTGCAGAATTGTTCGTTATATCATACTTCATGTTGAGTGAAAATTCATATGAATACCTCTTATATGCTCCGCTTGAGAAGAGGTGTAAGGTTGGAGTCACCGTGTAAGGTTGGAGTAAGTTGAAAACTTTAAACGCGTTTTCTGGAGAATCGATTTTTTTGACTTATGCCGGTCTTGCAGCAAATGAGCGATATGTTAAAATGCTGAAAGGCGTTCGTCTTTCAGAAAAGGGTGCTCAATTTTTAAATCTCTGGTTAGTTGAAATACCCAAAATTTATGAGGATCGGGACACTCTTTTGTAAACCAAAAATATTGAGGTTGTACAGGGTTTGTCTGGAAAGTAATAGAACTGATTTTCTTCCGCCGCGAATGTGCTTCGGAACGTGCGCGCACCGACTGGATTCAGTAGACAGCGTTCCTAGCTAACGAACGAGCGACTGTTCAGTTGTTTCCGAGCACCTGGAGAGTCAGAACAAACATTTTCCCGCGACGTGTTCCTGTGACTGGTGCAAGCCGTTAATACAGCGTTCTTTGGAGCAGAGGTACGCGACTAAATTCTATGTGAAACTCGGTAAATCTGCGACAGAGACGTTTGATATGATCAAGCAGGCTTACCCAGATGTTGCTTTAGCAAGAAGTGGTGTGTTTCGGTGGCACCAGGCCTTTTTGGAGGGCCGGGAAGAGGTCGCTGATGAAGACCGTGCTGGGAGACCTGCGACTTCGACAAACACCGACAATGTGACTCGTGTGCGCAAAGTTTTGAACTCAGACCGTCGACTCTGATGCACAAAGTGTGCTAGAATTTGGTGGCAAAAGAGTTCACTGACGACCAGGTAATCACAGGTGACGAGTCATGGATTTTTGAGTATGATCCCGAGACAGAGGGGATCCAAGCAGCATGCACGTTCAAACACGTAACCTACAGCCCATTTTTAGTCTATTGGATGTTAATGGCTAAGCTAAGCTAAGCATTGAATGGTGGAGATCTCTGATAGATACCTTTATATTCCTCGGAGCTGCGACTTCTTAATGACTATGATCTTCTTAACGCGATCTTAGTAGGGAGTCGACTATAGAGAATTTTCTTTCAACTCTATTTCTTTGTAGTAGTCTCTGTCCTTTATTCTAGTAGTCTCCGTCCAGACTTCTGTACAGTTTTCAAGCAATGGCCGCTGGATAGTAATTGTCCCTTAGAGTGTAGCTTCGCTGAAACTGCTCTCAAAACTAGTTAGGCATTATTTCATATTATCTTCGTGTACTTTACGGATCTTAGAGCAATCGCTGAAAACAGTAAAGTGAATGAGCTTACGATGAAGGAACCGGGTTTCAAAAACTCCGAATTTAGTCCAGGCATGGATTTCTTTGCTCTCCTATATATACTTTGGACTATTCGGTCATTGCCTGAGATCATCACGTGATTGATAGCCGTCAACACTTTTGCGGCCGCCAATGCTTCGTGCCTCTTGTAAACTTCTTGTCCTCCTCCTTGAAAAGATTTGCCTATTCTCTGTAATTATAGGTACTGCATCGAAAAATTTCAGAGCTCGAGTCTTTTTATCCACTTGGTCTTTTGGTGTTGCTCAACGTCAACTTACACAGCCGTATTAACTTTGCGGGGATCACTGGTGAAACTAGGAAATATAATTAATAGTTGGATGCTCCGATTGAGACAAAATCTACAAAAAAATATATGCAATATTTTAGTAAGACCTTCTTACTTTGACAATATCAAAGCTTGGAGGATATAGCTGACTTAAAACCCCTTCTTTTCAAATACCACATATTCAGTGGTAACTTGAAATTTGTTAGATCCACAATTTGAAAAACTCAAAACATCCATAAAAAGATTATATATCAATTTTTACTTATCTTTTTTTAGTGTGGACCAACCTTCTCTCAGGCAAAAATATGATTCCAATCGATGAAGAAATTCTAATGGTAACAAAATTGTAACCTATTTTTTAACTTCGAGCCTCAATTTTTAATGCAAATCACCTAAGCTGAAAGCGCCATAAATATGTTGTAAATTTTGAGTTCTCAGAAAATTCGCACACCCATACAATTCCTCGCACCGTTGACAGACTTTAAGCTGAATAAATATCATATTCACATTTAAAATTATTCAGAGTTCCCATGAGATTATGCCCACATAATATAGGCAAGCACATACTTGTATAGTACATAGGTATTCTTCTATATATATAACTGTTTATGACATACATCAAGCAGGCTGATATACATACGAGTATATTGTGTAGGAAGAATATTTACAAGCTTCCCCGAAGCAACAGCAAACCTTTGGGGAAATGAAAACCATGAAAACGCATTTCTCACACACTTCGTCGGTCGACATCGGTTAGCCACGTTTTAATATTTAGGTACTTTCGATGTTTGTGTATATTTTGCAGGCGTAAGCCATAAAGCACACGCCGAGACATGTCATGTGGGTTGTCCGCGTACAGTGAGTGCAAAAATGTGTGAGGAAAAAATTTGTCGTCACTAAGAAGTTCACATTTCTTCGAGTCGTGTCTGCTTAAGGGCGATTAAATTTTACTTTAATATAAGTTTAGCGGTATTGGCATTATCATTGAGCAGGAAGCCAAATTGGTTAAGTATTTTAGGTATTGCTTGATCTCGCTTTAATTATTGTGGGCTGAGCGCCATGCTATTGGCGGTGGGATTTAAGCGTTCCTTGTACTTTAGTTGTTTACTCTGAGACAGCCGATACTTACGTGAGATAGCTAGCTTTTTAGCAGCCGCCAGTACCTAAGACACTGTCAACTGTCTGATTGGATTTTATCAGTGTGGCTTCCGGTCTAAAAAAGCACCAACTGACCAGGTATTCACCATGTGTCAAATCTTGGAAGAGACCGGTGAAAAAAGGATCTGATCACCTCCTCCTCGATTTCAAAGCTGCTTTTGACAGCACGAAAAGAAGCAGCCTTTATGCCGCGACGTTGAAGATCGGAAAGGGCCTCTCCGAGCCGTTCGATAGCAATTGAGGTTTCAGACTTCTTCAATCTACTGTAAACATTTTTTCTTCACTGTCAATAAACATATCGAATATGCGCCAAATCACACCATAAATAGGGCTTCTAACGAGAACTCGAATCTAGCGCCATCTGTGGGTGCTTTAATATTCATATAGCCTTTCCCAAGTGAAAAAATTAAAAATAATAAAATTTGTTCGGAAAATTTTGTTTACTTGTGACTATAAAATTCCTCATTTTTTCTCAAAAGTTAAAAAAAAAAAAAATTATTATAAAATTCAATTCATGCACAAATTTGTGTGACACTGTAAATATTCGTTAGTGAAGCGTTCGAATGTGCGTTTGTGTGCGTAATATTAAAGTGTGTTTACGTATTTGGCTGCGGCTTGATTAAAAATGTTGTTTACCGCCTCATCAACATGCGAGCACACACATACATATAAATTTTCATGTACATTTTTGTTGTATGTGCATGCCTACTAATTAAATGGAATCCCGAGAGGTTCAACTTTTCAATTAGTGTTAATCATTTAATTGGGTTTTGTTTAGTTATTTTATTAAGAGCTTGGTACACCTGAGTTTTCGCAGAAAAAAACATGGCGGTTAATGACTCGTCAACATTTTTATGCTGTCAGGTGGACACTCATACATAACTCACACATGCTATGCAGTATATCCAAGTACTTATGGCAATTTTGTAAAATTATGTATTTATAAAGTCGTGTCACGACACGAACTATCCTTTAATGGGAAAATATTCCAAGATAAGTTAAAAAATTTAGTCAGTTTCTATTCCCGAAAGGTGAGATTGTGCCGATTAATCTAAATAATGAATTACGACGGTCCAATAAGTATTTAGCTTTAACACGAGCAAGAAGTTTACTATCGTGTAGTCATTGTTGAAGGAGGATAGAGCCATGTCTTAAAGTTCACTTAGGTGAGGAAAGTTCTCTGACCGCTCTTTACTTAGGAGTGGCCAGAAACAATTATTTTTCAAATGGTTCAAGTAGCTCACGACTTCCGGTCTTAGACCAAGTATCTGGGTAGCTAAAAAACATATGTTTGAAGGTGAACTAAAATAAGAAGGCGAAACATCCCACCCCGGCACTGTACACTGGGCTTGGGACCCGCCACGTAAAACCACTCACAATGAAAGGAGAAAACAGCTTTGGATGAAAGACCCCCTTTTTATATACTCGCAAAAGTAATACGGCTTAGTAAGTTGACACTGAGCAATACCAAAAGCTCCGTCATAATCGGGAAGGACCTCTCCGAGCCGTTCGATATCAAATGGGTCTGGTAGTGAATGAGGACGAGACTAAATATCTCCTGCCATGAGACAAACAGTCGTCGTATTTTCGTCTATCTTGAAACCTGCAGAGAACATTAACAGAAACAACAATGTCAGCCTCGAAATCCAACGCAGAATAACTCTTGCCAACAGGTGCCACTTCAGACTGAGTAGGCAATTGATTACATCTCAATCTCTCGGCGATTAAAGACCAAACTTTATAAGTCAGTAATTATTTCCTTCCTGCTATATGGTGTAGAGCTATGGACGATGATAACATCTCAAGTTTCGCCGTTACGAATTATGGAAAGAAAGGTTCTACGGAAGATTTATGGTAATTTGCGCATAGGCAACGGCGAATGCCACAGCCGGTGGAACGATGAACTGTACGAGATATACGATGACATTGAAATAGTTCAGCGAATGAAGAGACAACGGCTGCACTGGCTAAGTCATGTCGTCCGAATAGATGAAAAACTCCAGCTTTCAGAGTATTCGACGCAGTACTTGCCGAGGGATGCAAATATAGAGGAAGACTTCGTTGGAAAGACTAGGTGGAGAACGACGTGGCTGCACTTGCAATCTTCTACGACAGCTCTATGGAAGGATACGAGTAGCAGTATAATATTTTGTAATGTCAGACCGCCAATCAAATATCCTTGAGTTAGCTAAGGCAATAATCATGTCTAAAAACAGCTTGAGTCGCTTAGGACACGAAATATTGGACATGGGAATGTTGTTGGCACGATGAGTACTGCATTTGTTCATTTTGGGTATCAAGCGCAACCGTAAAATAGCTTTACCGAGTCTTACGCTGTTTTGAAAGAATTTCTGCGTCGTTTCGTGATCATCATGACTGGTACACACTAAAGACCAAGTAGCAGTGAAAGCATTGCACTTCACGGCCGAACAAGGTCCGATGCATACAAAGATTTTTCCTATCGGGCGAAACAGAGTTGTCGTTTTCTTGGATTCGCATTGTGTGATCTACATCACTACTTGAGGCAGGCAAAATAGTTATGACTCTTAGTCATAATACTAAGGAAGTATTGGGTCATTCCGACGCCAAATTAGAGAAAAACTACAATATCTTCCGAAGTAGGAACTATAGTTGCTCTTCCATTACGAGACCCCCATTTCCCCCACCAACCTTTTCTCCCATCCACTGTGTTCCAGATTTGGGCCCGTCCGCTTTTTTTTTGCTTCCAAACCACCATTTTGCAGATCTCAGGAAAACGTATTTTCCTGTTGAGTTTAAGAATTTGGTCTAGTATATCGAGCCAAAAGAATACTACGTTGAGCAATAAGTCGGCATTGCTTCTAAAATTTTCGTTTTTCTTAGGTGAGCTTAACAGACGGCCCTAATATACTACGTATGTATATATTTCGGTATCTCGATCCGTTTCCGATAAATATGATTCCTAAAATGGATGGGCTCGAAAACAGCTGGGAAAGTTATTAACAATTTCAGATAGGAAAAGATTCCGCAACTTCAACAATTCAGAGTTGCCAACTATTGAAAAAAATAGACATTAAAATTAAAAACTTTTGTACTTAATATGTGAAGCATCTTCAGAAAGATTTACAAAAAATTGTAGAATTTTTTTTTTTCATTTTGAATATTATAGAGCTGCCAGATCTAGAAATATTATATTTATATTCATTAATTTTCAAATCTACTAAGTCAAGTCTATTAAATTACTGTTTTATCTATTTACAGCTATAACCATAAACTATAACTAAACCGTTATTACCGAGCAAATACACTTCCAAACAAAAGCGTGTTCTCGGCTGAAATGCCAACAGAAAGCGAGGCGTCCAAATGGATTTTCGTAACGGTGAGAACAACAACAAAAGAACTAGCAATCAGCAAAAACATCGAACGCGGTTAAAGTGGCTGATGCTTAATAAGTCATAAAAGAATTTCAAATTCATAAGGCAACCGTTAAGAGGACACTTCGCCGAGTAGCAGACAGGCAATGTAAACGGTTTAATAAAGTGGAAAATTTATGAAGTGAGCATAACGGCGGTAACTAGTGAAGCCGTTAATTGCAAGTAGCTAAGTATAAAACAATACAACCAACAACAACAACAACAATACAGTAGCCAAAGAACATCTTCCGTTTGTAGCGAGACAGAAGTGCAGTCAACGTCTATGGAAAACCCATTGCGAAGACTTAGACCAACATTGCAACAACAACAACGACAAAAACAACCACAACCATACCGACTGCTGCCAAGGCAGTTAAAATATACAAGCAAGCGACAACAATACAAAAAACCACAACAACAAGAAAAACTCCAACTAGAACAACAACGACAGTCTCAGCCACAGCCACAGATAGAAGCAGAACCACAGCAGCCAGCGAGCGCGAACTCACGCTGTAGTTGTAGTAGTTATAATGACGAAATTAGTTATATGCCTTCTATTTTTCGGACTATTCGCCATCCAAACGGTCGGCCACATGAACAGTGACCCAGCGCCAGGTCGCTCGCCCGGACCACCTCCCGCCAAACGAAGTCTCGCCGCCACAGCTGCGCTGCCACCCGTTGTGCACAACGCGAGCGCGACAAATGATGCCACCACCAACACAGTGACGGCATCCGCCCCTGCGTCCGCCACTCCAGCCGCAACGGCGACGCAAACCAATGGCCACAATGATCCAAACAACCAGGCGGGCAACGGACATTACGGCGCGCACTCGGTCGACCGCAATTACGGCAATAATGGTAACAATAACAAAGATGGGAGCGCAGTTAAGCGGAGCAACAGCAGTAACGGCAATACAAACACCAACACAAACAATAACAACAACAACAACGAACAACAATTAGTTTCCCGTAACACAGAGTTAACCAACACCGACGAGATTAACATCAATTTGAGCAAATTACCCTCGAGCAGCGATGGCAGTGCGCCGGCGGCGGCATTGGCGTCGGTGTCCGATTCTGGTTTAGGCCGCACCGACGAACACTACACATATGATAATTTGGCGCATATGGCGTCGGCGCGTGTGGCAAATAGCGGTGAGCTTTCGCGGAGTACTGCCACAGGTGCCGCGGCAGCCGCTGAAGCGCTAATTGCGCAGCAGACAAAAGCGAACACCATCAGCAATACGAGAAGCTGTCATGATGGCTTTAGCGACTTCCTCAACGATGTGGTCGACGTCGAGGAGGAGGAGCAGTCGGAGACGAATGGCGAGGATGTTTTCGATGAGCGCGCACGAGTCGGCGGCGGCCACATGGGACATCATTTGTTTATCGATTTGCGGTTGGAACATCATGTGTTCGAAACGTCAGCGGTCGGCATCAATTGCGGTTTGATGTATCAAGGTAAGTGGCAGGAAATGGCTGAGTTAGAACGTCCTTCAGAGTGAAGTGCTTTATTTAATATTGATTAAATTCGTTAGTTTTACCGGGAAATACCACATTTTTGATAAACTGAAAATGTTTTCCCCGCCCTGTAACTTTGGAGTATAAAAGTGTCAAGATGAAACTGAAAGTAAAATTATTTTGTGTTGTTTTAATCTCCCGAGGCTTACGAAATGTAAAAAGTTGAAGTAATATTCTTATCCGAAAATAACTCGAGCCTCGATATTCACAGTCCGACCTCACACATTTACCTTTCAGTGTAAGACAATGTGAATTTAGATCAAAATTATTGGCAAGTAGCGGTTATGAACCAGTTTCTACAAAAATTTTCTATTTCTCACCCTTTGGCTCATAAAATTTTTATTTTAGCAGCCATTTTACACACAGTTCGAAAGAATGTGTCAGTTTCGGATAAACCTAATCAGATACCGAAACTTCTTGAATTTTGATTATTTTCAGCCAGACTGCTAATGCAAAGTGGCAGAAATATACCTCAAATAATTTAAGGACGCCACTGTGTTATGAAAATCTGCATCTATAATAAGGAAGTCCGTGTACTCTCTTCTTATCTGCCCAGTTTAGATGTCGGGTCACAGCGGAATCGCTGAATGCTACAAAACGGATAAGTGAACTAGAGAAGGTACAATTCTTCAATCTATCGGCCCCTGCAGCTTTGTTTCTACTTCAGACGGGTAATTGCTATTGAAACTTCTTCTTGGTCGGAAAATGAAACGTCTGCTCCATCGTCATCGGTTGGGGAATCGGGTTTACCATCTCCTGATGTTATGCTTTCTATGCCATTCAGCAGGCTGGAGAAGTGTTCCCTTCATAATTTCAGTATGCTATGGGCATCTGTCACTAGATCACCTCTGAGGGTTCTACAAGAGGATGCTCCAGTCTTGAAACCTTCTGTTAGTAGCCGCAGCTTTTCGTAGAATTTTCGAGCATTCCCCCTGTCGATCAGATTGTCAAGCTCTTCGTACTCACGCATATCGGCCTCTATCGTTTTTGTCATCTCTTACCTCTTCAGCTCTCGGTATCTATCCCGTTTGTAACGTCGATTGTAACGTTGCGACAGTATTGTTTCTCTCCACTGCGACACTACGCTCCTCACCGTACCATCTGTTCCTACAGGTTTCTCATACCAAGTTGCTGGCGAATGCTCTCAGAGACTGTCGGTTGTGATAGCAGCCTCTCGAAGTCCTTGTATTTGTTGACATGCGGTTTTTGCTCCACAGATGTGGCACTATTAGCCTAATTTAATCAGATAGCCAACAAGTCAGTAGTCCGCAGTTATCTTGCGCTTTAGCGATGGATCCCTGGATCTCTCACTGTGCAGCAACTAAAAATTTTGCGACTTTATGATCCTACTGGTCTAAAGGTTCAATAAAAAGCAATGATATGCATTCTGACTGGACACTATCCAATAGATGGGGGGAGTTTACATATCTTGTCGGACGCAAATCAGCAAAACTGTGTGGAAATAGACGAGTAGAATCATCTATACATTTACTTCTCATATATCCAGCTTTTGGCAGCCTGAGGTTGAAATTTGTAGCTAGACACATTTTCAACGAATCTGGCGAAGTTGCTGGGATTAATATAAGCGGCTTTAACATATTTGTGGTAGGTTCAAAGCACTTCATCGTCCTGTAAGAGGCCGGTAATCCAAATTTAATAGTTTTGGCTATCACAAAGGACCAGCGGTTACAGCTGTTCAAATGCGTTCCTGTGTGTTACCTTGGTGCGAAGATGGGTACTTAGTACTTTAGGTCGTTACTAGCTAAGCTAGCCTGCTAGTACAAATCTGTCTTTGTCTGAAGTAATATGGAGGAATGTTGGCGGGTTGACAGCCTTTGGCCGGGTAAAAATCTTGATCTGTGCCGGTTACGGAGACCCGACTGTCTTGAGAGCAGTCTTTTCTTCTGTTATGACCTCTAACTCTGTACATATATCCGTACTTTTATTCTCTTTATTTAAGCAAATACGTCTTGCTTATGTTTACACCTCTTTGTAACTCTGTCTTAGTTCTCGCGTTATTTTCTTCTTCTTTATTAGCGTAGACACAGCTGAGTTTACAACCGACTGGAGTTTACAAGTGTAGCCAGACCCTTTCCCAACTGGTTTTTCCTACGGAGTGGAGTTCTTCCTTTTCTTTTATTTGCCCCGGAGGGTACTGAGTCGAGTACTCTCAGAGCTGGAGTGTTTTCATTGATTCGGACGAAATGACCTAGCCAACGTAGCCGCTGTTTCCTAATTCGCGGAACTATATCATTGTCGTCGTATATCTCGTAAATCAGCTGTTGGCATCGCCCATGCCTCTGCACCATATAGCAGTACAAACATGTTGAGTGACTTGTAGAGTGCCTACCCAGTTCGATGTAGCACCTGTTGACAAGATTTGTGTGTGTCATATATTTCACTATTTCAGTATTTTATCCATATTTAATATTAGCATCCCTTGGTATTTGCTGTAACCTTGTTGAAACAACTCGCTTTCCGAAGCTACTGTTGTAAAAATGATTGAATTCTTCGCATCTAACACAACACCTTCAAACACCTAACCAATCAACCGAGCAGAATATCGTGTAAATGCACAAATTCCATAGCAACCACAAGCTATAAAAACAGTTATAATCTAACAATGTAAACTGTGACCTGGTGGCAACATTGCAAATGCATTCAACAGCTCAATTTACCAAGTATAATCGAAGTCTGCATGTCGATATTCTCTGGAAACGAATATGCTTGAGTAGCTGCTCATTAAAATTGTTCACATTCATATCGAGTGTGGAATTCGCTTGTGGCAAGCACTGATTTGTTCAACACAATCGCTCAAAGCAACTGTTGCGCGCTGCTATACAAGGGGTTGACGGGGTTACGGGGTTTAATCGCTTTAACAAATGATGCAGTGCCATCAACAACAGTTATTCGCTTGTCGCTGCACATACAAGCATATTTATGGGCTGCAGGGCTTGTCGCGTGCATATGTATGGTTGTGTGTCCTTGCCACTTGTTGTTGTCAACACTGCAATCGATGTCGAAGTCAATGTGACATTTTCATTTTGAGCTACTTTTACAATCGCCCCCCAAGCGCTTTGGTGTATTAGGGTGGTACAGAAATCAGAAAGTGTCTTGTTGAATGAAGGAAAAATATATAAAAATTAAAAATATTTGAAATATTTTATCTTTTCAATTGGTTTGATTCTTCCAATGCTCTCTATTCAGTACCACCTTACTTGTATTTGCATTATCGCAGTCAAAACAATTAATAACTGAGTGAATTTTGAGTTTCCTCTACTTATAGTCACACCCTAATGTTGCCACTGTAAGTGTCAATGTTTTTAGTCGCATATCTCTGCAATGTACTTACTCATACTTTAGGCAAATGCAACAAGCAGTCACAACGACGAACGAACTTGAATGGGCATAGTAAATTGGGATTGGATATTTTCGAGTTGACAGCTAAGTTGGCAGCAGATCACTCAATTCCACAATGTAATTACAGAGTTATGCACTTATGGTGGATGTTTGTCAATTACAGGTGGATGCAAATTCTCAAAGCAACAGAGCACTGGCAACGTTGCTGAGTACTCACATGCATATACAATACATACATACATTCAACTATTAAGCAAAAAATTCTTAACTTTGAATGATTGATGATAAAATAAATGCAATTATTTCGAAGCAATAATATTTTGAATAAGATATTTTTTCATGAAAGCCACACGTCTATATAATCCCAACAAAAGGTATCTCAAAATATTTTATAAGAAATGGAAAAGTGAAGTTCGTGTGTCGAACATAACATTATAGCAGTAGGTTAGGTTAGGTTAGATAAACCTGGTCCAATAAGCAGTAGGTTAGGTTAGGTTAATCTGCTAATCTAATAAGCCAGAGTAGTCATCCTTTAAGATGCCTGTGCTTGGCGTGAATTTGAACAGACTGACTATCGATACCTCTTCCAGTGTATCGTACCGTGCGAACCCCAGATGCTTACAGAGTAGCCTTGTCTATGCGGGGCAAGTGCGCATTGTTTCCCTGGTGCCCTGCTCTAGATATTTCCTGCAGTCTTCTCGCTCTGTCAGCCCTATCCAGAAATTTTGTGTACTTCCGATCTACCATTTTGCACATGACTTTTGCAGTTTTGCTCCCAGGTAGCTCGTGCCATCGGGTTTTGATTTTCTTTACAATGCTTCTGTCCAGATCGTCGTATAGACAATGGGTTTCCAAATGTTTATCACATTTTTGGGTCTTAGCTGTACACCATTATTGCCAATTTCATCCACTATTTCATTGCCTTCGATGCCTTAGTGGCCTGGTACCCAGTAGAAGTGAAGTTGCTTGCTTTTGGCAACACCTTGCTGCTTTGCTTCCCAAGCACGTCTGGCCGATATGCGCTACGAGGTTACTGCCTTGATTGCTGTTTGACTGTCTACTTAGATGTTGACACTGGAATTACCTGCATTAGAGACCAGCTCCTCGGCTTTCGCAATAGCAAAGACCTCAGATTGAAATATACTGCAGTGCTCCGGAAACTTAAAAGTCTACCTTATGCTTAACCTTGGATAGTATATCCCCGCAACAACTCCATCCGCCATTGTCGAGCCATTCCAATAGATGTTTAGATTGTTGCGCGTAGCTAAATACCTTTACGCCAACCATCTTTTATATGTTTGCTTTCAACCTTCTTTCCCAGTTGAAAAGTTGGATCATATAGTCGGTCTTTGCCCAACCGCCAGTACCCACCGAGCTATGCCCGAAGGTGCTATATATAAATTCTCCTGCAACCAGTAGTCAACCGGACGATGTTGCTGCGAAGAGGTCTATAAGTGGCAGGCTTAGTACCAGTTCAAGAGCCGCCATACTACTGCTCCGTAGAATTGGTCTTTCAATAGCTGTATAGCCCCAATGTATGAAATAGGGAGAGAGCCACAATTATGGCAGTATAATCATGCATAGTGACAAAATCATTGTAATAAGTTTATATAAGCTGAAGTCATCTCTTTCGAAGTTCTCTACTGTTTTAAAGAAAAAAAAAATATAAACATCAAATTTTATGGGAAATATTTATTATCATTCGAAAAAAAATCTTTGGCATTTATTTTTCGAAAATTATCTATTTCAAATTCTGGCCGCGGCTATGTCTCAGATGATTGATTCCAATTTTCGATGACTCGTTCGAGCATTTCGACTGATAACTGGCGAAGGACGCGTGAAGTTTTGCTCCAAGACCTGAATCGAAGCGGGATTGTCCGCATAGACTTTGGCCTTTACATATATATGCTCACAGTAAAAAGTCTAACAGCGTGATATCACACTATCTTGGTGGCCAATTGACCGGTCGGAAACGTGAAATTATCTGCTCACCGAAGTGTTCTCCAATAAATTTATGAATTGATGCGAAGTGGCACCGTCTTGTTGAAACCAAATGTCGCCGAGATCACGAGCTTCAATTTCAGACATCAAATAGTCGGTTATCATGTCACGACGTCATTGACGGTTACGTTCTCACCGGCATCATTTTTGAAAAAATATATGTAGATCGTTGATTCCATCGTCCCATAAAATACACCAAACCGTTACTTCTCTGGCTTAAATGGCTGATCTTGAATCTCTTAAGGCTGCTCTTTGTTCTAAATGATACAATTTTGCTTGTTTACATACCCATTGAGCCAAAAAAATAAAAAATTGGGCCTCATCGCTGAGCAAAATTTGGTTCGAAAACGTTGGATCTTCTTGGAACTTTATTATATATTGAAGCCATGTCGCTTGGGAATGGTCAAGCAGCTTCAGTTCTTGCTCAAGCTCTATTTTATAGGGTTTCAATTTAAGTTAACTCGTCAGTCCGAGTTGTGCGAACGACGCCAAATCGACTCTCCACGGTCTTCGCCTACAATCTCAGCTACGTCTGTTATATTTTCTTCACTGCGTGCTGGACGTGGTCTATTCGGTCGAATTGGATAATCCAGTAATGAATTCTGGGTCTCAGGGTAGGCGATGCTGTTGCGAATAGTTCGCTGAGTAGGCCGATTATATTGACCAACTTATGGTTACGCAAATCGCATGAAACACATCTTTTACAGAACGTGACTTTTCGTAACAAAATTGAACGATTTTTAAAAGTTATTATTATTAAATTATTTAAAAGCCATTAAATATATGTAAAAAAAATCAAACTTTACACCCTTTACTACTTTTGCACCCTTTAACCAAAAACTCAAAAAAAAGTGCAGAAATAATATTTAGTTTAATTTAAATTCACATTGGGCACGTACGAACTTCAGCGCTCATTTCGATGCAAAATGCAAAAGTTTTATTTGGCATTTATTTTTCAGCTGACCCAAGCGCCTTTTGAATAAAATTACTCACCATTTTTTAACCAGAAAGAGTTATAGAGCTTCCATGCCAATGATTGTGGAGACTGTTTGCCTTTGTCATTTGCAGATATTTCGTTAATAAACACAAACATACATACATGTATCCCAATTTTTTAGAGTTGTTGCGAAAAATGGAAAAAACGTGAAAAAGGTGAAAATCTATAAATTCATCTGCCAGCAGAATGCTGCATTGATATTAAACTTGGTTTGCCTTCATTATTGTTGTTGTTGTTGTTCGGATTTTACGTGCGCGGAATTTCAACACTTTGCTTACTCAAACGCGGAGTGGATAAAAGAGGATAATGTGCAGCTCAACAAATTGTAATTGGGTAATAAATATTTCAGTGTTTTCGTTGCGAGCGGCAATTAGTTTTCCATTTGTATGTGTTGAGGGTTAGGTTATGAGCAGGTTTTCATTTAATATTGTTAGACATTTTCATAGAATTTGGATTATTTTTGAACGCTGAGAGAGAACTGAAATTGATAAATTTTGCTAAATTTAGTTTCACTTCTTTAATTTATTCGTAATTACTTACAATATGTCTCAAAATTAAAATATTGGCAGTTGAGCTTGATGTCTTTTTGTCAAACTCAAAAATAGTATCATTTCCGGTTATTTCGGTACCGGTAGAAAATAAAATGGATGTCCTAATTGAGTTGTTGAAATCGTTCAATGTAAACCAATGAAACATTCTTGAGTGTCCTCCAAGCCTTCATAAGGGTTGCTAGGCTATTTTTAACCTTATTGCCTTTAGACTCACCTCCTCTTCTATAGAGATATTTTGACTACAGGCAATGCGAGGTCCAATCTAGATCTTCCCATTTCAAATAAATATATTAATTTTCAATCATTTTCAGCATTAATTCGCCACTTTATATACATAATGAGTAATAGTCTGCTCAAAAAAGACACATATTTTAAATTAAATTTTATTTCCTTCAGTGCTTTATGATATATATATCAACACTTTTCAAGAGCAGTATTTTCTCAAAAGTATAGTCAAGGGGTTGTAAATGATCAAAAGGGTCATTACCCAACATAGAATTGTATTAATCAGTTTTATTTAAGCCCAGAATTGACCGACCGAATCCGAAAAATACCTGTACCACAAAGGCTTATCTACGTTTAGGTTCCAAATGTGAGTAGAAAATCCTAAGTGAATTTAAGCGTTGAATTTACCTCAAATACGCGATTACCCTTTCGTAGCCTAGGAACGAAAATTCCATCAATAAGTATACACGCAAGCGCCGAAGTACAGTCGCGGCGGAAGAAAATCAGTCCTATTACTTTCCGAGCAAACCCTGTATTGCAAGTAGCAGTTTTGTTCAGCTTCAAAAGTTTTTAGAAGTTTAAGGTTTTTGTCTCAGTTCTATGCCTTTGAAAAGTTTCTTTACTCCCCCTTTACACGTACTTCACATTGATGAATTCTAGGAATTTGCTGGGTGTTATGAATCTCAGGGCTATTAAGCTACGTCTACAGACTGTTATGCAGTCTAGAAACAGGTGCTCAGAAGTTTTCGGCTTCATGTCGCAAAACCGGCAGAGGCTATGTCTATATCTTCTTGCTGCAATGCCCAGTGTAGGATACGATTAGTATGCGGAGTTTGTCTCTGGGAAGATGCTGATGCTTTTAAACCTTATTAGGAGCTTTACATGGCGAATACTTACTGTCTGTATATTTCTCTGTGATTTTTTCTTCTTGCGGAGCGCACCTTTGTAGTATGGAAACTAATTGCAATACAAGGTTCGGTCCGACCATCTTAACCACTTTGGTACGAGCGTTGCATATAGTCGACGGCCACAGTTAACCCCACACAACCGAGCATCGACTATAGTCGACAGCCAGGAATTTTATCTTATCGTTTTATCTCTTACTTTATGCCCGTAATGTAAAACCAGCCTTCAGTATTTCAAGGCTTACCTGTCGTGAGCAACGATTTGTGGCCGTTAGGCGCCGTACCGAAGTGGTTAAAAGCAGTAGCAGAGCGGGCGAGTTCATCAGTCAATTCATTGTTGACTACTTCTTTATGCCCGGGCAGACTAAATGGTTGATCATATAAAGAGGATCTCACTTGGACAGCTTATAACACCCGTCAGATAACTTTATCAGATATGTCCTTTGACATCAATGAAAAGCCTCAAATATAGTTACGAGTTAAATGATACGAGTACAATGTGACCTTTATATCGGACCTTTTAAATAAAAGCCTAATAAAGTTGCTTGCTCAAAACTTCCTGTTAGTTATTGACAGATAGGCGTTGAAGTTATTTAAACCCCTAGGTTAAGTTAGATGACTGATTGCACAACATGACGGGGAATCACACTTAAACTGTTACGAGTTTCTGTAGTTGGATATCAGCTATCGGTAAAAGTGTCCCCAACCCATCGCAAATCGGCTCAGGTACTTTATTTCTATTTCCGCTATTTCACCTGGATGTCTAAAAGTGTAAGATTCAAGATGGTTTACCTTGATCTGGCAAAGGCGGGGCATTCGACAAGGAAGATCACAAAAATTTATCGCATCTACCATCCTCCCCCAGAGCTAACGCAACTGGTTTCGGGGAAAATATTCAATCTTACGGTATGAATCCCAATGAAAAAGTGTCCAGTTGGAACTCCTACAAGCCTTGAAATGTGGACTTTGCTGACAGCGAAAAGTTAACCCCCTTAAACAAAGAGGCAATTATCCCTAAAAAAACTGGTGAAAACTGAGAAACTAAGTTGCTGTACTATGATGCTATCCCATTGCCATTCTTTCTCTCTTTCTTCGTCTACCATCATTTTATGTTTAATAGTCTTTTGATTAATTCATTCAAATTAACGGCACCAAGCAATGACGTCAACGGCAGCATAAATATAAGAATGAATACAAACAGATATTTTTCTGAATTACCCCAACTATTTATTTTTATATTCTTTCATTCGATTTAATACGCTCATTCACAACGAAAATGCCCGTATATTTATATTTTCGCATTCAAATTGAAATTTCTCCACGTCTCCACGTCTCTACGCCGTAAATTCATACTTTTATTGCATTTTTTCATTTAAGCCAATGTTGTAACTTAATTTCACTGGCAAATGGCAAATAAAAGTAAATATAATTTGTGTTTCTCATATTTCCAGTGCGTCTGCTGACATACGCCAAGCCATCAACGCCGAAGGCAGCCGGCCGTGCCACAAGAGCCGATGCCGCACAAACGCAGCCATTAGGCGGCTCCGCCTTTGTAGAAGCCACCACCGCGGAGAATACGAGTACAAAAGCGAAAGTGAATAGCCAGGAAGACATGAGGGACCGCAGCAATACGGCTAATGCTGGCAATGACAATGACAGCGGCCCTGGCGGTGGTGATGGCAGCGGCAGCGGCAGCGGCAACGGCAACGGCAACGAGCTGCATTACACGGGGGAATTTTTCGTGGAAACACTTTCGACATTAAGCGGTCGCGAACGTGGCAGTTTTGTTGATCACCATTCAGCAGCGGCGAGCAACAAGTTGCCAATTTCATGGTTCAGTTCACTTCAGCGCAACGGAGCCAACCTTAACGGCGATGATGCTGACGCTGGCGATGATGACAGTCGGGATTTCGAGGCGGAAAAAAATGATTTCGACTCGGCTACATCGGCGTCGGATGAGGAGAATTTCGCTTTCGGTCATAATTACGATGCCATTGGCAGTGGCCATGGCCATTTCCAGCAGCAGCAGCAACAACAACAGCAGCAACAGATGTTCGCCACCAAGTGGCTGCAACAAAGTTGGGATAAAACAACTAATCGACGGTCACAGAATAACAGTAGTCGGAACGCTAGAAAAATGTGCCCAGAAAATAAATGGCATGGCAGCGCGAAAAGTCAACAACAACAACAACAGCGTGGACAGCGTGACTCCAGTGGCACAGGTAGCAATGAGTATCAAGCACATGGCGTACCCGGTGCGGGGAGTGGGAGCGGTGCGAATGTGAGGGATGAGCACAACGCAAACGGAAACGAAGTGCACACCGAGTCTTTGGGCTTCTGGATGTTAAATGAGCTATGCGAACAGGATGATACCATCGAATTCAGGTGAGTTAACTAAAGTCCCTTGTGAATTGCAGATGAATAAGCATTAAGGTCTGCCGTTGTGGGTATAACGCATGTGTGTGTGTAAAAGTGCCTTGAGACCAGGATAATTTAGGCTTTATGGAGAGAGTAGAAAATTTCAATATATTTAAATTTGTGGGGGAAATTTTTGTACTGCTTTTAAGGTGTTATTCAACATTATAATAAAATTATAAAATTTCTATGGGTATGGATAATGGGGAAATAAGCATTAGATGAGTTGATTTCCAAAGAAGTTGTTATAGAAACATGCAGCGACTTATTAAACATAGGGTATAGATTAGGTATATCGGAATCAATTATAGATAAGTTGAAGGATGGAGTCAAGTGTTCACGCAAGGAAGAAAAGTTCTCGGAGAGCCATTCACTTGGGAGTGACCAGAAATGAAGCTTTTACATATGACTCAAGCAGCTCATGACTTCCGATCTTAGACCAAGTATTCTCCGAGTGGATGAAAATACTCCGCCGGGAGAAGCAGAGGAAGAGGAATACCTCCATTCCGTTGGAAAGGCCAGGTGGAGAAGGGCCTGCTTACGTCAATTGGCGCCCAAGCGAACAGGAAGAATGGCAGGCGCGCTGTTGTAAACTCGGCTATAACGAAGTCACGCAAGAACCATACAGCTTTGTCTAACCATACCTTTAGCACAAGTATGGTATTTCCTGTTTACAGTGCTGACCAAGCTACCGCGAAACCCAGCTACTTTGTAGTAGAACACAAGAGGATACGGGAGCACCAATCCGCACCCATTACTAGCTCATCAGCTTTACAGTGGCCTGTCCTAGCAGCCATATCAGTTTTATCACACTCGATGCTATTTATAACGAGGTTAGGCACTCTTTGACCAACCCTGAACGCACTGTTAATGGCTTCAAGGCTATGTAGTATCGCCACTCTGCTATCTGAGTAGATAGTCACTCCTGAATAGAAACTCCTCCACAAGCCTTCACCCCAGAAAAGGAACGGTATATGGGCAGAGAAGGAGCCGCCAGAGTTTGGTTAGGAGACACCATGTTCCAAGTAATCTGATATGAAATCAAAGTTCATGAGGATATCCGAGTATTTACATACGTATTCTTTTAAAAACCCAGATCCTCCAAACTGATGGCAACTTTCACAGCCATTCACATTCCGACGATGTTTACGAGCACTAATGGCGTTGAGTGCCATGGTTGGAGTGGACCTTAGCGCATAACACAAACTGATGAGCGCCGCCTTGCAAGTGTGATATTTTCTAGTGCCCTCGCCACAGAAAGACTCCATAGAACATAATGGGTTTGACTATGGTGTCGTAGAGCCGGTGGACCACTTTCAGTGAGAGATTCCATCTTTTGCCAAGGGCAGCTCTTCAGCAATTGATGCTTTTTTTGCTCTCTCTTCAAAATTCGGATTCCGTAAAAGCTTCCTTTCCAGGATGAGACCTAAATATTTCACTGTATCCGACGTTTGCATCCTATTTGCGGCAGCTGATATTCATTTTCTACTGATACAACCCCGCTTTTCAACAAACTTGACCTCCAGTGTAAAAACTTCGGCTCCCTTTCATTAACACGTTTACGAAATCTTAAACTCGACGTTATAATAATTGTATAAGTAATATCTAAAGCATCGACGTTTCATTCTATGGGTCTTTCACAGTATCACTATGTTAGAGAAAGTATATGTGCGGACTCTGGCGCCAAAAATGCCAGAATAGGAAAAAACATGTATAGGAAGTCCCTCTGTTTGTTCAATATTACACAGGGAACTTTGACCGACCACCAACAAGGACAACAAAATATATAAATACGAGTCTGTGTGCGGGAGTGTAGCTTTATGTCTTCTCCTCTTACTTGTTCTTCTCTAGTAAACGAATCATAATTGTGCGTCTGCTTCGAATATGGCAAGGCCAGAAGAGCAACGTACAGTCGTAAGAGGAGCAATGTGCGTATAGTATATATATATATGCGTGTAATGAGCAGATAATTGCCGGGTCATAATTGTGGTTTGCCTTACGAGCGAAATGGCCAAAGTGGCGCAGTTAATTTAATTTACTTTGTAGAGGAAGCGGCACTGGGTCCATTTGATTAAATCATCATTTGTTAGTAAAACGCATTTAATTACGAGAAGATCTGTTGCTGAAGTGCGTACATGAGCACTACTCGAAATGAACAGCATCATTAACTGTTATTTATACGCAATTAACCGGCAAAGTGAATTTAGTATCAACCAGAACTTAGATCTGTGGTTTGTTGACACAGCTCTGTCAAGAGCATTGTCTTGATGGCTTTGGAGCCGACGCATGCGGTAGTAAAGCCAAATTTGAGACGAGAGTGCTAGTAGTGTGAGTTTACTGTAATAATATGGCAATGTGTTCAGGAAATCTTTGAAATTTAGGTTGGTAAGTCAAGCTGATGTTGATTACTTACATAAATAAGGCGATATGAACTAGCTACCGTTATCATTATACCTGGAGCTTGCAAGTGCGGAAAGTTTTCTAAGTGGCCAGAAACGATTCTTTTACATATGGCTCAAGCAGCTCACAACTTCCGGTCTTGGATCAAGTATTCTCTGGGTAGTGAGGTAGTGAGTAGAAGGCGAGCCTCGGATGAGAGACTCTTTTTGATCTGCTCTCTCATTGATTTTTATATTTATTTGGTCAGGCGCTTAACCCGGAAAGATTGCAAATAATTCATCCATCGAGCTTTTGAACATCAACCTAGGTGGAATTTTACAATTTTTTTATTATCTTGTTCTTATGCTTCTCAATTCCCAGAGACTTGAATAATACTGAAAAAGTTTTGTAAGTTAAGGTATTCAGAGAGTACTTCAAAGTTTACTTCAAAACCCATCGGGCTTAATTGAGTGAGCTTTCCCTAACTTATATTATATCTCAACCTGGAATTAATGCCTGAAGCTTAGCTATGGGATTTCTTCTTCCAATGGGACTAGCTTATCCAAAATCTCTTTAGGATCGTGTTGTTATTGCTCATAACAACATACGTACATATATCAGAATTTTGATTGTAGAATATGTTGTAAGACATGTTTTTTTCCATTAACGGCAGCCATGGCATTTTGCTGATAATGATTTTGTTTCTCAAATTTTTTCATTCCAATTCATTTCGCTATACATTTTATTCCCAAGATTTTAGGATAGGAAAGGAAAAATACCATGAATGCTTGTAGCTTTATATTTATACTTTAACTGTGTGTGGAACTCTGTTTTCCATTGCTTCATGAGCAGCGTCATTTCAGTTTGATTAGGGCTTAAGAGCGGTCTAGTGCTCCAATTTGCCACCCATCTTAGTGATTTTAGTAAGAAAGAGATGGCTTATGCCACCATTAAGCCATCATCTTGACTCCTTCTTTCTTGCGTAGTACATTTCCCTTTTGATTTCTGCATCCACTCCTTCAAAAACTCATCCGTTGAATCATAAATCGCCATAGTTTATTGGCACCTAACCGCAGACAGTAGAATTGTAGAATATTTTTGAAGACTTCTGATAACTACATTAACCTCATCAGTACTCGTATGTATTTCTTTTGGAATTCATCAATTTGCTGGGGCTAGTTGAGACGTTGTAAGCTAGGAAAGGGCACAATAGACCCTAGGTCGCGGTACAATCCTCATTTATTTATCTATCTATCTTTATCTATGTATTTCTTGAAAGGTAGGATTCGCTACAACTCCTACCTGCTATATGATTGTCAAACGGTGAAAAGAGTCATATTTTCAGAAGTGACCCTACATTTAAGCCTAAAATTCAGTCATTGAATTTTTGTTAGGAAAAAATACGGCATTTGCCATGTAAGCCTTTGGCATTTGCCTTTTAAACTAGAAATTCTGTTAAGGTTTCACCAAATTCATTTTCGATACGTTAAACCAAGCACGGATATTTTAAGGAAAAACACAGAAACTTCATATTCAATGAGGAATGTTTATTATCCATCCATTGAGTCCAATTTTCTATGTCGTTCAAGCATTTCGACTGGTAACTGGCGAACGACTTTACATATCTCCACAGGAAAAAGACTAACGGTGTGTTATCACACAATCGTGGTGGTCAATCGACCGACCCAAAAAGAAGTGTTCTCTCAATAAATCCATTGACTGATGCAATGTGTGGGATGTTTCGCCGTCTTGTTGAAACCAAATATCAAAGAAAAGCTATTGAAAAAAGTAGCTTTCGCCCCTTAGTAAGCCGAATCAAGACCATCTTTGAAAAATTATAGAGAATTTGCTCAGCTTTAATGGTTACAGCCTGGAAGCGCCTTCTTCCACAGTTTCGAAATCATATGGGTATCAAAAGCGGGATTACGTTTGCAACAATAAATCAAGACAAGCATGATTCAAGGTCTTATCTGTACGATACAATAGTATCATCGTTTTTCGGCTCTCCTACTTCTCTATTAGAAAAAAAATTCACTTACTATGTATAAATGATTACGAATTCTTCAAAATAAATCACAAGATTCCTGCAAGCAATTGATTAGAACAAACTAATTGTATTTCCACTAAAACTTACACTTTAATAGAATTCCGAGCAAAATACTCTCGACATTGCGTTACTCCAAAGCCAAATTAAACTTGGCCACATTTCAACTTTTCGCCACCGTTGCGGTAATGCGTTGAATTTCAAAGAAAGTATATTTTATGGTTGAAACTTGGACTTGAGCGACTGCAAACTGAAAAAGTTTCATTTCTATTTGTTTTCTTCAATTCTTTTTACTCTCTTTACTTTTCGTTTCGCATTTCATTTCTTCTTTTTTTTGCAGAGTGTTTTTTCGTGCGACTTTTGAGAGTGACAGTGCTGGGGACACAAGAAGTCGCAACAGCAACAATAACAGCAACATGAACAATGCCAATGGCAGTAGTTCCAGCAGTAACACGAACAACAACAACAATAATAATGGAAACAACATTAAAGTCGACGCACAACATGTGGTGTTCAAAAAAACTTTTAAATTTCAACTACGCAAAGGTGAGTACAACAGCAGCATTGCAAAAACAAAAACAATAAATACAGAGACGAAGGTGAAAGAAACAATTACAAGAAATTTTAACAACACTACAACGAAGTGCAAGTGGAAAACTTAACAAATTGTTTTTAAGTCTTTTAATTGCTCGAAATTTTGGGTGTGTGGGAGTTTGTTCAGGGAGAGAACGTATAAGTGATTGCTACATGTTTTTGCATAAATTTCTCCAGTGTAAAGGAGGGCAGGGAAAGTATTCACATTCGACCCAAAATTCTGCCAGGCGAGTAACTGTTTTATGTTTATAAGCAAAATAAGTTATAATTTGGAGAATACGGTGGATGAAGGTCTAGGTGGTCATCATTTTTCCGGTTGGTAATATAGTCTTCGCCTTCTTCGAAGTAAGTTCGTGGACGTTATACCACTTTTTCGACTGTTCTTTGGCCTCTGAAGTCCACTTGTGGTGTCTGCTCTGGATGTATGATTCGTCGACAGTCTTGAAAAAATCCATTAGATTGGCGTTCTGCCAATACGACATCGTACACTTTTGTCACTCTATCCCCTTAGTAGAAATTTTTGGGTCGTCTCATCAAAAACCGACGTACAACTTCTTTTAAACTCGTAGAACCAGTTTTTAAGTCTCTGGTAAGAATTTTAGAGCGTTCCAGAGTCTTATGTCTGGAATGGTTCGCTTCTTCGACACTCTATTGCGATAGCTAATATGACCGCCGTGATCTTCATGAGACAAGCTCATCCTTTTAATAAACACTACACAACATCATTGACATTTAGACACCTTCGAAAAAACATTATACTGTTATTTCTTTCCCTTTCTCATCCCACACACAGACTGCCAATTGCTGTTGCGTGAAGTCACGAGAGGAAACTTGGACTACACAGCACTTCCATTGTACAGCATCGATTGTACCGTACATTTCCCTCCGTATCGACTCTTTGAGACTGAACACAACCAGAACAACCCAACTGGGTCTGCGAGTGCCGCAAACGGCGACATCCCACCGGCCGGTATACTCGTCGAGCTCCAACGACTGAATGTTCCCTGCAACAGTGGCGGCTACATACGCTTCAACGAGCGTACGCGCTTGTGTGGCAAACTGGAGGAACTCAACGCCGCCGATCGCAGCTATCACTTCGATGTGCGCAGCCACACCACAGTACACTTCCATAAAAGTCCTATGTTCAGCCTCAGCTACAAATTGGTAGACTACTGTTATAATATAACGACAAGCAATCAAACGGGTGAGTATTACATACGACCGAGTATGCGAGATGCGGTCGAGTGTTACTTTCGTATACATCTGCCGTATGGCAATCGCATAAGTCTGACACTCGTGACGAACAACGATAGCGCGCTGCTGCAGCCGAACGATGGCATACAATTGAATGCTGCTGGCGAACAGGACATGTTCAATATCTACACCACCGAGGGTATACAAATCGACACAAAGCGCATAAATTTAACGCTGCTGAGTAGCGGTAGCGGGAGTAGTAAAAAAAGTGGCGCTGCAACGTCGACGATGTTTAGACGCGCCGAACCCAAAGCTTCGGCGCGAACGCAAGCACAAGAGCAGAGCTCGTACACGCTTCGTGCATATAATGCAACACGTGAGCACGTCAACAAGCGTTCCACTAGTTCATTGGATGGCTTCCTCAGAATTATGGAGAGCAAAATCAAAGAGTTCAGCTTCGCTGCGAGCGGCAAGTCGCTGCAAGGAACCAGTGACATTTCTAACTGTGATGGCGTTATCGTTAAAATATTCGAAAGCGATTCCGCACGTTGGTCTTATTGCATAAACGATACGAATCGTATGCAAGCCTTCCTTCTAACCTCAACTGGCAATACACTCAACATACATCTCTTCAAGGCGACGCGTATAAACTACAACAACAATATGTTTATGTCTGATCCGATGCCGAATATCGGTCAAAATACGCCCATTACCTCACTGCCCACAGTTTATCTGTCATATGTGGCGCAACCCATTGTGGAGCTTGTTTCCAGCTGTGACTTCGGTTGGGTTGCCATTCAACAGTTTTGCATAAATGCTATTGAAGTGGCCATGTCGTGGCCGGATGCGGAGGAGCATTGTGTAAACTTGGGCGGTCACTTGGCTTCCATTCGCAATGAGCAACAACAACAAGTCATACATGAAATTCTTTTTCGTAGCCCCGGCTATGATGATCAGAATGCCTATTGGGTCGGAGGCTCGGATAGCAGCTATGAGGGCGACTTTCGCTGGAGCGACGGACTGCTGTTCCAGTACACAAGTGAGTAGAAAGTGGATGTAAGAATGAAAATTATTGTATTTATAAATTAAAATACACTTTTTGACTTGGTTGAAGACGCTAGCGGACATAACGTCTTCAACCATTAACACTTAGTAGGCAATACTAACCCCAAAGTATAATTCCTTTATAATCTTTACCTACGTCATATTAAATTTCCCTCTCTTCCTCCTTTTATACAGACTGGTTTCCGGGATGGACGGAACACAGTCATTACAATAAGCAACCCAACGATGACGGTCTCAGCAGTCAAGATTGCATAGAGTTACGTCGCTTTTTTCGTACACCACCGGGTATACAAGCTAATCGCAGTCCGTTGACGAGCACTTTTATGTGGAATGATCGGGATTGCAGTGCGAAGAATTTTCTCATCTGTGAGCGGCCGATGAGTGATGGTAAGTTGTACGAAGAATAATGGAGAGAAAAATAAAGGAAAAATAAGCCACGGGTTGACTGGCCTGATTTTGGAGCGCCATTCACTTGGGTGGTGTACAGTTTTGATGTAATATTCGTAAATACCCGTCTCGTTGTTGTTACGAGTACCTCATTTCTGTTAGGCTGGTAAGGATTATATACAATAAGTTGTCATCGAACAACTGAAACCTGGGAAATCCTACTGTCCGATAACTCTCCTATCCCCAGTAGTGATGACACTTTAGTCCTTACTACTCCCTACCTTCACCCGATCCTATCAAAACACCAGTATGGTTTCCGAAAAAAATTCCCAGAGAGAACGGTCCTCGTAGCATTGGACTTATCAAAAGCTTTTGACAAATCAATCACACAACCTTACTTGAGCGGTCGTCAACCATCATCTGAGAAAAATTAAAAAGACAAAGAAACGTTTTTGGGAACATACAAGGCAATTGACCGGCCGGTCCTGAACCCCACCGCTTCAATGTGGTCGCCTGGATACAGTGAAACGCAGACTTTAGACTTGTCAGAACACTGTACTCCGGATTACAACAGGATGCCTCTTGATGTCTCCCATCGAACAATTACACAGTGAGACTCCTATGTTCTCCA
This sequence comes from Bactrocera dorsalis, assembly GCF_023373825.1. Classification (NCBI taxonomy): domain Eukaryota; kingdom Metazoa; phylum Arthropoda; class Insecta; order Diptera; family Tephritidae; genus Bactrocera; species Bactrocera dorsalis. The sequence continues at coordinate 61,595,281 of NC_064306.1, read as the reverse complement.
TTATGGAGCATAATTTGTAATTTCTGCTGGGTGCTTTGGCAGAAATCATTCCTGCAGTCACCAGCTTGGAGCGGAACCGCCTTCTAGCAGCATCAAAAGGTCCTTCCTCAACTACGCCGACCAGACTTCGGACGCAACTAACTTCAGACATGCACTGACCGCCATTCATAGTGGAGCCATTAACACCTTCACCGACTCCCTCCGAGTGAATGGCGACCTTGGAGTCAAACCACCACCCATTGCAGACGAGAGCTCGAGTTGCCGCGAGAATTCAGACTGACCCTTGCGCAGTTTCGTTTTGAATACTGTAGCAGGTTAAACTCCTACTTATCCAGAATCAACTCCAAACATATCAAACATATATCCAGCGTGCAACAAGTCGCCGCATGATCCTAACCACATCTTTGAATGCCCTGGTAACTTCACACATCTGACAACTCTCTCCTTGTGGTCCAAACCAGTCGAAACAGCACGTTTCCTGGGCCTAACGTTAAATAAAGGTAAAGAAACCCACTTTTCGTCGTCAGTAATTATGCATTTGATGAATATAGGGTTCTCAAGCGTCGTTCTTGCAAAAGATTCAGGTCTTTTGGTAGGAGTCTAACATTGACACGCTTCATACGCAAATCATTAACCAAAATCTGTTGAATCGATCCATAAGACATTTTGAGATCCTGTTGCCAACCCGACGAGTTTCAAGTACTATTTCGTCTGAGTCTTCATTGAATTCTTTCTAGTATCAAACATTTCCGTTCATGATAAAGTAGACTCCCCCCCCAAAGTCACCCCTTTGTTCCACTGGAAACACAAACTTCGTCAATTCAGAAAGCAAAATTTATGCCTGCATCATCTTGAATTAAGCCTTTAATAATTACTCTATATATAACACAGATTCCTTGCGACGGAGTTGGATAAATGACTGCAATAAGACGGTCTCATTGACCAAGGAACATCCGCGCGCCTCCATTTGGAGTCCGTCGTTTCCACGACAATATCCCGATAATGCGAATTGTTTTACAACAATAACGGCGCCAACGGGCTATCGTGTTGTCATCGAATTCGAAGAGCTGGTGATCGAGAATGAGGCGGGGTGAGTAAACTGTTGTCTTTAAATAATCAAAAAAAAAGAATTTACATAAAATGTCATCCTCTCTTCACTTCTCGCAGTTGTACCTATGACTATTTGGAAATTACCGAACCAACGCACTACGATAATTTCAGAACTACAAAATCTTCCAAAAACAAAAACATGTTAAATATAAATAATAGTAGTAAAAGTAATATAAATATAAATAAAACATTTCGAAAGCGAAGTTCTTATGAGAAACCTAGCCTTAGTTCATCGTATACTATGCCTATGTCTACATCTACATCTACATATACATCTAGTAATTCTAATGCGAACGCTTATTCTAATACTTATACAAATTATGCTAGTACGAATGCTGTAAATAATATAAATACGAATGTAAATCCGAATGCGAATGCGAATGCGAATTTCAATACAAACACCAACAACAACAATAACTACTTGTATTCGAATAGTTATAACAACTACAATCTCGCGCAAACGAATTATCAAAAACTGCTGCACATCTTCTCGAGTCTCTACCGACCGCACACGAACTACCTAATACAAACACCCGACTATCCACATGGCAATCCCAACTATCCAACGAATCATCACAATCGTTTGCGTTCGGATGCAAATGCGGAAACGAATGCTTTGCCGAAGCGCCTGTGCGGCGATTGGAGTTCCAAACTGAAGTTGCTGCGTCACGTCTCCACCGGCTCCTATTTGGGCTTGCATTTCGTCTCCGACTACTCGCATCATTTTGGCGGCTTTAAGGCGAAGACTTATATGGAGAATAGTGAGTATTATTTTTGAGAAAACTACAACAACATCACATACATATATTTGCTTACAAGTAACTCGAGTATGCTCATAACGCGCCTCATGTCAACTAATTTCTATTCGATTATACTTGGTCTTACATTATGAAAAGAAGTCAACAGCATTTCGTTACTATAAAACATTTCGTTCAATATATTCATCAGCAAGTTTTTGGGAACTCAGTTCAAAAATATCATACAATATTTCTATTTTTGTACGATATTCCTTAGACACCGCGCATAAAGACCTAGAAGGATCATGGTAAAGCACCCGAGACTAAAATATCCTTAGGCTGACAAACGTTTAATATAATGTATGTAATATTCTCGATCGATTGTTCACCTATTTTCCTGTACAAAGACTTGCATTCACAAAGAAGACATTTTCTAGTCTTTTCTTCTTCTATCTCTTGGCAGCTTCTGCAATTATCATTGTATGGTGTCAAATAATAAGACAACCTCCAATTTCCTGCGATTCCGCTTGGGCCTGGCACCCATACCAGTCTCATCACAAAGTCACTCGATGCTAGTGATAGCGAGGTTAGGTATTCCTTGACCAACCCTGAACGCATTACTAATGAGGTCAATGCTAGTATCGCCACTCTGCTATCTGGGAGGATGGTCCTTTTTCTGAAGGAGGCTGCACTCCGGAGACAGTGAAGTAGTCAGGAAGTCTGAAGCTGGATTTGATAGAGAGCTTCTGACAGTAAAACCTTCCACCAACCTTCCCCCAAGCTTTGACCCGTCCGTAAAGAAGTTCACTGCCTCACGGCTTCTTACTATCCACAACTCTCTCACCGGTATATAGGCGGAGAAGGAGCCGCCAGAGTTCGGTTTGGCTTCTTCACCACCATCCAAGTGATCCGATATGAAGGCAAAGTGTGAGGGGATTTCCGAGTGTTCAGACATGTGTTCTTTTAGGAACCTAAATGCTCTGAATCTGATAAGAATTTTCGGTGCCATACACCTACCGACGATTTCTACGGACACTAGACCTTAGTGCACCACACATGCTGGTGAGCGCCGCCTTGCAAGTATGATTTTTTCCAAAGCCCTCCGTCACATAAAGACTCCATAGAACATAATGGGCTTGGCTATAGTATCGTAGAGCCAGAGGACCATTTTTGATAAGAGACTCCACTTTTTGCGAATGACTCCAATGCCTTTTTGGCTCTCTTTACGATATTCGGCTTCCATGAAAGGTTCCTATCCAGAATGAGCCGTGATATTTCACTGTATCCGACAGAATCTCGTAACTTCTAGTAAATGAAACCATCTGGGTTTCAACCCAAGACCGTCCATTTGAAATCTTCCTCAATATCAAGATACAATAGAGAATTTTCTAACCCTAATGGCTTACTCCAGCTATGACAGGACCTTCCTTTAAAAAACTATACGAAAAAAATTTCATCACAATTTTTCACACAACACATTTCCTTGAAAAGTCTGCGATTTTATGTAACATGAAATAGAAATTCAGTCTAATTAAATTCAAGAGCGCCAATTGGGCTTATAAAAATATATTGGATTTTACAAATTGCTTATTGCCTTTACGGAATTTCGAAAATTTACTATGTTAAAGTCTATACTCAAATTTAAACTACTTAATATGTTTAACTATAATAACATGTGTGTATGTTTGTCTCGATGAATGCTTTCAACTAAATTTTATGCAAAGTAAATCTGTACATATCTATCTATTAACTACCAATATGTCTAACTAAATATGAAATATCTTTTTTGGTATATTAATCGTTTTTGTTCGTGTCTATATAATATATAAAAAAATAAAAATACGTTTCAAAATTTTTTGCTTCAAAGTTATATATGGTACATAATAACTATATCTGTATGTATGTAACTATCTAGGACTCTCACTCATTTCATAAACATTTTGCCATTCATCTCAAACTTAAGGCACTTTCTACAACACGCTTCATCCTACAAGCCTCCTACCACTTGCTCCTCGTTTTTCAATTTCATGCATATCACTTTCTCTTTCATACTCACGCCCTTTCTCTATCTCTCTTCCTAACACATTCACATATGTATTACTATTGTAAAATTACTTTTACTTTTACCTCGTATTGCAAACTATTTCTACGAAACTTAAAAATTGAACATACTACTAGGAAGTTATACGTTCCGTGGTAAGTTTCCTCAGTGCCACATGTAGACCAGTGTGCTTTATTGACATAACACATAGTCTGTAGGAATCGTTTAAGATAAAAGCGTAAGATTGTAGTTAACATAAGACTTTTATGAAAACTTTGAAAAATCAAGTGATAACTTCGACGTAATTTTTTAAAAGATTTTTTATACATTTTGATGAAAAATATTCCTACAGGGTATGTAGAAATGTCATCGAAGCCATGCAAGCACACAACGGCCGCAGCTATTTACTGAATGTTTTAATTTCATTCGAATTTTCGTTTAGATTAAATATAGTTTATAGTATTTAATTTAGATCTTTGCATGAGTGTCTTTTTTGTTTATAAAATATTATCTGTGTATTAGATAGAGACGTGAAGTATAAGATAAATAATTTTTGCCAAGGTATTAAATTATTTCTTTATTCCAATAGTTTTAATTACTTTTTGTTCAGTATTTTCAATAGAATGATTTACATTTATTCTATTCATGAGTGTTGTTTAAAAAAAAACTCAAGAAGAATGTGTATTATAATACGACTATATACCATTTTAACTGAAGTATTATAAACTATTCCGATGTATGTATATGTACAATTATCTGTAATTTTGTTATATCTTATGTATTCGCTAATTTGTTTATTATTTCTAATCATTTTTTCAAAAATATATTATTCTAGCTTTTGAATAGTAATACTTTGTATTTTAAACCACTAAATGTAATGAAAATTAGTGAATGTTTACAGAAATGTGATTAATTTTTATTTCTTTCAGATTTTTATTCATTCTAACTTTATCTTTCGAGTTCTTTCTCCATGGGAATATAATTCCATTCAAGGCCGTTTCCTTCGTATTCAATATTAAGAAGATGGTTATCGACATAAAATAGACTATTTGATATTAAGGAACTTGTGCCAAGAATTTTACGGTTGTTTTTTTTAGAAATATATGTTATTTTTTTAGAATATTAGCTCCGACGACATAACACCCTCAGATTTTCACAGATCGAAGAGAACCGAGATGTGTCTACTCTCCATTGAGCGCAGTAAACTGGTTAATAAACTGCTTTATGATCCATATTCCAAGTATTCAAAAATGGATTCCGTACATAATTTTACGTTATAATTGGACCTGAGCGACATGGCTCTATCGACTCGATTTTCTTATATTTTTTTACCAAAGAATTCACTTATGTGTTGATGGGTATACCTTTGCGTCTATTATCTGGGTCAGATTTGGCCTGTGATCGCCTTCAAGAAGTGCGATTTAACTCACTGGAAAGACACCGTATTGGTGTACTCTATGGGCAGAAGAAATATTGGTCGGTTATTTCTTCAAAAATGAACTCATCCATAATGTTACAGTCGAAGGGAGAGAGGGCATAATTTTCAAAAACGTAATATCATCCCCCCTGGACTTTTTTTCTAGCGAAATTCGAGCACTATGCCATGACACGCTGTTAAACCCGAGACGATTTAGTCCTTGAAAGAGTATTTTCGCTGCGATGATCTACTCAAACATACGGCTTCAATGCTTTTGGTTTATCGAAATTTGTATCACTTGGCACGAAATCATTTTGTCGACTGTGATGACAGACTTATGAAAACTTTAACCATCTTCGGATTCAAGCACTTTTAAACAACATCGAAGTGATATATTTTCACAGCGTATAATCTTTTCCTCAGTGTTTTTTGAGCCGATGATTCACTTTATTGGCTTCTCTTTTCCTGAGCAGAGTTTTTGGGGAAAGATGTACTTTTCAATGTTACCTCGCTCTTTAGTCGTTTGTACACTGATCCAGTGCATGACTCGGCAAAAAATACGATCACGGATTTACGTATTAAAGTAAACTCTAGTGTGAAGTAGTACTCACGAAGAATAATATGTTATCCCTGGATGCTGTTCTCCATCTTCATATTTTTTGCAACTATGACCCAGGTGGTCTTTTGAGCTTTCTACTTTATCAGCTCTCTCATCCTTCTTCTTCTTACTTTCTCCTACGTTAGTCTGCGTTAACACGGTGCTTGATTAATGCGGTATACTTGTAGCTATAAATTAACTCATTAACCAGTGTGATAACAGTACTATCCAACAAAATATTATACCAACTTGACGCTAATTGGATCTTCAAAACTAGAAGCCACCGACCGATATTAATCCACCATTCTTTTTCCAAGATCTAAGTGGACACTCCTACTTCTTATTTACTGGCGCAGACAACCGCCGCGGTAAAGCCTTTGAATACTCAATGCAACTGGAGTGTTTTTTATCCTTTTCGTTGTTTGACGCCAATTGGATATTCCAAGAGTAGCCGCTGGACTTGCACATTGGATATCTGCTGAAATTCAAAATGTCAATGTTGTCTGATTTGAATGAAATTTCACACTTTGTACAGCTATCTATACATTCGTTCCCAACGTATTAGAAGTCTATCTGCATAGAGTTTTTTTTGTCCGTCCCAAAGTGGTGACTGTACTTCTCAAAATTGCCTGCTCAGTCCTAAAGTCACCCATTGTCAACAAGTTATTCTGCGTTTGAAATTCAACTTTGTTATTCTGATTTTTCATTTGGTGTTATTACTCGTTGCAAGAAAAAATTTTTAATCAAAATCCGATTGAAAAAAATATGCATAAAAAATTTTGTGGAACAACATAATTGACGTCGAAATTTCAATGTTCTTCAAATTCAAGTGGTGCATCTTTTTAGCGCTGTCTATTCAGTCCAGACAGAAAGCAGAAGCTCATGGCACGGTTGTTGAGGCCAAAAAAAATTCATCATTGGCGTCCCCTTGAGCAAAAACATATGTCAGAATTTCACGAAGATTAAAAAACCTTCTCTAAATTTACTCTGATAAAGAGAATTTAGTTTTCATGGGAGGTGCGATTGAAGAAGTACGGATATTGACGGGGAAATTTAACACCAAATATATGTCATAAAAACCTTGCTATGTACCAAAAATCAGTGCTGTAGGTCAAAATTAAGTCCTTCACCTTATCCTGGGAGGTGGGCGTAAAATAAAATTTCAAAAAAATAGTTTTTCATTTTTTCTTGAGTGGAATCCCAATGATGTACCAAATGTCATTGTCCTGCGACAACTCCTTATATTTTTAGCCGCACGGATGCACTAGAGAAACCTATGTGCTTGGCTTTAATCTTTCTCGGACATGTATTCGAACGAGTCTTGTCCCACTATAGTTGGGCATTGTGGATTGGTCAGGAGCTCTATTGTAATTCCACAATATTGTACAAAGGTTCATTTCATCTCCTTAACAGTTCTGAAACGTCGTATCTGAATAGTGGTCGTTATCAGTCTCTCATCCGCTTTGCTGCTCTTTAGACGGTATTGCTATCGATTATTCTTTGTGGGCAGTGAAACGGTCTGCTCTATCGTCATTGATTGGGGAATCGGGTTCACCATCTCCTTACGCTATGATTTCGACGGTTGCATCATCGCGCCTATAAGACTGAGTATTTTTTCGAACCGCCCTCGTGTATTTAAGTTTAAATTATCTACTAGGCGTACTTACATATTTTTACTTCTAATATTGTTTTCTTAATTCCTTAACCAAGTTAAATTATTAAAGGAATATATAATTTAATTATAACCGAATTTTAGTATTCAGTGTCGTACATAACTATAGAAATATTTGTGAAATTTATGTATACAAGTAGATTTTTTTGTATAATCAAATAATATATTACTAAATATTCCCTATATATTATACATATATTTATTTTAAATATTTATATTTTTTCTTTGCATTGACGACATGCTCTTACCAGACACTACAACAAATAACACAGCATCTCCCAACTAAGCACGCTTTAACTAATTTATTTTTTATTGAAGCTAATAGTATTTAAAGAAATATAAAGTGAAATTAATACCAATAAATGTATGTATGTATGTTTGTAAGTAGTTTATTGCACGTTTAGCCGAAGTTATAAGATTAGCGTGTATGTACGTGTGTATGTGTTGCCTAACTTTTTCTGGATGCAGCATTTTGCAAATAGCAAAAATTAACGCCTTCTGATTAACGAAATTAACCGCCGATTGCTTTTATGCTCTCCCAATTTGCATTCCAGCTGCCTCCGAGTGCGCCAACGAACGTCTGAAATACTACAATGGTTCCTGTTATCTCTTCATTTCCTATCCCGAAGTGGACTGGTGGACGGCGCAGCAAGTGTGTCGTGGCATGGGCGCACAACTGTCGTCGGTGTCGTCCTCAGATGAGCACAGGTGGGTCTGAAGGGAATGATATTACATACTGAAACTTCTAGAACGCATATAATTTTTTTGCAGATTTATTACATCGAACATACGAAACCAAATAGACTATTCGCCGCAGCTGATTTATTGGCTGGGTGCCGAGCTGGAGAAAAGCGGTCAATTCGAATGGACCGATGACACCAGAATGAGTTTTCAGGTTGGACAGTTTAGCAGTAAATTGTTTCCAACTGTTGTTGCTACTTTTTTCGTTTTAGGGTTGGTTACCCGGTCAGGGTCAATTCGAAGAACTGCCTACAGACGCCATCTGTTTGGGTCTGCAATGGAAAATGTCACCAACGCCAATGTTGCCATCGGGTCTTTATTGGCAATCACAAAAATGCAGTAAAATCGGCGGCTATGTTTGTAAAAAACCGAAAGATTCATTTGGCACATTTTCCGCCAACAATTTAACGATAACCGGTGCTGAAGGCAGACTTGTGTCACCAGGTGAGCTAGTTACATGTTTCTGTGTTAGGTTTCATATCCGAAGATACGATTTTTATTTCAATAAAGATTATTGATTTGAAAGAGTTGTCAACCGAACCAATTTGTAGCCGGAGAAGTGCTTCGGCTCGAGCCAGAAGCCTAAACGAGGAGTCGGAGTCAGAAGAGGACGAAGTTGTTAGTAGGTTCCGGTATCTTCGACTAAACACCTCTACACTGGATTTAAACCAAACCATTTCTTATTCAGACCAACTTATTTTGCGCGATTTTCAAAACATTATTTCGACATCTTTTCTTTAATACTCGTACTCTTTCGGGACAGTTAGCTCAAATACTCCCTTCCAAGAAGATTTTGACTGATTTTGAGTCTGGTTTATACCATAAAACCACGCACGTACCGCTCCCTTCTTTTACCCGATAACTAAGTGGATTAAAATACCTCGAACAACTTTTTCAAATAATTCCTTACTTCGACCTAGTCTCTCAAAAAATTTTTTCCATTAGTCCAATGCAGTCCAAAAGCCTAGTTTTGAGCTTAAAGAAAATCATATAGTCAAACCTTAGAATTAAAATAAGTCAATATTAGTTCTGATCTCAGGGATACCACTTTTTTATATAAGGAGCCTATATAATTTTTATACAGTTTCCCATATAAATTTTTCTCTTACTCATAACTTGTATACATTCTCTTCTCGCCAACGAAAAGCCTACCCCAGCACCTATCCAACAAATCTGGATTATTGGGTGCACATCAAAACACCTGAACGCACCCGCATCATACTGCAGTTCCAAAAAATTGATCTCGAGCCACAGGATGAGTGTCTCTACGATTACGTTAGCATACAAGACTACGAATTAGTCTCGCACATAACATTGGAGCCCGGCAGCAATCCACTACCAATGGCTATGCTAACGTCGGAAGAAGAACTAACATCCACGGACAATGAAGTGAGCATAGGCGACTTCGAGACAAAGTATAGTCAAAGACCTAAACGTAGTATAAGAAGAAAAAAGCGTTGGAGCTACCAAACTACTACCAACACTGCCAGCAATGAATATACAAAACGAGCACATACGAAGAAATATGAGAGTAGCAAAAGAACGCACAATGGTAGTCCGCATTTTAGTAGTGAATTGCTGACGCGAGCAATACAAACTAGCAATAGTTGGTTGAACACGGCGAGTGGCAGCGTTACAAAATATCAAAATCCCAAACATCGTCGGCGAAAAGCGAAAGTGGCGCGACGCAAACGTAACAGTATTTTAGAGGATAGTGAACCATTAATGATACCACTACCTGTAGATAATGCACAATCATTCCTGCCATACGTACGCTGGTGCGGCACACACACCTCCAACATGTCGAAATTCGACTTTGTCTCCAGCTCCAATGAGGCCATGCTGAATTTCCATAGCGACTATTCGGTCAATGGCATCGGTTTTGCGGCCACCTGGAAGGCAATCGATGTTTCAGGCTGTCCGCTGCAGACGCTCACGTCGCGCGAGGGCACTGTCTTCAGTCCCAATTATCCACATTTTTTACTCAACAACTTGAATTGTGCTTATGTGATACAAGCGCCGGCGGGCCGACGCGTCTGGCTGGAATTCAATGAGTTCGATTTGAAAGTGGATGCGATATTGGAGGTGGATATTGGTAGTGGCCTGCTACGGCCATTTCATACTAGAGAACTGCTGAGCGAGGGCATATTCGTGAGTGAACGCGAACAGTTACGTATACAGTTTCGCACGGGACAACATCCGCGCGGCAAAGGCTTCCAAGCTGTCTATCGCACAGGTGGGTCAATGAGATTTTAATATTTTAATTATTTGCTCACACTTTTCAATAACATTGCAGTGGCACCGCTGGAGCGTCGTGAGCGCATCATCAGCTTGCAACTGAACTCAAGCGGTTATCTTTATCAACTGAATTATCCACATCCGATGCCGGAAAATGTGGACTTCACACATCATTTGGTTGCACCTTTCGGTCAGAATATCATGTTGGAATTGCACGGAGTTGAATTCAGCGATAATGGCGGTTGTCCAGATGGCAGTCTACTGGAGGTAATCATTTTATATAATTCAAAAATCTTGAAGGTTATCAGCTGTATAAGTTTTCGAGAAAAAATATGAGCCAATATGAGTCGGTTCCTTGGGGACTTCTGGGACAGAGTGACAGGGTGCCACATACAGTCGCTAAAAAAAGTAAACTTCTCTCTACGAAAAATCTTTTCTCATGAAAGACGACCAGGAGGTCAAAACACCACCAATCGCAGATAAAGAGCTATCTTTAGTCGTTGCTGTAGCGTCAGATCTCTGCCGAGTTGACAGTCCTTGGCCGGATAAAAATCTGGGTCCGATCCGGTTACGTAGACCCGACTGTCATGGGAACGGTTAAAGAGCTCTCTATGACCTTATGGTCCGGTTATTTCGAAATAGTTATTTCCCTGGACGTACCAGTTAAAAAACGTACTGAACGCTGGCTCTTATTTTTCACCAATTTTACTTTTCAAATACCTGGCTTCCGATATCACATCCAACACTCTTATAATTCCTCTTTTCACTTTCCAAATTAGGTCTTTGACAACTACGCCGATAATAATGGCACAAACTGGCAGCTATGCAAATACCTACCACCTACAACGCTTCCACACACAGGTCCACCGAAGCATCCAGCAGAGCGACCGAATGCAGCCTACGATTATTTACCACCGCAGGATATCTTTTACAGTCGCAGCCATTCGATGTTACCACCAACTAAAACGAGCAGTAGACTACAGTTCAGGACGGTCGCTACCGCAGCGCCACCAGTGTACATAACCTCATATCTGAATACGCTGCACATACGTCAACGCACAGGCCAACATTCCAATGCGCTGCTAAATGGCACCGTCAGCATACAGTGGGGTAAATTCGATATTGAAATAGTTAAAAAAAATAATTGAAAATTTTATTTTCTATACATTCCCAGATAATACCTACAAAATGAAATTGACTGCCGGTGAGAAAACCGTCGAGTCATGCCAACCGAATCCCTGTCAGTTCAATGGCAAATGTGTAAACAATAACGGTTCGAACTATTGTCAATGTCAGGGCCACTACACCGGCAGGTGCGCATTGAAAAATTTGATTTATTGCCATTTTTACTAAAATAACAATGTAATTTTCACAGATTTTGCGGCTTAAATATTTGTGAGTTGGAGCCATGCGTCTTTGGCAAATGCGAACTGACTACTAATAGCTTTAAGGTAATGTATGAAGGGTTCTTTTATGGTTGTTCCGACAAAAAAATATTTGTACAATCTGTATGTTCTTATTTTTCCAGTGTCAATGCCAGCCGGGTTATATGGGCCACACATGCGAGCTAAAGCAAAGACCTTGCGCTGAGAATCCTTGTGAAGGTCGTGGCGCTTGTTTCGAACGAAATGGCGGCTACTTTTGTCGGTGCGTATAATCAAATTTAAACAGCCAGAAAGAAATGGTTGAGCTGTTTTCACCTTATCTTTTTCTATACAGTTTCTGGCAAGATTCCCAACATTACAGCATGTACACCAATAGGGCAATGGATGCCTTTTCTTGCTATCTCATCAACGATTTTCAGCGTTTCCGCTGTGCCCTGGCACCCACACCAGTCCTATCGTCCTCATTAAACCCCTCTATCTACCTTCCTCGCAAGCTATGATCCATCTGTAAGCAAGCTCCCTGTCCCTCTCCTCCAAGGACTTCTTCCCACCTACAACTCCCACGACTGTAGGTGGGGCAGAGAAGGGGCCGCGAAATTTCGATGATCCAACTAATCCGATATGAAGTCAAAGTAGTTGAGGATTTCCAAGTGTTCAGAAACGTGTTCTTTCAGGAACTCGGTTTTATTTAGGTTGATGACGAGATCACTTTCGATTGCCCAATTTGTTACGACGCTGAGATACCCCTGCATCAACACGTACGCGGTGCTCAGGAACTTTCCTTTGACCATAAGCGCTACATCGTTTGCATAGACAACCACACGGCACACGATCCTCAACTCTTTTAAGAAGGTCCTTAACGACCAGGATCCATGGAAGAATAGAGAAAACTCTACCTTGTGCGGTTACCATGCTCACATTTCGGCGATCACGTGCGTTACCCCAATCTGTTTCTCTGTTGCACAGAATACTTAACATGAAGTGTTTGGGATTTGATTAAACCCCAAGACCGTCTAGATCAGTAACGACTGCTTCCGGTAGGATGTTGTTAAAAGCTCCCTCAATATCAAGAATGGTCCCTATAGCGTATACCTTGACTGCACTGGCTTTTTCAAGCCATGACACGATAGTATGCAGGGCAATATACACTGACTTGCTTTTACAATAAGCATATTGAGCTCCTGATAAATAGTCCTTCGGAATGCGCTCCTTATATACCAGTCCATCAGTCTCTACTACTTACAGGCGATAATGAATTTTAAGACGATACTAATTTTTCTAGGTTAGGTTTTTAAATTTATCCGTTTGACCGAAAATCTTTTTGACTATAAATTTCAGCGAAAAAGTTAAGTGGAGTAAAACACTGAATGAATAATTGACTTTGCTGGATAGGCCATCGGCTTCTTCGTTTTCTTGACAAAAGCAGTCTTATTGACATATGTATTTCCTTTCATATCTGAGGATGCTATAAACTTCAATACTATCACTAACAAATACCATAAAAATCTATTGTTTCTTCAACAGCTGTCACGCCTGGTGGGAAGGTGCGCGTTGTGAACGTCGTATGCTGCACATACCTTACAAACCGTTATCGGAACGCATGCTACAAGAACCATTTTGGTTAGGATTGATAACAGTGTTTGTTGTATTGGCTGTCATCGGTTTGGTTTGGTGTGCCAAACGGCACTTTCCAGAGAAAATCGAAAAGCTACTCGCTGAAGAAGCGGATCGAAATCGACGTAAGTCTTACTTTATAACATGTTGTGTATATCTTTTTAGGTTAGGAGCTAGTTTAGCATATATGTTTATCAATATTTGTATTTGTATATTGTAATATTATATTATATATTACAAGTATAACTCATACATATCCATAGGACCACAAGTATCTTAATTTGGCTATACGTATAAGTAACGCTCGGAAAGCCCACATTTGGGAAGTCTGTCTAGAAAGCTGCTTAAGAGTATTTTAAGACTTATTGTACTATAATTTATAGAAACAGCCGTGACTTAATATTTGCTGTACTGCTTCAGATACGTTTTTATCTATATATACTAAGTTTATATGAGTATTTCTTAATATATTTTGTGTGTATTCAAATATCTTTATAATATTACTGGTTAGATAGTTAATACATAGTTAGTTTTGTCTCTGTTTGTGGTATACAAAGTTTAGGTACGTATGTATATCATCTGAGTGTTGGGCAGGTCATAAAATGTTAGTTATAATTTCGGACGATACTGCTGCTATTTCATGTTCGATATTCGTACAAAGTTCATCAATCGTCGCTATTTATTGGCATAGACCATAAGCTCGACGTAGCCCTACAGAAAATAGTCTAACGAGGTCAAATCGCACGACTGAGGCGGCTAATTGACTGGGCCAACACGTTCACCAAACTTGGTTTTCAATAAATCGATTGTAAAATTCGCTGTGTGGCTTGTGGCGCCGTCCGGTTGGAGCCACAAATTGTCCAAGTCCATATCATTCAATTCGGGTCAAAAATATATAGTTTTCATTGAGCGGTAGCGATCCCCACTCACAGTAACGTGCCGATCTTGATCATCACGAAAGAAGTACGATCCAATGACGCCGCCGGTCGATAAACCGCACCCAACCGTAATTTTTCCGGGATGCAACACTGACTCATGGAGTACGTATGGCTGGTATGCTGCCACATCAATAACGCATACTTTGCTTATTGACGAACCCATTCAGTTAGAAAGGAACCTCATCGCTGAAGATGATTTTTCGATGAAAATCCTAATCATTTTCAAGTTGTTGCTCAGCCCAATTCACGAACATACGAAGATTCTGGTGGTCAAGCGGCTTCGGTTCTTGCGTTAATTTGATCTTGTAAGGATGTAGACAAAGATCTTTTCGAGAACGACGTGTGAGAGACTGATTTGGGTCTTCCTCAATTGATGGGCTAGCGGTAGCAATGTTCTCGACACTTCTTTGTCTCATTGGCATGGGAACATTTTGTACTGCGCCTGTGGATTAAAATTTTTCCGCTAGAAGCTCAATTGTTGGTCTGACAGGACGATTGTGCCGCCCATAAACTGGACTCTTAAAGTAGATGCCACTGATTCCATATTTCGGTAGTAAATTTTAATAATTTCGACTTGTTGATGGACTGTATATCTTTCGATGATGGCAAACCTTACTGCAGAGATATCTCAAAAGAGCGTGGAAAAAATATGGCGTCGTTTGCTGTCGTTTGAAAACACTTTTTAAGTTTGAAATTCGGAATCTTTTGCGTCATGTCAGACGATGATAGCTCAGAGCATAACATTTCTTCCGTCGCGAGTAACGAGGTTAAGCTTTTTTCATCTCTTTACCGAATTATTAAGCCGAGTGCTAATATTCTACTATATATGTATATACCAAGTATTAAGTTAGCTATAAAATATTTAACTATAGATAGTATATTTTTTATGCATATATGGTACATATGTTTGTCATTATTTACTATAAC
Organism: Bactrocera dorsalis; assembly: GCF_023373825.1. NCBI lineage: Eukaryota > Metazoa > Arthropoda > Insecta > Diptera > Tephritidae > Bactrocera > Bactrocera dorsalis. Next base: position 61,579,863 of record NC_064306.1, on the reverse strand, counting down.
TGCTAGCAAACGTCTATTTTTGTCCGAATACATATGATTTATTTTTTTTTGAGATACTCGTGTATGCGCTCATTTTGCAAATTTGTGCCAGAAACTTTTTTCTACCACTTACTGTCTCTCTCTTTCTTCTTCTCTTTTTCTCTCTGTTGTTTTTTTTTCTTCTACTACTACTATTCGTTTGTTTGTTTGTATATTTTTTACCGAAAATATTTTTTCTTCTTCATAAAAAATATATAGCACCTGGTTCCATACATGGACATCATCATCACACATCATTACGCGAGCAATTGCAATTTACAACTGCCATACCACAGTCAACCGGCAATATAGCACCGGGCACACAGCGTTCCATATTCAACAGATTGGGTATCAGAAAACCGTCACTTTTGAGCCTCAGCAGCCCCAATCCAATACCCGGAGGGGGAGGGGCAGCAGCGCGTACATTTTCACTTGACGATCTATTACGACCACCTCCCCGACGTAAGATAGGCTAAATTGAGTTTGATTTTCACGAAACGAAAAAAACAAAAATAAAATCAAAACAACAGCAACTATTAAAACAAATTAGCAAGCACAAACCAAAAACAAAAACCAAAAATTGTTGAACAAAAATATTTATGAACCCTTTTTATACCAAAAACAAAGTTATATACTAAAAGCAAATTACTCCACCGCAACTCACTTCAAGCGTTGTATTTCTATCTACCTGTTTCTTTCTCTCTCTCTCTCGCTCTCTTACTCTCTCTCTCTGTTTGTCTGTAACTGTCTGTCACACATTTCCCTAACATATGTATGTATAAGTTAACCTTTATACGCAAATAAGTACTTGATTGGTTTATGATTCGTATTTTTATTAAAAAATTTTGTGTTTTTTTTGCAAAATTTCCTCTTAACGAATATCTCGTTGTGTACACACAGTGCTGTATATCCCCCCCTCTCCTCTAACAAGCGTTACAGTTTTGTACTCAAAATTCGCCATAAATATCAATTGAATATTAAATTGTTGCACACATTATTACTTTAAGTTACATCACCACCATTCATATGTACATGTTATGTAACTGTATACCCGTATGTATGTATGCTTAAATCACATAAAACTTGCACCGCAAATCTAAAAAGAATGCTGAATAAATTGTATAAAATAATACTCCAACAATTGCGCACTAAATATATACAAATATATACAATGAATATTGGATTTTGCTCAGCAATAAGATTTTTGAAATTTCTTTTTATAACCTGTAAAAGCAACCCTGAACCTGAAAGTAGAGATTTGCTTCAACTATCCTCTTAGCACCTAATCGTAAATAAGTGTAGTTCTACTAAGCCACCAATAATACTTAAACATGTAAATATATGCATACTTACATATACATATTATTGTATTATGTATATTAATCCCAAAAATCAAGTAAATTTGTATTAATACCTACATACTATATAAATTATACCCAAAAACCTAACATTTATATATAAAAGCTGTATAATACTTAGGTGCTTACACTAGCTAGCACGCTACACCTGAGCTTTTGCTTTTGACATACAAGGTCACTCGTAAGTACCACACTAAATTTATAGTAGCGCTTTATTATGCTATAATCTAAAAAACTGATTGGTCGAACTGTAGTATTAAGGTTAGGCTACGAAGGTTTAATCACACTAATCCGAAAAACATTTTAAAACATACTTCTTCTTTTTTACTGGCGTAGACACCGATACGCGGTTATAATATACTACTGTACTCAAAAAGTAAGATAAATTGTTTATAAATTTATGATCCTTCGAAATGGACCCTACTTGTTTAAAAAAAAAACATGGAAACTTCAATTGTAATGAAAAATGTTTGAATATTCTTTGGTAATTTTTTGAATATTATTTCTTTGGCCGCGGCCACGTCTGAGAAAGTCCATCCTTTGAGTCCAAATTTCGATGACTCGTTTGAGTATTTCGACTGGTAACTCACGATTCCACCGGCTCACATATCACAACAAACCGTTGTGTTTTCTGAATGAAATGACAGCTCTTGAATATCTTCAGGTTGCTCTTAGCCCAAAATGCGGCAATTTTGCCATATACCCATTGAACCAAAAATGGACCTCATGTCTGAGCAAAATTTGGTTCGAAAACGTCGGAACTTGGTTCTTGAAACCTTTCAAGAGCCCATAGGGCGAAACGAACCCGAATCAATTCCACTCTGCCTTCGCGTACAGTGCCAGCTATAGCTACTGCTATATTTTCTTCACTGCGTGCTGCACATGGTCTCCTTAAAATATAAATTCTTTATTTATTCTTCCAAATCAATTTCATTTCCTTCAAAGTAATGTTCGTCCGATAAAATTCACTTTTTCCAATGCTTTTTTCAGTCCTCGGAACAGTCGAGTATGGGCAACAAAACCTTATTTAATTCGATCCAAATCCGGCAAATACGGTGGTTGCAGAACGATATGAGTTAAGTTTTTGGCAGTCGCGAGTCGCAAAGAACCAATAACAGTATTACATTATGTATTATCGTGTTGAAGATACCAAAAAAAGTTTGCCTATAATTCTAGACGTTTCAGACGTATCGCTTAACACAAACAACTCATAGTATACAAATAATATACTTTGTTGATAGTTTGACCCAGCAGAGATTCTTCATAACTTTAAATATAACTTTGATTTTTAATTAACTTTATTCGATAGACGACACTTTCAGGATCGTATACGTAAATCTTTGTCTCGTCTCGCGGTCCGGATAGTCACACATAACAAAGTTTCACACACATCAACAGGACGCACTTTTTCCAAAAAATTTGTGTTTTTCGCACCAATCGATTCTTAACTCGCATGAGACACAAAACATTCTCAAAACTCAATAAAAAATTAAGTTTTTGTGCGCGGAACTGTTTTTTTTTAACGCTATCACGTTTCACCTTCTCTTTCAAACCATTTTGTAGTTTCAATGAAGCTACTAATGTCCAATATGCTTTTTGAAGACATCCATTCGAAGCTTGGTTCTTGATGGATTTCAAGTGTTCTGTGTCGGATCTGCGAAAGGGCTGGGCATTCACAGAGAAAGTGGAAGATTGTTTCCTTATTCCCTACTAGTTTGCAGCCTCGGCAGATGTCATGCTGCTATTTGTACTCCATTTAATTTCTGATGTTGTATTATTTCTTTAGCGCTGGCCAACATACCAGTGCTCCATATGTAAGTATAGGTCTTATGACCGCCGTATACATACATATGATTATACTAGGATTAAGGCTCCAATTCATGCTGTCGATTCTCTTTCAAGTGTAGTAGGCCATATATGCTTTATTTATTCTTTTTCAAACAAACCAACCATTGTCAAAATCGAAAAATTCGCTATTGGTAATTTAGAAAAGAACATGTAACTCGGTGATAATTAAGCCTTTTGACAGGCAAAAACTTGGCAAATCTTAAAGACAGCTCTAGCGGCTTACCTTCCTGATGAAGGAGTTTTAAATGATAATTTCAACATACTTTTTGATTGCAATAGTATATATGTACATACATATTCAGGCGATATGTTATTGCGGCTAGAGACAACTGAAGATCGGATTCTTCAATCAATCAAACCTCTTTTTCACAAGCGGCCTGATTATTTGGTTCGTTTTAATTTAATATTTACTTCTCCATCCACTTCAAATAAAGTTGACATTTTTGGACTATTTCTTGGGAGAACTGAATATTATCTGTTGATATAGGTCTGAGATATAGGAACGAGAGTTATTGGATGCTGGATGCTGGTTTCTACATTTCAGTAAAATTGTGCATGAATAGTGATTGTCAATTGTAAGGAAAATGAAATAATTAATAGATGTACAGGTATTTATTGAGGCTCCTTGTAACAGTAGCTAAGCAGAATTGCTATACTCGCACAATGGATAGGCTTTCCACAGAGCAAGTATTGTTTTGAGGATTGATCTTACACAAATATATTATACGAGTATAGCTTCAGCTAGTTTTGTGTGCTTAACATTTATTGGAAAACAAATGCTTCAATCGGATGCTTTAAAAGCTCTAAAAGCTATTAAACCTTGGTGTATTGGGTGTATCATGATAAAATTACAAATTTACTACAAATTCAATTATAACTGCATATGTATATAAGTTCAAAGTCTGTTCAAATAAAGCAAACATTAAACTTAAATAAATCTGAAATCTAAAATTGTGACCCCCACTTGGTCAGGTGACATATATGAAATTGACAAAACAACGACAAAACTACTCTTGATCGCCGAATTGCGGCTGCTGGAGGGCGTAAAATAACCAACTTTTCTATTATGTAGTCTTAAAATGTATTTTGCGAATGCTGTTTTAGTTCTGAAAATATAAAATTTTGTTTAATTTAATTTACACATTTCCATGTAGTTAGCTGTTGAAGAGGTATGTCTTGTTGGTTTCAATATTATTGTTATACAATCATATACCATAACATATATTTACACATATCTACATCATTGCCATTTATTTTTGCACCGATAATGTTATAGTTTTAACCGATATTCTGCTTGCCTTACTCTACAAACTGCACTTAGCACTTGTTTCTAGCAAAGAACAACATCTGTTACAGGTAACTCTCCTTTAAGCGAACGAAAATACTCAACATTTGTGGGTGTGATGAGAAAATACATGAATACAATGGAGTATCACTTGTCCGGCATTGGCAAGACCAAACATCTGGGGTCCCCAAAATATGATATAATGGTGGAGGTATCGATAGTCGCAGAGTCTGTTAAAACTCGCGTCAAGCACATACATCTTAAAAGATGAATGCTTCTCTTAGACTTAGCCACTGAACTCCATCTGGTATCGCAAATGAGCGAAACTGGTCTATGGGTGGCTCATTGGCCTATCAGATTAACCAACCTAACCTATCTTTAAACCCAGACATAAGGTATTAGGTAAGAAAGATCCCAAAATAATATTTCCTAGTTGCTACACTGACCAGCTGTATGATAGAAGAAGAGGTGGAAAAATCCCAACATTTCTTCCTTGATTGTCCCGCCTTGGGGAGATCAAGGTTTAAACAATTAGGAGCTCATATTTTAATATATTTGAGATATCACTGAGCTGGTGGGATCTTGGGGATCAGCAATCGAACCTAACCTAAACTTAACGCCGCAATACTAAAACTTTGAACCTTTTTAGAGATATCTTATCCGGTCAGGTCCCTGTTAACATGTTTACATTCATTTCTTCGGACATCTATAGTTGCAACTACTTAGATAAACCAAAGCATTAACTATTTATAGTTTGACCTCAATTTACCAAATCATATCCTATCCTTAAGTTGAAACTCTCAACATGAGCTTAAGATCAAATATTATCAGCAGTCAGTAAAGGCAGTCGATGCCTAACAATTCCCCATCATAACTTCTGTAGCCCTTAAATATATTCTCTAAGCTTTAAAGTAGAGTATACCTGTGACGTTTTCCAATTTCCCAGCACATAACACCAACACATTACGCTTTCACAACTGCTTCTTCTCCTTTTCACTCACTCACTTTTATCTAATTGAATGTGCTTTATTTGCCTAGCATTTGTTTGTGTTTTCTCTGTGAGACATCTTTGTAGTTACATATACGAAGCATGATCTTCGAAGAACCGCTACTAATGTGTCTTTAAAATTTGTCACGCTATCAACAGGTTCGCCGTCGCCACGCAAGAAGCGCAACAACTCAACGCCGGTAAAGAAAAATGCTGCCGAAAAGAAACAAATTTTACAACAACTCGTCTCGCCGGCAACGAATGTGGACAAGCCGAAAGTTAGTCTCGGTGAGCTCATCAACATGACGGAGAATCGTCTGCGCGCTTCGGCCAACAACGTTGACTCCGAGAGTGATGTGAAAGAGACCACATTCTCTGAGAACTCTGGCTCGCTGACCTCGACCAACGTAGCGAATGTTGCACGCACAATTGCCGACCCGAAACTCGAGAAGAAGGTGACATTCGCGCGACTGCTGAATAAAGTGTCCGCCGAGATGAGCTCTGGTTCGGATATGGATATTGGACATATGACGGTGAGTATGGTATTGGAAGCTAGGTGATCGATAAATAATTACCAGCGATATTAGCTAATAGAAATTACTAGTCTAGCCATTGTGAAAGTCTACTAAAGTGAGTTTTAAATTCTTAGGCAAAAAAATCAAAATATTTACATCCATATACTCAGGATCCGGAAGAGAGAGAGGCTTTTCTTTGAGCACTTCTAATGCTATGTAGTGCTTATACCCGCTGCACTCTTCATTCCACAAAGAAACAAACAACTGCTATTTCTTAACACAGAACTGTACGAATTTATAATTTTAGTGCTAAGCATTTTCGAACATAAAGCAACTACTCTAAGTTTTACTAGTCGAAAAAATATGAAAATGTGAACGTTGTTGTCTGACAGCTCTTAAGTCCATTGTCAAATTTTTACATACATTTAGAGGTTATGTTAAATTAAAATATGAAGAGGATGAGAACCGCGCACCAATCATATTAATTACTTTCATTTCCTGTCATATAACTTTGAACTCATTCACTTACATTGTGTTTTCTCTCCTCCTCCTGGGCTACTCCCTCATCACTGCACATCCTTAGAACACACGGAACTCGAGCGCTCTCAGCCTGCCAACTGATTTACAGTTTCGCGCCAGCTCAGTGCCTCCGTCACCGTGCACAAACGATATACGTTCACCGCACAGCACCTCATCGAATCAGGGTAGCGACTCACTATCCAGTTCCGACTTAGCACTTACCGATTTCGGTTTGCGTTCGATGCAGACCAGTGGCAGTGAGATCGGTGGCACAAATCACAATACCCATTTGCCGCTCGGTATTGCCGCGAGTTTGGGCGGACCAACACGTAGTCGTATCGGCACAATTGCACGCCCGAAAGTCTCCAGTGCCGACTCCATTTTAGCTATGTTCCGTAATCTTGCTTCCTCTTCATCAAACGCCAATGCCAATGCAATAACAACTGCCTCAAATACCACCACAAACACTGCTAACATAACGCATAGCGCATCTGTATATGTATCACCATCAACAACCCCAACCGCTTCTAGTCCACAAGATGATGCACCCGGTGATGACGAGTCATCCACCTCGTCTATGCATACGCCGGTTAGTTTTTCGAGTGGTCCACCCGATTCGCCCGTGTTCTATCGTCAAACCACGATTGAGGTGCCCGTCCTCGATGTTCTTAATGCGCACAAATCTTCGTCAACACCATCGTCATCGAACTCGTCATCGTCTACGAACTTATTGCACCCACCGACCATACTGCTCGAGATACCTAGCAATGGTATTAATAATAAGTGTCTGTCGCCAATACGTGAGATGCCTACACCAATGCCGTCGCCCGCTCTCACGCCGATTATGCCACGGCCGCAACGTTCTAACAGCCCGATATTCCAGGAAGATCCACTGTCGACCTGTGATTACAGCGATGATGAGCAGAAGAGCATACGCAGTGACTGCAGCGATGAGCAAATGTCGGTGAGTAAAATTGTCAGCACTAATATTGAGGTTAGGAGGACATGCGAGCGAGTTAGGAGTATCCTAACTTGTCTTCCATTATCTAAATTTGAAAATCCGTTAATCCATTCCGAAGTCGGAAATTAAAGAAACCTTAGTATATAAGAAAATCCTACCAAAAGCCATTAAAAAGCCGATTTCGTGGATCCTTAGTGATCAACTTTCTTTCATCTTCGATCCATCGCATTTACTATATTTTCCTGTCCGTAATATTTTCAAGCTATAGAACTCAAAAAACTTAGTATAAAATTGGAGAAAGATTTACGCATGAGTAGATTTATCCGTTTTTATTAAAATGTTAAATTTTTTCCTTAGTCAACCGGTCTCGATATAATGTATTCAACAAATCGGTAGGTGGCGCTGTGATCAAAAAATGTTAAAACTCGTAGGTTTGTTGTAATCTGTAAGGCTGACGACCTTACTGGGACAGATACTTAAGTGTCAATAACTGCAGATTGGAACGAGTAGGAGCTCCGTTGGCTTCTCATGGTTAATTGCTGGATTGAAGGGTTGGTCACCTACCAGGGGCTTTGCAGTCCCAAAGTCCTCTTGTCTCAGCGAAAATCATAACTCGTCACTCCCAGTAAAGTCCACCTTTAAATACTTGTAGGAGTTCCAACTGGACACTGTCTGATCGGGAGGATTCCAGTTGCTGTTTGGAAAAGGATAAGACAGAATCGGCTCAAAACTTCTTCCTCGAATAATCCGCTTTTGTCAGATCAAAGCAAATCGCAGATTTCATTCTTTTAGACAACCAGTTTAAATAGCAGAAAGAACCTCTCAAGCAGATTTGTGATAGGTTCAAGACATTTTTCCGGTCGCTGATATCACACTACAACAGTTTTTCCTATGGTTTCATAAAGGTTGGACATAACAGTCTAAGTGTGGTGCCCCGTCATGCTCAGGCATTAGCCTTCTAACCTAAGTTTACTTACGTCTGCCCTACTTTTCCTCATTGTCGCAAACTTTTTTTGTTAATGTTATATTACCTCGAAATCGAGGTCGCCAATCTTCTGCGGTCTTCTTCCGTCGAGTCTGCTAGCAAATAATGATTATTTTTCATCTACGTTAATGAAACCGAAGTCTTAAACAACGCGCCCGAACTCCTGTTTTCAATTCATTCCACCATCTTATTCCTTAATCTAACCACAGCAAGGCTTCCAAGGTTAAGAGAGTTAGGGAACATTTACCTTAATCGCTTTCAATTTTTCATTGCCATATAATTTGTACCCATGTATATTTATAAATGTTTCCTTAAGTGATTATAACATATAATACATTTTGAGACTTATTTATCAGGTTAAACATTTTTTCTTAATAAACACAATCAACGCAGATTGACTCAGATGATGGTATAATTATACAATTCGGACGCAAAAACCATAGGTGGTTTAGCTGAGAAACACTACAAACTCTGTTGCTATGTAAAGCTATTACTCTATTCTTGGACATGCTTTCATATTTCATATTTACGGCTAGTCTCTTAACATAAGTTTATAGAAAATTCATTCATATAAGGTTAAGGTTAATGATAATCATTTACAGCTATATTAATTCTTAAAGATCTTGATTGACTTGAAAAAGGTTTAAACAACGAAAGACATAACTTTTTAGAGTTAGAAAGAAGGCAAATCTCGAATAGAAATCAAAAAGAAACGTCGTGGGTACCTGCTGGCGACATCCTTACCCCACACCGCTCAAAAGCAGAAATCAACGTGTTGATCAGCGCCCGAAAATGCCAGGTATTTTTATCACCAATTGGTTCGAGGTCCATCTGAAACCTCTGCCGTACTTTGAGACCGGCACTCGGCTGCAATGCAACTCCACATTGAACTGACAAAGTGTCAGTTCTTCCCACCACAACCACTACGACACTCACTGAGGAACTCCAAGGGCTCCTGCTCTGCTCTGGACCCGTGACCAGGGGTTGGACCCGCATGCGCAGATTGGAGCGAACTACAAGAACCCCTGTTCGCCGTGGTAACGGAGACTGCATCCCTAAGGACTTGTACCACTACGCCGCAGAACCTACCCCTAGCGTCATCTTGTTAGCGGGAAGAGGCGCAGTGAGCTTTTTCACGGATGAATCGAAGCTCCAGGAGAAGGTTGCAAGTGGAAACTTCTGTTGAAAGCTCACAATCAACTCCTTTTTCTGACTGTCCGACCACAGTAGTGTCTTTCAAGCAGAAGTGACAGCCATCAAAGTAGTAGCTAACTGCGCTAACCTAATGAGCTTCGCATCCGTTCGCATTGATCTTCTACAAACCAAGAAAGGCCGCCGATTTATGAGATAAAACTTGGAGATTTTTTTATGGAGTTTAGTTAGTTTCCTTCGACAAGGACCTCGGAAAAACATACTCAAATAGTGTCTAGAGAATCTATATGGGACTTTTGGTTCAAATGAATCCAGTTTTCCTAGTTTACATAGGCCTGAACGTTGTGTTATGAATCTAGCCTTCGTGGGCGTTTTCTTTAACACATCTTCAGGTATTGACTATTGTAATAATATCAGGGATTCTTTTAAAACCCTAAAACTTCAGATAAAACTTAGAGCAGCTTCCAGGTAAATGAAAAAGATAGACAACTCTGCAAAACCATAGAAAACCAAATATTCAATAAAAGTAGAATATATGTTTAAACCACAAGATTTCATAATATAGTAATTTTCAACTATCAGTTACATTGCTTTCTTTGTACTAAGCTGCTTCAAACCTACATATGTAAAACCATTAAAATTCAGATGTTACTTCTTCTCTAATGTTGCATTTTTCGTTGTCATTTCTCATAAACTTTGTCCAAGGAGAAGATTGTACTGGATCTGCATACGGGTAAAACGCATGTCATTATTGATAGTGATGTGGAGACGACACCCACTGACACCGCAACCACCTCCATGGCAGGTCAGAACCGTGGAGCGGATTTACTTAATAAACTACCGCTCTTGAGATTCTCACCACCCACGCCGACAGCAAGCGGTCTCCAGGCAACTAACACCGTTCCGAAGGCTGGGGTAGTGGCATTGAAGCCACCAGCGATTGTCATCGATGTGGAACCACCAACACCGGAGGAGAAAACACCGCGACCGCGTGATCTCATCATACCAACATTGACCGTGGAGCATCCGAGTCCAACGAGAAATCGTCACCCGATGATCATATTCCCGGGATCACCACCACCGCAACGAGCCAGCATAGGTGAAACCAGTTTTATGTTTCCAAATAAGCAACAACAAAAAAGGTATATAAGTAGTGCACATCGCTTTTCGTTTCTTCATCTTTCGTTGTTCCTTACTGTGTTCGAAATTCGATTAATCATTTACCTGTATTCACACTAATATTTATGTGCAGTCGTATTCCTTAGCTTCATTTAGGCGAGCCATTCACAGCGTTTTAGTTATTTACTCACTTTTTCGAGCGCACATGTTGAAATGTACGTGTGTATTAGTGAATCCACCCACTAAATCACCTAGAAGTTCATAGCTTATCTTTTCTAGCCTGGAAACTGAAAATAATTCCAAATCATATAAATAGGTTTAAATGTCTAATTTTTTCCTCCCGACTCTCTTCGACAGGCTCTTAAAACAATTTGAAAAACCGAACTCGCTAGAATTTCCCTTTGTGCCGCCAATGATTACCGTCACTTCCAATATGAGTGAACTGGAATCGGATGCCGAGCCAATGTCGCCAGCCACGAAAACCGGCAATCCAGGCGGGTTGATGCCACCAAACCCCGTTGGTATGTGCTACCTGAGTCCATTCACGATGTGCAGTCGTGCCGATCGCACCATCTCTGAAAGCAATCTTAGCTCTTCCGGCTATTCGAGCATGGCGAGCCCCGGTCCAAGTCGCTGCGGCTCCAGTAATCCATTATGTCCTGGCGAAATGGATGAACCAGGCAGTGGACATTCCGGTGGTGGTCTTTCGCTGCATGTAAATCTTTTGAATAGGCGAAAAAACTCCGCTTTAGCCAGCTGTAAAGAGAACATAACGAATGGTAAAGGTGCCGGCGCTGAAAGTGGCGCGACAGGCAGCAGTACCGATCATTTGAATAGACCACGTTCCGATTCGGAGACGTTCTCAGATGAAATCATATTGGAGTCGAATGACGAAGGTATTGGCACCGATCACGTCGACGAGAAAATGGATGATTGCCGCTTGAGCAGCAATCGCTTCAAAACTCTCGGTGCCTATATGGCCGAGCACGTGCTAATCGAGGTAGACGAACCGCAACAAGCGGCAAATACCAGCACCATGAGCAGCACGAGTGCCAGCAATCAAATGGCACAACTACAACTGCCTTCTATTGTGATACAAATTGATGGTAACGAAAAGGGTCTGTCACCGGTGTCGTCGCGGTCGGAAAGTCCGCTGAGTGAACGCGCCAGTATGGGACGCTTTTCGCCACATTTTTATGGACGTAAAGATCAATTGCCCTTCACCGATTCAGATGGCCTCTATGACTTTCCGTCGTCGGATGGTAAAGGCGGCTCATTCACACATCAGCGTCGCAGCAGCAGTAAAAAACGCGAACGCAAATCATCGAAATGTTCAGCCACACAATCGCCGACAAAGCAACAACTTGATATACCGAGCAAGGAATCGTTGACTGCAACCACCACGCCGAGCAGTAGTACACATACATGTAGTAAGCATTGTCTTTCGCATCATCACCCCTGTCCAGCTTCGGCCGTTACTACACGTAAGAGTCCAAAGAGACGACTCAATAGCAGACCACCAGTGGCGAGCAGCTCATCCTCATCGGAGAGTCTAGTTTCACCCAAAGAGTTGGCTCTATCACGACCTCTGCCGCGACGTAAGTTAAAACGTAAGGCACATTCTCTATACTGATTCAAACTATATGTTTTGTTTCTTACAGGTCTCAATTCTCCGAATCGTGAGAAGCGTCCACGAAAACAGGAGAGCCTCAGCGAAGAAGAGGTGGCCGATGTAAGCGGTTTTTGTATAAATTTCAAAATTAATTTTTATGGTTTATCAATTTTTTTTATTCCATCTTTTCGAAGGCTTTATTGCGCCGTATATCACCCAGCATTGTAAAGGAAGATACCGAAACTGTTAAGCCGAAATGTAAAATAAATCGTTTGCGTGCGATCGGAAATCAAATAAGGTAAGGATTTTTAACCCAAGTAAAGCCGAGTTGGTTTTATTTACTAGAAGATATAAGATTCCGCTGACGGAAATGGGCGACATTCATCTGCAACCGGCGGATACAGTGAAATATCTAGGGCTCATCCTGGATAGGAAGCATTCATGGAAGCCGAATATCGAAGAGAGAGCAAAAAAGACAACAATTGTCTTATACTTCTGTAGAGGAGCCATTGGAAAAAGGAAGGGCCTCTCACCGAAAGTGCGCCTCTGGCTCTACGACACCCCATTCAAGCCCATTATTGCCTGTGGAATCTTTATGTGGTGGAGAGCTCTAGAAAAGACCACACGTGCAAAGAAATTCGACAGCGTTTAACAGACGGCGCCCATCAGCATGTATGGCGTACTAAGGTCCACTCCAATTACGGCACTTAAGGCCATCTGTGGGGGGGCAGCTGATTAACTTCTATAGAAAATATATATTTCTATATCACACTACACTCTTGCTACAATTTGTTCTCGAAAGAGTTCTCTGAGATCTTTCACTAAATTCTAATCTAACTCTTCTAATACAGATTTTTGCGTCGCTTGAAAAAGTCTATAAAAACGCGTGAGCGTCTAGCCTCACCATCGGATAGTTGTCCCGAAGAGAATACCGACGATATGGACTCGCCACAGGCTACATCGCCGTTGCTACAACCGGCATCGCCCAGCAAGACGCGCATAGCGTTGTGTCGGCAAAAGCGCCTGCCTAGCGGTACTTATGGCATCACAGCGGCCGCACTCAACTCCAGCAACTGGAAGGGCATGGATCGCAGTCTCATCGGCGATGATCTAAATAGCGATTAAACCCAAGCCGTCGTAATGAAGGCGGGCACGAGTTGGTTGTGTTTGTGCCGCACACCACTAAGGGGCGAAGCGTAAGGCTGAAATTTACGAATATTACGTAATATTTAAATGTGTATACACAGTGTTTACAACCAATATGCATTAATAGCGTCAAGTGTAGTTGTATAGGTTGTAGCTTATAAAGAACTTAGAAATACGGTAAATAATAGTGCTTAGTTAAGTAAGTTTAGGTGTTTAAGTTAGTTAAATATGGAATTGATTTTTTGTGAATGTAAAACAGTGGTAAGCACACAGTTAGATATATATATGATATATAGTATATATACATATAAGGTATCTACACATACATACATGTTTAAGTAGCAAATGTGCATAAGTAACACACAGCTGCAGATGTGAGTTTGAATATATGAGGTATATATTTGCTATACTCGTACTCAAATGCTGTATTGTACGCCCTTACCGATAATAGTCACGCCTAAATCCACTTGTATGTATGTACAGTTGTATCCGAAGCAATAGCATTGCAAAATCATTCTAAATTCCACTTGCGCCACACGAAGTTCTTAAAAGCAAAAATTTAAGTGGTTCTTCTCGATATTGCAGTGTATCGAGCACACGATGCATACATATGTACATTCAATATTTATATATATATAGTTAGTATATTCGAGTGTAAGTAAATAATATAGAATAATTACGTAACTTAAATATTAAATTAGAGATAATAGGTGAAATGTGCTCAACAATTTGCGCTGTGTTAATTTTGTTTGATGATAAACTAACACAAAAACAACAAATTAGATACAAAAAACAACACAAAACTGTTATGCCTTGTGTGGGTATAGAAAAAACTAGTTATATAAATGGATTCGTTAATTATTGAACAAACAGAGCTGGCTGTTTAAAGACAAATTCTTTGAACAGTTGAAGTTATTTGGAGACTCCTTTTTTCTAATTTTTAATTAATTTTTTTCAAATTTTTTATAACTTTTTTTTATTTTTTATTGATGTTTTTTATTAATTTTTTATTAATTTTTTTCCTATTTTTTTATTACTTTTTTTCTAATTTTTTATTGGTGTTTTTTATTAATTTTTTATTAATTTTTTTCCTATTTTTTTATTACTTTTTTTCTAATTTTTTAAAACTTTTTTTAATTTTTCTCCTAATTTTTTATTAATTTTTTTTTAAATTTTTTTTTTAATTTTTCTAATTTTTTTTTCTAATTTTTTTTCTAATTAAAAAAAAAAAATTTCCAACCAACGAATATGAAAGTGATCTCTTTATTTTAAATGCTTACATAACCAACTGGAGGAAACTAAAGCGTGATGAATTTCTAGGTTCCCCACTTTTATAATGTTAAAACACAGAAATTTCAAAATTAATGGGTAATAATTACTAGCGCCCGAAAGAACATTCTTTGACATTTATTTTTCGAAAATTATCTCTTTCAAATGTTGGTCGCGGCTATGCCTTTGAGATCCATTCGTTGAACCCAATTACAGATAAATTCGAGCATTTCGATTGGTAACTAGCGAATGACACACGTGATGTTTTGCTTCAAGGTCTGAATCGATTGTCCACATAGACTTCAGACTTTACATATCCCCACAAGAAAAAGTGTAATGTGTGATATCACACGATCTTGGTGGCCAATAGACTGGCCCAAAACGTGAAATTATCTGCCCAACGAAGAGATCTCTCAACAAATCCATTGATTGATGCGATGTGAGTGATATGGCGTTCACTTGTTGAAACCAAATGTCGCCGAGATCGAAAGTTTCAATTTCATTCATCAAATAGTCTCCATAGTTTTCGTGTACAATCTCAGCCACGGCGCTATATTTTCTTCACTGCGTGCTGGATGTGGTCTATTCGATCGAATATGATCCAATAATGAATACTGGGTCTCAAGATGGGTGATAATGTTGCGAATAGTGCATTCAATATGCCGATTATGTTGACTGTAAGTTGAGCGAAGCACACGAAACACATTCTTTACTGAACATGAATTTTCGTAATAAAGTTGAACGACTTGTAAACGTTGTTCAGGCGTAAGTCTTTACACGATAAATTCCAAAAATACCGAACAAAAATAATATGATAGCTTGACACGACTCACGCGTGATCTGTCAAAAAATGGCTATTGTAAAAAGTATTTCTACTAGGTTCATGCATTTTGGCGATCTACAGTTCAAAAATTCAGTGCTAAAACTGTGAGCTTAAAAAATTTGATTCGGATTAACATGAAAAACACATTTTTCCGCATTTGTTCACTATAACATTTGAGGTAGACTCCTTAAACAATACAAGCATGTCAACGCTTATTCCAAATTTCTGTGGTTATAAGTATCAGCTGGGATGGCCTTCAGTGCCTTCGAATTTGGAAATTTTCATTTTCGGTTCATTTCTTGAGACATTTCATTCATATAGGACAGTTTCGACATCACATTCATAAACTCACAGCTCACCTCTAATAATTATACGTTTGATGAATGTAGGGTTCCCAGCTATGTTCCCAGATATCTACTTTATGACCTTTACATGACGTCGTTTTTGTTAATGATCTAGTTCTTTTGGTTCGAGTCTAGCGGTGACATATTTCATACTCAAATTAATAACCAAAATGTTTCGAGTCGATTCACAAGAGATGTTGAGACTCATTTTCTATCTTTCTGATGCCAACATGATGATTTTCAAGCACTGTTTCTTTAATTTTTGTGATTTCGATAGTCATTAACAAAGGTGCATGACAAATTTTCTATAACTTCTGCCACATTTTCAACCATTCGGTAAACGTGATTCCAATGAAAACACAAAACTCGAATACCTCAAATCCTCAGTATTTATTTGATTTAATATTTTCAAAATTGATAGAAATAAATTCAAACTTTTTAACAATTTCACGACAGTCTGTTTTTAAATCTAAGTTCAAGCTCATGATCGTGTAACTGTATGTTTTATCACAAGTAATGTGCAATGATTTGTGATGTTCTGTTCACGAACTAAATATATGGCATTTGAGGGAAAATAAAGAAGGTTCTCTTATTATTTTTCCTACAAAACTATGCTTTGTTCGAAGTATACTTCAGTTATTGGCATCATAAAAACAAAGTGATATTCGATTTATGATTTCTGATTTTTATTTACATTTGTACACAATTCGTAAAAACTATTCCAAAACCCAAAGCAATATAATAAATAAGGAAGCATGCATAGGCAATATAAATGAATTAAATAATAAATGTATGCGTAAATTAGATATAATTTAGATATAATATAGATCAGTTAATTGTAAAGATCGAATAATTTTAGTGATTACTATTATAAAAAAATAAAAGATATAATGAAAAACTCTAAAAAAAACTAAGTAAATTTTGAGAGTAAACCAACAGATAAGCATTAGAAAAATTGCTTATGCTAAACTGTATTAGTTTTAAATGGGTTAGGCATATTGTACATATTATATATAAATATAGTATACTAAGGCCTAGCACAAAGTTGAAGACAGTTTGACATTCACCTAGTTACATAACAGCAAATGTAGATATGGTAAATTACACGTAATTTGCATTGAAAAACTAGTATAATGTAGGTTATAAAGCACTTTGCAATTATACAGGGTATATGCACCCATATAAAATTATAAGGCCCATCGAAGAGAATGCAAGAAAATGCAATGGCGGCGCGAATGCTACTAAGTATATGGATTTTGTTGATTTTTGAGTTATAGAACTGAGTTTTTTGCAATCAAATAGTGTCACTCTCACACTTGGCTTCATAATGAAGCAGGTGTACTATACTATAATTACAAAATTAAGCGTTTTAGTAGCAAAAAATTCAAAAATATAATTATTGCGTTGGCTTTATATTTCCATTTTTGAAATATTAAAAAATAATAATTTAAATCGAAAATTACTTAAATATTTTACAAATTTTTGGAAATTTATTTATTAAAATTATTTGCCAAAATGAATTTTTAAAATAAAATTTAAGAATAATAACAATAATATTCAGAAAATTATTTTTTCTTTGAATGAGAAAGAATTTTTAAAACGATATGTATGAATATTGCCTGAAATACTCAGAAAAAACATTTATTTATTTATTTATTTCTGTTAAAAAAAATAATTTTATTAACAGTTTCAATGTTTTTAACGTTTAATTATAAGAACTGCTTCAAAAAATATTATTTATTTTTTGAAAAAATATTTAAATTCTTAGTTTTTTAAATATATACCAACAAATAAAATTAAATTCACACAAATACAACAACAATTACATTAAGTGCAACAATCAGTTCATTAGTTCTCATTCACCACAGCAAGTGACTGGTCGACTAGGCGTATACGTAACATTAAGGCAAGAAGAAAATTATATGAAATGGTCTGCTCGCCTAGGCGTATACGTAACATTAAGGCAAGAAGAAAATTATATGAAATGCTGTGTTCACCCAGGCGTATACGCAACATTAAGGCAAGAAAATTATATGAAACATTCTGGTCGACTGGGCGAAATACGTAACATTGAGACAAAAAGAAATTATATGAAACAGTCTGGTCGACTAGGCGTATACGTAACATTAAGGCAAGAACTAAAATTATACGAAATAGTACATATGAACATATGGATGCATGTGTAGCATACAAATATATTATATAAGCAAAAGTTTCTTATTTCGCGCTCAGATTTTAAAGTTAAGCAAATTTTTGATGATGGCTTATTGTATTGAGACTGATTTTGTAATAAAAATAAATAAATTTAAACATAATGAAATACATAACTAAGCAAATGTACAATTGGATAACTCTAACGAAAAAGTAAACAACAAAAAAAACAGTGTTATGATAAAACAATTGCAATACAAATCTTAAAAATAATTAATGAATTAATTAATTAAAATTAAATGTGAATAGTTGTGAAATTATTGCAATATTATTTGTGGTTAACTAATTAAAAACTAAAAAATAAAAATATTTGCGGTTAGTTGCAAAAATTCATGAAATTTCAATTGAAATAAAATTATATATAATATAAATGTGTATGTATAATTAAAACATCGTTAAGATACTAACTTTATTTGTTGTTATTTGCACAGAAAAGATATAAATATTGCAATAAAAATAAGCTGCAATTTCGGCTGGCAATCACATATTAAAAAAAAAAAAATGTTGTATATTTACAACAAATACTGCACACTACCAAATACTAGCTAGGCAATTAACTAATGAACATATACACATACATACATACAAACATATGTTCGCAGAAACACATACACGCATCTTCATACGTTACATATATACATACATACATGTTCTAAAAAGCTATTTTTCAAGAGAAATACTGCACATAAGAATTCAATATTTCGAAAGTTATATTTTAAAGAATTCCGCTAACCACATACGAAGGCGGTACGTTGAGTACTTAGTCTACAAAAGAACATATTTTGGAAAAAATTATGATTTATTTCTCATAACTTCTCATAGTCGCCTTTTAGCTCGGCACATCTGAAAATCGTGGTGGTGACTAAAATTTTGACTCATTTTCGTTTAATTTTTTTTTTTTGTTTGGGAAATTTCGAAAATAGACAACATTGTTGTTATTGCTATATAAATAAGTGTATAGCAATTTTTAACAGCTTTTGTGCAAAAACGCAATACACACATACACACGCAAATTTGCATGAACAAACGGTACTATATAAATGTGCGTGCGTATTATAACTATTAGATAAAAATTCTGTGATAAAAGTTTCAAAATACGATCCTTGCAGAAAATTAAACGGGTATTAAAAACAAAAACCAACAACAACACTTTACACCACATAAATATGCTTCTACTTAAAACATACGAAATGAGCAAGTCTAACGGAATCCTATAGTAAATGTAACAAAAATTACAAGAATAAAAAAAAAGTAAAAAAAAAACTTGTTGAAAAAGATCAAAAATAAAATGTCGGCGAGGTCTGAAGCGCAGACCACATACAGTTGCAAGAAAAAGAAATGGGACACAGCGTAAAGACATATTTATAGGAAATACTATGGATTTATGAAATATCATCTTGTATGCATTGGAACCAAATAATTTAAAACTTGCAATGTTGAGCTTGATTATTTAAAAAAAAATGTTTTATCCAGCCGTTTTCTTTATTTAGACCGTAATTTTTAAATATTTCTCAAAAAATGTGAAGTAAATTGTTTATGAAGTGTTGAGGCTGTAACCACCCTTTAGCAACTGGACTTGGAGCAAGCCTTGAAGTTGTTTTGCAAATACTTCTTCCTGCTTACTCTTTCCTCTTTGCGGAACAGCTTCTTTATGGTATGAGGAGCAACCGAAAAACAAGATTCCAGTCCTACTATTCTAGAGAAGGATGTAGAGCGGGCATGCTTATCAGCTAGTACAATTCCAGCTATACCTTTGTGACCTGGCATCCAAATAAGGTACACTTGGTTACGATCTGATAGACTGTTCAGTCGTTCTATACACTCCTGTACCAATACCGATTTGGGCCCATACGCAGAGATTGCTTTGAGTATCCCTTGACTAACGCCTAGTACAGCTATACAAGCATTGCGATAGTTGCATTGGATGGTTATCTCTATGCACCGACTTATGGAAAATACCTCTGCTTGAAATATCCCACCGACGTTTTCGATCCGTCGGTCTACCACTTGATTATACTGTCCCTAAGCAGTAGGTTGAGAACGGAATCGTTTGTAACCTAAAACTTCCTAACGAAGTTAACACTTTTGGTAATGCTGTCTCTTGAGAGAAGAGCAAGGTGAACTACGCCACTTAAATCCTTCATGCGTTGGGAAGAAACTACCTTAACAATTTGATTACTAGGTGAAGCGGTGTGAGATTCAGCGAGACTTCAAGTGCCGCCATCGATCATGTGCTCATGGCACCCGACACGCAAACGCAGTCGAATCGTTGGAGCTTCGATAGTTGTCTTACCGAAGTCTGAGATGCTTTCGGGACCCAAGCCCCCAATCCATATGTGATAATCGGCCGCACCATAATGGTATACAACCACCAGCTGGCCGATTCACTTGATGCTAAGTCCCCACCATAAGGTTAATACATAAGAACCTCCAAACCGTACTCCTGGAGCTTCTGATGAATCACTATGTTGTTGTTCCAGAAGTATTTTCGGGGAACTCCTCGTGAATCACTATCGGTGGGCTTAGAATTTTCTCGATGAACCACAATTTCATTCCTATTAGCTGGCCGCTTCTGTGCGATTTCTTCCTTCAGACGGTCCAGTCGTTGACAATAAAGGTCCAAATTATGAGTTTGGTCAAAAGAAAGCTATTCAAAGTAGACGATTCCCTGCCAATCTCAACGAACATATAGCAAAACTTTCCGGACTTTCAAATGGACTAGACGTAGTCGTTGTCCGTTTTCGCTTGACGTTGGTGATCCACTTTTCATCACCTGTAAAAATCCGCTTTAGAAATGGCTTGGTTTTCCCGCAATTCAGCAGCGATTTGAAGGTTTAAGTTCATTTACTTAGGATTTTTTTGCGTTTATTGGCCGTGTGGCACCCACACATCGAGCTGCGTTTTGTATCCATCAGTGTTTAAATACAACAGTTTCAAACGGTTTTCGTGTAATGTTTAGCTCTTTGAGGTCGAAACAGTACTTACATGCCGTACGGACTCAACAATTTCCACCTGTTCTCATGACAGTCGGGTGTAAATAACCGGAAAGGAGCTGGATATTAGTCCAATCAAAAATTTTCAACCCGGCACCTTTCCTTGAAATTCCTTTAGGAATGTTTTCTGCCACTACATTTTTTTTCGATATTTTCGACTATGGTCCTTTCAGAGCGTAGTGCCTTCTTGACATCAAATTAGCGAAACGGTAACGACGGAACCGAAATCGCACATCATTGATTAACACATTTTCAAGATCATAAACACTATTCACATCTATCTTTCGTGGTTTTTGGCTTCATCATGAAAAAAACTGTAGAATATGGCATATTTTCTCTTTGCTGATGTTCTACTTTGCTATGAGCTCACACAATACATAGTCAATCAATCAAAAAATTGTCTGAGAAGTGTTTTTAGTACGAAACCTTAACTTTCCAACGCCATATAGCGTAACACAGTAAACCTTATACATCACGAGATTCAGATTACTTAAGCCACTACTAAAATAATGGACTTTATATAAGATATTGCACTTGCTTCCACTTTTCTCTACTGATCATTTGATCATCTTTCACTGTTTCGTGTTGTGATGAACCCAGATATCGAATTTTCCGTACTGCTTTGACAGAAGAAACATTTTTTTATTTGTTCAGAGAAACATCTCAAGCAGTTTTTGGATATATTTAACTTAAGACTACATTTCTACATCTAAAGCGCCATAATTAAACTTTTCCTCTATGAAAACTTACGCTGTGTCCCATTACATTTGCAAGCGACTGTAAATCTAAAGACAGAGATCACTACATACTACTTCATACTACTGATACTTACCTGCAAACATATATAAGAACATAAGAATGTTTGAAATAAGTTCACTGCAATTACGTAAGTGGTATCTTAAATAGCAAAACTAACTCTAAACTAAACGTATTCAATAAGACAAATGATATATTTACACACATACAATATATGTATATGGTATATAGCTAAAAAAAAAGTACCCGTTATACTTAATATGACAAATGAAAGCGAAACTAAAGTGAAAAATATAGAGCAATATTTATTTTCAAAACAAAAAACCAAAAAGAAGTGAGAATACTCACGCCAACCGTTCGTGTCTAACTGTTAATTCGAAAATATTATATATGGTATATGTATATTTGGGGTAGAGAACCTAACAAGAACCAATCGCACAGCCCATTAAAAACCCAAAATCTACACCACTCACCCAATAATAAGAGTCAAGTCGTAACAGCAGAGCGTAAAAGAGAGAGCAGAAATATTGCAATAGTCTTTAAGCGGCGAACGAATTGTATTAAAGTCTCAGTTTACTGTTACGCATTACACACATACATACACATCTACATATATTATATGTTATATTGTATATGTACAAGCACAGTGTTGGCTAGAGAAAATGCAATAAAAGTTAGTCAAACAACAAAAAATTAGATATTTAATTGCGCAGTTATTGCAATTCAAATTTAACTTAAGCTAAAAGTGAACAAATAGTTATATAAATATATATATAAATACATGCAAATATGTATTGGAAAAATGAAAAAAAATAAGATAATATAAATAAATATATTTAGGCATATTTTTTCTAATGCACCTTCAACTCTCACGCCCTCACACTCACACCCACACCGAATAGTTCACTTGTCTATTGCAAAGCCACAAATATGTATTGTAAAAAATAAATAAAAATAATTTAAAAAGAAACTATCGCATGAAAGAAATAAGTCACGTGATCCACGAACCCAGAGAATTGTCCGAAAAATAAATGCAATTGTAAGAATACTCGTATGAATAAACCAAATTTCGTTGAAAATAATAAATTATGTTGATAATGACTGCTTTGATGTCTATATAATTCAATTATGGACTTGGGTGAGTATCGGGTTTATGTTTTAGGTAGCCAGCGGGTGCTTAGAAGCATTAGCAAATAGAGATCAACCAGAAAACGCCGTAAAGCCAGGCCATTTTATATGTATTAAGCCACTTTTTGATACCCTGTGCTGCAGTGAACCAACCGTATTTCAGCGAGAACGTTCTCCATCAACCTTACAAATGGTAATTTAAAGGAGCGAGATACGGTGGGTGGGACAAAAATTGCCTGCCGCTGTTTTACAAATATTTTTCAACTGGTCTTACTTAATATAAAGCCAAAAGTGGGCAAGATGTTTCAATTCACTCACGGATCCCGCTAAATACAGAGTACTAACATGCATATTCGACTTTTTTGCTGATTTGGCTGTTTAGTCAGGTTCCATACATGATTTTTTGCGTTTAGGGTTGTATTTTTCATCATCAGCCTCAATTCGATGCAAAATCGGCTTCTTTTTGTGGCATTCAAGCAGCATTTCTGATATGCCAAATAGTTATACAACGTCTCTTGGTTTCAATTCATATGGTATCCAATTTCCTTGCTTTGGAAATTGCTGCTTGAGTGCCTCTCAAAGATTCTGCGCTCACTTGCTGTATTTGACAACAATTCTCACCAGTGCTTTTAAATCGCGCAAAGCACTTTCTGAAAATGCAATCTGCAAATTTTTCCGATGCAGTGAATAATTCAAAAAATTTTACACAATAAAACCTAAACATTATTCAATAACTAAGAAATATGTTATAAATATAAAGTAAATTGGAAAGTTTGATATGCTCCGAGCTGGAAAAATGTATCAGCGAAATTTTGACCCAAAGTCTTAACTTTATTAGGAGCCCCATGAGCCGCTGAAATAATGCTATGACCAACTTAATGACGACCTTGGTCTGCTCAAAACAATCCATATTACCGAATTTAACTGTTTTCCTCTTCTTTTTGGTAGAATTTTTTGCACCATTTTGCTTGTACGTCGAATTGTGATTACCGTAAGTTTTAAACTTCCTCCTATATTTTAAGTATGAACTTTCGAAAAAGATTGGATGACGGCTGGTATTCGAGACCGAAATTAAATATACATGGAGGGTCTTTATAAGAATAAACTATAGCTTTTCTTTTGCGTCCAAATTAAATGGCTGCCGGAATTGAGACAAGCTATGCATATGGTTGCTAAGCCGTATTTTTATCCGACCAAGGACTGTCAACTCGACAGAATTCTGCCGCTACAACAACAAAAGCAGTGTATTACTGGACCTAATTAAGAGGTCGGGTTATAGTAAATATCTGACCGATAAAAGTATGTTTTCTTCAAAGAACGACTGGAATCGTCTAAAAGAGCAAACGATTTGATCAAAAATATTATCTGAAAAACCGTCGGTAGTATTCACATGTTTTCAGTTGGTTAACAATATAAAGTTTGACATGAGAGCTAAAACCCAATCTCCGAAATAATTATGGGGCAACACTTGAATAACATTTTTTTGAGAGAATTTTTGGAAAGTCAGCCATCGGCAACTGATATCCGAGGACACCGTCCAAAAATGTCTCCTCGCGGTGGTCAGCATAACTGACGAAGGATTCATCTAAAATGAAAAAACCAAATTTTGTCGGTTAGTAGTTGAGTATAGCTCGTGATTAATCGGAGGATTTTGAAATAAAAATAATAATTTTTCGCAAAGTTGTAAACAAAACGGTACGATTTTAGGTTTAATTTATACCACAAACTGCCTTAAAAATATTAGTTGTACCCGAAAAACAAATTCTTCGAGCAATCACTAGATCATATCATCATATCTAAATATACCATATTTAGAAGAACTGTGAAAAATTGCAATAATATAGCTTCGATAGTGTCTGCGAAATTATGAACACCGACTTTGACAACGATGTTTCGAGAAAAATACAATCAAATATTGAAGTCCGGTCTAGTCTAACGGGACGCACTCCCAAAGGTTCTAGCTCTTACACTTTTAGTGCGATTGCTTTGAAGATTTAGGAAATTATTCTAGACATCTATCATGGCATTTAAAACAAAAAACACTGTTTTGAAATTTCAAAGCCCATGGAAAATGTATAAGCTGCATGTTTTCGAGTGAATAGCCAACCGACAATATACAAGACAGATCATTTCAAATATCAGTCTGTTCTGCATAAATTTATGAAAGTAAGGTATATAACGCACGAGTAAACATTAAAAGCAACCAGAAAATTTTTACTTATCCAAAGAGCAACAAAAACAAAAACAATTAATTTGTTAAACAGTCAATAAATTTCAAATTTTATTTCGAAAACAAGTTTCATAAAAATTTACACAATTTCCCAATTCTTGTCTACTTGCTCCACACTAAATAATTTTTTATACAAGCGTAAAGGTATATAAAAATTAATTTATAGTGAAAAATAATAACAGTAAGCTCTCCTAAAATATTTTTTTTTAATTTATATAACGTTTGTGTATTTTAAATAACAAATAATTCAATTATTAATAAAAGAAAATCTGTTAACTAATTAGTTTATTATTTTTAATTCCATGAAATTAGTTTTTAAGCTAAAAATAAATAATTTCTAAAATTAATATTACATATAATTAATAATTTATTAAACATTTTTTTTATATTTTCAAAGTTTTTATATTTAAAAAAAATTAATGTTTACTCAAATAAAGATTTAATTTAATTTAAAAAAAAAATAATAAAATTTAAAAAATTTATTTTTATAAAATATTGTTTAATTTTTTTTAAATTTAAATTTTACTCAAATGCTTGTTCACCAAAATTCTTAAAAATTAAAACACGACTTCCGCATAATAAATAAATAAGCATTTTTGAAGCCTATTAAATTAAATCGCAAGCTTAAGCAACACCTCTGGAATAAATAAAATAAATTTGTCTACACCTTGGGCACTTTATGGTAAGCAAATCTGTTTGAAATGCATAGAAATTATTTCCCAGACTTTTTAAGGCAAAACCTGCACATTTTTTATACCGAAAAAGCTTATGTCAAAGCAATTCGTTTAGATATTTGACTAAACAAGTTTATTATTTGAAGTTTAAGCATTTCGTCACTTAAATGCAACCGAACGTATCATCAAAAATAATCGAAAAACGCTTCTCGGATATAATAACCAATTTATAACCAAAACTCAAATTTTATTTCTAAATGGGTGTATGATAACCAGTATATACAACCATTTTATAACCAAAACTGAAATTTTGTTTCAATATGGGTGTATGATAACCAATATATAACCATTTTATAACCAAAACTCAAATTTTGTTTCAATATGAGGCTTCTATTATAACGTTTTTCCTTTATGAAAAGATGATGTTACGTTATTTTGCCGTTTTAAGCGATGATTTCCTTCAAAATGAATTTCGTTGCAAAAAATTTGGACTTAACGGTATAGTTAACAAGCATACTGCGTGCGTTAGCTGCCGGAAAATATTAAATTAACATTTTATTTGTTGTTTTTATAAATATATTTTAAATCTTGCAAATTATTTTGTTTTATTTAAGCTAAAAATGCTGTTTAGGCTTACAAATCTAAGAATTTCTAATACAAATATTGCGTAAAAGGCCACTTTAACTTATATAATTAGCAATAAAATTATGTTCTTTCGTTGAGTTTGACGTCAAGCAAAAGCTTTATGTATATTCTATATATATATTTACATGCATCGAAAGCTTAAAAATAATATTTATAACTTAAAAATAATATTTATACAGCGTATTACACTAAAAAATACATAAAGCTAAATTAATGAACTAAACAATTAATAATTTGCTTAATAAAGGCACTTGACAGACTTTGTGTTTATAATACATAAATATATTTAATAATTTATATATCATATTTATATTGGTAGCTGCACTTCGTTTTCGAACAGTGAATTTGGCTTGTAATGCATTCACGCTAAGCGAGGTAAATATCTATTGTATATATAATATATATAATGCGTGTGTGTTACTTTTCATATTAAGTGTTTTTTTGCGGACGCTTGCTGAACTTTCAGTTTCTGCTCTAAAAAAGTTTTTTTATTTTTCAATTTAGAACATTTTTTTTTACTCAGATTTACAACATGGGATTTTTTGTTGTTTTGCATTACGCAAACAAACCTACAACCTTGATATTCTGAAACGAAATTTTCTGCACTAAAAACAATATTCTATTCTTTTTTTTCATTAAACAACTCTTTCAGAAGCTATGCCTGGTTGAAGTTATGCATTAAAGGTACTGCATTAAAGGTACTGCATTGATACAGTACACCATGTCGTATGAGCAACACAGCATGTATTATGTTAATCACCCACAAATACTCAGTAGATTTGATAAATATATAACTTTGACTGCGTATAACTTTTAAAGGAATGTGCCTATGAAAAAAATGATTAAGACCTTTTTTGTAGAGCAAGCAATTTTGATTTAGAAAATCACTTTCTAAAAGTTGTAGACTTACTTGCTTAATACAAAATATTACAAAATGTCATATTATATACATGGGAAAAGTAAAATGATTTAGAAAAACAATAAAAGTAAAATAAAAAAGCTTATTTTCATACAATAACTCTTTTTAGTGCAAAAAGATAAACTTTAGCGGGCGTCTGCCAAAACAAAGTCAACTAAAAAAGTAAAAAAAAAAAATTTATAAAATTGAGGTTATGAAATTCCTTACGACTTTCTGCTATTTGCTACTCTTCGTTGTCTAATTACAAGCGCAAATTCACTGTTATTTAAAGCTATAATAAATATTTACTAATACCGTTGTGATGTAGTAAAATGTGATTTGTGACAACACTTGCTTTTTTGTTGTTTTGTTTTTTTGGTGTGTTTTATACTTTCGTTAGAATTTTATAAGCAAATATTACATAACAATTAGAATATTGAATGCTGTGAAGGCAATTAAAAATGTTAACCACTCAGTTGCATAACAATTTAACCTCACTTTCATCACTTTGTTGTTAGAAAGGGACACCACTGTGCTATAATTTATAAATAATAGACACATCTGACTTTTTTATTGCTTTCACTTGTGCCATGCGGTGGACACACGACAAAAGTCTGCGCACAGCGCACATGCGCGAGCACGCTCGGCGCTGCGCAGTAGCAGAAGTCACTTGCTATTTCTTTTTTGGTACGCCATTACAGTGTAGATTTAACATATTTCTCTCCACCCTATTTCTTTTACCTCATAGCGGTTATGTAATTTGCGCTGCTTATATTCGCATTATTGAAGGACTGCCGATTATTCGGATGTACGTAACCATCGCCTGCTGCCAAAGCAATCATGAATGGCTTTTCACTGGCCTCCGTTGGCAAAGCATTCGGTAGCACATAACCATTATCCAACATACTACCGACATTCGCGGGTTTCAGTTGCGTCGGCGCAGGGTTTATCGGCGTGGTCATTGTCATGTAGCCCGTTTCTGGCACGGGCGTCAGCAATGCTGTGTTGGATAATGTCAAGGGATCTTGTATACAATAATCGTCGGTCGCATGGCTGTTGCCATAATCGCTCGTGTTCCTGCTATCACAATAACTACTTTTTGTTGTAGCCGAATAGCGTGTGCCATTGTAAGAGTAGTTGGAATCATTTGAAATGCTTGTTGTTAGTAAACTACCATTTTCGCTATTATAATGATTTTGTTTGACAGAGGAGCTCATAAACTTCTCATGTTCACGCAGTTTGTCGGCAGAACCATTGACCAAATCTTCCAAGTTTTGTGGTATCTTGCAGCTAATAGCAGCCATCGCATGACATCTTCTATAGATGAGCAGACCACACATGAATATGAATGAAGCGCCTATTATTATGCAAAATATAATAATCCATAGTTTGCTATCAGCTTTGGCAGGTGGACTGCAACGGTTTTCGTAGAAGCGAACCGCATCCGATCTATATTCGATGTATTTACTACTTGGCGTCGCAGGTGAGATTGGCGCCGCCTCAACGCAACGCAACTCATAATTGTCGGATGATACATAAGGGTCATATTCGGTATACTGTTTGGCGTGCTGCGCGAGTTTTGTATCGGTCTCATTTGCATAGGCGATATTAACGCTTCGTATACTAATCGTATACCCGTAATCCTCATTGTCGCAATTCTTTCTTCTGGGCAGAGTGCATAGCCTGCCATTGTTTATGCGCGAAATATAACGACCTTCGACCACTTGTCTCAATTTGGCTTCGAAAATCACTTCGTAGTAGTCCACACGCCCCGACGGCACTTCGGGCTCTTCCCAAACTACCTTGTTTGTTTCGACGAAATGGGGGTTTATGGGGCTGGTGGGCACTGCAAATGCGTAACATTTATTAGTAAAATACAAAAAATAAGCTTGCTAATGAAAAACTTACCGCCCACGTGTGTTTTTACAACCACACAATTGCTGGGCAGCGATTCAGCAACGGTGAATGCTTTGATGCAAATTGTATAATTAGTGAAACTGCTTAGGTTTTGCAGCGTGTACGTTAAATTCTCAATGCCGTAACGTTCACCACGCCTACTTGCAACGAAGCAATACGGACCACTCAAGTGTTTGCAGTGCACAGTCTGGTTTTCACGATTATAGCTGCAATGTTAAAGAAACATTAATTTTTGATTTTGTTTTATACAGTTAAATAACGGCGTGCACTTACGTCACAATGTAGTAGCGTATTTTGCCGTTGGCCTCTTGCGGCGACTGCCATGACAGCGCCACCGATTGGCTTGTTATGTTCTCAAAGTTAAGGTTCCTTGGTGGCGTGGGCGCTGTGAAACCAATAAACGGTTAATCATACTCAATTTTAAGAATTTAAAATCTATACATACCGCCTTCTTGTGTTTGTATGACACGCTTATTGCTTTTTGGCCCCTCCTTTAGGTCGGAATAAATGTACATCTCTATTTGATAGGTCGAGTTTGGTTTTAGGTTCTTAATCTCATATTTGTTGTCTCTTTTGTCCACATTAATGCGTTCGGATTTACCCCAGCACTTTGGTTTCTTCGCGGGTTTCGTTTGGCAATAGTTAATTGTATAGCCCTTGATAAGCGAGGCGCATGTGTGCTCCGAATTCCAGCGCACGTTTATCGAGTAGGCATTTGCTTCAACTTCCGGTTCTAATTTCTCGAGGTCATTTAATACGTCCGCCGTGCACTTTGCCCAATGCATGCCCGTGTAATAATCGCGATAATTGGCCGCGACTGCTAAGATCAACGTTTCACTGTGTTCTATTGTGAAATTCAGCGCCTTCTTATCTAGCTGCGTAAATCCGATAATGTTCTGCAAATATCAAGGGAGTGCTTGGGTTATTTATCATTTATAAATATCATCAATAAACAATTAACATTAAAGCATCGAAATGTGGTTCTCGGATTTAGTGTATGTAATTTCGATTTTTGTATTTTCTTTTACATTTTCTGAACATTTTGGATAGCAAATTATGGTATTTTTTTTCAATGAAAAATTTTCCTCATTATATAGCAACATTGTGCAAATTTTACATGACACCCTGCAAAAAATGCGCAATTAAATGATAAAATAACAAAAAAATGGGACCCTATTATAAATCAGCTGATGCATTGTTTTCGTTTTCATAATTAGTACATACAATACAATGAACTTGTAAAACTGCAATTTATGAAAATAAGCATGTCATTTAACACAATTTTTTACCCCTAAGGTGAAAAATAAATAATTTAAATAAAACATAGTGTGTTTGGAAAGATACGAAAAGGAATGTGAATAATATGAACTTGCTCGCCTTTGATGGGCCTCTTATAGGTATATCAGAGAACCAAAATAATTCGAATTTTCATCCCATAATCGTTTCTACGACAGTTCAAGGTTACGTGATCGCAACGGAATTCGTTTTATACACAAGCACAGACTGTTGACCTCAGCAACAATACCATAAACACTTTGTTAAATATAACCTCAAACTGAAAAATTTGAATTGGAATTTGAATATTTAAAACCACTTCCCGTATAAAGTCAATACTAATAAATTTCAAGCAATATAATGGCTCTAAAGTTTCAATAACGCAAGCACACAAAAGTTCATTAAAGAAAGAGTTGGAACCAATAAAAATCTAAACTTGTCATACTTTCGAAATAACTGTTTGATAAATTTATACATACATGACACTCATTGGAAGCGACGCTCTTAGGTTGACACCAAAAAACCGTATAGCTCTCTAGACCCTCCGCATCCTCCGGCGCATTCCACAGCAACGTATAAGTGCGATCCAAAGAGTGATACACATTTCTTATACCAAACGGTGTACGCTCGTCGTAGTTTTTCGGCAACGCTGGCACATATATGCGACTACTACGCAAAGACACACCCATTTCATTGCTGCTCCAAATGTTGAAATCATAACTGTGCGCGCTGTTCCAGGGAAAGGCTACAGTGGGCACGGCCTTATGCAGCGCTGCTTGATTACTAAACAAAATAACAAAAAATAAGTTAGTTAATCTATGGAGTTGCTTGAAAGTAACAGTACACTTACACTGGGACGCCATCCTTTTGCGTAAGCTTCACAATATAATGGAAATTCGTACCATTTCTATGATACTCCGCCGTAGGATACCAAAACAAACGCAAATGCGTGGCATTCAAGTAGAAACTGCTCACATCCACTTGAGGCGGCACTTCGGGCGCTAGCGGCAGCGTGCGAAAAACAATGCTGTATGCATCGCTCCAAGTTGCCGCTGGCATTCGCATCTTTATGCGCAAACTTATATTGTATTCATAGTAGGCGTAGGGCAAATCGTCGATGGACAAGTCGAACATTTCACGATTGTTACATTTCTTGCATGTGAAGTTCCTCGTGCTTTGATAGTGCGGCGATTGTAAATGCACCTCCATTTGCAGGCGATTTAGCTTATACGATGAATAACGTTCCATTTCCCACTTTAGCACACAAGCGTTGGATGAGATGTCCTCAATGCGGAAGTTGCTAATAGCGGGTTTCACTGTAATTGAAAGGGTGAATTAAATGGTTTTAAAAAAATTATAATAATATTGTTTTTAAGTTGATTTTTGCACTCACCAATTTCTTTGTGATTGATGGTGAAATTTTGTGTAAGCGCGCCCAATGTATTGTTGCTTGTCAAGCGAAAATTGTAAAACTCAAAGTTGGGCTTATAGCTGCCATCCTCCAAGGTAAAGTTACAAGTGGCTTTGTCGCCTTCTTTCACCAACTTTACACAATTCAGTATATAATTCTGTGAATATATCGTGCGATTATCAGCCGTTCTTGCCTTTTATTTATTTTTTTATTTTGTGTTTTTTTTTGTTTTGTTTACGTATCGATTGTGCCATATTAGTAAAGTTATATTGTATAGACAAGACACACAAGTGCATGCAAATTTTAGTTGGTGTGTTTGTGGGTGGGTGTGTGTGTGATAACGAGTAGTAGTTGCAGTAGTAGTGTTAAACGTGCCGATCATTCAATGTTAGTAATAAAATATACGTAATTAAATGATATGCAAACCCAAAATAAAATAAAAAGTCGTAATTATTCAAAAACAAAGAAAAATTATTAGTGTAATAGGAAATCAATAAATAATTATATATGTAAATAATATGACTATGACTGCTTATATGTACACCATTGTATGCATGAATTCAATAAGGGGATACCATTAAACAAATCTGGCTTTTTCACGTGCTTAATGCTTTCCGCCAAATTGAAAAATGTAACGTTACTTTCCGCCAAATTGAATTTCAAATAGAAAAATGTTTCGTTTGTTGTGCCAAAATAGTGGCTTTGTTTCAAACGTACTATTATTGTTTACAAATTACTAAGTTATTCCACGAAACCATTTAAGTGTTAGATAGAAATTTAAGGTTAACTCTAAAAAATATGTTATATTAGTAAGTTAAAATATATTATTTTTTATTAGAAGCAGCAGTTAATATAACGGATATTGCTGTTAATAAATTTAAAAAAGAACTTACATTGCAAATTTAATTTTTACTTAGAAATTTGTAATTAATTAGTCTAAAATGTATACTCCAGAAACAAACTAATAATAAATAAATAATTTCTAAGCAAAATAATATACATGTGTAATAAGAAAAAGGTGTTAGAATGTTTGTATGCATAGCAATTAGTGCAATAATCACATGCAAGACCTTTGATCAGCACAATTAATAAGATTATTACTTTATTACAACTAAGAAGAAGAAGACTTTATTACATACATATATATAAACAAAAATATCAATAAATATTGTAATGCATTTTATAAAACAATACCATATTAAAAGTAAATTATATTTTAAAAACTTACCGCATTTTGTGTGATATATTTCAAATTATATGTGGTTGGAACCATATTTTGTGGTATTGTAAACGAGCACGTCATGTAGGTGAAGTCAAATGCCTGGCAGTTAAAATCTTTAACCTCTGTGGGCTTGGTACCTACGGAAGTAAATTACATTTATGCGTTTAGAATTTTATTTGAATATCATTTTACACAATATAGAAATTACAAGCACATTTTTGTTACAAATTAGCTTACCGACAATGACGTCTGTGCTTGAAATTGCATATTGACCACTTTTACACGTGTAAATCGTAAACTGCTCGCTGGCATTGCGCAGCATGTAAACAATCGTTGTGGCGTTAATGATCTATGGCGGATAAGATTAGTAAATAAATTATAAATGCATTGCATGCCAAATTTAGTTTTATTTACCCTTATATTAGTGAGAGCAGCTTCATGTTTTGGTTCATCGGACGTGAAGTATAATGACGAACTATTTTCGCCGTCAAACATTTTCAAATTCATGCGACAAGTGATGTTCGCATTGTCACCGATTTCGATTATAATCCGAGGACTGGTTTCTGAAAAGGTGGGCATACGATGAAAAAAAAAATTAAAAATATTTATAATTAATATATTTAAATGTTTTTATTAATTAACAATACATACCACCTGGTGATTGCGCAAAAATGTTGGAGATTGTACATAGTGTACATATGCAATAAAGAACAGCGAGACGAAGACATCTGAAACTATAAAAAAAAAGAATTTTAGATATTATGTTTTAATATTTGCTTTGCAGTAAAGAATAGATAATGATGGACATATTATTTTGAAGCGTGATGTTTCCTCATTATTAAAAAAAAAATAAAAAACTCTAAAACTTTATAAACTCACTTTTTAATTACACGTTTACAATTTTCAAAATTTATTTACGCATAATAATCTTTATACAATATAAAAATTAAGTGTCAGTTATATGTATGTATAATAGTATAAAATGTATACCACAGTAACGCGTGGCCGGATACCGTTAGATATGGAAAAAAAAACAAAAAAAAATAAAATAAAAAAATAAATATTTTTGGTAAACATAATAGAAGATAAAGCTGATGAAATATGCAAATATTTATAGCGACAATTATGAAAGCAGGTAAGTTGCTAAAGCTTCAAAATGAAAAAGTCTGTTATCAAAAAGTCCATATAATTTGTTTACATTGTTTATCATATTTACCACAATTTCTACGCCATTAACGTACCCAAAAACAACAAAAATATATGCTTACTTACATACAATTAATTTGCAAATATTTGTTCTACAAAGTCAAGAGCATGCAAATTAATTCACAAATTTGTAGAAGACAGTTCATGGATAAAAGCTTTTGCCTTTAATGAAAACAAAAAAGCCTTTAAATCATATACATACATATGTAGTACATTTCTCAGAAAATGTTTAAAAAGCCATAATCTTAAGTGATATTCCACCACTCAAAACTTTTTAAAATATATTTCTTTCTATTTAATATGCATAAAAATAAACAATTCCCGGAACTCCAAGTCATTAAGCTGATACCTAATAATTCATCGAATTATACATATTTGTTATTGTTTGCGCTTTATCTTTTTTCTTGCGTTGCGATCTACATATTTCATTTGAAATCATAATAAAAAATTTCAAATTTGGTATTGAAAAACAAGTTTACCACTGTTGCACATTATTTCATAGAAACGCTATTATCATAATATAACTCTGATGCCATTAACATATGCACAAACATATTTGCGCATATCTACTTGTCGCTTCTGTTTTTGTTCCTTACTATTTACATTGGTATACCATTCATTTACACACATCTATACATATGCGTTTTATATTAGCTACCTACACTTTATCTAAATATACTTATGTACATATGTATATACATATATGCATACATTTTACGGCGCCCCTCTAAATTACCAATAACACCGTGCTCACCTCATAGCTTGATAGCTAGTATTTCCTGTGTTATTCTTCGAATTTTGGAATTGATAAAGCGATACGAAAGCCAGATAATTCAATGAATCAATTTGTTAAGAACACGGGCAAATTGAAATCTGAAATTTAAGGATTTGACACGCACAAGAAAATCGCCTCCATTACGGCGCAACACCACTAAATATTTTTTTTATCGCTTTTTCTCACGCCTATAACTCAATACCAATTATTTTTTGTGTTTGAAAGGCACTCATGTTATAAATCCGTTTCTTTTCTTTAAATAAAACACATATTTAGCACTAAGGCACAGGCGAATATTAATTTATTTGAATAAGTTATGAATTCTGTTCCACCGAACAAAACAACTCCAAAAACACCTATCGATGGTGTGTGAATACTTTCGATTGTTTCATGGTTTTATTTTGTGCTTGCGCGGTTTACGACCTTTTTATGTGTTTGCTGATATAACACGATATATACCAAATGTAATCGATACCGCGTTGTCTGTTTGTTAATCGCTAGAAATTCTACTGTGAATGGCTGCGTTTATCCAAAGCGCAGACACTTGTGTCAGAAGTCAAAACTACATTATGCTGATTAAGCTAAATATATATAACCTGTTTAATATAAGAAATCGGTTTGTGTGTTGTAAATAGGAAAATAATTTTAGAAACATAAGTAAATTGAGTTTTTTAACATAAATGTTTGTTACATTGTGAATGCTTTAACGTGTGAACGCAGAGAACGTATACGTTCTTTGTACATACGTTCTCAGTTTCTGCTTCTGAACTGTGAATGATCTGCATATAAATTATCATAGACAAGAACCAATAATGGCAAGAAGCATATTTTTTTGTCGGCAGTCGAAATTTAAAATTATAAATTCTAAAACTTGAGAAGAGCTGAATTGAAAGTGCCAAATAAACGAAAGATGGTTAAATGAACAATTTGTGCTCGGTATAAGATTGTAAGTATTTCGCTCGAAAATCTGCAATTGAAATTAGAAGATTCGTATGAGGCGGAAATGAACCACATCAAGCGTAGAGCAGTAACTGCATATTAAGCAACCCAGAGGAATTAGAATAATTTTTCTCTTTTAAATGAGATAAATGTTGTTGCTGTGGAAGCAGAGAACGTTCGTGAAGTATTTTTGAGGCATGGTGCCGAGTTGACAGTCCTTGGCCGGTTAGAAATTCGGATCTGTTTCTGTTCAATAGACCCGACTGTTGTGGAAACGGAAAATGAGATTAATAGTAAACGACGCCTGGAGTCAGCAAAAAATTAACATTTTGCAAGAGAGAAATGAGTAGTGAATTGTTTCTTGGAGTGTATGTCATTGCGGGGCCTTAAATGCAATGTTCGTCTTTGCACATTTCTAAACAGCAAATAAATGCATATTTTGCTCATACAAAAGTGTGAGCGTTCATTCGCTGAATTTTTTACTTGCTCAAAATGTATGTGATCTCAAAAATCTTTGATTTCGTAATGCATAACTGTTTGTCCACTAATTAACTTGAGTAAATACCTACATCTCTTGATGGATCTTGGCCCCCTCATAAAACGCGATTTCGCAAAAAATATTGTGCATTATAACTCTAAAGCAATTTGAGCTAGAAACCTAAGTAAAAGAAATATATGGTTTTAATCTGTTTGAGAACGAAGCGAGGCCCCGCCTCTAATACGCTTAATATACGAATCTCATAAACTACTTGGGTGATACACTTTAAGTATATAACTACACTTAGTAAATATTGCTCTGCGTCGCTTCAGATAAGTTGTGAAATATAAAACGCGGTGAAAGTGCTAAAACCTCTTATCATTATATACCAAATATAATATAACGATTTCCAGGCTTTTTTCAAATTTTAACGAATCAAGCCTGTCAAAAATTTTGTTAAAATTCTCGAAAATCGATAACTTTTGTGTAATTAATTTGTAAAAAATACAAAATGTTTTATACTTTCACTATTCCTAAACCGATTCATGTTATTTATTCGGTAAATATGTATTTGCATATTTAATCTGGCGCTCAACTCAACTAAAAATACAATTATATGAAAGCATAATCGAGCCAAATGGTATCTTATCTCGAAGGTAGTCGGATCACTTGGCTCTACCGATGTCTAACCACCAAATATTTACACTTTTTTTTTTTTTATATGAGACATTAATACATATTTAGTATTTAATTTAGTAAACAAAATCACTCTATTTGATTTGACCACGCCTCAGTTCCTATGTCGCTTCGTGATTTTGATACAGGGCAGCAACAAAGTTAAACTTTGTATTCTTAAATAAACATTACTTGGCTACGCTTGGAATCTCCAGCGAAAAGGAAGCACGACTGACGCGCTATTGTAAACCTGGCTATAACCGCATAAGCGGTGTCTACGCCAATAAAGAAGTCTTCCTTTTTCTGGATTAAAACTGGTGGTTTCATTTTCAATGCTGTTCTGCTACTCGACAAATCCAAGGAATACTCATAAGTCAATAGGAAGAAGATAGCAACCAACTACCTAGTAATGGTACAAGTGCAATAAATAATAGTAACTACTATTTAAAACATTTAGAGTAATCTTCATCAAATTTTGATATCTACACAACCAATGCCAAGATGGGACTTTCACATCCAAACAACCAGTGAAATTTCGCATAACAGCTATTTTTAACAAATCCATTTTAATCTCGCGCGACGTATACTTTCATTCAAATGTTTCTCTTTATACCCTTATTTATAAGATAAGGCCAATACGATTTGTCTGAGAAGCTGCAAAAAATGTAAATATATTTGCTACATTTATTTCGTGTGTGTGTGCGGCGCGTTTGGCAATCTAAGAAAACATTTTGTTTGAATTCATACCAATGCGAGGGAGTGATGACTGGTTCAAGCTAGAGCAATAACGTAGACTCCCAATACAATAAACTATTTAGCGCCTAACTTGGCTGACGCATCACACTTAAGCTAATACCTAGTATGCTAGCAGATAAACTGCTCTCTACACCCTCCAAGTTTTGACGAAACGAACAAACAACAAACAGCAGCGCTTTTAAACACGTTGAGCTGGAAAAACCAGCAGTTATACAATTTTTCTTTCCTTTGCTTACTCGAGCAATTTGCCGAGACTACAAAGGTCTCTGGTACTATTTGAATAATATATTTAATTGTAATATATGAAGGCATATTTTCAAGAAGATTTACACTGGATGTCAGATGTGGATATGTTTTTACATAGCTTCATATTTACGTATGTATGTATATCAATGCCGTCATTACGGAATGGAGGATAGAGTCATGAGTATAAGTTCGCGTAAGTGAGGAAAGTTCTCTGATCGCCAATCACTTGGGAGTGGCCAGAAACGATTCTTTTACATATGGCTCACGATTTCCGGTCTTTGACCAAGTATCCTCTGGCTAGCCTAAGAACATCCGTTTGAAGGCGAGCTAAAGTGAGAAGGCGAAACATTCCCACCGCAGGGTTGTGCGCCCGATTTGGGACCCGCCACGTAAAAAATGCCCCCAATAAAAAATAACAAGCAACCTCGGATTAGAGACCCCTCTTTTGATGACGACCATGGCAAACGAATTAAGGAATACGATGTGAGGGCATGCACCTGGAATATCCGGTCCCTTAATTGGAAAATTTATCAAGCTACCTGGCTGCGGTGGCTGACAGAAGGTTTCAAGACTGGAGCATACTCTTGTAGAAACCTCAAAGGTGATCTAGTGACCGATGCCCAGGGGCCCAATTCTGTAACTCGATTCGAAAATGTATTCTATTCGAAATTCGGATCTAATTTATAATTATGCGAAAGTTGTATCACCCTGTGCCAAAATAAATTCGCACAAATTTCGTTTTTGCGTTATTTTATCCGAAAATTTACTTGAAAATCCAAAAATCGAGTTACAGAATATACAAAAACCGAATTCGAGTAAAGTTTTTTTTCGAATCGAGTTACAGAATAGGCCGTCAGAACTAAAATTATGGATAGAACACTTATTCAGCCTGCTGAATGACAGTGAAAGTATTACGCCAAGAGAAGGCGAACCCGATTCTCCAATCGATGACGATGGAGCAGACGTTCCATTGCCCGACCATGAAGAAGTTCGAATAGCAATTACCCCCGTCTGAAGAACAACAAAGCGGCGGGGCCGATGGATTGCTGACCGAGCCCACCGTCAACGAACTGATTGGACCTTATCAGTGTGGCTTTAGACCTGGCAAATCAACAACCGACCAGATATTCACCAAGCACCTAATCTTAGAAAAGACCCGTGAAAAGAGAATCGACACACACCACCTCTCGTATATTTCAAAGCTGCTTTCGGCAGCACAAAAAGGAGCTGCCTTTATGCCACGATGTCTGAATTTGGTATCCTCGCAAAACTAATACGGCTGTGTAAACTGACTAAGTCATGTCGTCCTCTCTAAATAGCTCTTAAAGTATTCGACGCAGTACCCGCGGGGGGAATCAGAGGAAAAGGAAGACTTCCGATCTATTGGAAGGACCTGGCGTAGCTTGGAATCTCCAATTGGCGCCACGTAGCAAAAAGCAGAAACGACTGGCACGCTGTTGTTATCTCGGCAATAATCGCGTTAGCGGTGTTTACGCCAGCAAAGAAGAAGAAGAACGGAGAAATTTATTATTTGTGTGTATCGCAAATATAAAACGTCAGACAGTACGGTCGTCATAATGTTATAACATAACTGTACCACTTTTCTGGAATACTTTCATATAAATAGTTTTACAATTGTTTTGATTTTTTATGCCAAAGCTTTACCTATCTCCGACAGCAGACCACATTTATTTGCCCACGTCCGTATATATGTACCGTTAAATGTATATCGGTTGTAATTACATTTATTTGTCAGCTTAAGTAGAGTATTTAGAAAAATTTTCCTTTAAGTAATCAGCCAAATTTTAAGCACACAATAAGATGCACAAACACACATACAAG
Source organism: Bactrocera dorsalis (assembly GCF_023373825.1). Taxonomy (NCBI): domain Eukaryota; kingdom Metazoa; phylum Arthropoda; class Insecta; order Diptera; family Tephritidae; genus Bactrocera; species Bactrocera dorsalis. Next base: position 61,539,644 of record NC_064306.1, on the reverse strand, counting down.
CGAAAACATGTTAATAGTTATTTACCCAAATGCTATCTCAGCTGCTGGCGTCATAACTCTAACCCCTTATTTTTAGTCATTTAAATAAAACCGTAAGGGATTCTCTCATGTCATTTGCTGGCGGTTAACGAAGGGGTTTAATAACTGAACGGAGATGACAAATTAAATCTGTGGCGGTCCTCAAGTGAATTCATGGTAGAAAAATCCAGAAATTAGGCAAAGTGTAGAATTTCCGATTTTTCCTTAAACAGCAGCAGCGCTAAAAGTTACTCAAGCAACAAAATGACGAGAGAGAATAAAGAGGATACTGTGGTTATTGATGAGGCGCTAGAAAGAACGGGTGAGAATCTATCTTTAAATAGTAAATTGGAAAATCATAAGTGTCGGAAAGGATTCAATCAACAGTGAAATAAATTTCTCAAATTCGTACGATTTTTAAAGTAAAATAAATAAAATTGTTCGGCAGTAGATTTATAAAACGACATAGGATCCTTACTGCCTTAACACATTCATTACATTTAAGCAGGATTTTTTTTCCAAAAAACGCAGTGCACCTAACCGTTATACTCAAAAAAGCGATAATATTGCAATTATAACGATCGGCCTTAAGCGGTTTATATCAGGAATCCATGCAGATAATAATATCGAGGTGTCTCGCCAAGTGAAAGAACAAAAAACAAAATATTTAATCCACAAATTTGGCATCCCCATCAATCCAAAATTATGTAATTTTCAGTTTCTTCTGCGAAACTTCCGAAATTCGCAAATTTCTTGCTGTTAAAAGTTATCTATTATGCAATACTATTGTCTATATAAAAAGGTTATGTGAATATTTCGCTGAAAAAATACAAAGTGAACATAGGGTAACCTCAAAATATAAAAAAACATAGTGCTTACACCTTCGCTAGATGCTTGCGACAACTGCTCCACCTATTTGTGAGCGGATAATTTCTGTTATGCGATCAGTTAAAGCACCTACAGTTTTTTAATCCTACTCTTGAGTAATGATGACTTCTTCAGAGAAAACTTTTCACTGCAGAAATATGCTCGGCACTTGGCATTACCTCTCGCAGTCATAAGCTATTTGATTTTCAGCTTCGACAGACACAGAACTTGAGTTCGTATTCTAAAGGGTGATTCCTACTTTTTTAAGGAAAAGAAAAAAAAACACAAAAACTTCAAATTTAATGGGAAATATTTATTATCATTCGAAAAAAAATCACTGGCATTTATTTTTAGAAGATCATCTATATCAAATGTTGGTCGCGGCTACATTTCACATGGTCCATCCGTTGAGTCCAATTTTCGGCGACTCGTTCCAGCATTTCGATTGGTAATTGACGAATGACACGCGAGATGTTTTGCTCCATGACCTGAATCGAAGCGGCATTGTCCGCATAGATTTAAAACTTTACATATCCTCATAGGAAAAAGTCTAACGGTGTGATTTTACACGATCTTGGCTGACCAATCGACCGGCACAAAACGTGAAATTACTTGCTCACCGAAGTGTTCTCTTCAAAAGTCCATTAATGGATGTGATCACGAGATTCAATTTCAGGCTACAATACCTCACCGGCATCATTTTTGAAGAAATATGGACCGATGATTCCACCGACCCACAAACTACACCAAACCGTTGTTTCCTTTGGATGAAATGGCAGCTCTAGAATTTCATCAATTTGCTCTTGGTCTCAAATGCGCCCGACCGTAGTGATGTCGCTTGGGAAGGTCGACTTCAGTTCTTGCACAAGCTATACGCTTTTAATTTAAGATCTCGTTGTAAAATTGGCTAAGTCGTTCCATACGTCAGTCCGGGTTGCTGCGAACGCCGCCAAATCGACTCTCGATGGTCTTCGTGTACACTCTCAGCTACGGTTGCTATAATTTCTTGACTGCGTGCTGGACGTGGTCCATTCGGTCAAATATTTATTGTTTCATAAACGTTGTTCAGGCGTAAGTTTTCCATAATAAAGTGCCAAGCAATACTGAACGAAAATAACATAACAGCTTGACACCACACATGAGTGATTTGTCCAAAAAGCTATTGAAGAAACTTCCTTTACTTTGATCACTCGTTATTATGTTATTATCGAAATTTGTGTTAAAAGAGTAACTTTTGTAAAACGATTTTATTATTAATTCAACAATTTATTCGCCTTTTGTTGTATTTTTAATATATGATATCTATGTAAGTATATATTTTTTAACTTTTCATCTTCCCACAGGTTATGGCAAATTTAACATATTCGTAATGTTCTTTTCCGGCGTCGTACTCAACAATGTGGTGCTCGAATCGGTGGGCGTTAGCTTTGCACTGCCCATCTTAGAGTGTGATTTGAATCTAACTCACCGAGAGCAGGGCATATTAGGCGCTGTAGGCTTCGCCGGTGTCATTACGAGTTCACACTTTTGGGGATTTCTAGCCGATACCACTGGTCGCAAGCGGATAATGCAACCGGCATTACTTATGAACTTTTTTATTACGGCACTCTCAAGTTTGTCGCCAAATTTCATAACCTTCGCTGTGCTGCGATTTTTAAATGGCATACTGTGAGTATTGTAGACAAATGTATATATTTTTAATAAGTGTATCTGAAATCACAGCTTATCAAGGTTAGGTTGAAGATATCTTAATCCATATCCTAAATATAACCTATATAATAATTGTGGTAGAATTGTTCGGCCTTTGCCAGTTTAGTGGTGGTTGTTGTTGTTGTAGCGACAGAAAACATTCCTGAAGAAGTTTCGAAGAATGATGCCGAGTTCACAGTCCCTGGTCAGAAAAAATCCGCGTTCGTTGCGGTTACTTAGACCCGACAAATTACTCGTCGTTGTGTGATATAGACGATTTGATCCCAAAAATTATCTGTAAAGTTGTTGAAAACATCCCTAAAGTAGATTGGAGTGATACTACCGAGTTGAGAGTCCTTTGTCATATAAAAATTCGGATCCGTTCTGGTAACGTAGTTTAGTCCTACACTAATTCAACTATTCCATAATTTTTCTAATCGAATTCTAATGGATATACTTGTATAAATGAAAGTTTCAACTCTAGTAAAAAATTGATATTCTCACATTATTGTCCATACTCCCACAGCTGGGACATGTTTCCTTTTTCTTTTGAAAGTAATAGTTCTTTTTTTTTTGATTCATTCGATGTTTTATGTCCAAGTTTTGGCTACGACGAAAAATCTGGCTAGAGACGAAAAACCTTTTAGAATCCAAAAAAATAAATAATAAACAATTGTTCAAACAAATATGTTTCCACCATTCTTTCAACAGACTTTCCGCCGGTTCCGCGACGATTTTCGCTTACCTCGGAGAGTTTCATTGCCAAAAATATCGCAGTCGTGCAATGTTAGGCAGTGCTTTAGTAAATGCAATTGTCACAATATTCTTCCCCGTCATCGCCTGGCTATTCATCAATCAAAATTGGGAATTCCACGTGCCCTTCATTAACATAGTTTTCAAACCATGGCGTTCTTACTTCTTGGCCTGCGGTGTGCCCGGATTTATTTGTGGTTTGTCAATGTTTTTCTTGCCGGAGAGTCCGAAGTATCTGCTAACTGCCGGCAGGCCTGAAGAAGCTATAGAAGTCTTGAAGCGTATGCATACGATTAATCTTAAGAGCAAGGACCGTGACAACACATACAAGGTATGCGCTTAAAAACGTTCCCTTAGGATTCCTTTTAATTTCTGCTAATATTTGCAGGTTACCACCTTACTGCCGGACGCCGACACGCCAATGGCAAAAGTGAAAGGTTTAGAAAAGAACAAATCTCTACTGACATCCTTACTGAAGTCCATGTGGCAACAGACCGCGCCACTTTTCATGCGCGAGCACTTGAGGAAAACCTTTCTGTGCAGTCTAATGTTATATATATTATTCTACAACGCCCACGGCGTCTACATGTGGTTCCCGTATATTCTAAATAACACCATGCAATATACGGAAAAGTTTACCGAGCCTTTGCGCATTTGCGACATTATCAAATTCGTACGTTCGGGTAATCTTACGATTGTGGAAGCAGTTGTAAGTACCGCTATTGGTCCTTGGTACAAGGTTGAGTTAATAATTTTTTTGTGATATTTTTACAGGGTCAGCATGGACAGACTGAAGAGTGCGCAATGCATTTGGAATTATCAACATACATGCATACCATAATCTTGGAATTTATATATGTAACACTGCTGCTGATCGTTATGTTTCTCATTAATCGAGTTGGACGAAGGCCAATGTTTTGTAAGTACCCGAAATGTGATTTTCTTTGCAAATATTTAATTTTAATAATTTAATAATTACTTTATTTCTTGTAGTTATAATCCTTTTTGTTTGTGGAATTTGTGGCATTCTAGCCTTTGCTATAAAAATACCGTTGCTGGCCATATATCTCTTGGTCGTTCAGCTTTCCTGCAGTATTGGCACAACGGTGCTCAATGCCATTTCTGTCGAAATATTCCCTACAAATTTAAGGTAAATAACGGAATGTGTCTCAATTGGCAATTAGTTAATGAGTTGAGTAATAATTTCAGCGCGTATTTCGTGATATACGTCTATTTACGTAATATTCATTCTAAATCTAGAGAAAATTTAATAAAAAAAAATGTTATGCGGGGAGGAGTAGGGTTAATTCGTGTAAAATAATGCCCATTTTTAAAAAGTGAAAGTATTATATGCATCCGAACATCTTCAAAGCAGACGTCTTTTCAACTACCGCGAAGATTGAATAGCCTATCAGATCGTAACCAAGTGCACCTTATCTGAGTACCAGGTCATAGGGGTATCGCTGGGAATAAACTGACTGACAAGCTTGTTCACTCTGCAGCTTCCTCTAGATTGGTAGGACTGAAAGTATTGGCAACAACTCCAAGGCATGCGCCAGGCCAAGTTACTAATGAGTGGTATAACCTCTACTTCTTCTTTACCGGTGTAGACACCGCTAACGCAGTTATATTCCTTTTGCTATGTGGCGGATTGGAGATTCCAAGCCCTATATTATCTAAAATTGGAGATTCCAAGCGAAGCCAGGTCCTTCTCCACCTTGTGTTTTCCAACGAAGTAAGAGGTCTTCCTCTTTCGCTGCTTCACAAGGCGGATACTGCGTCGAATACTTTCAGAGCTGCAATGTTTTTATCCAATCGGTCGACTTGATCGTACCTGGTGTCTCTTAATTCGATGAAATAATAGGATATTCACCACGGCCAACGCACATGGAACCATAAATCAGAATTCTTCTCTCGAAAACTCGTAACGTAGACTCATCAGATGTTTTCATCGTCCATGCCTCTGCCCCATATAGCAGCACGGGAATAATGAGTGACTTATAATTTGGTTTTTTAATAATTAAGCTCCCGAGAAACAATTTCCGGCTAATTGTCACATTTTAACGGGCTATTGTAAACTCTAGGAGCAATTATTCAAAATGGCTTTAGCATCTTGTGCACACTGTAGGTTCTGCGAAATGGAGCCGGAAATCCCCGAGCAGCTGATGAAAGAGGGCACAGCAGTCTGCAGACGTAGAATTAAGGCTTTAGATTTATTTATTCAAATAGGGATCACATCGCCTCAATGGTACCCAGAATTATCCTGAAATTTACTATTATTGGTGAGTCGTTTTTACACAGGAGAGGGCACAATTAACCTTAATATTATGTATACGAGTACAATAAGTGATCAAAATTTCAAAACAGTGGATACAGTACAGTAATGTTGAAGTTAAAATTGCACCGACTTTGGAAAAGAAAAACAAACTTGAGTTGGGGAAAACGTTTAAGTGTTTTGACTGGTATTAAAAAATATTTGCAACGTCAGTTTTGCTCAAACGACTTTACAATATATTTAAGGTTAGCGATTATTCTTTAGAAACGGCGCTTACAAAAACTTCTTTAATTCACCAGCTAAGTGTGTTGAGAAGAGATGTGGTTTGTTTGGCACGATCCGAGATTATAAACAACTAAAGTTCGCAGCCTCAATTTTTATCGAAGTAATAACTTCCGCCAACATCTTTAGAGAATATTTTCCATTCTAAAAGTTTGTACTTACAATTTTTAAGCCAGCTCGAAATGTTCGCCGAAGAGCGAACGATCTTGAAAAAATTAATTTTACGAATTTTTAAAACGTATCCTTGTCTCGCCTAATAATGTAAATATATTCGAAAATATTTATTTTAAATTCTATAATATCTTTTAGGGGTATGGCCGTTTGCATATCTCTGATGATCGGACGTATTGGCAGCGTCTCAGGATCCAATATTTTGGGTTTACTCATTGAAACACATTGCGAGCTGGCGCTCTATAGCCCACCGGTGGCGCTAATCATTGCCGGCGCTTTAGGATTCCTTTTGCCGAGCTCCAACAACACCGTTGCTAAGCCAAAAGATGTAGAAAGTACTTCATAACTTACCTGTTAAAGCAAGCTAATTATTGATTTTTTGCCATAAAATGAATCATAGTTTGAAATTAATTATTTAAAGTAAAAGTGAAAATAATTTGATAAAACATTTACTGTGTAGATACATATATTTAAATAATCATAAATAATAAATATTTTATATTTTTCTTAGTCCAGATTTTTGTTGTAACAGTTATTTTAAGTATGTGTAGTACTGTAAATGGCACGCTTCCGATTACTTTGGGTCGGGTGTTTACAATTATGAGGAAAACGAGCGTTGCCACATCTTAAACACTAAATATGTAGGATTTTTAACGATTTTTCTTTGTTTGTAATTTCGTGTGATTCTTTTTTTATATTAACTGTAATAATAAATACTTTCCAACATTTTTCAAGCTACAATTGAGTTGTTAACACTTTTTCCTTATACATATGTATGTGTATAATATTAGGTTGTCAAAAAAGTCCTGCGGTATTTTTTTTTTTTTTTTTGAAATTGAAATGATGTTTTGATGACTCATGCCCAGCTCTTGACCGATGCTACGGCTGCTACTATGCTGGTCTCTTTCGACCAATTCAGCGATTTTATCGCAATTTTCGACGACAGGCCTTCCGAAACGTGGCGCACCTTTGACCACCTCTACACCAGAACGAAAACGTTGAAACCACCGTTGTGCGGTGGAAATGGAAACTGTATCGGGTCCATAAACTGCACAAATTTTATTGGCGGCTTGAGATGCATTTTTGCTTTTATCGTAGTAGTACTGTAAAATATGCCGTATTTACTCCATGTTTGCGACGCTATAACTCACGAATGACTTAAAAGAAACGACAATCAATCAAACACGTGTTAGCGCGTGAAATGAGCTTTGTCAAGTACGCGTCGCGCTACGAAGCTGTGTTCCTTTGCATCCATCCGAAAGGTCCCAAAATGTCGCAATCAGCGGCTGCTAAATATGTGAGAAAGTCGAAGGCATTTGTACAGAAGTGAGTACAGCGGTATAAAGTGGCTAAAATTGTCGATGATTTACCAGAACGTGGTTCGATAGGAAAAGTGAACAAAAAAGATGAAAAAAGGATAATGAATCTGTTTTCGCGGAATCCTGTTTTAACACTCAGGCAAGGACAAGCAATATTAATGGCAAAAGGTTTAGATATATCCTACGAAACTATCCGAACCCTTCTTCATACTCATGATCTGAAATGGCGCAACACAATGAAGAAGCTTCTGTTGACTGAAAAACTTGTGACAAAGCAACTCGCTTGGACGCATGAGAATATTGATAGAGATTTTGAAAATGTCATTTTTACTGATGAATGTTCTATATGGGCGAGCCTGGTCAACTGCCACCAATAGGCTTGTTCAGCGGACCGTAAAACATGGAATAAAAGTGCATCTTTGGAGCTGCTTCTCAAAGCAGGGATTCGGCACTTTGTACCTCTTTACCGACAACCTAAATGCCGAGAAAATTATGAAAATCTCCAAGAGGGCTTTATTGCTATCTACCATACGATGGTTCATCAGAAAAAATGAAGCTTGGATTCTGCAGAAGGACAACGATCCTAAACACCGCAGCAAGCTCTGTACTCAGTGGAAAACTCAATATATGTAATAAGTATATTCTTATCCGTTTTGTCGTGAGAAAAATATGCCTCAGTTATTTCATATTTTAATGAAAAGCAATAGCAAAAAAAGAAACTTAATTTAGTAATTTTTCAAATTAGAGAAAAAATGTTTAAATAGCTAAAAATTACCTCACTAAAATTTGTATGCAATAATAATAAATTCCAAAAAAAAAAGCGACAACGGTTTTATTTTTGAGCTTTGATGGACCGTTAATATTTTGTTGGATAGCCTTTGGATTTTTCATTGCACTCAATCTGGATGGCATGGACTTTACCAGTTTTTGCGTCACTGAAGATGAAATCTTGCCCCATTCATCGATTAAACCAGCTTTTAAAGATTTTTTGCTGGTTATTTAGTGTCTTCTGATTTTTTTCTCTAAATAATCCTACAGATCTTCGATAGGGTTCACATCAGGAGTTTGGGCTGGTATTTTTAATTGTTTGGGAGTCTTGTAAAGTAGCCATTTCTTAACAATGTGAGCGGTGTGTTTGGGATTATTGTCGTGTTGGAAGACAAATGATTCTTCAAGTCCCAATTTGGACGCATAATCGTTTAAGTTTGATTTTAATATATTGAGGTAATCATATTTGTTCATTGTATGCTCAATGTATATAAGATTCCTTACATCAGTTGCTATCATACACCCCATACCATGAGCGACTCAGTATCATTTTTTATCGTCGTAGCCATATTCCGTGGATCAACTCTGTATTTACTTTTCTCCATACTTTTTCATGTCCATCTGAGCCAAAAATATTATACTTATTTCTATTTGAGAAAATAATATGTTATTATTTCTATAAATATGTATGAATTTGCATATTTAATCTGGCGATCATCTCAGCTAAAAATACAATTAAATGAAAGCAAAAGACTATTTCCATAATCGTGCCAAATGGTATCTTATCTCGAAGATAGTCGGATCACTTGGCTCTACCGATGTCTAACCACCAAATATTTACACTTTTTCTATATGAGACATTAATACATATTTAGTATTTAATTTAGTAAACAAAATCACTCTATTTGATTTGACCACGCCTCAGTTCCTATGCCGCTTCGTGATTTTGATACAGGGTAGCAACAAAGTTAAATTTTACATTCTTAAATAAACATAACATTTACATTGGTTAATAAAATTTACACGTTACATTCTCTTTTTTATATCTTCGATAACTCTGTTTTCCTTCCTTTCCTAATAAAATCGATTCGGACCACTATCTTGTGCAGACAAGATCTACGCCAGTACCGTGTGATAAGCCTCCTCAACATCGCATAAAAGGTTCTATCGAGCGTATTGTGTAAAAAAAAACCCACCGACAACAAAGTGATTGGACCTTATCAGTGTGGCTTAAGGCCTGGGAAATCAACAACTGACCAGATGTTTACCAAGCGCCAAATCTTGGAAAAGACAATCGAAAATAGGAGCGATATACACCACCTTTTCATCAATTTCAAAGCTGCTATTGACAGCACGAGAATAAGCTGCCTTTATGCCAGTATGTCTGAATTTTAGATCCCCGGAAAAACGTTTAGCAGTCATACTGTCATCAAACAAACAGTCGTCGCACTCGCGTGGCTCCCATGCCATTGTTGACAGTCATAACTTCGAAGTCGTAGATAATTAAGCTCCAGCTCTGATAGGATTCAACGCAGTACCCGCTGTGGAAAGTAGAGGAAGAAAAAGACCTCCACTCCGTGGACCAGACCACGTGGAGAAGGACCTGGATATACTTGGAATCTCCAATTGGCGTCAAACAGCGAAAAGGAAGAACGACTGACGCGCTGTTGTAAACTCGGCTATAAGCGCGTAAGCGGTGTCTACGCCAATAAAGAAGTTTTCTTTTTTTGATGAAAACTGATGGTTTCATGTTCAATGCTGTTCCGCTATCGCGCAAATCCAAGTAATATTCAAAAGTACAAACAGGAAGAAGATATCAGCCAACTACCTAGTAATGGTACAAGTGAAATAAATAATAGTAACTACTATTTAAAACATTTAGGGTAATCTTCATCAAATTTTGATAGCTACACAAACAATACCAAGGTCGGACTTTCACATCTAAGCAACCAGAGAAATTTCGCATAACAGCTATTTTTAACAAATCCATTCTAATCCCGTGCGGCGTTACTTTCATTCAAATGTTTCTCTTTATACCCTTATTTATGAGATAAGGGCAATACGATTTGTCTGAGAAACTGCAAAAAATGTAAATATATTTGCTACATTTATTTCGAGTGTGTGGGTGCAGCACTTTCGGCAATCTAAGCAAAAATTTTGTTTGAATTCATACCAATGCGAGGGAGTGATTATAACGTAGACTCTCAATACTATAAACTATTTAGCGCCTAACTTAGCTGAGGTCACACATCACACTTAAGCTAATTCAACTAGTATGCTAGCAGATAAACTGTTCTCTACACCCTCCAAGTTTTGACGAAACGAACAAACAACAAACAGCAGCGTTGTTAAACACGTTGAACTGGAAAAACCAGCAGTTATACAACTCTCCTTTCCTTTGCTTACTCGAGCGATTTGGCGAGACTACAAAGGTCTCTGGCACTATTTGAATAACGGTATAGCATGCAAAATATTTAATTGAAATATATGAATTCATATTTTCAAGAAGATTTACACTGGATGTCAGATTTGGATATATTTTTACACATCTTCATATTTACATACATCAATGCCGTCATTACAAGTATATTTCATTAGTCTAACGGCAAAATTTATTATTTGTGTGTTCCGCAAATATATAACGTCAGACGACTGTATTGCTGTACTGTTTTAACATAACTGTACCGCTTTTCTGGAATACTTTCATTAAAATAGTATTACAACTGTTTTGATTTTTTATGCCGAGCTTTACCTATCTCCGACAGTAGACCATATTTATTTGCCCACGTCTGTATATATGTACCGTTAAATGTATATCAGTTGTAATTACATTTATTTGTCTGCTTAAGTAGAGTATTTAGAAAACTTTTCCTTTAAGTAATCAGTCAAATTTTAAGCACACAATAATATGCACAAACATACAAACAAAAACATGTTAACAGTTATTTGCCTAACGCTATCTTAGCTTCTGCTTTCTATCTAACCCCTTATTTTTAGACATTTAAATAAAAACGTAAGGGATTCTCTCATGGCATTTGCTAGCGGTTAACGATGGGGTTGAATAACTGAACGCAGATGAAAAATTAAATCTGTGGCGGTCCTCGAGTGAATTCGTAGTGCAAAAATCTAGCAAGCAGGCAAAGTGTAGATTTTCCGGTGTTTTTTTCTTTAAACGCGCAGCTCTAAAAGTGACTCGATCAACAAAATGGCGAGAGAGAATAAAGAGGATACTGTGGTTATAGATGAGGCGTTAGAAAGAACGGGTGAGAATCTATCTTTAAATAATAAATTGGAATTGGAATAAGTGTCGGAAGGTATTCAATCAAGAGTGAAATTCATTCGTTCGATTTTTGAAGAAATAAATAAAAAATAAATAAAAAAATGAAATTGTTCGACGGAAGAGTTATAAAACGACATCGGATCCTTACTGCCTTAACACGTTCATGAGATTTAGTTTCGTATTGCACAGAAAATGTTAACTAACCCGGATATTTTCTCCAAAAACGCAGTGCACCTAGGCATTATTCCTAAAAAAAAACCAATAATATTGCAGTTGTGATCGGTCTACGCGGTTTATGTCTGTAATCCATGCAGAGAATAATATCAAAGTGCTTCCTCAACAAAAAAAAATAAAAAATTTGGCAACGTCATCTCCTCAATCTATTTAAGTTTCCTATTCGAGACTTCCGAATTTTGCAAAATTTGTTGCTGTTATCAGTTATCTATTATGCTATACTAGTGCTACTTTTTCCTATGCATATAAACAAGGTTATGTGAATATTTCGATGAAAAAATGCAAAGTGACATAACATAACCTCAAAATATTGTGTGCTTATAAGTATACTCTGAAGAGGATACATGGGTTTCCTCCGGTAAAAACAGAATTTTTTCAGCAATTTTTTCTCATATAAAAAATATTTTATGAAAATTCGTTATTCTCACAAACATACACTTTTAATAAAGAAGTTCTGAAATTTTCCGCTCGGTAAAAAGATCCGCCCGCGTTGGCAGGATAACTTCTTACAGCATCATCGAAAGTGAAACAATACGTGTTTTCGTTAAAACCTTTACTTAAAACTTAGACAAAGGAAAAAAAAACTGAAAATTTTTAAATTAAAATTTCAGTGAAAATTTCTCGACATTTGTTTTTCAAAAAGGTGTACTCGAAAAAAAATCCTTCGTCCAAGTCTTTAAGAATTGTATTTCAAAGACCTAAGTAAACTTTTATGAAGATCGGTTGAACAGTTCTCGAGAAATCTTGCCAACCCACTTCAAAACACACATTTTCGAGAAAAACGCGTTTAAAGACAGCGCACTTAGCCCAGCTAGCCTCGAACGCACAAGTTCTCAAGGCTGTATACCCGAAACTATTACAGCAGATTGTCCGTATGGACTTTAACATATCCTAACAGGAAAAAGTCTAACGTATGATATCACACGATCTTGGTGGTCAATTCATCAGCCCGAAATGTGAAATCATCTGCTCACGAGATTTCTCTCAATAAATTCATTGATTGTGCAATGTGTGGGAAGTGGCACCCTCTTGTTAAAACCAATGTAACGATCACGAGCTTCAGTTACATATCCATTGAACCAGAAATAAGTCTCTTCTTTGAACACAAATTTCTTACTAAAGGTGCATTTTCGTAACAAAGTTGAACAATTTGTAATTGTTATTTAGGCCTAAGTCTTTCCACGAACATTGCAGCTTGACACGACTCAATAGCTATTGAAAAAAGGACCTATTCTTCGATCATCCTTCAATACGATTTTATTATTAATTCAACAGTTTATTCACTTTATAAATTTTCTAACTTTTCATCTTCCCACAGGTTACGGTAAATTTAACATCCTCGTAATTTTATTTTGCGGCTTCGTGCTCAACAATGTGGTGCTCGAATCGGTGGGCGTTAGCTTTGCACTGCCCGTCTTAGAGTGTGATTTGAATCTATCTCACCGGGAACAGGGCATAATAGGTGCTGTAGCCTTCGCCGGCGTCATTACGAGTTCACACTTTTGGGGATTTCTAGCCGATACCACTGGTCGCAAGCGGATAATGCAACCGGCATTACTTATGGGCTTTTTTATTACGGCGCTCTCAAGTTTGTCGCCAAATTTTATAACCTTCGCTGTGCTGCGATTTTTAAGTGGCATATTGTGAGTATTTTATACAAATACTAATATTTTATTAATAAAATCACAGCTTATCAAGGTTAGGTTGAAGAAGCTGAAGCAGCTTCGGAATCCATAGCTCAAATTTAATCTACATTAAAATTGTGGTAGGATTGTTAGGTCTTAGACAGATTATTGGTGGTTGTTGTTGTTGTAGCGGCAGAAAACATTCTTGAAAAAGATTTCGAGGAATGGTGCCGAGTTAATAGTCCTTAGCCGGACAAAAATCCGGATCCGTTCCGGTTACTTAGACCCGACTGTCGTGGGACAGTCTTTATGTGCTAGACTTTTTGACCCCAAAAAAGATTTGCAAGGTTGTTGAAAACACCACTGAGGTAGATTGGAAGCATGCTACCGAGTTGAGAGTTCTTGATCGGATAAAAATACGGATCCGTTCCGGTAAAGTATACTCCGACACTAACATAATTTTATCTGATGAAGTTTTGCCCTATTCTCACATTATTGTCCATACTGCCACAACTCGGACTTGGATTTGTAAGCAAGAATCTTTATTTTCTTTGTTTATTCGATATTCAACGTCCAAGTTTCGGCTACTATTAATAGAGAAAACAATTGAAAATCGCAGAATTCGAAAAATAGTTAAACATACTGTCGAATTTAAAATAAGCAGCCAATTTTTTCAAAAAAAAAAATAATATTTTACAATTCTTTCAACAGACTTTCCGCCGGTTCTGCAACGATTTTCGCTTACCTCGGAGAGTTTCATTGCCAAAAATATCGCAGTCGCGCAATGTTAGGCAGCGCTTTGGTAAGTGCAGTCGTCTCAATATTCTTCCCCGTCATCGCCTGGCTATTCATCAATCAAAACTGGGAATTTCACGTGCCCTTCATTAACATAGTTTTCAAACCATGGCGTTCATATTTCTTGGCCTGCGGTGTGCCAGGATTTATTTGTGGTTTGTCAATGTTTTTCTTGCCGGAGAGTCCGAAGTATTTGCTAACTGCCGGCAGGCCCGAAGAAGCTATAGAAGTTTTGAAGCGTATGCATAGAATAAATCTTAAGAGCAAGGACCGTGACAACACATACAAGGTATGCGCTTAAAATGAACCCCTACGATTTTTTTTGTTAATTGCTGCTAATATTTGCAGGTTACCACCTTACTGCCGGACGCCGACACGCCAATGGCAAAAGTGAAGGGTTTAGAAAAGGACAAATCTCTACTGACATCCATACTGAAGTCCATGTGGCAACAAACCGCGCCACTTTTCATGCGCGAGCACTTGAGGAAAACCTTTCTGTGTAGTTTAATATTATACATCTTATTCTTTAGCGCGCACGGCGTCTACATGTGGTTCCCGTATATTCTAAATAACACCATGCAATATACCGAAAAGTTTACCGAGCCTTTGCGCATTTGTGACATTATCAAATTCGTACGTTCGGGAAATCTTACGATTCTGGAAGCAGGTGTAAGTACCGCTATTGGTCCTTGGTACAAGGTTGAGTTAATAATTTTGTTGTGATATTTTTACATGGACAGCATGGACAGACTGAAGAGTGCGCAATGCATTTGGAATTATCAACATATATGCATACCATATTCCTGGAAATTATATATGTATCTCTACTATTGACCATTATGTTTGTCATTAATCGGGTTGGGCGAAAGCCAATGCTTTGTAAGTTCCCAAACTGTGACTTCGGCGTAAATTTCATCTAATAAATACCTTATTTTTTGTAGTTATAATCCTTTTTGTTTGTGGAACTAGTGGCATTCTAGCTTTTACCATAAAAATACCGTTACTGGCCATTTATCTCTTCGTCATTCAGCTTTCTTGCGGTCTTGGTACAACGGTGCTCAATGCCATTTCCGTCGAAATATTTCCAACGAATTTAAGGTAAATAGAGAATGTGTGAATTTCACAATTTTTTAAAACGAGTCTCACCTAATAATATCCACATACGATATACATACATACATACATATATATGTATTTCAATATTGTATATTAAATTCTATGATTTCTTTTAGGGGTATGGCCGTTTGCATATCTCTGATGATCGGACGTATTGGCAGCGTCTCGGGATCCAATATTTTGGGTTTACTCATAGAAACACATTGCGAGCTGGCGCTCTATAGCCCAGCCGTGGCTCTAATCATTGCCGGCGCTTTAGGATTCCTTTTGCCGAGTTCCACCAAACCCGTTGCTAAGCCAAAAGATGTAGAAAGTACTTCATAACTTACCTAATATTTGATTTCTCGACATAAAATGAAGCATAGTTTGGAATTAATTATTTTAAGTAAAAGTGAAAATAATTTGATAAAACATTTACTGTGTAGATATATTTAAATGATCACAAATAATAAATATTTTATATTTTTCTTAGTCCAATTTTTTTAGTAACTGTTATTTTAAGTATGTGTAATACTGAGATTAGATAATGACATCCAATCCACGTGTTACACCGAACGGAGTATGAATTTGTATGTTTATACCATGAAATAGGGATATTAAATTTGCCACGGCGTTTATAACACCTACATGGAAACCCTAAAAAGTATAAAATAAGTCCCACTAACTGTATATTCCCGATCTACCCTCTAGTTTTTGAAATACCGATCTAAAATTTTGCACCAATCTTTTTTCTCCCCAAGAAACTGAGCCTTTGACGAAGCCGCCGATATGGGATTACTATAGCTTATAGCTTTGCTACAAACTGACTGATCAAAATAAAGTCTTTGTATGAAAAAGGCTTTTTATTTGACAAGATAAAAATCATGTATGTACGTTTGTACAGATTACTGACCACGGAACGCTATAATCTGTGAAGAAATTTTCCAGATTGGTTCACTATAGCATATACATATCTGCCATATAAACAGATCGATCAAAATCGAGATAAAGATCTTCTTTTTCATTTTGTGCCATAAAAAATGTATCTACGAAGGATATAATAGCTTCGGTGGAGTCGAAAATAACGTTTATTGTTATTTTCGAACTAGATGGACGGACTAGCCGACGTTAAATCTCCTAAAAACCATCTTTGGTCGGAAAAAATCGTTTATACCTCGATAATTCTGGTATAAAGGAAATATGGCCTTTATTATATATTAAATAAATTACAAACTGATTATCTGCCTGATGACAGATATTTATTGTCCAAATTTATGTATCTCGTAGACAAATCTGGTTCATGCTATACTCTTTGGGAAACAACACAGCCCAATTTAATTTGTTTCAAACTTTTTAAACTTAGAATCAATTATTACACATATGTATGTATGTACATATGTATACAATATACATTTACTTCTTTGATTCGACACTATTTAATTAGAGACATAAAAGTTTACTTACTTTCGAAATCGATTAATAATGCCATAAAATTTTAATTCAACGCTAAAACACACTTATTAAAATATAATTACTCTGTTGGTGCACACCCAAACACATAAGTATACCTACGTATGTGTGTTTTCAATTCACACCTATTACAATCACAGTATAACTTTGTATGTCACATTATTGATTTTCAAATCTATTTTAATTCACCACAATCAGCAATGACAATTTTCTTCATTGGCCCGCCGCTTGCACAGCCCAAAGCCTCCATGGCTTTTACGACCTCCATCCCTTGTATGACCTGCCCAAAAACTACATGTTGCCCATCCAGCCAAGGTGTCTTTACAGTACAAATAAAGAACTGTGAGCCATTGGTATTTGGTCCGGCATTGGCCATAGACAAAACACCAGGTATGGTGTGCTTCAATTTGAAGTTTTCATCCTTGAATGTATTGCCATAAATGGACTTTCCGCCAGTGCCATCATGGTTCGTAAAATCACCACCTTGACACATGAAATTCGGTATGACACGATGGAATGTGCATCCCTTGTAGCCAAATCCCTTCTTGCCGGTGCACAAAACGCGAAAGTTCTCAGCAGTTTTGGGTACAACATCCTTACGGAGCTGGAAATAACCATTTGCCACTAGAGCTCAAAACTTATAGAATCGTTTGGTACTATCTAATGAATTCTACAAAATAGTATGTGCTGATGCCGTTAGTTACATTTTTACGGTACTTTAATGCTCCTAAAATATGCGCACATGCGTGTAAAGCTGTGGTGTTTATGTAGTAGTGTATTCCAAAACATAACTAATACTATTTGACATATTTCAATATTTTATTTCAAATGATTCGTGGAGGTAGCAAACAATTTCATTAAATAAATCAGTCGACATCGAGATCATTCCAACACAACAACCAAACCAAGCTCACAAAATGTGTTTAAAACTAATATCAATAAAGCAATAATAATTCCATTATTCCAAAACGCCAGAGTCGGCAATTACAATCTTGCGCTTGGTCTTGCCAGAATCAGAACCGAAACCTTCAATTTTCTTCACAATATCCAAGCCCTCGACAACCTTGCCGAAAACGACATGTTTATTATCCAACCATTCAGTTTTCTCAGTGCAAATGAAAAATTGAGAACCGTTAGTATTCGGACCAGCATTTGCCATGGATAGTGTACCAGGACCTTCGTGTTTCAAGGAAAAATTCTCATCCTTAAATTTGGTGCCATAAATAGACTTGCCACCAGTGCCATTGTTATCAGTGAAGTCGCCACCCTGACACATAAAATTCGGTATGACACGATGAAAAGCGGAACCTTTGTAACCGTAGCCTTTTTCGCCAGTGCATAAAGCACGAAAATTTTCACAAGTCTTTGGCACAACATCTGAACGAAGCTGTAATTTCGGAAAAATTTATTTACTTTTTGCAAGACACTTAAATTTGCATTATCAATAGACATTTCCGGACATGTAATGCACATAGCTCTTTGTAATATTTTATTCAACCATGTCAGGATATGTCTGCTCAAAGATTAGAACTACTCGGCAAACACTACTGAAATTTAGAACATGTAATACTCCTATAATAAAAAAGAGAATTGATTCGTTGAAAAAAATAGAAAGTAAAACAAAAAATTGTGATTATTCTAATAGAGTTCCAAATTGAATTTTTATTCGCTCATGATAGAAAAAATAAACTGCAGGGGAATCATTATTAAACTCATGTTTCCAAACACTTTACTAGAAAGTCGAAGTACTGATAAATTTAAATGCGACAATGCTGCTTGAATGTTACATTATACTTAGCTATTTCTTTTAGCTTTTATATATATTTATATTTTAGTGTGTTGTGTTTATTTTATAACGCTGCTTAAAGCGCTCCAGACTCAGCGACGACAATCTTCTTGCTGGTCTTGCCAGATTGTGAACCCAAACCCTCAATAGCTTTAACTACATCCATGCCTTCGACAACCTTGCCGAAAACCACATGCTTGTTGTCCAACCAAGCTGTCTTCACAGTACAAATAAAGAACTGCGAGCCGTTGGTGTTGGGTCCAGCGTTAGCCATTGACAAAATACCGGGTTCGGTGTGCTTCAAGGAGAAGTTCTCATCAGCAAACTTAGCGCCATAGATGGATTTGCCTCCAGTGCCATTGTGGTTTGTGAAATCACCACCTTGACACATGAAGTTGGGGATCACACGGTGGAAACAGGAGCCTTTATAACCGAAGCCTTTTTCGCCGGTGCACAAGGCACGGAAATTCTCAGCAGTTTTGGGCACAACATCGGGGCGGAGCTGTAACATATTACAAGTTTATTTATAATGATTAGCAATTTCAATGTTAGGATTTCATTAATAATTTTAGCTTATTTACGGATTAGACGACACACCAACCAACACACGTCAAATTTAGCACATTTCCATTTTGCAACTAGCACTCATGAATTCGTTAACAAAATCACAACAATCACAAAAACGCAAGCAAAAAATTGTAAACATTGATACACATAAACACACATATTTCCAACTGTCAAATTTGCATACAAAGGCTTTCGTTAAATTTCACACCAAATGTGTTCATTACAAAATCTCATACAAATAAAATAAGCTATATAGTTTAATTTAATTTAATATAAGTTCATACAATTTACAAAAAATATTCAAAATCTGCAAATCTTTAAATTGTTTTATTCCAATTGTCCTGAATCTTCGATGAGAATTTTCTTAGATGTTTTGCCCGATTGACTACCAAGTGCTTCGATACGTTTTACAACATCCATTCCTTCCACCACCTGTCCAAACACGACATGGCGATTGTCCAACCATGTAGTTTTCACGGTACACACAAAAAACTGCGATCCATTGGTATTTGGTCCAGCATTTGCCATGGATAGTATACCGGGTCCGGTATGTTTTAAAGTGAAATTTTCATCATCAAACTTATTGCCGAAGATAGATTTGCCGCCAGTGCCATTGTGTTGTGTGAAGTCACCGCCTTGGCACATGAAATTCGGTATGACTCGATGAAAGCACGATCCTTTATAGCCGAAACCTTTTTCACCAGTGCACAAGGCACGGAAATTTTCGGAAGTTTTGGGCACAACATCTGTGCGAAGCTACAAGAACGATGTATAAGAATTTTGTACAAACATATATAATGGAACCTCCTGCATAAATACTAATTATACAAATTATAATTTTATTAAACTAATAATTTTTACATTTCTGACTCATTCAATATTTTCACACGAATACAATAAAATAAATTAATTTGTACAAAATATACACATACATGCACACGGTTTAATAATCTCACAACTAAAAAACAAAGCTTCTGTCAAATACTTGTTTCTAAAATATGACATCAAGTCAAATTTGTGTTACGTAAGCTAAGTTATAAGCGGTTTATAATAAACAACAAAGTGAAACATTCAAATACATGTAAGCGGTTATGACTCAATAATCAGCCACCTACATTGGCAAAGACATTTGTTGAATTGTAGAAAGATAAAAAAAAAGGTTAAATGACCATTAATGACAATTGGTTCTAACATGATAGTTGAATTATTTTGCATTTCATCGTACGCGCATTTAAAGTTTTTCATACAAATGTCCTCTGGGATACGAGTATATATGTATGTATCATAGAAATTGTGCTTGTTGTGGCCTAATTCTGATGGTAAATAGCATAAATAATTTAAAAATTTCGTTTATAAAAAGTCCTTTACTTTAGAAAGTTACCACCTTTATTGTTTTCGATCGATAAGCCGTTCCAGCTGGTATACAGATCATGTATTTGATATTTAAACCAAAACATTTTAAAATGATGCTAATGTACATGGGTAGGTGTGTTATAGCATGACTGAGTACAATTTTGTGGTCCTAAATTAAAACACACAAATTTACAACCATTTGGAGTATCTAATTAACCTCCCACTTCGCCCAAACATACAAATGGTTCATGCAGAATTAAGGACAGGAGGCGTAGCCTCACGACACGTCGCGACACTATTTACTGTCTGGTAAATGTTCTCTCACAACCAAACTTGCCTACATCATTCATATGTACATATGGAGATAAAATTGCACGCATTACTATCGCAGACATAGAAATTAATATTCAAATATTGTAATGGCCCAACATGAAATTGCAGCAATTATTTAGGTTAAAGAATTTCAGTCAACAGATTTTTTACTATACTTTTTTCACAAGGTTAAAGGTACTAAGACTGTCAATAAAGAAACCAATTGTTGGAATGAATCCAATGATTACCTGAGAAAACAAAAAATAACCCACAAATTCTAATATATGTACATATGTACATACATATGTAACGAATGTATATAAACATTTAGAAAAGTCTGAAGAAACATTTAAATATAATTTGTTCTAAAATTACTAATTATGTACATATTTTTAACATTCACAGTAATTCTTACTAAATCACTCCTTCCTAACTATGTATGTAGTTTTAAAATGTGTGAAGTTAAAAGTATAGGACCTACACAACATCTAAAGAGTTTCTATTATTAAGATAAATAAACGACATACCGATAACTTACATATCTTGAAAACAAAATTTGAATAAATGTATTGTTTTATAAAAAAAATACTATTTTATAAAAAAAATTACGATTTTATAAAAAAGATTTCGTGTATAGATTTAAATTACAACCCGAGATTGATTTATTTTTTAAATAAAACCGAATTCAATCGAAAATGCAGCATGTACACCACAAAAAAAAATCAATATTTAAAATTAAAACTTTGGACACTGCCCATTGAAATTATAGATACAAAAGGTAGGTGACATATCCCCATCCCTTTCCTATACCATTTACTAGAACTGTCGTACAATGCCATTTACAACTTGTTCACTCAAGGTCACATGGTCATTTCGGTTTATTAAGTATACACGTGCAATATGCATATACAAATAACAAATATGTTAAATTGATATCGATGCACACCCATCAAGCACACAATATAATACATATTATATAGTTTTTACGATTTGCTAAAAAGTGAGTTTGGTAAGGTAGGCAATGGAAAATTACTATAAGTCTCCCCTTTATAATATTACTCACACATTAATATACCTATTCTCAATATAATACAAGCAGAGCTGCAAACATCGGCATTTACACGATTTCAAGCCATCAACATATGAACACTCACCGAGTATCCAACCGGCCATTAACCGACATATCATTGGAACTGATTAAATAAAAATAGAAACGATTATAATCAAAACACTTAAACCCCTTAAAATGCAATTTAAAGAATACTTTCTAGATTATTCAAATTAACACGTGTCTCAGTTACCTTAAATAAACTATTAGATTCAATTACAGTCGCTTCAAGAACTAATAGCAAATACTGATAGGAAATTAAGAAGGGCCTTCAAATATGAAAAAACATCACTTGTTTTACTCCCAATATAAGGAATTAAAATAAATACTAAATAATAAATAATAAACAGGCCACTTAACCAAAAGTTGGCGTCATCGGCCACCGCATAACCAACACAAGCAAAATCCGGCGAAAGCAGGCTCTACGTGTGTATTCTCGTATGTATACATATGCGCAACGATGTAGAGAAATTGCACTGGGGCCCCGCCATTCGCAACTACCTACATATCACATATCCACATACTTGTAAATTGCAATTTAATCACACATTTCTCTCAAATTAATCGTACTTTTCCACATTCGGTCATGTCATCATAACCTCAAACTTGAAAATGTTAATGTTCCTTCGATTAAAAATCCCATACATTTTAACGTTTTCACCATCAGTTATTCACTCAAACCACATTTAATTCTAGACGACTAATTAGACATACTTAAAATTATGAAAATTCTATGTTACATGTATGAAATGATGCATCTCCTAAATTTTCATTAACATATGGTGATTGGAAATGCAATGCTTACCTCCATAACGATGCGTCCAAGCGGCTGTCCGTCAGCAGTCATATCAAAAAATACACGGGGAAGACCCATTTTGCCCTTATTACTTTTACTGCTATTACTTGCGAAACGAACACCAAGAAATCCTATTTGAGACTGAAATTCAAAATGAAGCTGCCCGACTTCGATTCCGGTTTGTAGAAAATTCGATTTTTTTGCCAAGATGGCGAGCGGTCGTTGCTGGCGGCAGCAGCCTCGTAACAGTGTTGCTGTTGCACCGAAAAGCGCCATTTTCACTCGATAACAACACGTGCGAATAGATAAGACCGATTAATGTTTGAGCACACTCAAATTCCAGAACACACCCAAGAAGAGACTTGCAGCCGGTCTATCTACCGGACAGTGGAAAAAAGATCAGCAATTTTATTTACCATTTGCCGGCCAAGATTAGTGTTACCTAATCATTTTTCTTAGTGATGGAAAATTTGTTATCGCTTTTGAGCAAGGCGGCGTTCTTGAATATACAGAGTTGCAATTCCTTTGCCTAAGGAGTTTTACACAAAGAAATGAATTAACAAATAATTATTAATTGATTTAGGCTTACAAAATAGAATAATAGTGAATTTAGAAATTATAGTAACACAATGTTCACATATAATATTTTAAAATAAAAATAAATTGTATTCTCCCGCTTGTATTGTTTATGTAGATGATGGAAATCTAATCTTAAAAACTGCTCTATACAGAGTTTATTTACACTCTAAGCAACTCTGAGGGTTGACAATTTATAAATTTTTATTAAACTTTTTTCTCACCAGTGACATTCAACAGACTTGGCAGCATCGTTGCCCATACTGGACATCGAAGGATGCATTTGCTTTGTTGAAGAAAACACCAATTTGACAATCGAGTATATATTTTGTAGAAAAATAAAATATTGAATTTTTCAAAACTAGAAAAGAAATCAAGTTTGTCAACAAAAGCACATAAATATTTCTAAAGTTATAAATTACAAGTTCAAAACTAAAATTAAGGTATGATATCAGGATATGTTGACCTTCAAAAGCATTTCAGTCATATCGTAAATAACAATCGCTTTAATGATTGTCTAAATGCAACATACAACAAATTGAAAAACTTTGATTTTTATATAGAATGCCCATGGGAGCAGAGCCTGTTTATCAACCGACAACCGTCTCGGTCTCCTACGAACCACGACCAGGAAGAAACAATGTCCGTTTATTACCATTTAAAATACTGAGGAATTCGCGATTTCAGGTATTGATGAAATGCTTTTTGTTTTTATTATTACCAAAGTAATATAAAGCTTGATTTAATTTACTTATTGGTAATTAAAGTGGAATCTTAAATGCCTTTCAATACAAAATAATCAACAAAAGTTTTGCAGGATAAAATATTTTTGGTTTCTTATTTGCTTTTCGGATCCTCCTAAATTTATGCTTTTAATAAGCAAAATATTTTTGAACTTACGCTTACTTATGTATGTATGTTTGCATATAAATTGTTTATAAGTGCTTGTGCTAACGCTCAAACGATAGACTGAATTGTTTACGCATTCCGTTGTATAAATGTTCATACATATGTATACGTATGTACATATATTATATATGTATGTTTATATCATATACATATGTATGTCGTGAGAAGAAATGCACCCATGCAGTGTTTAATATGCTATGCTAAAAATGCATTTAATGCTAAACTCTTTTATAAATAAAGCTTTATTTTCGTTGCCTTCACTCATTATTCTTAATTCTAATTACGATTACTTCCAGCTATTTCTACTGATCTTTGGACTGTTGTCTATTGCAACCGGTGTAGCAATATTTTCTAGCGCTCTAGCAAGCATGCCCAGTAATTTATTTTACAATAAGCATACCGAAGATCTGCCCGACAACGATATTGTGGTGACCTGTTCAGAAATTCCAACTGGAATTGTGGTTCTGGTTGTATTTTTCATAGTAACCGGTGTGGTATGCATTGGTAAGTTGCACAATTTTTATTCTTTTCATTTTACTACCATTCTTAACTTGATCAAATGTTGCATACTTTCAGGAGTCTATGCATCGGTTGTTGATTGGCGACGCAATTGTGTTTGCCGTTGCCCATTATTTGATAAAAAGAAATCATTAGCCAGACAACTGCAATGCCAAAACGGAGGTGGCTGTGGCGAAGGCATAATGGCGTTAAATCCTTCGACAGATCCGTTGGTTTCACATACACAATACGCACCGGTATCAGAGCTGCCACACCGAGGCGATGAAGAAGAACGCAGAAATTTGATGCCGGACAACAAAGATTGGTGATTTTATCATTTATCGTACATAAGTTGTTTTAGAGAATTACATTTTAGTCTTATTAGCATACATATTTATATATTTTGTTCTCTTCTAAAATTCACAGTCTCAGTAGCGCTGAAGAGTCGGACCGTATGTTGGAACCCGATCCGCGCATTGTTTTACGGCCAATGGGTCGCTTAGATGATGCTTAAGATCGACCGAAAATGAGGAAATTGGACAAATTGTGCAGCTGGCTGACGAAGTATGGCAGTAACTTTGCTATTGCTGTCGATATAATTGTAGAAATTCTACTCATAGTTTGTGTACCCACTAAATTATTACAATTTTAATTATGTTAAGCTAGTTAGAGCGGTGTGTTATGTAACTAACACTTGTTTTGAATATTTCAAATGCTTTAAATAATATATTAAGTGAGATTTTATTCATTTCTGTTGATCTTCTTAAGCATCCAGGATGTAATAAATTTTCACAGAACAAGAATTTTTAGCTCTCAATTATGTAATAAATTGTATTTTACATTGGCTTATTTAGCAAAAGAATTGAAATAATCTCGTAGTCATAAGCTACTATTTATTGCTTAGACAAAGTTCAGCAATTTGTTGATCCACGCACACACAAAAACACATTACTTCGTGTAAAATGAAAATGATAAAAAATTTAAATAAAAAAATAAAATTATGTAACTACAAATAAGTAACTCTAAATTATTAGTATTTTTGGAAAATGTCCGTTCACATACATATTTATAAGTATTTATAAATAAAGCACTTAAGCAGTACATGCAAACGAAGCTCGAAGTCATGTGGAACTGTTTATCTCGTGCAAATAATATTTTACTCTAAACGTATTTGTTGTAATTCGATTACGTACATAATTTGCTTTCATAATCAATAAAATAACGTAAATACTTATTTTTTAAATCAAATAACGGTGTAAATCATTATTTGTATTTTATAAGAATAGTAGCGATCATTCCCGGTGAACTTTTGTTAACTGCCACAACAACAGCTTTTGAAAGCTTTTAATCTTATTTGCTTTAATACAAATACCCAGAGTGTCTGCCATGAGCCATAGTGCTTAGTCACCGATAAACCGACTCAAAGAAGTAGGGTCCAAATAATATGGATTTATATCTTGGGATAGATGTTTAGCCTACTATTATTCAACAGAAGATTCTACGTGCCCGAAACGGACCTGAATTTTTATCCGGCCAAGGACTATCAACTCTGTCACTACAACAACAACAATAATTATTTATGCTGCTATAAGTACCAACAACAACCCTTATCCTCTAAGAAAAAAAAACGAATCAAACATCCGAATAAACCACAACATTTCACTTCGATTTCGATAAAACCGATTGATTCAAAAATCGATTATCTCCAAACTTTACACCACCATTTGAAAATAAAGTGATGAAATATTTTCCGTTAGCAAACCTTTGCAACCTTGTATTTTATTATATATATATATATTTGAAAATTCATTAAATATTTATTAATGTGTATATGCATCTAATCCTTAGCCAGAGGAATATTCGCATAACGCGTCGTGTTTAAAGTTATTCTCGCAAAGATGGGACAAAGTGTGTAAATGTTATATAAATATTTTTAAGTTCACATATAACCACAACACGCAAAAAACACTTTTTACACCAATGCTACACGATAAATGCATTTTAGTCTTCCATTGGTTCCTCCTCTTCCTCTTGCTCATTCTCTTCAGCTGTACCTTTTTCTTCATTAGCGGTTTCAGCTTTGTTAACCTCATTTTTATCTTCGGCCTCATTGACCTTCTCAACATCTTTGCCTGAATCCTTTGATTTCTCTTTTTCCTTATTCTTCTCCTTTTCCTTATCTTTACCTTTATCCTTTTCCTTTTCCTTCTCCTTCTCCTTATCTTTGCTGGACTTGGTACTTTCTTTAGTTTTGTCCTTCTCTTTATCTTTATCCTTATCAGCATCCTTATCGCGTGCGCTAAACAAATTGAGCGTTCGAAATATTAGCAATAATAAAAACAACGGTTAACGGCATATCTTACCTATCCGATTTGTGATCCTTGTCCTTCTCACGACTAAAGTATGGTGCTACACGGCTGTAAATGAGCGAAAGTGTGCTATGCTGATCCCGATACTTACGCTGGAAACAAAAACAAGCGTTAAGTGCTGCCCGATTTTATAACTGTAATTCCAATCTACTTACATTCAGCGCGAATAGATCTTGATCTGCATCGGAGAGTTTACGTGTTAAGCTTTTAATTTCCGACTGCAAGTCTTTGACTTTGGTGGTTGACTTGGAATGATCGCGCTGCAAATCGGTATGTTGCTTTCTGAGATCGTTATATAATTTCTCCAAGTCGCCATAGTTCTTCTCGGTGCGCTTGATTTGCTCCAATAGCTTGCCAACGTGTATGACAATGCCATTATAGTTGACTAGACCTGTGCAGCGTGCAAAAATAATTATTTTCTTAATACTTACGAGGCAATTTAATATTAGTTGTTATGTAATTACCATCATTATCATTCGTGTCGTTATTGGAAGCGATGGCGTTCTCCTCACCGCTAAACTCATTCTCTTTCGGTATGTAGATGCAGTTGCCCTGTGCAATTTTCAGCAACTCCTCACTGGGTATATCGTCAGCATCCTCAATTTTGGGTGGTGCTTCGGTGGATTCCTCCTTGTCGGTTAGTTTTCTAAAATTTTTGAGATTCCACAATATTATACTATAAACTAAATGTAAAAAGAGCTAAAAATTACCGGTAATAAAATGATTGACGTATAGAAAGCTTTCCAAGCACACGACGTATTTGGCCACGCGATAAATTCAAACCCAATACGCTGAATAAATCCTCCAAATCTTTTTCAAAGACATAACCACAATGTGTGGTGTCGAAGTAGATGAAAGATAGCAAAAGCTGTGGCTTCACGACAATCATTTTCTTGTCCGAAACATGTTCACGCTCTTTTTCCTTCTCCTTGCCGTTGACGGCCGCCGACTTGTGCTTACGTTCGCCCTCAGCGTCATCGGCGGCAATACTACGTTTCGAAGCTCTACGTTCGGATATGGATTTACCGTTGCCACCGCCTTCTTCCTTGTTGGATTTCACATCGGCCGAGACCTTTGACTCTTCGTCGACTTCCATGGTTTGAGCATCGTCCGTTTTATTACCACCATTAGCGGTCTCTTCCTGTTTGTCTTTGGCGCCATCTGCAGTCTCATTGTTTTCCTCTTTGTGTAGATACATCTCTTTGTAAATGTTGAAACCAAAATCGCGCATTAACATTTCGTTAAACAACTCAGCGAATATGGACACCTGAATATATAAGAAATAAAAGATTTAGGTTATGTCAAGTGCAAGTGTCGAAAATTGGTGGTAGATGGAAATAGAAGTTGATAAAAAAAATTTATTAAATGTATAGTATAGTCTTTCAGTTCTCTTTATTAATATCATTTTACTATTACTTGTGTCGTACTAACCTCAAAGAAGCGCTCTTTGGTATCTTCTGGACCATAATCCAACAACACTGATAAAGACATCATTGAGCAATCGAATTTACCACCTTTAACGGTTTTGTTGGGATGTACAATAATATGTTCTTTAGTCGGCAATTTATAACGGCGAATTAACTGATTTTTCTCCTTTTCGTTCAATTCTTTGGGAGTTTCCTGTGTATTATAGCAAGGCAAATTAGGTTTGTTTGACGAAAACAATAAAGAAGATAATAATAATAATAATAAAATATAATAATAATAATAAAATATAATAATAATAATAAAATGCAATAATAATAATAATAATAAATAGAAAAATGTTATAATAAAAGGTAGTATATTACAAAAGCAATAAAAAAAAAATAACTACAATAACAAAAAAAAAATGAATAAATAAATAAAAATTCTAACCACAAAATTATGAAAAAAGTAAATTTCTACTGCATTGTTACCCGTGTAGAGCTTTCTTGTGCATAATATTAAAAAAATTGTAAAAATTAAATTAAGAGAAAATAAAAATATATAATAAAAAAATATAATAATATAATAAAAACAATATATTATATCACAATAAAAAATAACATAATAAAAAAATAAAAAAAAAATTGTATAATAAAAAAAATAATAATAATAATAAAAAAATAATTATAAAAAAATATAAAAAAATAATTATAACTGCGACAGAAAAAAATGCTTATTGCTTTGCTACCTCCGGGTTCTTGCTCGAGTCATATTCATCCAGTATGACTATGTCACTCATATCCACATCAATAACATCGTTCCACTCCTCTTGCTCTTCATTATCTTCATCCTTTGGCTTATCGTTTTCCTCTTCTTTCTGTTCGACTACTGCAGTTTTGGTTTCTGCTTTCTTGGCGCTTGTCTCAACCGTTTTAACGGGCGTTGGTTGGGCTTTGGCGGGCTCAGTCTTCGGAGCTGTTTTCTTTCCAGCCTTGTCCTCCGACTTTTCTGTGTTCAAAGCCTTAGCCAAACGTGCCATAACTATATTACGAGCACCTGTTGGAGAGAAGAAATATTTCAACAAATGAAAATTGTATATATAAGCAAAAAAAATTTCTTAGTAAAGCACCTTTTGATGATAGATTGCGTGCGGCTAACTCATCGCGTATGTCCTGCACCTTCATCGACTTCAAGTCCAATTTGGAATAATGTGTAGCTTCCGGTAGGTCGTTCTGAAATCAGCGACAGTCATTAAAATGAAATGCGCACGGAGCTTTTAACAGTATTTTGCTGCTTGTTTTCAATTATTCATATTCAATTTTTAGCTAGTATAAGTATTGTTAACGATACACATATAAATATGCACAATTGGGCTTGGTCACGAGGTGTATAGATTTTGACCGATTGCAGACCAACTTTGCTGCTACTTTTGATACATTTGCTTTTTAATTTAAATATATTCAAAGGGATATGAATATGAATTTCAAAATTTGAACAGAATCTGCGCATAAGCTGCGTGCGTGCTAACTAAACGGAGCGGTTCGGTTTGAAAGTCGGTCGTTAGGCTTAAATGCTATGCTGTTTTAGCAGGCGCAATTGCGTGCGCATGCGTTACAACGTGTGCCATTGCTGCGGGCGTTACATAAACGGCACGCCTTTACAAGGATTTACAAAACGACATGCATATATGTATATATACAATGTAAAACTTTATCCTTTTTTGGTGTTTTAAAAGGACAAAGGCATTTGTTTCTAAAACTAGGCGCTGCGGTTGGATAACAATTCGTTTTATGCTCGCTTTATAGGAAAGTGAGCATATGAAAGCGTAACCAAATCGTACGTGTACAGAAACGAAATCGACGAAACAGAAAAAAAAATTTGGTTCAGTACTTCTACAACGGCATACATACAAAACATACTAAAGAATCAAGAAAAAAAAAAAACGTATTTATGTTAATAACTTATAATTAGCATTTGCATGTGTGCCTTTAGATCATCACTGTTGTCGCCAGCAACGCTTATTTCTACCTCCTCTATAGTAATAACTTCCGTCGTGGTGTCCGCAGCAGCAGCAGCAGCAGCCTCGTCGTTTCCGTTCGATGTGACAGTTGTGGCTTCTGCGTCATTTTCATTATTTGCTGTGTTGTCGGCAGCTTCCATAGACTTGTCCGCATCATCCGTTGCAGTGTCGTCTGCATTTGCAGCATCAGCGGCAGCATCGTCACCCTCACCGTTTGGCGAGGCTTCTTCAGCTAAATCAGCAGTGGCATTATTGTTGGTGGCTGTCTTTGCAGCGACACTTCTACGCGCGATTACATTCTCCACGGCGTTCTTGTAGACTTGATTGAGCTCTTGCCATTGAGCAGTGTTCGGCATGCACGAATGCACATCGGGCAAATACATAACAACAGTTTCGATACGCGGTGGTGCGTCCTTCTTCTTGTGATCTTGACGATGATAGTGAAGCTCCACAAAACGATACCTATGCAAACAATTTCGAACAAGAGAAACCCCAAGCGATTACATCGTTCATGGATCATCGATTTTCAAGCGCCGTTACGACATTTGACCACATCGCATGCAGCCCCCGTCATATTGGTAGAAGTTGCAGCAGCAGCAGCGGCAGCGGCATCATTGATGAGTTGTTGTTGGTGTGTGGCGTGTTTTTGTTAAGTTACGGTTCACCAGCAGGCACGTCGTGTCGTTTGTGGGTGTTGAGTTTTAGCACATCGAACAACAATGAGAAAAAGTAACAAAATATTAGAGAAGGAACGCAGTTGCAATTAGCCACCATCGGTTCCAGTTACAGCCAGCCAAGCCACGTGCATTCAAATTGTTGATTTTTATGTTTCGTTGTACAAGTAGTTGATGTGTTGAGATTCGTTTCGGCCGTTCCGTTGGGTTGTTGTTGTGTGTGTCCGTCCCGAATGCAGTTTGTGAATTTGTTTTTTTGATAATTTTTATTGTTATTGTATATAATGAGTGCAATCACCAGTGAAATGGTGAAGCAAAGCAGACGCATTTACGAAACATGGAAAAGAAAGAAAAAAATCATAAGGAATGTGGAAAATTTTTATGTGCTCGATTTGATTTTTTTTGTTTTGAAGTTATTTAATTTTTTTTTTGTTTTTTAATGAGAGAGGGGAAACGTGGTTTACAATCACAATAGATATATATTGTCGTTAGGAAATAAATTTTGTATTCGTTGCATAAAATTTTGTGCACTTTGCTGTAAAGAATTATACTTTGTTAATAATAAATACAATGAAAATACTTTTTCAATTCAATAATTCATAACATACGGTTAATAAGAGTCGTGTACGTCTTTTCAATGCACGAAATGGCATACATTTGAAAACTAAAGTAGGAAAAATTACATAACCTATAAGTTAGTGGGCGCATTATAATTGTAAACTTTTCAACACAATTATTTTGTTTGCCAGTATTTTATGTGTAGATGGTAGACACCTAAACACCTATAAATACTATTTAATCGAATATGAGTACTCATAGGTTATTTCTATACTGAAAAGTGTGTTTTATAATAGGCGCTCGCTAAGTATATGGGAATGCACTTTGGTGTCAGAAATTGTACTATTTCATTTTTTAAACAAAAATAAAAAAAAAAAATAAAATAAAAAAATACACTACTTACTAAAATATATATCATAAGAGACATTGAAAATACATATAGATTGAATATGCTATAATACCAACTATGCAATATATAATATTATATTATACCAACTGATCAAATTTCATCCGGACTGGTTCATTTAACCGAAACGAAAAAAATTTTATTTTCGTATGAAGTTTGATGTTGTTGTTGCAGCAACTGTCGAGGGAACGGTATAAGTTTCATCTCCGTGAGTGATGAACTCGAAATAGTCTCTCAATTTTTGAGATATCGATTTGAAATTTTGAACACGTTCCTTTCTGCCCAAAAAGCTGCTCATTTGTCGGAACTGCCTATATCGGACTACAATAGCATATAGCTGCTATACAAACTGGTCTCTTCAAAATCAAGTTCTTATATGGAAAACCTTTATATGTATTTGGCAAGATATCTTCACGAATTTGGCATATTTTATTGTCCAAAAGAACTCTACAATCTCCGAAGAAATTGTACAGATCGGACTACAATAGAATATAGTTGTCATATAAACTAATTATCGAAATCCAGTTCTTGTATGAAAAACTTTTATATTTGGAAAGATATCTTCGCGAAATTTGGCATATTTTATTGCCCAAGTCAACGGTACAATCTCCGAAGAAATTGTTCAGATCGGACTACTATAACATATAGCTGTTATATAAACTATAATTGCTCAAAATCCAGTTCTTCTATGGAACATTTTTATATTGGATAAGATATCTTCACGAAATTTGGCATTTTTGACCAATCAAAATAAAGTTCTTATATGAAATTATTTATAATTGTGATGAGTATTATAACTTTGATGCAACCGAAGTTAAGGTTGATAGTTTTATTTTTTGTGGCAGTCCGGGTCAAATTTGATCAGACAGTAATTAAGTAAATATACCTCACACTATTGTTCTTGAACCAATGGCATTTTGCTGGATAAAGTATTTTGCGAATCCCTGATTTTTTCTATCAAGTCTCTATTTTAACCCCAAATAACTATTTGTCAAGCAACAAAAATTGGGACTTGAAATACTTTTAAATAACCTATAAAACCTATTTTCAATACTTTATATTCAACTGCAGATGTCCTGAACGGTTCGAATAAATTTGCATTTGAAATTTGCTATTTTTTCAAAACATCCTTATGAGATAGTTTCATAAGTGTTAGTTAAACTATTTAATCAATTGTTAATAACTGAGTACTAAGGAAACACTATTCTCACCCCATAATCAAAAAATAACATTTGCTTTTCGAAACATTCCTTTCAACTCCAATCCTATACATATAACATATAACTCCTCTTAGAACATGGCGTTCTTTCTTAATAAAATTCGTAATATCGCCCTAAAAATACCAGAAAATACATACCATTGTGTGCATTGTGACAGATCGATGCCAGTTAAAGCTTTGCAAGTGCGTATAGCTGTACGTATCAATACGGCCGGATCCTTATCAGGATTTTCACCATCAAGCGAGGGACTCCATGGACCACCAATCGCCATGGGCTCATTTCTTCCCCTAGTACCTACGAGGAAACTAATTAAACGTGAAGGATGCACCGTGTTCTGCTCGTTGTCATTATCGTCGTCTTCAAAGCATTTTTGATAAAGGTCGGCTATGGGTGGGCATGCCATAAGCATAACCTTAGCAGAATATAAATAATCTGCATCTGATGGCTCTAGTACATCGTTATTTTGCTCGAATGGCGAATCCACAATGCGATGCATTATATGAAACTGACATGGGCGGCGTAGTGAGAAAGCATTTTCAGGTGTGAAAACTTTAGGCCACAAGATGTTGGCATGAAAGAAGTCCGATGGAATGTACAATGTTGAGTAACGTTGACGTAACTCTTGCAAATCAGCAGAATTACTGGAAATTTTCAAATTAATATGTATCAAAATATATTTTCTAGTAAATGCGTTTTTTTTTTGTTAACTTACTAGGCTAATATGTTTTTGGGTATTTGCACCATATAGCGTCGAATAGCACGAGTACGACGTCCCTTCGCTGGT
This sequence comes from Bactrocera dorsalis, assembly GCF_023373825.1. Taxonomy (NCBI): domain Eukaryota; kingdom Metazoa; phylum Arthropoda; class Insecta; order Diptera; family Tephritidae; genus Bactrocera; species Bactrocera dorsalis. The sequence goes on along the minus strand of NC_064306.1, from coordinate 61,505,660 downwards.
GGACGATGTGGACTGCGTTTAACACGATCCCCACGCTCTCTATCACGTTCGCGTTCACGTTCTCCTTCTTTTTCTCGCTCCTTTTCACGTTCACGCTCCCGTTCACGATCTCTACGTTCCAAAGCGTGATCAGGCTTGCCTTCAGGACGAGCACGTTCTCTTTCGCGTTCATGTTCACGATCTCTTTCATGGCCTCGTCCCATACCAGACATGGTACGTTCTCGACTTCGTTCATTATCTTCACGACGACGCTTCCGGTCTCTTTCCAACTGCTTTATGGAAAAAGTATATTTTTAATTTAAATATATGTTTTTTGTCGAAATATGTTTACTTACATCATCACTATCACGGGAGCGAATATTGCGTTCACGTTCGCGGCGGTCTCGGTCTCTGTCATTTCTTCGTTCACCACGCATAGGTGAGGAGTGGCGCGGTGAGCCATGTCGTTGTAGCTGCATCTGCGCCAGTTGGTATTCATTCGGTGGCGGTACGGCATTATAACCACTTCCACTTCTACCGCCGCCGCCGCTGCCCATTAAAGATGGCAATTGCTGAGTTTGGTGCGACATATTGCCACTTTAGAAAAAACAGTAAACATACATATAAAAATTTTATTTTTATATTGTAAATATATATAAATTAATAGCTTACCCCATTAGTTGTATCAGCGTTGCATTCCACTTAAATTGTCCGGTTGTAGAATAGGAGGCTTCGAACAATACGCGATCACCCAATTTAGGAATGGCTCCCTTACAAGCATTGCGGTAGAAAAAGACTTCATCGTTGATAAGTCCGCATTCATTATTGATTTTAGTTACGGTGCCTATAGAATTGGTCATCGTTTGTCCACCGGTATTTGGTTGCTGAAAAGCAACTGGGTTCAAAGATGTCGACCGCTGCTGTGGGTAAGCTACAGAGGGTGCACCGCCACCACCTTGCGAAAAAATGGCCGAATGTCCAAAAGCCGACTGGGAAGCAGCATGTTGTTGCTGCATAAACATTCCGCTTTGATTATTTCCGCCCTGATAAAAACCGCCTTTTCGCTGCCAAGGCTGATTTTGTTGGCCACCATAAGACATTATTATCTTTTTTAAAACAAATCTATTAGCAGAAAATTAAGTTTTTTCGTTAGTATTACACGCTTATACACTTTTCTTGCTATGCCGATAATTGCAGTTGTCAAACTTGACAGGGTGGTTTTTTACACAACGCAGTATTGCATTTGGATGGTAGTATTTATATTAAGGGTGTTCACGCTTTTCTTGTTAATTTGGTGATTAATTTTTTCGGAGATTGTACCATTATTTTCGATAATAAAGCGTGCCAAATTTCGTAAAAATATAAAAATGGTGCTATATGTCCGATGTTGTCGATTCCCACAAAAAAAAACAGCCTCTTGCGGGACTATATATATATTTTTTAGCGGTGTTATTATTGCGTATTTCGAAAGATATCAAGCAATATTTTTCATTACCTACTCTCTGAACGATGTGTTATGGATACTTAGTATATTTATAATATCGTTAAAACAGGTCTTACCTAGGCGAAAATTATTTGCACTGGTTTTTCAAAACTGAGTAACTTTTAGCAATATGGCAATCTAAACTTGTTACTACAAAAAAAAAGAAAATAAAATGTAATAAAAGTTTGTTTTGATGACAATTAAAATAAAAAAATATTGTAAACCAAATATATCAGTGGAAATACAAAATTTCTAGTTATGAGCGGCGCAAACGGAAGTAATCGCGTCGATGTTATCGGACGTCCGGTTGTTACAAGTGGGTACCCCTGCAATTCCTGTGTATGTACTTCAATTTTAAATTGCAATATGTTTTAGCCGAAAATCAAGCCAACAGCGCAATCGAAAAAGTTGCCTCTGTGACTTCGTTTATGTTATTTTTAGCCTTTTTCCCGATTTCAATATTTGTATGTCTGGTTGTAATGTTGGAATTCCAACGTGCAGTTGTGTTTCGTTTGGGACGATTAAGGTAAACTCACTGTTAACAATTATTTGAAATATACCCTTCCATACAGATTATCTTTAACTGTTTGTAAATATTTAGGAAGGGTGGTCCGCGCGGTCCGGGTATATTTTTCATTTTACCTTGCATTGATAGCATCGTTAGTGTCGACTTGCGTACGGTTTCAATTGATGTGGCGCCGCAAGAAGTACTCACAAGAGACTCAGTGACAGTTACACTCGACGCTGTCATCTATTACCGCATAGACGATCCTCTACGAGCAGTCATTCAAGTTGCTAATGTTATGTCATCGACAATGTTGTTAGCTCAGACCACGCTACGTAATGTGGCAGGCACAAAAATGCTCATGGAGCTATTGGCCGATAAAGAATCCATTTCTAAGTCTATCGAGGATATTTTAGATGTAGCAACCGATCCTTGGGGAGTCAAGGTGGAGCTTGTCGAAATGTAACTAAACTGCTTAACTGTATGCGTTGAGAAGTAGTTAACATCACTCCTTCTGATTTCAGCAAAGATGTTCGTCTGCCTTTTTCGCTGCAACGCGCTATGGCCGCCGAAGCAGAAGCTACACGTGAGGCCAAAGCGAAAATTGTTGCTGCAGAAGGTGAATACAAAGCGTCGACTGCGCTCAAGCAGGCTTCGGATATAATCGGAATGAATCCAATTGCCTTACAGGTATTTCTACTTTTCTTTCTTTCGAGATGAAATTGTAATATTTATTTTTCAGTTGCGGTACTTACAAACTATGAACACAATATCGGCGGAACGCAATTCAACAATTATATTTCCGTTTCCGATTGAGCTGATGGATATTTAGGTTTTTTTTTAATTAGAATTGTGGAACGAAGTGTTTTTTTTATTGATGTGTAATACCTTAAATTGGACGTATTTTAAAATCACCATTAGAGATCAAAATGGACTGAACACCTGAAAACCTTTAATCGTCTCATGTGAATAAACTGTGTCAACAGTAAAGTTCTTATCCATCTTGATGAATTATAATGTCCGTTTTGAATTATAATTTGATGATAATTTTTGCCGTATCTGAAGAAGTGAGCGAATTGTATAAATTATTTCAGCGAGATTCTTTAATTATCCTTGTTATCCATACTAAAAATTCCATGGAGGATGACAATTCGAAATTTTGGTACCACTATTAACAAATCATCCCGGCAGTCACCGGAATCGCCTCCTAGAAGTTTCATGAGGTCGACTAGACTTCGGACGCAACTAACTTCCGACAAGTACTGAGCCCCATTCACAGTGGAGCCATTAACACCTGCACCTCTCAGTGAATGGCGTATTTGGAGTCAAGCCACCACCCATTGCGAACGAAGAGCTCGACTTGCCGCGAGAGTGACCCTTGCGTAGAATCGTTCTGGAGCAGGTTAAACTTCTACTTATCCGGAATAGACCCTGACATATCAAATATATGTCCAGTGTGCAATGAGTCCCCACATGACACTCTTTGCGTGCCCTGCTAACTCTACTCTTCTGACACTTTTCTCCCTTTGCTCCGACCCGTCGAAACAGCACGTTTCCTGGTCCTAACGTCGACTCATCAGATGTTGTCATCGTCCATGTCTCTGCACCATACAGCAGGACGGGAATAATGAGTGCGATCTACAACTAGCAACCATGAAATGTAAACAGAGTACCCTATATATACAAGAAACTGAAAGCAAAAGCCAATAAAATAAAATGTCAATTGGAATAAAATTAAAGTCTTTCAGAATTCACATTTATTTTAATTTGTTTCGCAAAATTTTCAGTCAACAAAAGATGACTCGTCAGCGAAGAGAAGTCAAATATTTTGCAACAAGTGAGATTGCACACACAAAAACATCATATAATTGAGGTTGCAAAATATTTTCAGGTGAAAACAATCCACCCAGCGGCATCGAACAGGCCGTCGTCTTCATAAGCCACATATTGATAATACTAACGTTTCCGCTCTCGATCTTTCTGTCTCTGATCGTCCTATCCGAATATCAAAGAGCCGTCATATTTAGATGCGGACGTTTGAGGTATAGCTAATTTCCTTATTTTTTTCGTATATTATTATTAGAGACTTTATTACTTCGTTGCAGACGTGGTGGAGCACGTGGTCCGGGTCTAGTCTTTAGAATACCATGTGTAGACTTTTGTGTAAAAGTTGATTTGCGAACGACCTCGTACCATGTGCCAGCACAAGAAATTCTCACGAAAGATCATGTGACAATCAGCTTGGACGCTGCGGTTTACTATCGCATATTCGACCCCTTACTGGCGGTAATACAAGTAGAGAATGTGCATTTAGCCACCAGCATGTTGGCGCAAGCGACGCTGCGGAATGTAGCCGGACAGAAGCACGTTCTGGAATTGATGTCCGAAAAGGATGCGGTCTCAATGGCCATGGCGGCGTTACTGAAAAGCGCTACAGCACCATGGGGAGTATTAGTTGAGCGTGTTGAAATGTGAGCTCTTTAGTTTCACCAAAAATAAACCGTTAGTGATGTAAATGGTAATTTTCAGCAAAGACGTACGCCTGCCACTCCAATTACAGCGTGCCATGGCCGCTGAAGCCGAAGCTATACGCGAAGCAAAAGCGAAGGTGGTTTCAGCCGAAGGTGAATTGAGCGCCTCGAAATCTTTGAAGGCCGCATCCGATGTTATAGCAGCAAATCCCGTAGCGCTGCAGGTCGGTATCTATATAACGGTATATGAATAGTTTTAACTTCAGATTTTTAATCATCTTAATTTTAGCTGCGCTATTTGCAAACACTGAGTCTTATTTCCGGCGATCAGAATAAAAATATCATATTTCCATTCCCCGTGAATTTGATAAGACAACTAATGATAGGCAAGTGCGCCGAACCTAGTCAGGGAAGCTCATCCAAGAAACGAGCTTCAAGTAATCTAAAGGACGAGTTAGGTAGATGTCTTGGGCCGTTTTTTCAATGTCTCGTTAGCAACCATCATCTATTAAGTTCTGATTAACTTAACCAAGACTCATTCTTTTGGTGCTAGGCAGACATTGAAAAAGCGACCCTTACTATGTAAAAACACTTTTAATTGAATTTAATTTATTTAATATTAATAATTAGAAATTAACCGAGAGGTGGACGAAGCATTAGAGGAAGCATATAGAGTTTTGGACTGCAAAATTGTAAAATTATCACAAGAAAGCTAAAAGGAATATAAAAATTTGGGCGAGTACTTCAATCTACTCCGTTTGAAAAACGGCGGCTTGATTTGCAAAAATCTGTCGTAATTTAAATTATACGTAATATAGTAGTTATTTGGATAAAGGTACAATAAATATAATCGTATTATTTAAAAAAAAATTTGAAAAAGATCGATTCATCTGATCAAATTTGACCCGGACTGAGCCCATGACCATTGGGCAACGCATATAATTTAATGCTATGGCTAAGAATACAGCACGAGACCATGTGTAGAAGTTCACGCAAGTGAGGAAAGTTCTCTTACCGCCCTTCACTTGGGATTGGCCAGAAACGATTCTATTACATATGGCTCCAGCAGCTCACTACTTCCGGTCTTAGACTAAGTATCTTCTGGGTAGCCAAAACACATCCTTCCCCATGGTAGTGGGTTAGGGACGTAAAAAAACACACCAAAATATCCGTGCCGTTCGATACCAAACGAGGTTGGCTTCTTCAATCTAATCCTGGAGAAAATAATTCCAGCTGCAGAGTTTAATCGAGAAGGTACGATCTTTTATAGGAGTGTATCCGACTGAGTACCCAATAGAGAAGTTAAGTCCTCTCTCTACGAACAGAGACTAATTTCTACAAGTCACTCATCATTCCCGCCCTGCTATAAGGTGCAGAGGCATGGACGAAGACAACATCTGAAAGTCGACGTTACGAATTTTCGAGAGAAAGGTTCTGCAGAAGATTTATGGTCATTTGCGTATTGGCAACGGCGAATAGTGTAGTCGATAAAACGATAAGCTGTAAGAGATATACGACGACATTGACATACGAGTACATAGGTCAGCAAATTAAGAGACTGCGGCTGCGATTCAAGATCCTCCAATTGGTCTCCGTCTCGTCTCTGAATGCCTTATCTCGTATAAAACGATCAGAATGTTAGATATTGTAAAAACTATCGATACAGTTAGTATCAAAAATATATTCTACACTACAATTGCTTATGGTTTCTGAAACTAACTGATATTTAGTACCACCCTAGCCCTTCTTTACAACTATCTACATTTATTTTAAAAGGCAACATTTTGTTGAAAATATTTTTTATACATTGAAAACATTGAGTTTAAGCATTAGCTATGGCTGGCAATACATTTTCGAATATTTCTATGCCCTTCAAATAGACGTCAGCCTGCAAATACTCATCATTATCGTGCAGTAGAATCGGCGTATTCGCCATCGGACAGAAACACAAAGTTGGTGTATTCAATTGACGCACGTAACGACCGTCTGTGACGCCGGGCAGCACTGCGGTACGCACTTTCAAACCACTGAAAAAATTTTAAATAAATTGCTGCTAAATAATAAAAAGTTTGGGAACACCTGAACATACAGTTTTTTCAACGCATTTTGCATAGCAACCCAATAAAGATTGGTTTCATTTATAACCGTGGGCGGAGTTTTTTTGTCTTGAGTAGGGAACTTAATTATTATATCACCGCCAGCTTCTGCACACCAATCTTTGAGCTGCAATTAACAAAAAAATCAAATTAAAAATCCATAAGAATTATAAGTAACCATTTTGCTAACCTGCTTTTGTAGCGCCTCAAGATCTTCTTCGATACCCAAGCGTAGATCGAAAGTTGCCTCAATCACTGGCGGTACGACATTGTTCTGCAGGCCACCTTTCACTACTGTCAAATTAACAGTACTCACATTACCAAGATCTAGCAAGGGATCGCTGTTCAACTGATTTTCCGCTTTTTTTCTTAGCTCCAACATTTTACCGAGTATATATTGGAATTTTTCAGCAGCTGTATTTTTGTGCAACAAGGATCCATGTCCAGTTGTGCCACTTATAATGAATTGAACATCTAGACATAAAGTTAATAAATGATATTACGAAATTTATTCCAGCCTTTTGTTTTTGTACTTACACCAAATAGTCTTTTGCGCATAGTATACGACATATTCATCGTTTACGTTCACCACGCCTTCGTCTAAACAAAAACCGACATTCAGTTTTCGAAAATCATCGGTGTGTACGAAACATTTCATGCCCAGAATACCACTTATTTCCTCATCTGAAATATTTGTAAATGTAAGTAGTTCAAGCACTTTGGCATATATTTTCTAACATAAAATTCCTGAATATCTCCATTCCAAATCGAATTATCATACAATAATTTTGATGCTAAAATAACAATAATCCCACAACAGACCGCTTACCGGGCACGAAAGTGACGTGTATAGTTCGTTTGAATGCAGCGCCTTTCCTTTTAAGCGCTCGTATAGCTGCCAAGTACTGCATGCCCAAGCATTTTATATCCTGTGATCCACGCGCAAATATGCGTCCTTGCTCGTCTATCTCGGCAGCAAAAGGTGGATGCGTCCACTTTTCCGGATAAACCGGTACCACATCCATATGCGAATTGAGCATAATTGTTGGTAGTTCAGGTTGTTTGCCCAGCCATGTCATAATTACTATGGGCTTGGTAGGACCGCCTGGATAGCATATTTGTACAGGTAGACCCAAATCGTTGGCTTGCTTTTTCAAAAACTCCACACATGGTGCTATTTTTTATGCAAAAAATGTAAGTTTGAATTAACTTTAGTTTTTAACAATATACTCGTATATTATATATTGTATTTAACGTACTGTAATCTACATTTGGATGCACACTCGGTATTTGCAAATATTCGCGAAACAATTGTATCTCTTTATTGTTCTCCCAGTCGCTCATATTTTCAACCATAAATTTGAATTAATGAAAATTAATTTAGATTTTAAGTCGTAATTGGTTTTATGAAAATATTTTTTTGTTAAAGTGTGCGTATTATTTTTGCTATTAACTCTTATTATGCCCACTTGCACTTCAGGGCGCCCACCTGCTGAGTAAGTACCTATTGAACTGTTTGTTATCTCGCCGAACTTCTCATTATATACTATCAATGTGAACAGCAAGGAAGTAGGTAGTATATATTTTGCAGACATACCTGAGATTTATCGATTTTCTATAAATATCGATAACAATATCGATTAATACAAAATGTATCGATTTTAAATTTAAAATGCACAGATTTGGTTGAAAAAAGATATGGTTATCATTGAAGCATCATAAATGATTTCACTGACAATTTCGGGGAAGATAGTAGATCAGAGTGATGAAATTAAGTTCTTGAATGGAGTCATGTGTAGAATTTCACGAAAGTGATGGAAGTTCTCTGAGCGCCATTCATTTGGAAGTGGCCAAAAACGATTATTTTACATATGGTTCAAGCAACTCAGGACTTCCGGTCTTGGACGAAGTATTTTCTGGGTAGCCAAAGAACATCCGTTTGAAGGCGAGCTAAACTGAAAGGGGGAACCATCCCTCTCCTGAGTTGTGCGCTGGGTTTGAGACCCGCCACATAAAAAACGCCCTCAATGAAAACGAACCAACAGCTTCGGAAGAGAAACCCCTCTTTTGATGACGATCAAGCCGATCATTTACCATATAAAAATTTATAGTATATTTTTTAAGGTCTTCGACTTTTCCTTCGGGGTGTTACAAACTTCGTGGCAAACTTAATATACTCTGTTCAAGGTATAATTAACTTTTTGATAATAAATATGTATCGATATCAGGTATATCAGGTCAGCGCTATCACTTTCGAATTGCATTTTTTTCTTAGAACGTAATGTTTAACAAGTGATAAGGAAAGATTTGCATATACTTAGCTCAGGCTATATAACGGGTGTGTTATTAGCTTTCAGTCTCTTTTCTATCTATGAACCTTATCAACATCATTATATTATGATAAACAGTAATTATACAATTAAACTGAAATCCAGTGATCGTTACAAATGTTTATTTAGACTTAATTGAATGCATTTACTGCATATGCATATAATACAGTTATAACCGATTTTTATACTGTAAAAAATGCTTAGTAAAATTCTGTTACCAATAAAATTATATTTTTCATTTGGAAATTAAAAACTTTGTAAAAGTATTTAACATTTAGAGGGTTGAAAAGTTCTAAGGATTTTCCCAAGGAATTTTGAGAGTTTTTTGATTTCTTTTACCACCAAAAATTAATTCGAACCTCTACTGTTACCGATTATACTGTCTAAAGTAAGCAGTAGTCCAGATGCGGCCAGCTTTGAAATCGTAGAATTGTGTTCCAACAGAAGAATACCAGGTCAATAGGGGCTCGCTAGAAGCTTCGGGAGCTTAGTTGGAGGTTCTTATTAGTCCACCCTATAATTCGAACACGGCGCCTAGTGATTATTATACGGAGGCTGCTATATATATTTCTGGCCTAGGCAACACTAAGTGTTGCCAGGTGCAATCTGACATTTCCATTGGAAAGTTTGACATTTTTTAGCATAACATCACTCAGAACGTTTTGTCATTTAATCGTGAATTGTTTTATTTACAGGGAATTAAAAAATTCATCTCGGCCAAAAAATGGAATTAACTCGTGAACATTTTCGTGCGATCATTTTTCACAACTTTCGACGTGGATGATCACGACAAGAGTGCATCGATGAACTAAAATCTGTGTATGGCGACGAAGCACCATCGTATAGTATTGTGAAAAACTGGTACAACGAATTCAATCGTGGCCGACGCTCGCTCAAAGACGAATTCCATGAAGGTCGTCCAAAAACAGCCGTTGTGCCAGAAAACATCGATGCCGTACGTGAACTGATAATGCAAGACCGTCATGTAACATACCTTCAGATAGAGGCATGCCTATGCATTTCTCCCACCAGCATACATTCGATATTGCATGAACACCTGGCCGTAAAAAAGGTTTGTTCTCGTTGGATCCCGCACAATTTGACAATCGCTCAAAAAAAGGCTCGTGTGGACTGAAAAAATACGATCGCGGTGCTTCAAAAGACGTTTATAAGATCGTCACAGGTGACGAATCGTGGATCTATGCGTATGAGCCCGAAACAAAACAGCAATCGACCGTGTGGGTCTTCCAAGACGAGCCAAATCCAACGAAAGTTGTTCGTGGAAGAAGCACTTTAAAGCAAATGGTCGCCTGTTTCTTCGGCAAAACTGGTCATGTGGCGACTGTTCCGCTTGAGCAACGTAGGACGGTCAATTCTGAGTGGTACACCACCATTTGTTTGCCTGAAGTTCTCGGAGAAATTCGAAAAACGAACAAGGGAAGACGAATCATTGTGTACCATGACAATTCGAGCTCTCACACATCGGCTCAAACCAACGCCTATTTGACCGGCCAAAACGTCGAATTGATGGGTCATCAGAAGATGCTGTTGAAGCATTCAAAAACCATGTTTTAGAGGTGTCTCAATCGGAGTGGAAAAGTGCTTCGAAAATTGGTTTGAGCGCATGCAAAAGTGTATAAATCTTGATGGAAAATATTTTGAAAAACAATAAAACCATTTTCGTTGATAAATATTCCTATTTTCATTATTAGGCCAAAAATATATGTATATAGCAGCCCCCGTATGTCCCGTGTATGACGAATAATTTTGCTGGTGAAAAATTCGCTTCAAGAAGTTTATGGAAATCGACTGTGTGAGTTTTTAGCCAATAATTCCCATACCGAGATTATGATATTACCTTCAAAAGGGCAATAAGTCATCGAACAAAACGGAACATATTTAACCTAAATCGAATCATTATAACTGCATTAAATAAAGCCTAATTTTATTTTATACAAAATAATGGTTTTCTTTTTATTAGACTTTACATGATTTCGCTTTGTTCGAAAAATTAAAAAAAGACACACATTAAACAATGCAATATACTCGTACCACCATATATTATTCTGTACCACTTATACAAACTCGTATACCTTCATATACCATACACCATAATGTTCTTATTGACATATAAAATCGTAAAAACTATAAAATAATATTGGCATAACATTGAGAACACTTGTAATATATTCTCTTGCTTCTGTCCCTTTAGCTTCAGTTTTATCATAAATATCATGTCAGTAAAGTACGGCAGTATTATTGCATATAATAACCATATAAAATATGATTAAGTTAGGGGACAGCTGAAGTTTATGCGAGGCAAAGTAATATATTGATCGATTTTATAAATTTATCATACCATATCATACAATGCTACAAAACAATTATAGGTGGGAGTACACTTATTATTTTAGGTATCCTGCATAGGTATCTAATATTAAATTAACCAGTGAATGTAAGTTATATACCCGTCCGATCAAATTTGACCCGGACTGACCAAAAAACTACATTTATAGGTATTACGTAGGCTGCATTTTATATTTCGAGATTCGAGAACAAATACAAATTTTAAATCACTTTCTTGATTTCAAAATATTCTCCATTAATATCTATAGACTTTTGTTTGCGTTTGAACTAATTTTCGAAGCACTTTTGCCACACTGATTAAGGTATCTTTGAAACATACCTTTTGAAAACATCAACCGCTTCTTCTGGTATCGAAAAGCATTGACCTCTTGGTTTAGAAAAAGAAGTCATTCGATGTCAAGTCAGGACTAAACGTTGGATGACTCATCAAATCGATGTTTTGAATGCTCAAAAATGTAGTTGTTTTAGTCGACATGTGAGTGTTTTCGGTGACGTGGTGAAGATGTTCCATCTTCGGTGGTTGGTTTTTCTGATTTTTTAAAAGGAAACTGGCAAACAATGGGTTCTATACCACTCAAAATTTTCTTCTGCGTTGTTCTAGTGGTATCTATAAACATAGATAAACAGTCGACTGCTGTTTACTTTCGCACTCCTTCGTGTACATCTACGATTTATCACCTGTTACGATGCTCCGAAGCATCGCTATCGTTTTTCAGTAACGTTTCTCGCGACCAATCGCCGCGAGCCTTTTTTGAGCGATTGATAAATTGTGTAAGAACCAAAGTGAACAAATTTTGTTTACAGTGTAAATCTTCATGCAATATTGAATGTATGCTAATCCCACTAATGTCTATAGTTGTCTCTATCTTACAATAGGTCACATGACGATCCTGCTTCTATTAGTTTGCCCACAGCAGCAATAGTTTTCGGAACAATAACAGATTTTGGACGAACTTATCGATTTGTCTTGGAGTGTTCTACGACCTCCATTGAATTCACCAAACCATCGATAAACACTGGTCTGTGCACTTGTCATTGATAAAGCTTCATCGTCAAAAATTGAATTAAGTTCATCTATGCACTTTTGCTGAGTTAATTCACGTCGAAATTTGTAAAAAATAATCGCGATATAATGATAGCGATTTAATTCCATTTTTCGTCGAAAAGAATATTTTAAGTTACTGTAAACATCATAAATAGCACTTTTATGTCAAAACGTTCTTTATTTCAAATTGCTGATTTTCTATATTAGGCCTTACGACTTTTACACTGAATAATTCAAATAAAATATTAAAATCGGAATATATGTAAGTTAGAATTTCAGTTTAATTATTTTTCAACATTAGCAACAGCCGTTATAACGTTTTTGTAAATTTCAATGCCCTTTAAGTAGACGTCCGCTTGCAGAAACTCATCGTGATCATGCAACAACACGGGTGTGTGATTTATAGGCGAAAAACCTATGGCGGGCAAGCCCAGTCCGCGTATATAATAGCTATCCGTGCCGGCAGGAAACACGAGTGGTTGGATTTTAAGATTTCTAAAATAAAGCGAAAATAAAATTTTGAAACTTAAAACTTTCCAAAAGTCAAATACAAAGCTACAAAACATACAAATCTTTCATAGTTTTCTCAAATGCCAACCAATATGGATTGGAGTTATCAATTTTTGTAGCCGCAACCTGTGGCTCTTTCTGCTCATATACGATTTCCACACCACCGCCAGCTTCTTCGCACCACGCTTTGAGCTTTGCAACGAAAAAATTCAGAAATTGTGTGGGTAAAAAAAATCATAAACTCTCGAATTAAAGTATTATTTATATACTTAGAAATCTGTTCCCATACCTGTCTATCAAAAACATCGTGGTCCACATTCAATGCCAAACGCATGTCGAAAACGGCTTCCATAACCGGTGGCACTACATTGCTTTGTACACCACCTTTCACAACGGTTAAATTGATGGTTGTGACATCGCCAAGTTGCAAAGATTTATCTTTAGCCAAACGATCGACTTCGTGTTGTCTAAACTGAAACAATTTGGTCAGAATATAGTTCAACTTTTCGCCCACCGTATTTTTGTGCAACAGCGAACCGTGTCCGGCATTGCCACTAATTATAAAATGCACATCTAAAACAAGTAATAAAATAGTCAAAATAAAAAAATAAAAAATATTTGAGATTTGGTTTTGCTCACGCCAAAGACTTCTTTCCGCATAGAAAACTGGAAATGTTTCATTGGCTGTTGCAATGCCTTCGTCGAAACAGAAGCCAACATTTAGTTTTTTAAAATCTTCAGATTGCAGAAAGGCCTTCATGCCCATTGGACCAGTGATTTCCTCGTCTGTGAAGAAACCATAATTCATATTGTATATTTCAGTTCAATTCTTATGTCGTTCTTGCGCACCTGGTAGAAATGTTACATGTACTGTGCGTTTCAGTGTCACGCCGCTTTTACGCAGCGCGCGTATGGCTGCCAGATATTGCATGCCCACACATTTCATGTCCTGTGAACCGCGTGCGAATATTCGACCTTCCTCGTCGATTTCGGCGGCAAAAGGTGGATGTGTCCACTTGTCGGGATAAACTGGCACCACGTCCATGTGTGAGTTCAACATAATGGTCGGTAGTTCCGGCTGTTGCCCCACCCATGTAATTACGACAGTTGGCTTCTCCACACTGCCGGGATGAAGCACCGCAATTGGCAATCCTAGCTCATTGGCCTGTTTTTTCAGAAACTCCACCGTGGGTGCTGAAAGTTATGAAAAATGTTTTACTAATCCGATATAATATGTAAGTAGTGCATTAAAAATAGCCAGCAACTTAATATGAGCTTTGTTTTTTATAGACATTGGGATTGGTTTTATAGTTGTCCCCAACACATCTCATTGTATCCACTTGAAGCTTTAACTGTATCATTAACTTTTTAACAAGTCATCAAATTTACTTTATATTCAAGTAAGTATAATGTAGAGGCCCTGTTAAGGAGGTGATCCCGAAGATTGTCACAATACAGGATTCTCCAATAAGAATGATATTATTTATTTAAAAAAATACATTAGTTGTTGGACTAGACTAGTATAATCGATCAATTATGTTCTGAATAAAACAACGAACTCGATGAAACCAATTTTCGAGTAATTTTCCAAAATCTCTTAAATCAAGTTGTACAGAGTTTATCCGGAAAGTAATTGGACTGATTTTCTTCCGCCGCGAATGAACTTCGGATTCGGTAGAGGGCGTTCCTAGCTAACGAACGAGCGGCTGGTCAGTTGTCTTCGAGCACCTGGAGAGTCAGGGAAAACATTTTCGCGCGATGTGTTTCTGTCAGGGGTGCAAGTCGAAAATGCAGCATTCGCTAGAGCAGAAGTACGCGATTAAATTCTGTGTGAAACTCGGTAAATAGGCGACAGAGACAGAGAGAAGAATGACCAAATCCAAAGTGAACACGATGTTCATTATCTTTTTTGACATCAAAGACAGCGTCTGCCAGGAATTTGTTCCTCCTGGACAAACAGTTTACGCCAAGTTTTACAAGAAAGTCCTCAAGAGATTCAAACGAAGGGTCAATCGGGTCCAACAATACATTGCAGCCGATTGGAAGTTGCACCATAACAAAGTCACGGCTTTTACCGCCGTTCTTGTGAACAGCTACCTAATCAAGTCCGGCATTCCAATGCTTCCGCAGCTGCCCTACAGTCCAAATGTGGTCCCCCGGACTTTTTTTGTTACCTTGCCTGAAAAGGCAAACATTTTGATACGACAGAGGGGATCCAAGCAGCATGCACCTGGACTCTCAAGGCTATTACGGAAAATGTCTTCCGTGACACCTTCAATGCATGGAAATGGCGCTGATAGCGTTACATCGAAGCAGCCTATTTTGAAAGTTTTTAAAGAATTGTTACAATTGGTTCAAAAATTTTTTAAATCGACTCAATCCTATTACTTTCCAGACAAACCCTCTATGTCATGAATAGCACGTTCAATATTGACTTATAAAACTTGAAGAGAGGCAGTTTTATTGCTAAAGACCAATGACTTCAAATGACCCCAAAGGAAGTAGTCTACTATAATGGTATTCAATCACAACTTATTGTATGCCAATCAATGTCACAATTTCTTGAAAGAATCGAAACTGCAAACTTTTCTCGCAATAATTTGGTTGTTCCATATATGTATGTATGGCACGTAACCCCATCTTGTGGGAACAGATGTTGTCAAGATCAACTTATTCCAATTGCGTCCATAAAAAGTTCAGTTCTTGAGTGAGACCAATTGTATATGTTTGCTTAGAAGTCATATCATCCCTATTGGAAAACACAGTAGTTACCATTTGGTTAAATATTTAATTTAATAAAAATAACAAACAAAAATTTGATTTCTTTTTTCTTACTTCCTGAATACATTGTTACGTTTAAGAATTTTTTGATGGCTTTAGACTGACCTAACCCCTTTAGTGGTCAATTCTGTTGAGGATATCTCAAAGGAGTCACAGAACGAAATCATCGTAATCTCGATTTGTTGTGAAATAAAAAACAGATGCTGTAGGCATGTTTAATAGAGCTGGTCGATTTGCAGGGAGCCAAAAAAACCAAAAAATCACGTATATTAGAAATGTTCTACGGATCATCCTAACAACTTTGCCTAAGATACTATGGGCGAGCGAAAACACACAATGTACATAGATTATGGTACATCAATTCGATATTTGGATGGTCAAAAATGGCTTTCTCAAGGTCGATAATGTGGGAGCAAGCATTGCTTTAGTAAAGGATGAAACTGACTTCCTTCTTCTTTTTGTGACTTAAAAATTTCGGAAATCAATTGGAAATCCTGGTGACCTTTCTTGCCTAGATTATTGCATTTGTAAAAAATTTTAATCCGTTGCTCAAAATACGTGAAATGTTAAGATTGGTACCTACGATACAAAAATAATCTAAGAAATTGGGGAGTATACCAATTTTAACCAAAACACGAACGGTATTTTCCAAATTTGACTAGCGGTGACTTTTTCTTTTTTCAGCAACGATCTTATCGAAAGATGGGTACCAGAAATGTGTTCAAGAATATATATCGTACAAGAAAAAAACCAGACGGCAAGCTGGGCAAATCTAGAAGTGCCTAATGCCATGAATTCAAGTGACAAACCACGTAATAAGTTTTTCGAACTTGTAAAATAATCGCTTTTTAAAGAAAGGAAACGAACTTCTTTCATTTAAACTTTTTTTTTACCCACCATAGTCTATATCTGGATGTACACTTGGTATTCGCAGATATTCACGAAATATTTCAATTTCTTTGTTATCTTTCCAAGAGCTCATTTCAACTACAATCAACAATATCAAATAGTCACTAAAAACAAATCGCTTATATGAAAAGCGAGATGATATCAATACACTTGTTTAGAATTTAGCAATTAATTCAATTAATTCAGTAACGATTTTATAATTGTTATAACATTATGGTTGTCAGTGAAAATAACAATATTTTTGTTTTGTAAATTTTTGCAACTTCAAGTTCAAGTTTCCACTCTTTTTAAATAAGTTTATTCTTATCTGTATTATTATCTTTATGATGCAATTCGCACATCCAACACAATTAGACTTCCACACTCATAAAAATGCCAAATTAATTAGCTTTGTCCCGTTGGAGAGAACATTAAATACTGAGCATTTGTGACAGTTTGTTTAAATATTTATGAACAGTTATAGGGTTTGGTAAAATGTTGACCACTGTAAAATCAAGCACAGATTACGTTTGAACACTATGTATTATATATCTATTTTTTAGGTATTCGCCATATTAGATGCCACAAATGATTTTACTTAACCACAATGCGGTTTTCGCTGTTTGGTTGGCACGGTTTAAGTGATAAGTGAAATTTTGCTAGAAGTTTGTTCGAAGGGTTGACGAATATTTAGATGAAATATCCAAGAAAGGTCGTAAATAACGAGGGATCCAAAGGGAGGTCTTTCCTTCAATAGCATATTTTTGACAAATCACGCATGAGTCCTGTCAAGCCGTTGTGTTATTTTTGTTCAGCATTTCATCATGGAAAGACTTACGACTGAACAACGTTCACAAATCGTTCAATTTTAATACGAAAATTCACGTTCTGAAAATAATGTATTTTGCGCGCTTCGCTCAACTTATTGGCCTACTAAGTATACTATTCGCAACACCATCACACATCTTGAGACCCAGCATACATACATTATTGGATAATATTCGACCAAATAGACCACTTCCAGCACGTGAAAAGAATACAGCAGTCGTAGCTGAGAGTGTCCAGGAAGACCGTGGAGAGGTGATTCAGCGACGTTCGCAGCAACTCGGACATACGTATGGAACGACTTGGCGCATTTCACGTCGAACTTTTTAATTGAAAGCTTAAAAAATATAGCTTGTGCAAGAGCTGAAGCCGCGCGACCTTCGCAAGCGTCATCGCTTCGCTTTATGGGCTGAAAAGTTCCAGGCACATCCAACGTTATAGAGCCAAATTTTGTACAGCGACGAGACCCATTTCTGACTCAATGGGTATATAAATAATCAAAATTGTCGTATTTGGGACGAAGAGCAAGCCGAAGACATACAAGAGCTGCCTTTCCTACCAGAAAAAAACAACAGTTTGGAATGCGTAGTGGGCCGATGGAATCAGCGGTCCATATTTCTTCAAAAATGATGCCGGTGAGAACGTAACCGACTTGATGCCTGAAATTGAAGCTCATAGTCTCGGCGACATTTGGTTTCAACAAGACGGCGCCACTTCCTACACATCGCTTCAATCAATGGATAATTGCACGTTTTAGGCCACCAAGATCATGTAATATAACACCGTTAGACTTTACCCCTAGTAAGTAAATGCCTTGAAGTAAAACATCAGAGTTATTTTCCGGTTTTCCAGAGTACTTAATCCTCTGATTTATGAATATTACCAACTATCCAGCAATCTAGCTATTGGCGCTCCAGTAATAAGACAAACTCGAAAACAACTTAATTTCCAGTGGGCGCTGTAAGCCATTCCAGCAGAGGCTTTTAACAAGTAGTTGAAAAATTTGATTGAAAGGATAATTTGAATTGAAATTGGATTTTTTTATTCTCAGTCCGGGTAAGATTTGATCATATATTGTACATATTGTAGCAGTGCCAACTGCGATCTCTATTTTGGGCATCAGTCATGGAAAGCACTTTTGAAACGAAAAACAGGTTTCCCAGTATACAAATCATGGATATTTATTGATATTTTGTTTCCCAAATTTGTTATCAAATTCAATCAGAAATAATTATTTTATTATCTGTTATCGAAAAACATATCTCATATTATATTTTAATTACCTAATTAGTAGTTAATTAGGTAATAACTCAAAATTTGTAAAATCTGAAGATATGCCACCTCTAAGTCTTCTCCTTAATATCACATACTAAGAATTATAATACAAAACCCTCAAACACGGTCGAGAAATCGTTGAAAACATGCCTTGTTCTGGACGAACTTCGACCTCTACAACTGATTAAAATATTGAAACAGTGAAGATTATGATGCTTGGAAATTGTCGGGCAAGTGTTAAAGAGATGGCAAGAGAGCTCGACATTTCTCGCGAGTCCGTTCGAACATTGCACGTTGATAATGAGCTATCGCATCGATCCATCCATTTTATATACAATTTCCTGGTGCCTTTTGTCACAATATATAAACAAATATCTACAAATATATATAAGTATTTATCGGCCAATCAACTGATAAAAAATAAAATCCAAACATAGTATGTCTAAGAGTACTGTTCGTTATACAATATATGGGTTCCGGTGACGTTTAATAGCTTATATCTTCACATGAATATGTGTTAATACGTAATTACATTTGAATACAATTTCACAGTTAATCTACACGAAGTTTATTGCACTCAATTTACAAGAGAATTGAATTATTGTTGCTCTTATCGTTGTGACACCACAATTTAACTGTATGATAACGCATATAACAATTATTGTTCCGATAATGCAATGCGAATAGATAGCTAGCATGGGAAAGTACTTAATAAATGCATGCGCAATTGCTAGCAATTATACACATGCTTAAGTAAATAAGTTTGGAAGTACATATGTATGTATATAGTATGTACATATGTACAAATAACATCACAGGAACAGAGAGTACTCTTTTGGCACTATTCAACCGACCAAGAGCCAAGCCACTAGCAATTTTTTTTAGAAAAAAAGTAGTAGTTCTACAATAATATCTATAAATCAATAATTTTTGTATTTAACTTAACACCATCAAATCAACAATATTATACAATTAAAAAATGAGAAAAAGAACTAAACATTTGTAACAGCTGGTATGATTTTTTTATAGTATTCAATTCCTTTCAAGTAAACATCCGCCTGTAAGAATTCATCGTGATCATGCAACAATACGGGTGTATTGTTCATTGGTGAGAAACCGATGGCTGGAACGCCAGCTTGACGAATATAACGGCTGTCGGTGCCACCGGGGAATACAAGAGGGGTGATTTTCAAGCCACTAAACAGCAAGAGTTTGTAAAATAAAATTAAAGAAAATAATTTAATTAAATTAAGATAAATTAACAAAATTAAATTGGCGTTAGTGCTTACAGCTCCGTTGTCGTCTTTTTGAATGCCAACCAGAAGGGATTGGAATCATCAATTTTCGTGGCTTCAACTTTTGGTTGCTTTTGTTCAAATTTGATTTCGATGCCACCGCCAGCTTCCTCACACCATTTATTTAGCTGCGTATTTAGGGAGAAAAGTAAAATTAGTTAGTACAAACAATATTTAGAAATATATACATATGTATACATGTATCGGCTGTAATCGCGTAAGCGGTGTCTACGCCAATTAAGAAGAAATGTACATATGTATATGTACAGTGAGAGTTATTCAAATAAAAAGCAACTTAGAAGCATATAAATATACTATATAAGATTAAAGATTATGAATACGAGGGCAGTCTGATGACTACTCGGAAGAAGAATTCTGCTATCGACCACAACTATTCAGCCGAATCGAATTCATAGTTTTGTTCTGACAACGCGTGGCAGCGGATGTATTCGCAGAATTTAGAAAAAAAAAAGAAAAAAGAGCAATATCGGTCGGTGTTTCGTTTTTTTGTTTTTTTTTTTTAAGTGAAATTGCGTAATGAAGTCACGATGGCAAAACTTGGTTCAAAGTATCCGCCGTAGGTTTTTATGGGTTTAACGAAAACTACCACGGAGCATAACGCGATCAAAGTCCACAATCTCTTATTGGCAGGCCGCCGATTAAGGGCTAAAGCAAAAAATGATTCCAGGTGGCGCGTTCGTCCACTCAGAATCATCCACTTTACAGCAGTGTCTATAACGCTCTTTAATCGCAATCCGAAATGTAACTTTCGGCAGAACATGAAACCATTAATATACAAAAGAGATGAAGTAAACGTCGAAATACAAGTGGAAACTTCCATCTCCAACGTGCTACGAAGACGACGATGACTGTCTCACGGACGGAAAGGTGCTAGCTACCATTCTATAGTACTCACAAGCTGTTGATTACTGCGTTGATCACAAGACAGAACAAGTAAGTAAGAGCTAAATCGGATATAACCGAGCTTTTCATACTCTGGCAACTTGCAAGGATTAAAGTTAGAGCAGTACCTTCAGTTTCAGTTTCAAGTTTGGGTCCATGAGGCAACGATCACAAGGACGTTTTAGTCTAAAGAGAAAGTTATCACCGAATTCCTGAAAACGTATTTTTTTGGTGTATTAAGGAATCTTGGACAGCCGGGCAGATGTTATGTTACAATTCCGCTTTTGTGATCAAGAAATGGCAGTTAACATGAACCACGGATATCCATTCAAATAAAACTGATGAATGAAAGCTGATATTTGACTATCTTCTTTCTTCTGGTGGTACAAAATATTTTCGAAATACCTGTTTCTCGTAGACATCATGATCAACGCTCAACGCCAAACGCATGTCGAAAACAGCAACCAACGTCGGTGGCACCACATTGCTCTGCACACCGCCATTCAGCCTGGTTAAATTGATAGTTGTGACATCACCAATAGAAAGCGCACTATCCTTTTCTAAACGCTCCACTTCGCCTTGTCTGAATTCCATCAGTTTATTGAGTATGAAATGGAATTTCTCGCCAACGGTATTTTTATGTAACAAGGAACCGTGACCGGCAGTGCCGCTAAATATAAAATGGACATCTAGAAGAAAATTGATAATATAAAATAAAATTTATAATGCGGAAATCAAAGAAAGCATTCGATTCTTACGCCAGATGCTGCGCTCCGCATAGTAAACTGGGAAAGTTTCATCCGCCGAGGCGATGCCTTCGTCCAGTGAGAAGCCCACATTTAGTTTTTCATAATCCTTCGATTGGATGAACACACGCATGCCCTCGACGCCACCGATTTCCTCGTCTGCAAATATATAATCGTTTTATAGTCAAGTTTACTGGTTGATAAAATGTTTATCACAAAGGCGAATGTGATACGCACGAGTCATAAAACGCATAGCGTATACATATGTATGTATATACACTGGAGATTACTGAGCTTAATACTCTTACGTGATGTTTGCGAGCACATCCACATTATTTACTATTACTTACCTGGCACAAAAATCACATGAATGGTGCGCTTTAAGATCACATCGTTTTTACGCAGCGCCCTTATCGCAGCCAGATATTGCATACCCACACATTTCATATCCTGTGCGCCACGCGCATATATTCGGCCCTCCTTATCGATGTCGGCAGCGAATGGTAGGTGAGTCCATTTCTCGGGAAACACGGGCACAACGTCCATGTGTGAATTCAAGACCACCGAAGGTAAATCTGGTTGCTTGCCTACCCATGTTATGACAACAACCGGTTTTGTCGGACCCGCGGGAGAGTAAATCTCAATAGGCAATCCCAAATCGATAGCCTGTCGTTTCAGGAACTCCACGCAGGGCGCTAAAGAGAGTGAAGTATTTTGTGAGTTTTTGAAGGTTCGAGGTGGTTTCGATAGTGTTTTGATGCAATCGTTTTTAAAATACACTGGACTAAATGTACTAAATACGGTAGGTTAGGTTAAGTTAGATGGCTGATCAAAGATCGCATGTGGTCTGCTAAATGTAGTTTTTTGCGAAGCCATAGAAAAGAATAACTCCTATCTTTGAACTTATAAAATAGTAGCCAATACAAATTAGCACAGGCGCTTAATTTCCATTCCAGCCAGCTTGGTAGGATGTCTGAAGATATGCGCTCCCACGCATTTAAGTCTTGACTTTCCAACCCCAGGCCAGTCAAGAAGGAAATGTTGAGTTCTTTCCACATCATCTTCTTCCATACAGCTTTTGCAATTGACGTCTGGTATGATTTCTAGCATTACTGCGTGGACGCCAATAGGGCAATGGCCCCACAACTAGGAAGGAACTAGCCTTATTGAGGGCAAAGGTCTCTTGCAATCGATCTTTGGCCAAAAAGCTTCTGCGACAGCGCATGTACCCATTGTAGCCCAGCGCTGGCCAAGCTTCCACGAAGCCTAGTTATCTAATAGTAGAACACAAGAGGATACGGGAGTATCCTCCGACCCGCTCCCATTCTACCGATAGCGGTTCTAGGTTGCCTTTTCTTGCTAGCTCATTATCTTTACAGTTTTCTCCGATTCCGCTGTGGTCTGGCACCTTATCAGTCTTATCACAAAGACACTCGATTCTATTAATAGCGAAGTTAGACACTCTTTGACGCACTATTAATGAGTTCGAGGCTGGTATCGCCGCTGGAGCTGATAGATAGAACCGAATGAACAGTGAGGAACAATAACTATGCTTGTAAATGACAAAGCCTGTAACTTTTTTGAAAACTCTGAAGCAGATTTCGGCCGACGGTGTGCGCCGAGTAAATGAAAAATAACTACGCAAGTATGGTGACACCGAAATCTTTTGGGAAAGTTAAAACTAATCATACTTTGATTTCTGACGGCCGAGCCAAGAGCTCCACGATTAATATAGAAATATCACTAAAGAAGGACACTATAATGATTATAGTATAGGAAAAGTCCATATCTAACCCAACAACAGATATGTAATATACGTTAGACAGAGCGAATGTAAAAAATCGCAGTCACGATTGCTTTTTAATTAAGGCACATATATCCACTTCATACTTACCATAATCAACGTCCGGATGCACACTTGGTATACGCAGGTATTCACGAAATATTTCGATCTCTGGATTATTCTCCCAAGAGCTCATTTTATAGGGCAAGCACTATATACAAAACAATTAAAGTTATGAATAGCTGGAACTCTTCACTATTTTCTATAAAATTGCAGAGAACTGTAAGGTGACGAAAGGTAAAATGTCGCTTTAAAATTTAAAAAATAGTAATATCGATTAGATGAACATTCTATGATACTACTTTTAGAAGAGAGAATACCAAAAGTTATTGATTAAATGAGAGATAAACAGAGTTCAAAGAATTCAAATGGGCTGAAGCGGTGTTTTGAAGTGTTTTTTAAAAACAGTATTTAAAACATTCTGAAAGGTGTGGTGAATTATTGGATGTTTCAGAATCAAATTAAAAAACTGTGAGTATAGGAAAGCTGCTCTGGTAATAGTTTGTCAACTAACAGACCTGGAGACAAATTTAGGCTTCTCGACCCAATATGTACCGGTCATTGTTGGTTGAAGAGATACTAAAATATAGTCATGTTCTCAGCTGTAAAGTGTCGATTCTGTGCCTCTGGTCCTGTGAATGAAGCCTAAAACTACGTAACATCTGCTTCTAGAATGCATTGCAATTTGTAGACGCAAAAACAGCGCTCTGAGATCCACATTTTCAACTCTCCACGACCACTTGAATTTATAGGGATGCTAGGCCAAAGTGAGTCCTTGTGCCGGAGTGTAGGGCACAATAAACCATAGGTCGCAGTACCTCAATAACTAATTATTCTAATATGGTAGTTAGCCAAGAATTTATCCTACGAAATCGTATAAATTTTGCTGTTGGCAGTAAATGTGCAGAGACAACGATGAAAAGGAATAATTCATGTTTAGATTATCTAGATTAAGCTCGCTTCAACTATTTGTAAAGTAAACGAGCAGGACTGGCTTTAAATGAGAAATGTTGAAGAACGTGTTTCTGGGGCTCCATTATTTTTGCAGTAAAAAAATGTTTTTGAATGAGGATGAAGAAATTTTTAATGTTTATAATATTGGAGATGTAGTCCGATGAAAAACCGATATGAATATATTTTCGAAAATCTCACGATTTCGCTAGCTTGAGTCACTTGAGCTGATTATGAAGTGGGGTTTATCAAAAATTATTACTTTCTTGGAAGATATATTCAAAAAACCAATTTGAATATATTTTGGAAAATCTTACGGTTTCGCCATCTTAAGCCATCAAAAATATCATATTTTTTATTTTTTGCCATTCCCATGTGTTCATTTCAAGATATTCGAGATGAGAATGAATAACAAAAGTTAGTTAAGGGGAGTTAATGATTGATATAGATAAACAGTTGGGTGATCTTGCACCAACAATGACCGCATTAAATCTACCAAAAGAGCGCAAAGCTGATTTGAATCTCAAAGTCTTTCTTTCCGGCGACAACTAATGATGGCGATTACAAAGTAAATACTTTACAAATATTAAATTGAGAAGATTTCTCTCATCCTTAAGACAGACAAGAGGTTCTGAACAGCGCCTATAATTTATGGAAGTTTTGAAAACCAATTTTGAATACACACGTTGCTCAGCATATATTATAGGCTAAGTATTTAGGTATAATGATGCAAATTTCTGTTTTTGTAATATTTTCTACACATTCTTTACAGTTTATTCATAATGATCAACAAAATTAAGTGCCCTTTGGCACACATTTAGACCATCACGGTATTCCCACGACAATTACCGAATCGACCTAAATTTGTTTCCGGTCAGAGCATGCTATTCCAGCGGCATTTAGCCAAAGCTTATGGCTAATGAATTATATAGTTACAACAACAATAAAAGAAGTAATGGAAAATCACATTGGATGAATTTTGCAGTGTGCAGCGGTAAATGTTATAATTAACATGCATCCAAACATTGTTTTTATGCGAAATATCGGCACACTTTGCTATATTGCATAGCGCTCATGATTGTTCCAAAAACAAACATACAATGTATGCGAATGCCTCTAGCAAAAACTCATATTGACATTAAGTTGCCCACAACTAAAAACAAAGCAATGAAATGGGTGACACTCGAAGCTTTTTAGGACAACATTGCGATCGTTGCGACAAACGTCAATTTTTATATGGAAAACAGCATTAACTCGGTGCTTTATCGTTTGTAGTACACACATACATATTTTTGGAAAAGTGTAGGAATTTTACACATTTTATATTTGCAATAAATGCCCAATCACCTGCTTATATCGTATTGTATTAAGTAATATCGGAATGGGCACAGTCTTTTGCGCGTTATGTATTTTTCTCACAAATCAGCTGTGTTTGCGTAGGAAATATGTTTTTGTTTTTCTATTACTACACTTTCTTTAATATATTTGCAAAACTACACACAAATCGCGACGACTCTTTTAATACTGGAGAGTTGGACCGATACGTCAGAGTATTTAAGCATTTTGCGCCGGTCGATAAGCAGGCGTGCGCTTTACGAGTGCTCATACGAAGCTACGCGATCTGCGAGTATAATGTCGCCAATGTGTGATGGACCCTTTAGGGAAAACCACTAGTTGCCTGTGATGTTAAACGAACGATTTAACTTTAGATGATAATATGTTCGAATTAAATTTAAAAAAATTGAGAACAAAAAGTTAATATAAAAAAAACTAATTAAATAATTAGGTTATAAATATGTATATATGTATATTAGAGAAAAATCGCGCATTCGAGAAATGTTCTATAAATCATTCTGAACAAGTTTGTCTAAAAGACTATGGGTCTCAAACCATTTTCGAGCGAGCGATTTTAAGAAGAAGATTTTTACCAATCGTAGAAATGTGTTCGTCAGTTCTTGAGATATCCAAATAAAATTTAAAACGTAGGTGCAGCTCGGAACCTAACTATATAATCGATTATTCAGATTTTTAAACCTCGCTTTAAAAATCACTGGCTCGAAACTAGTTTTAGACCGTTAGTCTCTTCGGCAAAGTTGCACAGAATGATCCGAAGTACATTTCCCGCAAACGAGAATAATTATGTAAACCTTTTTTTGCTTGAAAGACTTTTTTAACCCTTTGACCACTTTAAACATTCTCGTATCACCATATAAATTATTTTTAAAATTTGTCATTATATAGACAATATAACATAAGCGAATCAAATAGCCGAACAATCACGAAAATTAATTATTCAGTTTTTGACATGGTCCATTGTAGCATAAAATGTGTAAGTATACCACCATGTCTACTTGAAAACATTGCCCAATTGGCCCACCTGGGTCTCAAATTTTTGTCCATAACTAACATGGCAGTTAAACGTAAATTCACACGACACGAACATTCATGAGATCAGTGAGAGTTATAATGGGTGGCTGTGATATTTACTCATTCTTATTTGATAAAATTCACACAAGCTAGAACTTTGATTGGGCAGCTTGCATGTTTTGCAAACCGATATTTCAGTGTATTTGACATCTATATACTATGGTGTTTCGATATCGGCTGTTCCGTCAAATTTAATATCGTTATCTCAAAAGCTGAGAGAATAGTTCCAGAATTTTTTCTTAGAAAACTTTTAAATTTATTGATCCAAAAACTTTTACACATATTTTGGTATCATTTAACTGTATTTCAAGACTTAGTATTGTAAAAATATTTATGTGGATAGGAATCACAGCACATCTCCGGGAGCTCCTCTCAAAAAAACGTTTAGCGGTGATCACTATACAATATCTCTGAACTCGATCCTCTGAAATTAAAAAAAAAAACAAACAGAATAATAAAGGAAATCGACAAAATAAGCAAAAAAAAATATATATATTTTTTTTTGAAAAACGGCTGTCTCTAAAAAAATGATTTTTTACCAAAATTTCGACTTTTAATTGTTTATTTTAAACTCTAACTGTATTTAACCCCTTAAATATATATAAATGTAAGAATATGTATATATTTTTTAATACATGTATCCCACCATTGAATCTATTTTATTTCTTTTTCATTTTCAGTACCGCTTTGTTTTTGAACCACTCGTTACTCATTCATACTCATCTGTTTTGGATTTTCTCATTTGAAAGCAATATTTTGGTTTATCTACATATGTATGTATACCCCAAAGGCAACATTTGAATTATAAGCAAATATCTATATAAATATGTATGTATGTAGTATATACACTATACGATTATTTAAATTCCTTAACAAATCTTATCAGAAGAGATTTAGAGAAGCCTGAAGATGATATGAACCCATAAAATTTATACTAAGCATTCAGACATCTTTTATATAGTTATTACTGGCAAATAATAACCGAAAACTATAAAATTTATTTTTGTACATATAATTCTTTGCTAATTATGTATGTATACGTATATATTTATGGGTATATACAAAGATATATACACAGCTGCCACCTTTCTTCTCAAATTCAAAGCAAACATTACAATGCATTTAACATATTTATTTCACTTTTGTTTTTTGTTTTTATCACTATTGTTATTATTTTTAGTTTTTGTTTTGTTGAGAAAATGCAAACCGGCATTCAATATATTGAGCAGAAACAAAAGCAACAGCCACCTGTAAACATTTACTGCTCAGTGCACGCCAAAAGCGATGTGAAAATTAGGAGAGATGGAGAGAGCATTATCGCTTTCATAAATAAAACGCGTGTTTTACTCTTTGTTGCATAAATTTTCAAAATTTAATTTTTAAGAGCAATTCTCTTTTGTTTTGCAATCAAAGTGTAATTAATTAATAAGTTATTTTTAAATTCGAAATGTTACAGTAAATTATTGATGTGAGAAAATTTAAATTACACTAGTTTACAGTACTGTTGCGATTGTGATGTTAAAGGCTGTTTTTGGCTAAAACCAAAAATGATAGTAAAAGTTTTCTAACACGTACATAGGTGTAGTGGTCAAAATTTGCCTTCAAAGACGGTCGAGAGATCGTTGAAGACATCTTGAAGTCTCTCGTAAGTCCGTACGAATGATTTTAATGGATATTTTGGGTATAAAACACGTGCTTGCTCGACACGTCCCGATAAAGCTGATTTTTTTCAAAAAGAGTACCGTAAACAGGTCTCTTTAGACCAGCATTCTGAAGGCTACAAATAAATATTGATGAAGAATTACATATTTGGAGTTTTATGTACAATTTTCAGGCACTTTTTGTCACAATGAATACTGATAATTTCATATTAATTTAAAGAAATGTATTTTTTTGCTAAAAAAAAATAAGTCTCTGTCTCGACGACTACTTCTACATGGTCATTAAATTTCTTTCCAGCGAGCATTTTCCTAGGTTCTGAGTATCGAAAAGAGTCGGAATCGATTTCAAATACAATTCGTGCAATTTTGCCCTTGTTTCTATTGGTTTGAGACTCGGTGTAATATCTTGATAAAGCAGTAATTTCTTCTTTTTGGATTGTGGCTGTCATTCCGTTCTTCTACTTGGATGATTTTGGATCAGATTTCCAAATAAAATGCTGAAGCCTTTCTTTTTCCATTGCCACATATGGAATAACAAACTCGGGTTAAATTGCATTGAACAACTCGGATTAATATAATAATCATCTCGTTATTTTAGGTCAACTATGAGTTCTTCCCTTCAGAATTGTTAGATTTGATTATGCTAGAATATTGTGATTTATGTCAGCTTCTGATCGATTCGGCACTCTCCAAGTTTTGACGAATTGAAAATAACTACAAATCATTTTGTTCGGATTGGTTATTGGTTGTAGTAGCCTGAAATTTTCCTGAAGTAATTTCGAGAAATGGTGCCGAGATGATAGGCCTAGGCCGGTTACTTGGACCCGACGGTGTTCAGATTGGTCTATGACTTTGCTTAAAGTGCTCCCTAATTGTCTTTTCGAAATATTACTTTAACTAACCAGCCAACGTTTGAAAATCTGACTACAAAAAAACCTTCTACGTCTTAGATGTTGTCCGTATTTCCCTAGCAAAAACTCACATTACATAAAATAAACTGTTATTATTATTTGTATTATATTATATATTATACAGTATTATATTGCAACATAGCGAACAAGTGCGAATCAACATGCCTTTTATCAGTTTTATTCGGATAAAAAGCAAGTGTTATTACTTGTCTTAAATGCGCTATCAGATAATCGCTATAATCTTTAGAAACTGCTGAGTAATTTTATTTAGATATTTTATTTTATTTTGAACCAATACATGCACCAGTGGAAAATTATACGTGCCACGTTATTCAATTCGAAAACCACAAAAACTAAACCAACCAGTTGCACGAGAGCTTGTGAGGTAGTTGTCTACAGTTGTAGTTGTAGTAGTAAATAAGGGGCATATAAATTTAAATAAATTAACTAAGTAAATCCGTTGATCAAACACAACTTGTTGAAATTGTTCTATCTGTATTCACTCGTTGTTGCAGTTAGTCTCACCTACCTACATATGTATGTACAGAAGTGATAAGTGAATGGTGACAGACCCCGTAGGGAAGTAATGGACTTGTGGAACGGAATTTTTCTTAATAAATTGTGTTTCAGAAATAATTTATAAATAATAATAATTTAATTTATAGTATATACTTTAGCATATTGAAAAAGAAATTAATATTTTTAAACTATCTCTGAAGGAAAATTCGAATTGCAGAATCATAAAATAATTTTCGCTGCATTTTTCTATAAGAAAAATAAACTTTCTGATAAAGAAAAATATTTAAGAAAATAGTTTATATGTATTATTTGACTTAAAGTTTTTTAAAGGGATATATCTATTTGTGAAATTTAAAAAATCGATTTTTTAAGGCACTCTGAAGAGTAAATTTTTCACAAAACACAATTTCCTCTTTTAGAAAGCGGCTCCTTCTGCTTCCTTTCTCCAGAACACTTTCAGCTCTTATCTACTTTTTTACATAAAAAATATTGTTAAAGTTTCACAGATCTTTCCTACTGGGAATTGTGTATATATAAATATACAAGCTAACTAGCAGTTGTACAATTTGTGTGCTTAGAAATCCCAGTCATGAGAAGAATAAGAAAACTTTACTACGACGATTTTGAAATTCATAGAAATAGATGTTCTTTCATGTTCCTAGCGAGTTAAGGGGTTAGAAGTCCGAAAAAAAACGAATTTTTCAGATTTTTTCTGAGAAGACTTTTAAAATTTTGTTATCCAAAAATTTGTGCACATATTATGGAATCTTTTAACTGTATTAAGGACTTAGTATTAGTAAATATATTTATTTGAAAAGGAACTACAGCTGACCGCCGGGAGCTACTCTCAAAAAAGACGTTTTGCAGTGACCACTATACCTCTGACCTGGATACTCCGAAATTAAAAAACTAAACAGATTTCGTTAAAATAATGTTAAATCTAGTAAAGAACTGATGAAATGGCGGGTTCTAAAAAGACATAAAAAGACATTTTGACATAAGTTTTGGAATTAAATTGTTTATATAAAAAAATATTTATCGCTGTGAAAAAATGTTCGTTTAATTACTAAAAAAATATATTTAGCAAGCTCGTGTTAAAATTTCAGACTTATCGGCGAAGGGCTGAACTCATTTTCTAGTAATTTTGGTCATCGACTTTGAAAACACCATGATGAGAAAAACGCGTTCAAAGTTTGGCCTTATACTTCCAAGCACTCTGAAACGCCTTTCAAATTTGTATCTAACTTCGAAAATATTCAACGAAATGATTTTCTGTTTGAATTCTTAAATATGAATTATCACTTTCAGAAAACGCACTTCAACTAGTTACCAACTAGTACCACTTTTTACTTAAACGGAATGAGTTCACTCCAAACAAACATCAACACACCACTGGGTATAGTAGAAAAAAAAGACAAATTGATGTAAATTCTGTTTCAATAAATTAAAACGCTGGATCGTTGTTGGAAATTGTGTTCAGTACATTGCTGAATCTCGGTGTTGAACGCTGTTCTAAAGCAAAACAAAAACATGGCGACGAAAACAGTTTGGGAGGCCAATGAGGAGATACAATATTTTCAAGAATATCTACGCATTCCAAGTGTACATCCAGATCCCAATTACGGTAAATTTCAAATATACTATTTGTTACTTACTATCACTACATGCTTTCGCTCTTCCAGAGCCATGCGTGGCATTTTTGAGAGAACAAGCCAAACTGCTCGATTTGCCCATACAGGTACATTATCCCGTTAACGAACAGAATCCTGCGGTGATATTGACATGGCAAGGCAAGGAGCCCGCCCTGCCGGCGATCCTTTTACACTCACACATGGATGTGGTGCCAGTATTTGCTGAGAATTGGACGCACCCGCCGTTCGGCGCTGAAATCGACGATGAAGGACGAATATTTGCACGCGGCACACAAGATATGAAATGTGTGGGCATGCAATATCTGGGCGCGATTCGTGCTCTCAAGCGCAGCGGAGCAAAATTCAAACGCACCATTCACATATCGTTTATCGCAGGTGGGTGTGTATGTATGCGCAAGTGTGTGGGAGAGTAGAAAATATCAATTAGAAGTAATTCTATGAGAGCATAGTAAATAGACTAACTACATAGCTGACAGCTAGCCATTTGTTTTCGTTAGCTAATCTGCTAGATCTAAATCTACAACATTTCCTCCGTGGTTAGCGCGCAATAGACGTACATATAGAGGGTGTTTCGTAAGGGTTTTTCATATGAAGGACATTTTGTGGATTACGTGGTAGAGATTCTCAGGAAATTTGACAATAGCAACTGTTTTTTTGATATCACTGAATTTGGAAAAAACAACAAAAGTTAACTTCAGCTGCAAAGAAGCTATAATACCTTTCACTGGTACATTTTTAAAATAAAAAATCTGTATGTTGAGTTTGATCAGCCAATTTATATGGCAGCTATATGCTATAGTTGTTCGATCAGAACAATTTTTTCGAATATGTAGCGATCTCTTGAACAATAATCTCTGTCAAATTTCGTCAAGATGCCTTGACAAATTAAAAAGTTTGTCATACAAAGACTTGAGTTTGATAGATCAGTTTGTATGGCAGCTATATTCTATAGTGCTCCGATCTGGGCAAATTTTTGAAAGATTTTAGCGATTTCTTGGATAATCATCTCTGCAAAATTTTGTGAAGATATCTCGACAAATTAAAAAGTTTTTCATACAAGCACTTGAGTTTGATCATCAGTCAGTATGACAGCTATATGTTATAATTGTCCGATA
This sequence comes from Bactrocera dorsalis, assembly GCF_023373825.1. NCBI lineage: Eukaryota > Metazoa > Arthropoda > Insecta > Diptera > Tephritidae > Bactrocera > Bactrocera dorsalis. Next base: position 61,473,082 of record NC_064306.1, on the reverse strand, counting down.
TCGGTATTATCGGTTCCGATAAATAAACAAGGCTCTAAAAAAGCTTTTTACTGATAAAAGATTGGGAGTAACAAATTATGTATAATTTAAAAAAAATTGTTTTGTTCCCATTTACTATATAATTGTATTATTTACAGAGCAAAAAACAAAATATTCGGCTTTTTATTATTGTAGTATATTTCTATACAAAATAGCTTATTGTTTTTCATATGGCGTGCATATGCATACATATATTTATACTACCGAAGACTACATAGTACATACATATGTATGTACCAACTCAGTAAGAGAACTTAGCTGGCTGACAAATATTTTTCAGTGTGCACTGCTAAGTGTATTGGTGTTGCTGTGACTAATTACAATTTATATCTTTTTTTTGTTAAGTTAATTAAGATAAACATATGTCTAATGTACACAATTTATGGATAATTTCATTTTAATAGGCAAATCCAACAATATTTAGAACACGCCTAATGCAATTTTTCTAATCTTATATTTCAACTGTTATCTTTACCTGATATTTTTTTTTTAATTTTCCGTTTACACTTTTTTCATTTATTTTAAGTAAAAAAAAGTTATGCCTTATTTCCACTAACAAGTTCTAAAAATATACTCAAAAACTTCTAAAGTAACTATAAAGAAGAAAATAATAAACAAATTCACTCACTGCTCTATATATGTAGATGAGGAAATGGGTGGGCGTTATGGCATGCGCCCCTTCGTGCATACCGCAGCATTCAAAAATTTGAATATCGGATTCTCACTAGACGAAGGTCTGGCATCGCCCACCGAAGTGCTACCCGTTTTCTATGCGGAGCGAAGTGTATGGCGTAAGTAGTGAGCCGCTCTTTACAGTTATCACAAGAGTAAGACAAGGTTCTAATACAAAGTCACCTCTCTTAGGTATATATTTTCAGATATCCGGCACAGCTGGCCATGGTTCGCTGCTTTTGAATAACACAGCGGGCGAGAAACTCAATTATATTGTCAACAAAATGATGTCTATGCGCGCACAGGAGCTACGCAAGTTGGAAAATAATCCGGAATTGACTATTGGTGATGTGACCACAATCAACTTAACGCGTGCTGGCGGTGGCGTACAAAGCAATGTTGTGCCGCCGTTGCTGATGGTCTGCTTCGATGTGCGCTTGGCGATTGATGTGGATCAAGTGGAATTCGAAAAAAAGGTAAAGCAATTAAAAGCTATTTAAAAATATTTGTAATACGAGTATCATGCTCTCCACTTTTCTACGCACTATTAAGGTTCATCAATGGTGCAACGATGTTGGTGGTGGCATTGAGCTTGAGTATGAGCAAAAACGTCCACGTGTCAACCCAACAGCGACAGATAAAAGCAATCCATTTTGGGTGGCGTTTGAAAGTGCGACCAGCGAGTTGTAAGTTCAAGTGAAATTAATAATAATTACTTTTTTTTACCAAACACTACTGCATTTTACACCAGGGGCTTAAAAATATCTAAGCAAATTTTTGCTGGCGGCACCGATAGTCGTTATATAAGGGAAGTTGGCATACCGGCTTTGGGTTTCTCACCGATGAACCACACTCCAGTGTTGTTGCACGATCATGATGAGTTCATAAGAGCAGATACATATTTACGAGGAATTGAGATTTATAAGAAAATTATACCAAAATTAGCTGAAGCTTAAATCTGCATATTATAATATAAATGTATATATGAGAGTATATATTTACAAGTTACATTTATATATAAAAATACATTAATGTCATATACATATTTGTAAAAATTAAGTAAAGAAATATTAAGTTTGTTTATTTTATTGGTATAATTGTCATGGTATAAAATATACGTACTCATTTATTTATAAAAACCTTAGAAAATCCGACCGTCTGTCATATTTACTTCCATAACCGATCAAAATGCTGCTGTACTTGGTAGAAGGAATATAAAGTTTCGCTGTTAGAGGGCTAATGCATTGTTATTTTGTTCAGACATAGAATTCACACACTTAATTCACTTAAAGTCGCTCTTAGCTACAATATAAGCACTTAAATTACTGATTGGGAAATCGGAAACGGAATTCGCGATTTATTTCCGTGAGCAGCGTACCGAAAGTTATAAAATGTGCCACACCACCACTAATACAAACATGCTGCCCATAATCTACGATGTACCTTAACCGTTTGTTTAAACAATGTTGTGCTTTAACTAATATTAATTTTTATTATATTTTATATATTTCTTTCCAATTGTTTCCGTTTTATTTTTTACGATTATTAAAAATTTCTGAATTTTTCTTGTTCTTCTGCAATAAGATGAACCATTCACAGTAGATATAAATGTTCAGAGCAAGGTTGTATTTAGTGCAGGAATGAAATGGAATTGAACGAATAGCTTAATGTCATTTTATTTTAAGAAATGTATTCCACAAAGATTTAAAAATAGTAAAATAAAGTATCAAGAAATATGTTCAAAAAATTTTGATAATTTTTTTTTTTTTATTTTTGATTAATAATACTTAGTATTTATTATTTTGACGAACATCGCTTAATATATTTATAAAGAATAATTTTTATCATAAAAACAACTACTTTAAAATATGTTTATAAATCTGTTAATATAAAATTCACAACAACACTTTTGTTAGCTTTTATTACAGCGATTTACTGTAGCACACGAGCTGGCAGCACCACACAAGCACTCGCTCAAGTTGTACATAAGTAAAGAAAGTGTCAGAATAGCGCGTTGTTATATACACTTTTTTGTCTCTGCGAAGACGGATTAATTTTGTTACTACGAAGTTAAAACAAATTATTTAAATATTCGAGTGTTTGTCAAAAGTGAATCAATGATTCAAATATAAAGTGTTGCATATTTTGCATTACAACAGTTTGAAAATCTTGCTCCAAGCAAGAAAAACGCATTTTTTTTCCCATAATCGGAACGTGAAATCAAAGCGTACGGGCGTCTGATCAGACGGCAGCCAAATTAAGGAACAAAGCTAAAATGGTGTGAAAATATTACCGGAGACCGGGTTTTTAGTGTGCATCGGTCGTTTTTAGCTGAGTGATTTCGTTAATTTTGCGTTTTCATTTTCAAGATTTGTTTTATTTAGATTGTGTTAATTTTAAGGAATCTCTTCGATTTTTCACAATTAATACGTTTCACATATATACCAGTATATAAACAAAAGGCTAAGGTAAGTCTACAAACGTATGAGTACTTCCTTATTTACAACTATGCACATATGCATATACATATGTATGCATATTGATATGTGGTATTAGGTAAATATTGCTTGCATATGTAGCAATTGAAAGTCATTTATATTATTTTTACTTCTTTGTTGATTTATTGACGCACTAAGTGCCATTGACCGCTGAAAGTTCTTTGCCACATGCAGATGTTGCTTTTGGTTTGCTTGCTAAACAATATTAAAAAACATTAACTTAGTAGAAAAGAAAGTCTATTAAAAATTATCTTGAATAATATTTCAACTAACATTATTGCGATATTAAGCTGTTAACATATTAAATTGCCACCCCCTCGCTGTAGGAGGCATCAAACAAAACATATGAAACAAAATATTTTTAATATGTCTAAAACCATGCTAATACCTTTGTAATACCTCAAAATTTCTAAAATATTAAAATTTATATTAATTACTATTTTAAAACTCGTAAATTTATAAATTTTACTTTCACTTGTAGTTATGTCATCAACCGCCAGCAAAAGAAAAGAAATCTACAAGTACTTAGCGCCATGGCCGCTATATTCAATGAATTGGAGTGTTCGTCCCGACAAACGCTTCCGTTTGGCGTTAGGTAGTTTTATAGAGGAGTACAACAACAAGGTGCAAATTATCAGCCTCGATGAAGATACCAGCGAATTCAGTGCTAAGAGGTAATTGGGAACACTGCATTTTATTAATATAGGACTAAATTTCTTATTTATTCCACAGCACTTTCGACCATCCATACCCCACGACGAAAATTATGTGGATACCAGATTCCAAAGGAATCTATCCTGACTTACTAGCAACCAGCGGTAATATACTAATGTATTTGTTATGTAACCACTATTCACATATAATTTTTAAATTGCAGGTGACTACTTGCGCGTTTGGCGTGCTGGTGAACCCGACACACGACTAGAATGTATACTTAATAACAACAAAAATAGTGATTTCTGCGCACCACTGACATCTTTTGACTGGAATGAAGTAGACCCGAATTTAGTTGGTACCTCATCCATCGATACGACGTGCACAATCTGGGGTCTGGAAACAGGGCAACCCCATGGACGAGTCTATGTATCTGGACATGTTAAAACACAGTTGATTGCGCACGACAAAGAAGTCTACGACATAGCCTTTTCGCGCGCCGGCGGTGGACGCGACATGTTCGCATCGGTGGGCGCCGACGGCTCCGTACGAATGTTTGATCTGCGACATTTAGAACATTCGACCATTATTTATGAGGTAAGTGGCTGTACATATATATATTTTTTTTGCCTATAACTTTATTTTATTTCAATTATTGTGATTAGGATCCAACGCATACGGCTTTACTACGTTTAGCATGGAATAAGCAGGACCCAAATTATTTGGCCACGGTAGCGATGGATTCATGTGAGGTTATTATTTTAGATGTTCGTGTTCCTTGTACACCAGTTGCAAGACTGAGCAATCATAGAGCGTGCGTTAACGGTATTGCGTGGGCGCCGCACAGGTAATTTTTTTTACTGTTATTTTTTTCTTATTGTGACAAACAACAATCCAATTGGAAAATGCATACTAATTGGTTTTTCCGGCAGTTCCTGTCACATATGCACTGCCGGTGATGATCACCAAGCACTGATCTGGGATATTCAACAAATGCCGCGGGCGATTGAAGATCCGATATTAGCGTACACAGCCGCCGAAGGCGAAGTGAATCAAATACAATGGGGCGCGACACAGCCCGATTGGATAGCGATTTGCTATAAGAAAGCATGTGAAATACTGCGTGTCTAGAAGAGGCGTACGTTAGCTTCGTTTATACGCATGCGCACATACAAACGTCGACGCCACACATTTTCAACAGCAACAAAACCAACAACAACAACAACAAACAAAATTTCTGTAGCGCATCTGACGTTAATTACAAGTATAGTTACTTATAAATATTTTTGAGTTTGACATTTGACAGTTGCGCAACAAATGCAAATACATCAATCCAGCGGCGTTGTTTTGCAGCTAGACTTGCTAAGTTTGTTCATTTTATTCAAATATGTAATTGCCTGTATTTATTTGCTTTAGTTTCTAATACACACATATAACTTTTAAGTTTAACTTAAGCTTAGCAAAAGGAAAAATACACACAAATAAAAATTGGTTACTGTTTTTATTTTGCAAAATTCAAATCCTTTTTTTCACTTTTATTTACACATACATCCACATACATACATGCAAAAAAGCGTTATGCACTTAATGAAAATCGTCATTTGTAAGCGGTTTATATTTTTATATTTGCCAACAAATCCGCCTGTATGTGACAGCTGTCAACTGACCTTTACGCTGTGCGCTGTCCGTTATTTTTGTTTACGCTGACAAACCGACAACTAACGTATGCAATACTGAATCTGAATCTGCAACTGACCAATGTATGCCTGTGCTGCAGTCAACAGTGATGTGTGTGTGTGTGTGTGGCAGCGTGTATAACACTAAACCATTTGTAATTTAACATTTCATTGCATCTACTGCATTTCTTACCGTTTACTGCAATTGACGTACACACTTGATGTAATACATACAGACATCAGACATACATACAGATGACAGTGTCACAAAAGCGATCAAGCTATAAAAAAAGGAAACATCTTATAAGCATAAAAAAGCAAAGCAGTGGAAAATGACTAAACCTAAAATTAGCCTAGCAATACGAACTATACATTTATACATACATAACATGAGCCAGAGCCACATCAATAGAACTGATTACAACTTACTAAAACTAATTATTACTTACTCGTAAATGCAATAAAAACAAAAAAGCAAAAAAAGAAAACCAAAACACATAGTATATATATATACATACATATATATATAATTCTAATTTTCTTTATATATTATATCAGCAATGCGAACCGAATCGAAACGTAAAAGTAAATGAACTACACACACACGAAGAAGTAAATAATAAAAAATAAGAGCAAATAAATAAATAGGTGCACAGACTAAGTAATAAATATGTAGAGTAACTGAAATTTCAAATGGTACCATTAACAGTAACAAAACAACAACAACAAAAAAACAAAAACCATTCAAAATAAAAAGAAATACAATTTAACAATATTTTGCGAGAGAGAAAACAAGATTGTTGCCAAAACCAAATGAGTAAATAAAAATAATAAGCAAAAACATAAGAAACAAAAGACAAAAACAAAAGCAAAAACAAACAAATCAACAAAAGGATGCAAACAAATTCAAATACACATGACTAGCAACTAAAGACATAGAATAGGAGTGCTCCCTAACAACAACAACAACAACAAAATGAACAACCACCTGCTAAACAACAAATAAGAGATGTGTATGTAAATTTATAAAAATAAAATGACAAGTTCATCGAATGTATGTACTATATTTTCGCATATACATTACTTACAAAAGGTTTCGTCAATAAATTTTGAAGTCCAAAGACTGTTATCATTTAAAATGACACCATTTTTTGCAAAAGTTGTTGTTTATTTCAATTTCTAGTTTTATGGTATTTTAAAATTTTTTATTTTAATTTATAGTATTTGAATGCCATTTTAATGCATAATGCATTAAATAATATTTTGAATTATGTTTCAGATTTTTTGGTTAGGCTTAAGATTTTCGAAATTGCGTTTTGCATTGGCCTTAACGCCTATTACGCCTAATATATATATTTTTATACTCCTCTAACATTTTTAACAAACAAAAAATGATTTTAATAAGATTTGACAATTTCGAAATTTTAAAATTCTTAAAATTTTAACTTTTGGTCATTTCTAATATAAATTTATATTTACATTTAGTAATAATATATTTTTTTTCAAATTTTGAAAACAAAAATATTTCGAATTTTCTTTGTTACTGGAAAAATACACTAATTTTAATAAGATTTGAGATTATTTTTAACATGAAAAAGAAATAAAATTCAATGTTATTTAATTTCGAATTTTAAAAATTTTTTCAAATAAGATGAATCCAAGCTTGATTAAATTCACTAATTTTTCAAACTATTGAATAAAGTTCCCTATCGTATTGATTTTTGTAAACAATTTCAAAAAAATATATTGTAAACACTTAATTTTAAATGCATTAAACCGTTTATTTATTAATTTAAATGATTTTTTGTTGATCCAACGTTAAATAATTTTTCGAAATTAACTTCGAATTTCTTTTAACATGAAAAATAAATAAAATGCATTGATATTTAATTTCGAATTAAAAAAAAATCGAATAAGATAAATTCTTGTTTAATAAAATTCATTAATTTAAAACTATGGAGTTTTTCGATCTAACTGAGTTCCCAATCTATTTAATGTTTGTACACAATTAAAAAAATTATATGTACATATACATACATACATATATGTACATATGTATATTGGAACTAGTTACATTTAAATGCATTAAACCGCTTATTTATTATTTTCAATGATTTTTATGCTGATTCAACGTTAAATATTTTTTCGAAATTAACTTCGAATTTTGTGCAGCGCCATTGGGTCAAATATTTTCACTCTAAAGCTTTTTATTTAAGTTATCAGGGGTTTATTGCATGATTTTTATGTTGATTCAACGCTAAATAATTTTTTTCGAAATTAACTTCGAATTTTGTGCAACACCATTAAGCCATATGTTTTCATCCTAAAGCTTATTATAGAAGTTATCAAGTGTCCATGGCACACAGAGTTTGAAATTATTAAAGAAAAAAATTTTTTAAAAAATATGTTAAATTTTTTTCGAATATAATTTGAAATCAAAAATTTGAATATTTTTGCATTAAAAATTTAACAAGAAATTTTTTTGTTTACCGCTTTACTACTATTAACTAAAGCCAACACGAATCGGTGTCTATTACCCATGCCATAGCATACATTTTGGCGCGCAACAAAATAGACTACATTAGACGGTAGAGTTCATATGGAAATGTGAGATTTCAGTTGCTTATTACTTTTGTATACAGTTTTTCATTATTTCTGAAAGTAATTTATCAAAAAAATCGCACTATTTCAACTTTCGAACAACCCTAATGCGTCACCCGCATAGTCATAACCACAATAAAATACCGAAAAAAATTCTCACGCACATTCTACTTGCATACATACAGATATAAATGTAAATTAGTATAACCGCTGTATATATACATAACTGCAATAAGATTTATAGCATAGCCAAGCCATACATACATACATACAAACAAACATACTCGTGCATACATAAACTTCGAGTAAAATAAATCACCGAAAAAAATTAAGTACATATTTATTTTGTATGAAGAAAATAAAATAAAAAAAAACAGAACAAAAAAATATTAAATTAAATTTAGCATTAAGAAGCAATCGAAATGTAGAAGAAGAAGAACAAGACAAAATCTAAACAAGATAGGAGAAGATTAACAACTCAAATTCAAAGTTGATTTCAAACGAATATTTTACGCCTTCAGATATCAGTATGTTAAAGAGATACAGACCTACTTTACATTTTTTACAAAAGCAAACCGAAAACCAATACAAAAAAACAAAAACAAAAGCAAAACAAACAAAAATGCAAGAAATAGATGAAATCGATTATTGTTATGAGTATGACTACAAGCAAGAAGCAAAATTAAAAGCAGTGCGAAAAACAAAAGCAAAAATGAAAATAAAACCAATTACAACAACAACAGTTGAGCATAGGACACATACTCAGAAAGCGGCAAGCAAAAGATGTGAAATTAATTTTTAATTGCAATTTTTAAAGCAATAATTTATTATATATAACGGAGCGATAGCAAGAACAACATTTTTGATTACAAAAACAAAAGCAAAAAAATACAATAAAAGTAAGCAATTAAGCAAAAATAACCAAATAACAAGAACAAGTGCAGCTGAATTTATAATTTTCTAAAGGAAATCAAACAAAAAGACACAGACCAATGAAGAAGGGGGTAACAAAACACATGAAAAACGTATATTAAAAAAACAAAAAACAAAAAAAAATATTATATATAGAATTCGCAATACTTCACAGACTCACACACACACATATGTATGTATGTATGTGCAGTCGCATAACAGTACATCAAAAGCAAAATTTAAAATTTTCATTTCGCATACACCCACACCGAAAGGACACCAGGCGCCTCATAACAGTATGTAAATACATATATAAACTCGTAAAAGGATTTAATATGTAAAAATTATTATGAAATTGCGTATTTTTCACAAGCGCAATAGAAAACATACAAACGAACATACATATTTATATAAATACAATGGGTTCCAACACCGTACACAAACAATTCTCCAAGTACATACATAGTATGTACATACATATATATAAAATATATATATATAACGGTAGTTGTACGAACACAATTACTCACTGTACTGTAAGAATCTACAAGCATAAAATCATACAAACCAACAAACAAACAAACATACATACATACATAGAAATGAGTACTACCCTTTCAAGAAATAAAAGAAATGCGATTTTTATTTAAAAAAATATATATATTAAACCGTTTTTATTTACTAAGTGCGAGCGTAATGTATAGTTCAATCGATGAGCTCGGGCAGATCTGCAAGTTCATTGCTGCAAATATTTTCTATATCCACGGCTGCCTTCAATTCCAGTTTGCTGCGAAAGAAAGTAGACGAAATTAATCTGAAGTTTCATTGAACCTAAATTGTTAACTGAAACTAAACTTTAAACTACAAATTAACGGAAATCAAGTAGTGGTCTTAGAGGTCTGGAAAATTGCATGCCCTTTTACTAAATAGAGTATCACATTGCCCAATCAAAAAAGGTGGACCGTACAATCTGCGCCAACTACGGTGGGAAAAGCCTCTTCAACATCACATATAATGTTCTATCGAGCGTACTGTGTGAAAGATTAAAGTCCACCCTCAACAACTGATTGGACCTTATCAGTGTGGCTTTAGTCCTGGCAAATCAACAACTGACCAGATATACACGTGAAAAAAAGGATCACACCACCTCTTCGTCGATTTCTATGCTGCTTTTGACAGCACGATTTTACTCCGTTGGACTGTTTTCTGTGGAGAGCTGTTAAAGATAAATGTTACGCCAACCATCCAGAAACAATTCAAGACCTAAAGTACGAGATTCAAGCTGCTGCAACTGTCATAAGGCTTGAAAGCATCGAGCAAGTACTCCAAAATTGAGTGGATCGGACCTACCTTTATGCCGCGATGTCTGAATTTGGAGCCTTCGCAAAACGAATACGGCTATGTAAGCTGACGTTGAGCAACACCAAAAGCTCCGTCAGCTCCGAGAAGGACCTCTCCGAGATTTTCGTTACCAAACGAGGTTTCAGGCAAGGCAACTTATACTCGTAAAGTGTTTCAAGGCTAGACTTTAGTATAGGCCAACGACACGAGGTGGAGGGATTCAGCCGAGTCATGAGCAAGAAAATTTTTTAAGCGTCGAGATCGAGTATGAAAAGATCTGAATCTTTCGTATAAACCACGCCGAGTAGAGATAGCATAGGATCTAGCTGAGAACCCTACATTCAGCAAATTCACTATTACTGATGTCGCGAAGTGGGTTTATGAATATGATGACAAAACTAGAGCCCCGAAAATGAACCGAAACCAAAACAAATCAAAATTCTGAAGGCACTGAAGACCAGACGAGACTCATAATAACTGTACTGAAAATTGGATTAAATGATGGGATGCTTGTATTGGCTCGAGAGAAAGTTTCTGAGTCTCGTGGGACTCCTGCAGTACAAAATTTTAGCGTTGAAGTATTAAAGATACATCTTTTATTTAATGGCGTCATTATCCCAGTACCTCAATACCGAGAGCAATTTCCGATTCCTTGAAAGTTTTTGAGGTTATAATAATTATAGGAAAGGAATGTGTTCTACTACTAAACGGTTGGCCGTCCTTCGCGGACAGCTTGTGTTCTACCTACCATCACCCAAGATCGATCTCAAGAGATCTAGTGATCTCTTCACTCTCAGTAAGACTAGATTCTCCCTAGTTTTGGGGCTTTTAGCGGGACATTGCCCTATTGGCGTCCACGTAATAACGCTGGGAATCATACCAGACACCATCTGTAGAAGCTGTATGGAAGAAGATGAGGTGTAAACAACTTAACTATTCCTTTTTGGCTGTCCTGCGTTTGGGAGACAAAGGACTACATGTGGTACTCAACGTAGCCATCCAACCTAACCCTAACCCGGTTATTGCGCATTAAAAAACGAATGGAGAGAGACTTTGCTTAACTTAGGTCAAAAAAATCCAAATTGGGCACAGTGTAAATAACCCCACAAAAATGTATGACTAAACTTTTGATATATAAAAAAACATCGCCGAATAGTTGTACCGATTTTCTCTTCAAATGCAATTCTATTAATGTAATACTATATAATAATTACCCATTCTTTTCCTGAGGCTTTGCATTAACGACCTTTTTATCTGTAAATAAATATTAATAAATTATTATTCAAAATTCGAAACTTAAAAAAGTCTAAACTTATTGTGTCGTAGGCTCTAAGCATTTAAAGCCGACCGATATCTACCAACTTCTTGAAGATAAGAAAGCTGTAGTTTGAGAATTATCTAGCTGTATAAAGGAACTATTAAATTCGAAAAATGTGTGCTTAAAGATCAACTTGAAATTACTTTAAAAAATATTGCTTAAAATACTCGTACAATACTTAACTGTACCTGGAAACCATTAATATATACATATGTAGGTCTAAAGATTTTTACCTGATTTTTTTGGTCCCAGTGTGAGCATCTCTCTAGCGTGCAACTTTGGCATGGTTACTAGCAAATAACCAGTTATCTGCGAACGCTTGACGCTTGCCTCGGTGATATTGATCTCCTCCGAGAATGACATTTGGAAAATTTTCCCTTTCACGGAAACCCGCACATAATTCGACTCGACGTCCACTTGAAGCTGTGATGTGTCCAAATATCTGCAACAGAAATGAGATACTTTAAGCTAGTATATAAAAGTAATTGTTAAATCAGACACCAACTTGTAAACACCGAGCTCCAGTACGTACTCATTGCATTCGTCCTTCAAATTAAAAGGCAATTTCGGTTGATTAAGATTGTAAGGACGGCCACAGGGCGCAAAGAGTGTTACTGTACGGCGCACAGGCTTTTCCTGCTCCTTCGTCTTATTCTTCTCTCGTCCCAATTTATGATATTTGGCAATATCCATGCGTGTCTCGGGGCAATGTTCACTTTTGGTGTCCCAAAACTTTTTCAAACGACTGTCTTCATCGTTGATTTGCGCCATTTCGCGCTCCAATTGCGCTCTCTTCTCGGCCACACGCAATTTTTGCTCGTCCCGTTGCATGAAATAATCAGCTTGCTTCTGTACAATAACTGCACGATAGACGGAGAGGGACTTTTGCGCTTGCAACTTTTCGGAGATTTTGATCTCCTCACAATCCAACCGATCCAACTGCGGCAGCGTGGCCATCACGTAATCTCTATAGTGTGGGTAGTCACAACACGGATTGCCAGTGAGTATGAGCTCGCGTAGATTGTAGTTGCCCTTCAGGCACTCGATCGATGTGAGCTCGCCAATGAAATTCAAAGTTAGATCTAATTTGTTGAGCGCCTCGAGTGCCTCGAGATTTTCGACACGTTCTATATTATTGATGGCCAAGTTTAGGTATTCTAGTTTCTTCAATTTGTGCAGATTCTCTATTTTGGCAATGAGGTTCGATTGTAGCAGCAAAATCTTCAGATCGCGACACCAATTCTGCAAATGTTCGATGCGCTCAATGTCTTCCTGATGCAGCGACAGCTCTTCCAGTGTGCTGATGAGACATTCATTATGTTCGGATTTCTTGCGTACCAATTCTTCTGTGACTGCAGTGTTATGTGTGACATTTTTAGTACCGTTAATGTGACAAATTTGTTTTTTGAACTTACTCTGAACCATTGCTCCGAAAAGTTGATGACTTCACTCAAGTTTTGATAAAAATGTTTGTTGCATAAACAACTTTTCACTTCAAAAAAACGAAAACGAGTGAGTTCACGTTTCCTTGACAACAAAAAATAACAATTTTTAACCCTTACATAACCTTACAGTATTGTTGAGTCCTGCAGTTTGTTGTATCTCAGGAGCACTTCGGCTCAAATTTGTTAAATTTTGGTTAAAATCAACATCATGACAATAGAGAAGGTTGGCACTCGGTCGATTAGTCAAATATGTATGATATTTGATCGGAATATTGCTTTATCTCAAAATTTTTTCAACAAGTCATATAGTACATATGTGTAGAGAGTACTGTTTTGGAACCAGGTTTAAAGGTATAGAGTGCTCTTCAAATCAATTTTCAAATTGTACAATTTGCTCGGCAAACAGTGAGGCGATGTGATCCTTATATGGAAACATGGATCCAAAGGCCTTTATCCTGCAGCTGCAGACTGCTGTGCCTTCAATTAGCAGGTGTTCTGGAGTTTCAAGCTCCCTGTCGGAGAACTAGCTATGTACAAAAAGCCAGGCCTATGTTACATAAGTGTTTCTTGAGCTTACAGTGGGCAGTGTGGCAAGCAACAAGTAGCCGGAGTTGGTCCCTTGCGAGGTTGATTACATATTTAAACCTGCTGAGAGTTTCGCCTCCCATTAGCAACTTGGCATGGCGCATGCCTTGGAGTTGTTGCCAATACCTCTCCCTGCCTACTCCTTCATCGTTGCGAATCAGCTCCTTTATGGTATGATGAACCACTGTGATGAAAGGTTGAGGCCCTACCATGTTAGTGGATGCTGCGGAGCGAGCGAGCTCATCATCCAGTTCATTCTCGGCTATACCTGTTCATTCCCGGATATACCTTTGTGACTTGGCACCCAAATGAGGTACACTTGGTTACATTCCACTAGACTATTCGGCCGTTCTCTACACTCCTGCACCAGTAGCGATTAGATCCCATAAGCAGAAAATGTTTGGAGGTTTATCTCTACGCACCGGCTTATAGTAAAGCCTTCTAGTTGAAAAATGCTCGGAAAACTTCCCATAGGTATGGTAAGTTTGGTGCGTCTGACTCCTGCACAAATTTCCTCCGACGTTTTCGAACCGTCGGTGTACCACAAGATTGTAATATCCCTAAGGTGTAGCTCGAGGGTGGACTCATTCTATTCAGATCCAACAACGAGTCAAAATTATTACAATTTCCTACCGATATTCGGTGTAAGTGACCTCAACTTTAAGAGCTCTCCATCCAGTTTATAGTCGTCATAACCGTCCTATCAGATCAACAATTGATGGTTTGGTGGAAAAATTTGAATCCACAGGCAATGTACAAAATGTTCTCATGTCAGTGAGACAACGAAGTGCCCGTAGTGTTGAGAATATTGTTGCCGCTAGCGAATCAATTGAGGAAACCCAAATCAGTATCTCACACGTCGTTCTCAAGCATTGGACATCTCTGTAGCGTCGTTGTGACGAAATTTGCGAAAAGACTTGGCTTATTACCTTACAAGCTTAAATTGACGCAAGACCTGAAGCCGCTTGACCACCAGAATAGTTGTATGTTCTTGAAAATTATCCGGATTTTCATCGAAGAATCATCTTCAGCGATGAGGCTCATTTCTGGCTGAATGGCTTCGTCAATAAGCAAAATATGCGTTATTGGTCAGGCAGCAATCCACACATACTTCATGAGTCACCATTGCAAACCGAAAAAATTACGGTTTGGTGCGGTTTACGGGTCGGCGGCGTCATTGGGTCGTACTTCTTCCGTGGTCATCAAGACCGGCACGTTACTGTGAATGGAAATCGCTACCGCTCAATGATAACAGAATACTTTTGGGCCCGATTTGAATGATATCGACTTTTGGTGGTTCCAACCGGATGGCGCCACAGCCACACAGCGAATGTCACAATCTATTTATTGAAACTTCGTACGAATATCGACTGTGAAATTGCAGCAGTTTCGGCCGATTTATGCTTGAAAATCGTCGAAAATTGGGTTAAACGTCTGGACTACTGCAAGAGTGTCCGTGGTGGTCATGAAGAAGAAATTCAGTTTCATACGTAATGGCATCGAATGTACTTTCACAGGAATAAAAATTTCATTGATTGTAGCGCTCTTATTGAAAACACCGTTACAACGAACCGGCGTTCTAAACTGCCCAAGTAAGATCACTGTTAGGAACGACCTAACATAAGGAACGAACTTGTCGAACTTGAGCTTGGAATTTCTGTTTTGAAATCTATATGAAATACTTTCGTAATTTCGCATTATTGTCTATAATGTGAGTTGTAATGCTCCCATGTACAGAAATCCAGTCAATTTGAAGTAATTCTTATCTGATTCTAAATAGTATAGTTGTGAAGTAGGTGTAGGTCGAATAATTTGTTCTCGTAGACTACAGTTATATTTATAAATTGACATATCCGCACACAACTGGTTTGGTATGTACAAATATGTGTAAGCCCGCGCATAGGCAATCAAAAACAAATATTTATACACGTATTTACTTACATACATTAACACAATTTGTCTTAATATGTTTGTGTTTATGTTGTTGTTTTTGAATGTTTTGTTTTGCATTCATTTAATGCGATTCCGGAGTTTATTAAAGTTCAATGAACGCGGAAGAACACAAATTTGTGCTTAATTTTATATATTTTTTTTTGTTTAGCAAAAAAACAACAAAAAGAAAACAATGCGTATCTGTACTTTGGCAACTCTGTTCTAAATTAAATCGCAATCAAGTGCCTAGTAAGTAGCCTATCAATATCAAGATGAAAAGTTATAAAGATATCAGCGCAATTGAGGGAAATTACTACACACTATCGCCAGCATGGACAGCCACAACGATGATATCTTACGTCCACTTTCCGAGGACGAATTCAAAGAGTTACTGCAATTATATCGTGAAAAATATGGCGAGCAAAATTTCCATTACCTGTTGATGTACAATCAAAATAAATGGAATGAACAGCTGAAGAATTTGAATTGTAAGGTGAAAACTGGTGAGGCCGATGAATGGCTGTCTTTCCGGAAAGACTTTTATACCTACCGAAATGGTGATTTTAGGAAATATGGCACCTATGTGAGCCTGCACTATGATATTGTAAGTATGAGCATATGTTTTCAAATATTTTTAGTAAAATTATAATAAAATTGCAACGTTTTCGCAGATGCAAAGTGTCTCATTTCATTCGTGGGAGCCTAGTCAGACGGAAATATTGAAATGCTTGCGTGAAACTAAATTGATCAAGTGGCGTGAGGGGCCGTTATTAACAAATGTTGACCTTGAATTCTGTGACGAGGTGAAAAAGATTGCCTTAGCTAACGGCGCAAGTGTGCAACGCGCACGATTATGTATATTTTTAATACTGGAGCATGAGAAGGCCGCCATTTCTGCTTTGGAGAGGTGGGTAAAATGCATTTTACATAAAATATGCTTATAAAATTATCTATTGCATAAGCTTAAGAGACGGTTACACTGTTAAAAACCTGAACGCCAATAATGCGTCGCTAGTGCATGAGGTGTGGCCCAATAAGAAGGAAGGCTCATTGGCGTATGTGCGCGGTCTAATCGCCTTAAATCAGACAGCGGGCATTTATAGAGTTAGTGACGGTGAATTGGTGGCATGGGCTTTTCAAAATGATTTTTCTGGTTTAGGGTGAGTTTGCTTTCATATGTTTATGTATTTATTAATAATTATTTTTTTTTATTCAGCATACTACAAGTTCTGCCAACGGAACAAAGAAAGGGTTTTGGCGCCTTCTTGGCAGCATATTTATGCAAACAAGTGACGACTGTGGAGAAAGTGGATTTATCAGCTTGGATTGTAAGTGAAAATTTTAAATCGAAAGCACTGTTGGATAAACTCGGCTTTGAGGCAGTGGCTAAAGCAGAGTGGATACAATTGAACAAGGCTTAGGTAAGGAAAAAATGTGTAAAACGAGAGAATATACATGTAAAAGTATATGGAGTATAATGGAAAAAATTTCAATTTCTTTGATCATTAATTAATATTAAAAAAAAAATTAATTATATAAAGAAGATTTTTTTTAACTTCAATGTTAAATTTTCCACTGAATTGTTAATTATAAAAATTAAAAATATTGTTATTCAATGTTATATTAGGCTTTTTTGCAAATTATATTTAATTCATTACACTTTGACATGAAACTTTTTCGAAAATTTCATATTTAACCTAACATATTTTGAAATCGCGCTTTTGCAGTTCGTTGCATAATATTTGTATTATTTAATCACTGCAACTTGTACTTTTGTAAAATTGCAAAATTCTATAGAATATTAAGAAAGTATTATTGTAAATCAAAATTCGTACCAAAGAAATTTAGTAAAATTATATAACTTTTAGTAGTGTTTTTTAAAAAATGAGAATAAATAAAAACTGAAATAAATAAAACTCATAATTACGTATACATTTTTTACCTCATAACTGCGTCACTTAGTTTTATTGCTTGATTTAGTTTTCACATATAATTTGCTAACGAAAAATAATGTTAGTATAAATTCATACAAATTAACCCTGTTTTACAGACATATGTACATATGTATGTATTTTATTTATTTACAATCTACAAATCTCGCTGGGAAAAGTTATTATTTATTTTACATATAATTAGTTATTATTGCATTACTATTACATACGCATACTGTGTCTTTACTTCTGTGTCGCGACTTAATTTTCCTGGAGTAAGTTGTAAAAAAATACTATATTTACACAGCTGAACAATTTGGTTTGTATTCTTCTCTTTTATAATATGCGTCAACAAAAAAATATTATCTAACTAACTACGCTTCGCCTAACGGTATTATCACTTATAACTAGTAAACAAATATATATCTTCATAAATTAAACAAAAAGTAAACGCGTCGCCGTACTACCATTTGGAAATATATTCCCATTCGTTAGTAAACTATTTGTTGGTACTGTGTTAGTATTTGTGAACGGTTTTTCACCACGCTTGCTAGCGAAACCATTTAGGTTACTTGTCGTTGCACCCTGATAATAAGGGTCAAAATTTCTGTTGAGTGGCTCGTATTTAATACGATGATTTTGGGTTAGAGGTAATACCGTCTCAGACTTCCGTGTTATTTGTTTGGCCTGTAAGTAAAATTTGATGTAAAATAAAGTGTACAAAAACGCATATAAACATGTTGATAAAGCAATTACCCGATTGTAACATAATACGCCGCATATTGCCAAAGTCATGCCCACGCAGTTTAACCACGTTACGGGATTCCCTAAAATGAATAACGACACAGCTATCACGAAAATGCGCTTTGACGCGCTCGCAACCGCATAAGTCAATGGCGATACTAGTGAAAGCACATTAAAAGCTATAACATTTTGTAACCAATTCAAAACGCCATCAGTGAATAGTAAAGCAATCACGCGATAATCAAAGCTGGTCTAAAATTCAATTTAACATAATTTTTTTGGTACATTTAGTATTTTAGAATTACTCACAATAGCAGGATGTTGTATGACTTTAAAACTGTCCACAAAAACCCAAATTGGTAAGAACATAATCAACGCCAATTTGCCCAACAACTGTAGAAGACGCAGATGATGCATTCCGGTATCCTTAAGCACCTGTAAGATGTGTGAGTATATATTAAATTTTAGCTAAAATTTTAAAATAAATACCTTTTTAGAGAAAATGTTCTGTAATGAAAAACCCATCGTCGATATGAGCGCACTTATTAAGCCAACCATGTCGAATGAAATCTCGGTTAAGGTAGCTATTGCAACACCTGTTATAATTGGCACCAAGCTGAGGTAAACGAGTGTAGGTTGCTTTTCACGAAACAGCAAACGTGTCAAGATTACAGTAAACAGTGGCATTGTCGCTTTGACTGCAAAATATATATTTTAATACAATAACATGTGGCGCTTAAAAATAATTTAATTATGTGCATGTAATATAAATTTGGACAAGTTATACAACTGTCATGATTTTTTTTTAGAGAAGTAAACACTTTTTGGAAAGAAATTCGTAATTTAATTATAATAATTTTAATTTTTCGAACGCAGAGTATAAACTGGCGCCAAGTTTGAGTTTTAGCAAAAACAAAAAATACTTGCCAGACACATTTACAAACTCAAAATTTCTTTATATAAGTACTTCACATTAAACTTTATCATTTAAAATCATTTAACATGCGAACTACACATATTTTAAATAAACAACAAGATAAAAAACAACAACTTATACTTTTTTTGTTCACACTTACCACGTCAAAGATAATAGGTAAACGTGTCAATAAATGATATCTTGCAACACATTTTTGCATGCTTAGATGCTGCATGCGATATTTCCATTTATTTACTTACCCGTGTGAGCATAGGAAACTGGCACTTTCCATAGAGAAATGTGTGATGTGACCGATGCAAGAAACTTTCCCAATGCTAGTGGAATAATCAAACGCCAATAATATCCTCTAGAAATGTTTTGATACTTTCGTATACGCCACAGATTGAAGAAAGGTCCACTATACAATGCTATACTACACAGTTGTACCATTGTCACCGTCATAGGAAATGGGAACTCGTTTAACACCATTTTTCCGATGACGTTGTTGCTTGAGGAGATCACATACCAAAGTACGCATAGCGTTAAAACAGCCAGGACATGTCTGGTTGACTCAGTTTGCAATCGGTTCCGCATCTTTGTCCACTAAGCTACGTAATCACTCACACGTCGTATCAAGTGCAGCCTCCTACAGCTGTTTATTTTAATAAAAATTTCTACAATTTTTACCACATCCCTTTAAATTAAGGGAAAATACGTACGGGAACTACAACAAACCGACTTTTTGGCAGATTGTTTTACTTATTACGTTGAAAAAATGAGAAGAGAGACATTGCAAAATATCTGACATAGGGTTACCAGGCCTTGTTATTGCCGCTATTTCCGTGTATAAAATAAAATAGCGGTACATGCAAGATTTTAAGTTGAACTGTTGCATATCCTGTCAATTTAAGTTGCTTCCGGAACTTCCTTGTTTTACATGTAATTTGCATAATGGCATGTTTTATAGCATTTTCTTCTGATTTTGCTGCAATTTGTAACAGTGAGATATACAGACTTTTCCACAAGAAGCCATTGACTTCTGCCAAATATAATCCCTCAATTATCTTTTGTTATTCGATAGAAATTTAATCTGGCAATTATTTTAGTGTATTTGTCACATTGGTTGTCAAACACAATTTGCTAACTACACGTTTATTTTCATATAGCTTCCCAGTTTTTACGGACTGATATTAACTTATAAAATAAAAAAAAATAAAAATATATATTAAATTAAAAACATTGAAAATCAAAAATTAAAATTATTTCAAAACTACAGCTGACAGGTCCAATGTTGATGTAAACAAACAAGTCTAGGGTGAATGAGAAGAAGAAGCAGTAATAAAACGTGTGTCCATTTTTGCGTCTGTGTGTCGGAATTTTTGTGATTAGGCGCGTTGCTCTAAAGAAACTAAAGAAAAACATTTCGCATACATTTAATTAAGGAAAATTCGATAGTGCATATAAAATATTGGTTTATTTGAAATAATAAGAGGCTACACAATACTTCTTGTTTATACTTGACGCGTTCGTAATATTGAACTAAAATTGTGTTCTATCTTATAAACACAGGAGGATAAAAAATGTATTGTTAGAACTTCTTTACATCTTGTTCAACGTACGTATTGTATACACCAATAGCCAACGGATTTGATGTTGATATAACAACAGCGACAAAAGAATCTTAAGATTTGTTATTTTTTTATTAAGCGAAAATGGTAAGTATGGCCTGAAATATGAAGCCTTTCATTATATTTTTGCCAAAATTGTAAGGCCTGAAGATACCTAAAAATAATTTAGCCCTACATATAACAATGGGCTGACGTATCGTAGAAATACCATAAATGGTTATAAATTTGGGTAAAAAGGGATCGCCTTTTGTATATCTTTTATAGAGCTCCTTTTCTTCTCATGCCGGTAAAAAAATATTGCTGGGACGGGATTCTTAGATTACTGCCATAATTTGGTAGTGCATTGAACCACTGTACGTGTTTTTATTCTTTATTACGAACCGGTTTCCTTACCTTTAGCAATTGTATTCGATGGTCATAAACTGTAACAATAACTATATATATTTGTACGCAAATCAGAAGCAAGATCACTGTTGCATATCAAACCTTCTTAAGATATGTAGTACCTACATACATACGTTTGTAAACAAATCTATTTGAAATGTTTTAAAAACATTGTGGCGTAGATGTTGAAATATCGCGAAATTCTCTTAACCATTGTTTATAATACAAGTATTTCCAGAATTTGACTTTAAAACGTTTGTTTTCATAAAGATATGCGAAACACACTATTAAATATGAAAGTTTTTGAAAGAAGATTTAAGCATTTCAAAGATTTGTGATTTACCAATAATATAAGTGGTTTGTTATCTAAAGATTATGTCTAATTAATGACATTTTCATGCTCATCATAAATTATACAAATTTAATTGTTGTGACTTCAACAGCTGCAACAAATTATAAATTTTGACTATTGGGTATAAAAGTATGTCACAGCAAACGTACATACATATGTGGTATCAATATTGTTGACACCCACATCATCAACACTTGCGCTTATTTGGCGTACTTAAGAAACCGGAAATCAATTTCATTAATATTGCATTGATTTTTGCTTGCAGGGCGCAGTCTGTTAGATCACCGCCTCAAGACCACACGCTTTTCTCAAAGATTCTATAAAGTTAACAAAATTCGATAATATCCATTTTGTCCTAATTATGTGATAACTGTGCTAATTTACATATTTTATACAAAGTTAAAACCTACATACATATTAGTTATACTAATTAGTGAGCTTTTTTACGCTTTACTCATCTCTCTTATACACATACGTACAACCAACTGTAGAGCTCTCCAATTGTTACACGTCGCGGTGCGCAAAAAGCTAAAATACAAACTCGCGCAATGGTCAAATCAGCAGTAGCAGCCAGCAAGCCGAGCGCAGCGCTACTAGAAGCTAAACGCAAAGCGAAATTACTCAAAATGCAGGAACAAACCCAACATGATCAAGTTGTAAAGGATATCTTCCAAAATGTAAGCTTCTATTTGCTTTAACAATAAAGAAGCTAATATTCCAAGATTTCTGGCAATTTATTCTTGTTTTCGTTTCCAGGCGGTCAACGCAAAAACAATAATAAAAAAGCCTACTGGCATTGTTTATGATGAATCGATGTCGCAGCATCGTTGCCTTTGGGACGAAAATCATCCAGAGAGTCCGGAACGCTTTACTCGTGTGCTGGAGAGGTGAGTACATTTGAAAATGCTCATATATTATATTGTTTGTTTACGCTTTTAATTATTAATGGAGATTGGAGAGCATTTGTACCTGTAACGGTGTATTATATGCATTTAATATGCATGAGGGTGCGTGTAATCTCGTCCTAAATCTTATCTTCATATTGTTTTTTGAATGCAATTGCTTTTAATTGCGCAGATAAGTTTATATTTCAAATTGAAAGCAACTTAGGTAACACAGATAGATTGTTAAAATACAAAGTAGGCGATACAATAATAAAAAACGACAACAATAAATCATTACAACAAAATACTAAATACATAAAGTGACTATGACATATAAAGGGAGCAAGAAAACTAGCTATGGCAACAACAATAAGTCATAATAACTAACATAACGTGACTATAACCTATAAAATATCTGTTTCCACGACAGTCGGGCCATATTCGTCTGTATGTCTGTCTGTCTGTCTGTCTGTCTATATCTAAGGGAACCAGTCCCTCAGTTTTCGAGCTGTCGATCTGAAACTTTGCATACCCCAAAACCTTATTTATCGGAGTTGACGATATCGGACTATCGTGGCATATAGCAGTCATTTAAATTGATCGATAAAAACTAAATTCCATTATAGACAACTTTTTTATTTGACGAGATATTTTCACGAATTTGGGCATAGATTATTAGCTAGGGTAAAGATAAATATCTGAAAAAAAATTGCTCAGATAAGACCACCATAGGATCTAGCTGCCCTATAAACTGAACGATCAAACTCAAGTACTTGTATGGAAAACATTTTTAATTCTCAAGGTATCTTCACGAAATTTGGCATTGAGTTTTGTCGAAAGCATTGCTACAATCTCCCAATAAATTGTTCAGATCGGACCACTATATCATATAGCTGTCATGTAAACTGAACGTTCGAAATCAAGTTTAATATCTTTTTATACCCTTTTATGCTAAAAGAAATGCACTTATGAGGGGTGTTATACTTTAAAACAGTCGAAGTTAAATATTTTTTCTTGTTTTAACAAAAATTATATATTTTTCAATTTTTAATGCCACAAAATCCAGATGTAAAGAATTGCAACTCATTGAACAATGTCAACGTATACCATCACGTCGTGCGACAAAGGATGAAGTGCTCTTACTGCACAGCGCCGAACATTATGAGCTGCTACAACAAACATCTGGTGTGCAAGATGAAGAGGGAATGGAAGATCTAAGTTCAAAATTCGATTCAATTTACCTACATCCGGTTGGTATTATTGCAAGCTAATTGTTTTTTTTCTGCATTGCATAAATATTTTCCCACAATCTTGCTGTAGTCCACATTTGAATTGTCGCTACTGGCCACCGGCTCGACCATTGACTTAATTGAGAACATAACTGCCGGCAATGTACAGAATGGCATGGCGATTATACGGCCACCGGGTCATCATGCGATGAAGGCGGAATTCAATGGGTACTTTACAATTGTCTTACACTTTTGTATCTGTAGTTACGTTTGTATGCAACGCTTGTGAATGTATGTGTATGTGTGTATTCCTCAGTTACTGTTTCTTCAACAATGTGGCCATTGCAGCACAATACGCTTTGGACATTTTGAAGTTAAGCAAAATAATGATCGTCGATTGGGACATACACCATGGACAAGGCACACAACGTTTCTTCTACAACGATCCAAGGTGGGTGCCTAAAATTTTTGCATTTTGGCGTATAATATTTCATTTATTCAAAATATAGGGTGCTTTACTTCTCCATACACCGTTATGAGCACGGCACATTCTGGCCAAATCTACAGGAATCCGATTTTGATGCCATCGGTTGTGGCAATGGTTTGGGTTATAATTTCAATGTACCGTTAAATAAAACCAAAATGGGTAATGGCGATTATCTGGCCATATTCCAGCAGTTAGTTATACCCGTTGCCGTTGAGTACCAACCGGAATTGATAATCATATCGGCCGGTTATGATGCAGCATTAGGTTGTCCGGAGGGTGAAATGGAGGTTACACCCGCTTTCTATCCACATTTACTAAGTTCACTCATGAAATTGGCACAATCACGCATTGCCGTCGTACTGGAAGGCGGCTACTGCCTTGACTCCCTCTCCGAGGGTGCAGCACTCACATTACGCACGCTGTTGGGCGGCACTTGCCCCACGCTGGTGGAAAAGATCGAGCCACCATGTGACGTACTACAAGATACAATATTCAATTGCATTTATGCACATCGCCAATACTGGCGCTGCCTACAAGTCCAGCCCATGTATACGATGGAGGAGCTGAATAACGTGAATCCACAACCGAAACTGCACAAAGTCAGTCGCCTCTTCATTGGCGGCCAACCACTGCCCGAACGCTTCCCCACCAGAGACACGGCACCGGTCACGTTACCCGAAGTGGTGGCGCAGAACACGAAACGTTTGCAATTTCTTAAGCAGGGTAATTACTCAACTTTTAATTAATTTTTAATTAGTGTGAAATATATATCAAATATATCTTTGCTTAGAAACCAAATTGTTGGCACCTAAAGTGCGCGTTTGCTATGTTTACGACGAACTGATGCTGCAGCACAGCAACACCTTTGAAGAGGGTCATCCCGAGCAGCCGGAGCGCATAAGACGCATCTACGAAATGCACGTCGACTACAAGCTCACCGAACGCATGAAGCAGCTGCCGATACGCATCGCCACCACGGATGAGATTTGTTTGGCGCACACACGCGCGCACGTTAACTTCATACGACGCATTAGCGATAAAGATGAGCTGCAGGGCATGGGTGAGAAATATAATTCGGTCTATTTTCATCCGAAAACTTTCGATTGCGCCACGCTGGCCGCCGGCTCTGTGCTGCAAGTGGTCGACAAAGTGCTGACTGGCGAAGCGCGCAGCGGTGTGTGCATTGTGCGCCCACCCGGCCACCATGCCGAGCCTGATATACCTCATGGCTTTTGTATATTCAATAATGTGGCCATCGCGGCGCAGTATGCCATACGCGATCACGGTCTTAAGCGGTAATTTTCGTAATATGTTTATGTGGCAACTCTGTTTTTTATTGAAATTTAATTTTTAGCGTTTTAATTATTGACTGGGATGTGCATCATGGCAATGGTACACAGCATATCTTCGAATCGAATCCGAATGTGCTCTATATAAGCATACATCGCTATGATAACGGTACTTTCTTTCCGAAGAGTAAAGATGCCGACCACGATGTGGTGGGCAAAGGTGCCGGTGTGGGTTTCAATGTAAATATACCGTGGAATAAGGTGAGCAGTCGGATGGTTGTTCATTAACACGCAAATAATAATATTTAAAATTTCTTGAAAACTTAACATTAATTAACCACACAGAAAGGCATGGGCGATATGGAGTATGTAATGGCCTTCCAACAGCTCGTCATGCCCATAGCTTATGAATTCGATCCGGAATTAGTGCTCGTCTCGGCTGGCTTTGATGCCGCCATCGGCGATCCACTTGGCGGCTGCAAAGTAACACCCGAAGCTTATGGTCTGTTCACACATTGGCTTTCGGCACTCGCTGGTGGACGCCTGATTTTGTGCTTGGAAGGTGGCTACAATGTGCACTCCATTTCCTATGCGATGACCATGTGCACCAAATCACTGCTGGGCGATCCAATACCAGCCATACAGCTTAACGGCAATGCGGCACGTGGTCTGAGCGCTGCATACACAAGTTGCATTGAGACGATACAGAATTGTTTGAATGTGCAACAACGCTATTGGAAGAGTTTGGTCTTCAACAAGCGGCTGCCACAATTCGCTGGCGAAAATAACAATGAGGATTTTCTTTCTGCTACTATGAAAAATTTAGATATCACAACGGATGAGGCGAAAGGCGTCGTTGGCTGTGAAAATGTCGCTGACACGGCGGTGGCGTTGGAACCGAGCGGCAGTAAGCCGAAGGTAAAAGTTAAAACCCTAACCGAATTTCTCACCGAAAACCTAGAGGTAATTTAACATTTACGCAATTTTGTGTGCGAGACTATTAACTAACCTCTATGTTTTTGTTCTTACTTTTCATGACTGCACACAAACAAAAACAAACATTAACTATTTGAACAAAAACCAAAAAAAAAATGCGAAACGAAAAAAAATTGCGAAAATCAAAAATGCATCGTCAGGCTTTGCAAAATAACGAAATGTTCGCCGTTGTTCCATTAAAGACATGTCCTCATTTAAAACAGTTGCGTCCTGAGAAGGCGCCGAAAAGTAAGCAGCGTGTCTTTTGTTTTGTTTGAAAACACATTAATTCAATGTCGTGTTCTAGACTTTGTAGGTTTGTTTCCAATTGTTACACTTTTAATTGTTCGTTCATTCTTGTTATTGTTGCTTTATTTTTGTTTTCTGGTGTTTATACATGTTTCAAATTGTCGCTTCTTCTACTTTCGCTTTTTGTTTGTGCGTGTGTGTATGTGTACGCGTGCCAGCATATATTGTTCTTGTTTGTCTAAAATATGCTTGGAATACTTTTTATTGCCTCATCTTCATATATATTATATTCTTATATGCATTATTATACATACATACATATATATTTATCACATACATCTCTGTCAGCTATGCATGTTGCAAATTGCCATAAATATTTTAAATTAATTTGCATGTTTCAAAAAATAACGGTTTCTACATACATATGGATACACCTCAGTGTGGTTGGATGGTTTAGCCATCTGTTAAAGAAAGAGAGAGAGAGGTGTTATTCGTTATATATTTTTTTAAATGTATTATTTCTATTTTATTGTAAAGTTGTATGTACATGTATATATACGCATTTAATGCCATAAATAATTATATTAAACAATTTTTATTATATTGTAATCATGTGTCAACGCTCTTTCAGTATTATAATATATGTATTTATGCTTTTAAAACTATTACTTTGTGAAAAAAATTGTATTTCGAACTTTGTTTGAAAAGGGGTTTCTTCCAGTAATTTTAATATAATAATGTTGCTAATTAGTAACGGTTTTCATTAAAGCCCCAACTTTTATTTTCGAAGAAAAATTCGAAATTCGAACATGTGTTTTTTCCAATAAATTTTCAAAAAAAGTCGAAATTCGAACTTATTTTTTTCCAATAAATTTTCGTACAAATATGATAGACAATTTACAGTTGTTTTAACATACAAATTTTCGATTTTTTTTTTATTTCTTTTATTTTTAAACCAAAACTCCGTTCTACAAAAACAAATTTCAGTGATAATTTTTATAAAATTTAAAATAAACAAATTATTTTTTTAATGCAACAATTTTAATACAATAATAATATTTTTAATTATTTATTAAATCAAAAATAATGGTTAATTTTATTATTCTTTTTTATTATAATTTTTGTTATTATAATTTTTTTTATTGTTATTTTTTTATTATTATTTTTCCTTTATTTTTATTTTTTTTTATTATTTTCATGAAATTTATTAAAAATCAAATTATAATCTGTAGAGTTTTTATTTTCGATGAAAAACGTTCGGAATTTCGAAAATATAACTATCGGAAAATAATTAAGCACAAAATTAAACAGCAAATTTATAATTTTTCGAAAAATAAAATCGAAATTTTCGAAAAAAATTTAGTACAAATAGTATAATTTAAAAATTCTCTAATATAATATTAATTGTTTAATGTAAATGAATGCGTTTAGTTATGAATGCTAACATTTTTTAAATTCTATAATCAAAATGGTTTCCAAAAAAATTTAAATTATTGTTTTCATTAAATTTATTAAATAAAATTCTAACCGCTTGAATTTCTATTTTCGAAAAAAGCATCGAAATTTCGAAATTCCATTTTGGGAATATTTTTTTTTAACTTAAGATAATTTATTTGGTTTTGACTTTTTGTCCTATTTTCCTGAAAAGTTTTCTTTGTTATTTTCGAAAAAGAATCGAAATTTCGAAATTAAATTTTAAGAATATTTTTTTAAACTTTTGGTAATTTATTTGGTTTTTGGCATTTTGCGCTAATTTTTTGAAAAGTTTGCTTTTTATTTTTGAAAAATCAATCGAAATTTCGAAATTAAATTTTAGAAATAAATTTTTTTAATTAAGATAATTTATTTGGTTTTTGGCATTTTGTTCTATTTTTCTGGAAAGTTTGCTTTTTTATTTTCGAAAAGAGAATCGAAATTTCGAAATTAAATTTTAAGAAAATATTTTTTTATTAAGAAGATTTTTTTTTTGTTTTTTTTTTATCACTTTGTGCTATTTTTCTAAAAATTTTGTTTATTTTTTTATTTTCGAAAAACGAATCGAAAAATTAATTTCGAAATTTTAGGATACATTAACTTAATATACGTAATTTATTTGGTTGTTGGCATTTTGTGCTATTTTTCTGAAAATTTCGCTCAATTTGTGACAAAATTGTTTTATAACGAAATATTATGTTATTCATTTACAAAAACTTCGCTATTCGATTAGTTAAATATCTTTTGAAAATTAAATTTATTCAGTACACTGCTTTTCTGTCACGAACTGTATTTTACGCTTTTTGAACTTTTTCTCCTTTAATAAGTTTCGCTGTACATACAAAATACTTGAACAAAAATATAAATATTAATTATTTATTTCATTTTATTATTTCCTGTCCTTCGCACCGCACAGCCATAGACAGCAGTGCACCTTGCGAGCAGTGCTCATCAACCGTCGAAAATTGGATATGTCTGAGCTGTTACAAAGTACTCTGCGGTCGTTACGTCATGGAACATATGCTCTTCCATAGCATAGAGCAATCACATCCGTTAGCGCTTAGCTTCAGCGATTTGTCCGTTTGGTGTTATCCATGCGAGGCGTATATAGATAACAGTAAATTGCATGTATACAAAAATCGACTACATCGTCATAAATTCGGTGAAGACATGGTGTGGTCATACCCGGACCGGCACAACGCAAACGGCGATGACAGCGATCACGAAGACTGCGATGCCGACGATGCGCATGTGTTTAGCATACAACTTGAGCCGAGCAACTGACAATACCTGTTATTACTGCTGACGACAGTACAAAATTATTTGTGTACATCATTTCCACCGCTTAGACATGTTTTCCATTTTTTCGCCCAGTACCTTTGGCCGTTGATTTATCGCCTCTATATTAAATTGTTGTATTACTTTATATCGAGTTGATGATTTATCTATTAGTACTATATACTATATACGATACTTATATACATACATACATGTATGTCAATCTAGTTACAATATGTATACATTGCTGACTTGCGACGACATCTATATATTTCTATTAGAAACACAATATTTTCTCACACAGACTAACCAAAGACTTGAAAGCAAAAACAAAAAAAAAAATTAAATGTGTACATTAAATCACTTACACTGCGTGTCTGGTCCACATAAAATACATACATATGTCTTGTATGTGTCGTAAAAAGAAATCGGCTTGCATTTTTATATTGAAAATTTATTGTTCTTCAACTTAATGCTCGCTGGCCGATTTGATTGTTAACCAAGATGAATATATTTCTTTTTTTGGAAGCTATAGCTGCTGTTAAGAGATTATAAGAAAACTCAATACTACTATATGGTAATATTTAATTTTTATTTTAATAACATAACTATAAATTAATATATTTATACATACAAATTTGTTCGAGGGAAATTATTAAGTTACATACACATGTATGAATATGTGTAGCTGAACTTTGGAGGCAATTGAAATTATGACTGTTTTTACAAAAAGTAAAAAAGCAATTATTGTAAAAAAATTAACAAAATTAAAATATTTAATAAAATTACAAAGAAAACATGTTGTTTAACTTCATCGACTGTGATGTTAAAATCCAGTTTGCATGTGGTCGCTGTGAAATAAGTAGGGGAGAGTGTCAGGCTCCTTGCAGAGAAAAAGCGAGAAAGGTCGGAGATAAAGTCGTTTGTATGGCAATTAATTGCTATGCTCAATTTTGATTGCCTTGTTTGTCGCCAAAAATAGGCTCCTTGCAGAGAAAAAAGTTCGGAGATAAAGTCGTTTGTATGGCAATTAATAGCTACGCCAAGTTTTGAGCACATTTTATCTTGGTAAATAAATAAGTTTTTCATGAAAGAACTTGATTTTGATCGACTGAACCATAGGGGTATTTGAAAAATATTCTAAAAAGCGCCCTTCCATGATATTTGGGTCTACGCAAGCTGAAATCACTCAATCCTTCATTCAAATAAATACTTAAAAACAAAAGAAAAATATTTTTAGATAAAACAACAACCAACCCTAACCTTAAAAACCAATAACAATTGAAACTATCTCATATTAACTCCGCTCAGCTTATATTGAGAAACTGCTTCGTATAAACAACATTTTTTATTCAAAAATAATTTTCTTTCTACCATAAAATAACATCACCGTTATTTTTACTAACAACTATTTTATTTAAAAATATTATTTATTTTTATTATTTTTCTGTTTTTTACTGAGTGGTGATCCTTTTTGTTTCAGTTGATTTTTCTTTGTTTGTGATTGTGATTTTTTATCAACATTTCCCTTTCGTTTTCTTGTTTTTTCTTGCACTTGACTGCTACTCGGTTCAGATGAATCTGTGTCATCTTCACTGCTTTCTTGCTCCGGTTCGTCTTGCGCATCGTCCTCGTATTCAATCGTAACAACACCACGTTCCGGTGGCTTCACAGCTTTCTTTGGTACAATATTTACTTGTTGTTTGTCTTCTTTTGTGTCGTTATTCTTTAAAACAAAAGCACCACCGAATTGAGTTAGGTCTAAAATGCTAAGACAGGTCGGACGACAGCCGATGTTGGTTGTGCACATTGGTTTCAAATCTTTCTGGTTTATATTCAATTGCCAAGCTTTCATTTCGCCGGAACTGAAACAAAATATTGAAATAAAATTAGTTTTGTTTAAGTCTTTTTTAATTTTTTTGTTCACCAACCTCGATATTGTTATTAATGTGTCTTTATGGAAAGCCATAACTTTAACTCTTGTGTCGTGCGCTTCCGTAAAATGTTCCTAATAACATGAAATTGATATATTTTAGCATGAAAATAACTTCTCCTATTGATTTATTAACACATTACCTTTTCATCCTCTTCTTCTTCTTCTGTCACTTCAAGCCACAATATTTTACCACTTTCCAAGCCAACCAGACATAATTCATCAGCCACCCAGCAAACACATATAGGCTTTTCCTTTGTCTTTCGGCTCACCAAAACATCTGCCGATTTGATAGACCAAATCTCTGCCGCACGAAAACCACATAAGGTGAAATAATCACCAGTTGGCGACCACGTCAGACAATCTGGTTGCGTGCCCAACGTACTGCGACTCTTTAAATTAGTTCGGTACGCTACACGTCCCTTTACCAGATTCCATGTGCATAATACACGATCTGCACCGAGTGACAGTGCTAGCTTACCACTCGGATGACAACTGATTTGGTTGACTGCTAAACCCTTGTGTGCCTTCCAATTACCCTCTGTAGCCCAAGTGTTTTGACGTGTCGCAATCATACGTCCATCGTCGCCGCCTGATAGCAAATGTGAGCTGTCCGGTGTAAAAGCCAATGCGTTGATGGTACCCTCATGCGACAAAATAATCTGCGAAGTTTAATAAATGTGAACAATAAATGACCATGCTGCTTACACTTAAGACTTACATTTGTTTGCTTCCTCGAACGCATGTCATACAAGAAGATACGATCATCTGTGGCGCCAGTAGCCACGAAGTTCCCATGCACTGCTACACATTTTAGTGGACCCGCATGCGATTTATCTGCAAAGGATTGCACGAAACTCGCATTTTCATTTATTACGAGTTTATAACCGAGAAGGAATTCCTCATAAGTTCCGATAATTACTTCCATAGCCCGCAATGTTTATGTTTTAACGTTTTCTACACACCGGTTGACAATTGTCAGAGAACGTATAATATTATACGTTCTCTGTCTGGGCATGTGGGGGATAAAATGAGAAACGAAACATTCTGAAGCAAACACAAGATTTTCGATATTTCTAGAAGGTATATCGATTATCGATAAAGTTTGATAGTAAATGCCCAAATTTGAATGAATTTCTGATATAGATATTTTTTCCAGTTAAACAATTTGATTTTCAAAAGCGGCTAAGAACCTTACGAATAATATACTTGCATCACATGTAGGATGTGACTACGATGTCTTTTGAGATCGTTACCATCTCAGCTATCCAACGCAGCTGCAATCGGCGGACTGCCAATACGAGTTCGCGGACTTCGGTCCCGTTATCTTCTAAGGTAGTCGTTTTTTGGACACCTGGGCGTGTTTTATCAAAACTACGTCTAGACCAGGTGGAAACTCGTTGAACAAATTTTTGGCTAGGTTTTGCCTCTCAGCTGTAGTTAGCTCATGTATGTAGCTTTTACAGAAAGGCTCTTCTTCTGTACTAATCCACAGAAGGTTTTTCGAACTAAATGCCTACAATTCAGTCTTTCTGGTCGAAGTTGTTAACATAACGGAAGGTGTCAAAAGGGCTTTTGCTCCAATCAGCAAGTCCATTATCTTTCTAGTGGACAGCCACGTGACAATTATAGCTCCCCATAGCACGAATACTGGGTCTCACCGCTTTAAGTTATGAAATCAGGCAATAACTACACTTTCTGTAGGTAGGAAACTCGGTTAATTTCACCTGGGTACCCAGTCATATATGAATAGAAGAAAATGAAAAGGCGGATGAATTGGCCCGTTCGGTGGCAGATAGGAATACAATTTGAAGCAATAGACCCCAGAGACATTGCTCAGGTCTTGTAATATTAGCAATATAGGCCATATCACAAAATTACTTTGGGCTAGTGTTGATGGTGGATAGATCAAAAAAGGTGCTATTTCTAAACAAAATTAGATTCTATCCTCATAAAATTGGAAAAATGAATTTGGTGGGCTGCAGAGCATGCGCGGCAGCTGATGAGACGCTGGAATATTATCTTTAGAAATTCCAAGCCTTCAGCCGGATGAGACGAGGTATATTCCATGGTTCTCAGTGCTCCAACTTAAGAGATTTTGATGGAAAAAATTAGGTATTAAGTGCGGTCTGGCAAAGGTCAGGCTCTCTGCGTTTCATTGCTTTTAACCACATTATAAGACCAAATCCCAGCTAGAAATATCATTTAGTATCACACGGAATATCCACACGGTTATCCATTTGGTTCCCATACACTTGTGCCAACTCTTTTTTCAATTGTCGATAGCGATTCATTTTTAATGTCTTCAGTTGACTTAAAACGGCTTACTCGAAGCGGTCGATTGAGTTTGCTGACAGTTTGGCCGGTCGGAAGGAATTCGGAGTGCACCACCACTTGATAATCGAAGAAAACTGTCAATATAACCTTGATTTTTGATCTGCTTTCACGTGGTTTTTTCGGCTTCAGCTCACCTTTGCCACGATCTTCGGCCGATTGATTATCTGTTTTCGGGTCATAAGCATAGATCGAAGACTCGGAAAGCGTTGTTTCGAAGACGTTAACGCGACACTGTTTGTTCGAAAAAATTTTGTGATTTTGGTGCCAATCGTGCTTTCACTTTTCTTAGGCCCAAATGATCTTTCAAAATAGTTTTCATTATTCTTCCGATATTCCAAAGATGCCAGTAAGATCTCTGACTCTTTACTGACATGTTGTTCATCAGTTGATGGCAGTCCTGGTCGTGATTTGCCCACAGTAGTAAGACAGTAATAATCGCGTAAGCTGTGTCTACGACAGTAAAGAAGTGCGTGAAGTATGAAAGTTAAAGATCGTTAATGAAGCTTGAGAGTTTGTTTCCGGCGATTGATACATATTTCTCTGGAACGAATTCAATTCTGATAATTTTAACGCTTTCTTTAGGATAGTGGCAAATTGAATTTCCTCAAATATTTTTTTTTTTAATTTTAAAGGCCGTTTGAATAATTTGAATTTGAAATTAATTATAAATGTCGTTAAATTATAATTCGATTCAGTTCTTTATATGCTTTCACAGTTTTTGTGTCTCAATGCTATGAGCACTTATCTAACCTATTTAACAGCAGGTGGCGGATAGGCATTGCGGAAATCGGGTTCCGCATGTAACTAGAGGCCTTTTACAAGCAGATAAGGGTATGAAATAGCTCTAGCTTCAAATAAAGTATTTAAAAATACAAAAGTTTCGATTACTCAAACTTAATTTCTTCAGTTCAATTTGAAGTGTCAACGGCTGCATAACGGAAAAATTATGAAACTGCACTTTTTAATAACAATTTTGGGTAAGGAATGCAATTAATATTGTAGGACAAATAAAGTTAAGAAAATGAAATACTATAAAAATATTAAAAATAAAATAAAATTATTTGATTATATCCCGACAAGTATTAGCCTTAAGCCACGCCGAAGTTGCGCCCGACGAGGAGGATTATGGTCGTACATGGATGTGGATGCCCGATGGTGATGGCAAACCTCATGTTGCCTATCTAACAGAGCCACCCCAGGATAGTCAGCAAGACGATGTGCCGGATTTCGTGCATGTGGAGCTGTTTGATAGGTAATGTCACTAGGGCATTCACAAGACTTTTTTTGTATTCTCGATTTGGAATAAATATACTCATTTTCAGTGCAAATACCGCGAATCCTACAACAATGCAAATATCTGTTGCCAATCATACTACCAGTGAAGGTAGGAAGAGTAGACAGAAGCGCGATACTTGGGAAGAGATGGCCGGTAAATTCAACGCCGATTTGGACACGAAAATTTTGGTACACGGTTGGAAGTCGAGCACGACCAGTGACTCAATACAATCTATACGTGGTGCATACACTATGCGCGGGAATTTGAATATTTTCGGTAAGTTACAATGTGGGAACATTAAGCAATATGGTAGTTTCTGGGGTAGAAAATACAGCGGCCATCAATAACTCGGAACTGTACACACTAATATTGGTCGAAGCATAAAAAATTAAGGTCCCGGATAGACAACCAGTCCAAATAGACTAGTCCTATTGTTTCGACAGAATCCTACAGAATTTAAGACTTATCGCAGAGAGGTACCTTCAGGTCGAATCATAAAAAATTAAGGTCCCGCATAGACAACGAGTCCAAATAGACCAGTCCAATTGTTTCGACAGAATCCTACAGAATTTAGGACTTATCGTATAGAGGTCTAAGGAATTGCTGCTTGAGAATCGATGATTAACAGTCAGAGATCTTACTGGCTTCGTTAGAATATCGGAAAGATCAGTGAAAATAATTTTCGAAGCATAAAAAATTAAGGTTCTGTGTCCAATTTTTTCGACAGAATCTAGAGAGATCAGAGCTCAACACTTATCGTAGAGAGGTATCTTTATGTCGAAGCATAAAAAATTTAGGTAACGGATGGACAACCAGTCCAAATAGACCAGTTCAACTGTTTCGGTAGAATCTAACAGAGTTTAAGTCGTATCGCAGAGAGGTAACTTTAGGTCAAAGAATAAAAAATTTAGATAACGGATGGACAACCTAGTCCAAATGTCTTTAGGACCATCATTTCGTAGTGCGCATTTGGGTTGTCCTTTTCCTTAATAGAACGCCTGTCTAGTTGGTTTATGCTTTCAGGAATGGAATGGAATGTGCACTATCTCCAGATAAAGGGACGGTTACATTATAGTTATGGAAGTCACTATTCTTCGAACTATCTTTTAAAGAATTATTTTTTCAGGAAATAAAAGATTTCGGGATTGATAACAAACTGCACTTTACATGATTTTTACAAGACTTTTCGGGACAATATAAAAATAATATACTTTTAATAATTCTACTTTGTTTCTACTTTCTTAGCAATCAATTGGCGCGATCAAGCAGACAATATTTACTATCTGAAACCCGCACGTTACACCGTGCAAGTGGGCCGAGCTGTTGCTAAGCTTATTGATCTACTTGTTGAGGAAAAGGATGCTGACTCCAAGCGCATACATCTAATCGGTCATAGCTTGGGGGCGCATATAATGGGCTATGCAGGGTCCTACACCAAATATCGTGTTGGCAGAATCACAGGTGTGGCAGAGATTCGAGACAATTCCACAATAATATTTCACAGACTTAATTTAATTATAATAACAATCTAGGTCTCGATCCTGCCCGACCGGCTTTTGAAAACTGCAGCGGACCGGAGCATCATTTAGACCCATCAGATGCAGATTTCGTTGATGTCATACATAGTTGTGGTGGCGTTTTGGGTTTTCGTGAACCAATTGGTTGCGTGGATTTTTATCCGAATGGCGGCGGCGCACCGCAACCGGGCTGCACAGAGATTTCACAAATCTTTAGTGAGTGCCAAACAATTTTCCTTTATTTAACATTATTTTCAGTTTTATATATTTTCTCTTTCGCCCGCCCTTAGCCGGCTGTAGCCACGGTCGTTCCTATGAGTACTTTGCGGAATCCATACATAGTGAGAAAGGTTTCTATGCTGCACCCTGTTCATCGTTGAAAGAGTTAATCGGTCGTAATTGCACGGGTACCAAGATATTAATGGGTGATCCTGTGCCGTTGACTGCGCGTGGCATTTACTATTTGAAGACTGGTAGTAAACCAGGCTTCGCTTTGGGTTTGGACTAACGCCAATATATTTTGGAGAAGATCCGTAATTATCTTCTCTGAAAACAGTGTTCATGTATAGGGTAGTGAGAGTTATATTAATATGTCTATAAATATATGCTTAACTATGAATAAATATAGTAAATGAAACTGTCAAGTACCTTACACAAATTAACTATGTGAGTGCAAGGCCTTCGAACCCTTTGATATGAAAATTTCGGAGAAGATGTTCAAATTTCTTATATATGTAGATCGGTGTCGCAGTTTATAAACCAGATTAGCTCAAATGATTGTATCGACTTTATGAGTCAATAGAATTTAATGCAAGTGCGATATTTTATATGTGCTTAGAGCTAAACTTCAAAAAGCACGATTTATATCGTGCGTCCCATACTCGGTACGTGAGGTTTGGATATTATTTTCAAAAATTAATCAAATCAGCATCGCCAGTCGATGAATAATTTTTTAAATCCACTTTATATGACGGGGTGGTAATAACTCCCAACCTTTATCTCGACCTTCAATTGATCTAATACGTATAGTAAATAGGCCCGGAACAGAGCGTTTGCCACGAAGTTTGTAACACCCAGAAGAAAACGTCGGAGACCCTATCAGCTGAGTCGATTTAGCCATGTCCGTTTGTCCTTCCGGCTCTATATATGCGTCGTAATTCTTTAGTTTTAGCTGTTTTCCAAACTCAACGATCGGAGTTAAGGGCTTGCATGATTTGGTATGGTTTACTGCTTAAGGCGAGAATGCGATTGTATTTGTGAAGTGTATCAAAACTTCAGTTGTTGTTTTGACTTTTCAATTATTCGCATATGAGTCAAGCTAACGCTCTCCTGTATTGATGTGGATGTGTTATGGTTGAGAAGTCGAACTAAAAAATTTCCATGAATTCGTTTGTGTATAAAAGACACCGGCAGTCAGGCAATTAGCGGCAGTTGAAGAGCATAGCTTAAGCTAGGAGAAATTTAAAATTAGTCTTCTCTTTTCTCAAAAAAATTACTCAACAAAGAGGATATGGAAGCCGTAATGACTGGGCAGGCTTGTTGTAGTCACAAACCGTCTACGGATCAATTAAAAATCTTGCTAAAAGCTGTAAAAAAAGTACATACAGTGCATGAATTGATAATCGAAGCTATTATTCGATTGGAGGTGTCGAGCAACTCTAGTTATAGCTCAAGTTTTACTGACACGGATGGCGAAGAAGTTTTCAATACGACCAACGAAGTGGTTAAACCTTCAAAGCGACAACATGTAAGCAAGGATCATCGTCGTCGATGTAATCGACGTGGACGTGATCGTTCACAATCTCACGGTCATTTAATGTCACTTGGTGAAAGACTTGAAGTGTTGAAAATTGCCGATTTAACACCTCACAATTCACATGATCAGCACCAGCAGCACCACCGACACAGGAAAACACATAGACATGAAACACCAGAAATAGTTGAAAGAGAAAAGATAGTGGCAATTTAATTAGGCTGAATGACTTTCATATGAAACCTTTTTATTACAGTTAATAGCGGAGAGGACCGATCCTACATTATGAGAGAGAAATGTGGTGGTGTGTCTATATTATATCCATTTACTTTTATCATATTAATATTTATATTAAATTTAATTTTCATAAAAAAAAAAAAACGAAAAAATATTTATTGCACTTTTATATAGCACGCTTATAATATCTTGATGTGCACATACATATATGAAGCACCAAATTATAAAAATTATAAACTTTTATAATATTTAAATCAATAAAAAAACAAAATTTGTACAAATGGCGATTTATTTCTGAACATAGTAAGTCGTCCTCGAATCGACCCCATAATTCGACATAGTACAGCTTTCTGACCGTTTTGCCCATCATCAAGTAAGAAAGGGCGAGAAAGCTTTTTTCTATTCTGTATGCGGGGACTTGAAAAGTTATAGTCCCATTTCCTCTTCAAGTTAAAAAAAATCGGGTGGGGCTGTGCCGGAGCACACGGCCGTTGGTTTTAACGTGAAACGTCTATGTTAGCGAATCGCTTTTAAAGTAAAAGATTGAAATGAAAACAAGATTGACGCTGTTTTAAGTATTTTAATAAATAATCTATATGGCAGCTATATGCTATAGTAATCCGATCTGAACAAATTTTTCGGAGATTATGTTATTACCTTAAGTAGTAATCCATACCAAATTTCGTGAATATATCTTGTCAAATGTGAAAGTTTTCCATACAAGAACTTGATTCCGATCGTTCAGTTTATATGGCAGCTCAAATACCGTTTTGAAGCGTTTGTCCGCTGAACGCCAATGATTTTGCATTGCTTCACTTCTACTGATATTGACATCTCTCAGTTCCGTGGCAGATCCAATAGATATATCGATCGTCTGTTCATTCGTTATGTCCATAAGTATAGGTATTCCAGTGGTAGAGGTACTCGCGAGGTCGGCAGCAGCAGCTTTGCGACGTTCCCGAAACCGTCTCGCTCGCTCGACGCCGGACATTGGGGTACCTATGCGTGGCCCATAGCCCCCTCTTTGTAACGATAGCCGTAATTTATATTTCTGGTTGGTTCTTGCACGAGCTGAAGCCGACATACCAAAATTTTTATATATTCATTATCACTTTCTGGTTATTTTAAATATAAATAGTGTCTAAATTACACTTATTTTCGGTTTAAATAAACTTGACAAACATACGAAAGAGTCACCGCGTTATATAGTATAGTCGGAGTCACGAGTTACACTGAATAGAAACAAGCGAGAGCTCCGGTTTCGCAGAGTTAACGCTTGTTGACATAAACCAGCGACTTTAAAAAGCCCCACAAAAAGAAGTCTGGAGCGGTCAAATCAGGCGATCTTGCTGGCCAGTGCAAATCGCCAAAACAGGAGAATAAACGGGAAATGCATCCTTCAGCATATCGGTTGTGGCACGTGCAGTGTGTGCCATTGCACAGGCCTGTTGATACCACATGTTTTACAATCCCTATTCATCAAGTTGCCGCAAAAGGAACTCGTTGATTATTGCTCTGTAACGCTCACCACTCGCAGTAACCGTTTGGCC
Organism: Bactrocera dorsalis; assembly: GCF_023373825.1. Classification (NCBI taxonomy): domain Eukaryota; kingdom Metazoa; phylum Arthropoda; class Insecta; order Diptera; family Tephritidae; genus Bactrocera; species Bactrocera dorsalis. The sequence continues at coordinate 61,432,987 of NC_064306.1, read as the reverse complement.
CGCGACGTCTTCGAAGAAAAACGGTCCGATGACTCCTCCAGCGAAAACAGCACACCATACAGTGACTTTGAGCGGGTGTAATGGCTCTTCGTGGGTTACACGCGTATTTTCAGTGCTCCAAAAGCGTAATTTTGCTTATTTACGTAACCGCTAAGCTGGAAATGGGCCTCATCACTTATGATTATTTTTGATGAAAAATCATCTTTCTCTTGGTGGTGATTAAGGATGGCTTGAGCGTATGTCAGACGCGATTGGCGGTCAGCAGCTAACAGCTGATGCACCGTCTGGACTTTGTACGGAAACATTCTTCAAATCTTGTACCAAAAATCGCTGTAAACACCGTCGACTGACAACCATTTGCGTTGTACGTCGTCTGGTCGATGTCGACGGCGCTTCCATGACATCCTCGGCAACAGCAGCAATATTCTCTGCAGAACGGCTACTCTGTGGTCTGCCACGCCTGGCAGCATTTCGTGTTGTGCCAGTATCTTCGAGGCGAGCGGTTAAACGTCGCAGTGTTTCAACAGTAGGCTTCGGACGGCCATGAAATCTGCAACGAAATTCACGTTGTGCCAAAGTCACCGACCGATTATTGTCACGTCCATAACTAAGCACAAAATTAAGATATGAAGGAGTAATTTGGCACAGGGAATCGCAGTAGCAAGTGACATCCCATATCTTGGGAACTACGACAAAGTTTTGTGCGCAGCATTATTTTCATAGTCCTCTATCACGTTGTGAAAATGGACGAAATCAGACTTAGCACAAATTTAATTTCGATTTCACTTTCCAGTACACAAATCAAAAATCAATTAATATAACGAGATAAAACTTTGCACGACTAATGCCTTTAGTGTATGCCACCTTACAACCAAAATTTGTTAAAATCCCAGGAAAGAGAATATTTGGGCCCGAGTACCTATAGTTGACTTTTTATCGAAAATATTGTTACAAAAGTAGTATTAAGTTGTATTTGTATTGCTATATGCATCCCTTATTATGAACAATAGCTGTAGGTATATGAAATAGCATTTGTCTTGTTGTAGACATCTGGCGCCGCGGCTGTCGGCTTGTCGAAACAATAGATATCTGGCGCCACAGCCGTCTGCTTATCTACTTAAACAATTCCTGAGTCTGGCGCCAAGGCCAAATAAAGAGATTTAGTTGAAGTGAATTAAACGGCTTTTGGTTTCATTTGTCAATCCAGAGATATGAACCCAGTAAAGTAAAACTAGCAAGGAGTAAATTCGTAACAATATCAATAATTTTCCTGGCCCCAATATACCTAATATAATCATTTTGGAACTTTCAGGTGACTTTATACTAGCTATATCGGCCAATATGTAAGCTATCCCAATGAAAATGAGGAGAGCATGTTTTACTCATAACAGGGTATTTTTTTGCTTAAAATAGATAAATTTGAGCGAAAACTTGGCATAGCCCCTATATTACTAATATCAGGATTTTCGAACATCCGGATGGCTTTACTCTATATGATTGGATTTACAGTATGTGGCATGTTTATAGTATGCGATATTGGAAAAAATGCAAGTCTTCTCGATCCGTCAGCCCCATTCTGCGGGCGTGGGCCGCCACCAGACAGTGACCAGTTAATATTCTCATTATGCTCTTACCAATAGGAATATTGTATACCTTTGATCTACCGTTTTGCACATGGCTTTTGCAGTTTGCACCCAGGTAGCTCGTTCTATCGGGCTTTCCTAATTCAATTCAGTTCTTTATATGTACTCGTATGCTTTCACTGTTTTTGTGTCTCAATGCTATGAGCACTTATCTAAGCTATTTAACAGGGGCTCCGCATGAAATAGCTTTAACCAAATAAAGTATTTAAAAATACAAAAATTTCGATTACTCAAGCTTAATTTCTTCAATTCAATTTGAACTGTCAACGGCTGCATAAGCGAAAAGTTATGAAACTGCATTTTTTAATAACAACTTTGGGTAAAGAATGCAAATAATATTGTAAGACAATAAAATAAAAAAAATGAAATAAATAAAAATATTAAAAAATAAAAGAATATAATCTTAAAATTATTTGAAATTATCCCCACAAGTATGGCCGCATATGGATGTGGATGCCCGATGGTGATGGCAAACCGCATGTTGTCTATCTAACGAAACCACCCGAGGATAGTCAGCAAGATGATGTACCGGCTTTCGTGCATGCGGATGTTTAGTAGACATTAGCACGATACTTGGGAAGAGATGTCCGATAAATTCAACGCCGATTTGGATACGAAAATTTTGGTACACGGTTGGAAGTCGAGCACGACCAGTGATTCAATACAATCTATACGTGGTGCATACACTATGCGCGGGAATTTGAATATTTTCGGTAAGTTTCAATGTGAGAACATTAAGCAATATGGTAGTTTCTGGGGTTGAATCAGATTTTTGATATAGCGGCCATCAAGTACTCGGAAGTGTACACATAAATTTGGTCATCACACAATCTCATACTCTTCTTGCAAGACATTAAGTGATTTTGCGCGTTAAAGATCCTGGCTCGAACGTTAGGAGATAACACTAAACTTTTCTGTAGCAGTATCTAATCCAAAACATTGTTTCGACAAAATCCAACAGAGTTCAAGACTTAACACAGAGAAGTATCTTTAGATTCACAAATAAAAATTAAGGTCCCGAATGGAATGAGATTAAGAACCTGGAAGGAATGTCCGTTTCCTTAATAGAAAAAGCACGTCTGCTTAGTTGGTTTCTGCTTTCAAGAATGGAATGAGTGCTATCTCACGATGAAGGGACGCATTCGTTACAGTTATGGAAGTCAATATTCTTCGAACTATTTTTTAAAGAATTATCTTTTCAGGAAATAAAAGATTTCGGGATTGATAACAAACTGCAGTTTACTTGATTTAAAGAAGATTTTATTATTAGACTTTTACTAATCTTAATTTGCGTACTTTGCGGAATCTATACATAGTGAGAAAGGTTTCTATGCTGCACCCTGTTCATCGTTGAAAGAGTTAATCGGTCGTAATTGCACGGGTACCAAGATATTAATGGGTGATCCTGTGCCGTTGAGTGCGCGTGGCATTTACTATTTGAAGACCGGTAGTAAACCAGGCGCCGCTTTGGGTTTGGACTAATGCCAATAAATTTTGGAGCAGATTCGTAATTATCTTCTCTGATAGCAGTGTTCATGTATAGGGTAGAGGGTCGATATGTCCATAAATATATGATTAACTATGAATAAATATAGCAAATGGAACTGTCAAGTGCCTAACACAAATTAACTATTCGAACCCTTTGACATGAAATTTTCTGAGAAGTCGTCAAAGCTCTACTTCGAATACAGTTCAAATTCGTAATATTTACTAGGTTGGCAGTTTGCTTGCATTAAATTTATGGTTTATGAGTCAATAGAATTAAATGCATGTGCGATATTTTATATGCGCTTAAAAAACTTCAAAAGGCACGATTTATATATTGCGTCCCATACTCGGTACGTGAGGTTTGGATATTATTTTGAAAAATAATGGAAAATTAATCAAATCAGCATCGTCAGTCGATGAATAATTTTTTAAATCAACTTTATGTGGCTGGGTGGTAATAACTCCCAACCTTTATCTCGACCTTCAATTGATCTAATACGTATAGTAAATAGGCCCTGAACAGAGCGTTTGCCACAAAGTTTGTAACACGCAGAAGAAAACGGCCGAGACCCTATCTATTTTCCAGCATTTCGATTTGGGTATAAAAGATACCGGCAGTCAGGCAATTAGCGGCAGTAGAGCAGCGTAGCTCACGGAAAAAGTTACTGAAGTTAAGCTAGGAAAAACTTTAAAATTAGTCTTCTCTTTTCCTAAAAACAAAATCACTCAGTAAGCAGGACATTGACGCTATAATGACTGACGAGGCTTTTTGCAGTCACAAAACGACATCATCAGATCAATTTAAAAAAAATAAAAAAATGTTGCTAAAAGCTATGAAAAAAGTGCAAGAAGTGAATGAATTGCTAATCGAATATATTACTCGATTGGAGGTGTCGAGCAACTCCAGCAGTTCTAGCTCAAGTTTTACTGACATGGAATTGGAATTAGCCAAACTTTCAAAGCGACAACATGTAAGCAAGGATCAATGTGAGCGACGTAATCGACGTGAACGTGATCGTTCACCATCAAAACCTAAAGATTCTTTAACGTCACTTGATGAATGACAGCAGCACTAGCGACACTTGAATTTACATATTTGGCCAGAAATAGTTGAAAGAGAAAATAGAAGATCAGAATCTAATTCGAATTCAGTTCGTGACAGTAAAAGCCAGCATGGGAATAAGCGTGAGAACAAATAGTATCAGAGATCTATGGAGAAATCAAAGCAAAGATCTATTTTGTACTCTATTTTCTTATTCCTGGGATACCGTAACGGTTTTGTTGTTTGGCTGTCAAACGCAGCAATCTTGCACCAATCACAAGGTAGATAAAGATGATGATATTCACATTAGCATTTATTGCATAACGGTATTAATAATTTAAATGGCGTTAGTTGTTGGATCATGACAGTGTTAGAAGGTAACGAGCAAACGCAAATTATTGGATCGATCATTATAAAAGTGGCCATCAGCAAGAAGAGTTTCAGCCTCGTAAAATTTAATAATAATAGTTATACTTTTAAAAATTAATATAATTATAAATGTTAATTAAATAATGAATTCCCAGTGAAACCAAGAAAATATAATTGGCGCCCAACTCGCAGCAAGTAAAAAACCCAATATTATCCTGAAGGATCATAGAATCCTTATAAGCTGTCCAACTCAATGCAGAAAAATATCTATTATAATATAATGAAAAACTGTAAGTGATTTTTTAAATTGCGTTTAAAGGGGATTAAATTAAAATGTGAAGTTATATATGATAAAAATTGTGTTACATTTTCTGTAAAAATTGGTGAAAGAAAATATTTATTCTTTTTGGCTTAAAAATAATATTTGAAAGTTTTCTAAAGTGCGGAATATTGAAGTAAAATAAATTATTGTGTTTCTTCTATACATTTGTGTGAATAAATTTTATCTTTCTGACAAGAGTTTCTAAGCTTGTTTTAAGAAAATTATCTTGTGATGTGATTCCTTCCTCGCTGACAAAATATTTGTGAATTATAATTTTTAATTAAGATCTCTTTGATAAGAAGTACCAATATCTTTTTCAAGTAAATTCAGTCTTACCAAAGGAAATTTGTAAAATGAGTGTCAGTGAAGAGTAGGTCCTGCAAATTGTTAATGAAACCAATGAGCGCATTGAGTTAGAATTTGCCAAACAGTTGCGTCAGTTAAATTTAGCAGTTTCTAAGTTACATCCACCGAGCGTAAAACCATAACTTCCGGTGGCTATAAATCCATTATTTCAAGATAATTAAATCTTTACCTGAATTCAAAGGCGATTCCGCACCTTATCCAAGCAATTTATAGCAATAAACCTTGGCTTGACCAGACTTATTCAGATAAAAGACCGTTATATTATTATTAGAAAATGAGTTAAGCGTTTTAAGGCAGGATAAATTGCCTACCACTGATTACTACAACAGAATAGACAAAAGCAAGAATTACAGAATCCAAATCCAAATCCTTCTCCGCCAGTGGCATTTAAACGCAGTAATAATAAATATTTTAGAAAATACCTCAACGTCTTAGTTGCTATCAAGCTTAAGCACTTTTGACGGTAATATCGGGTACGATTTCTAAAAAACAAAATCGATGCGAAAATTGATACTGTTAGACAGTTTTTATTTTACCGAAATGGTTAAGTGAAATTACATTCTCTTTCATGTGACACCTTAAATCTAATAACCATAGAAGAAGACTCAGTACCAGTAAAATATCAGTCACAATTCCTTAAGATTATAAATAACAATTTTAAAGCCTTTGCTTATCCAGATAGAGCTTTGCCATTTAATACTACAGTTCAGGCCCGTATGCGTACAACTACAGGAGATCAAATTTACACCAAAAACTATCCATACCCGAGTAGTAGCTCCATTCATTAATAATAAAATAAAATCGCTTCTTAAATATGGTATCATCTGAGAATCTTGTTCACCTTACAATTCTCCTGTGCACGTCGTTTCTGAAAAAAGACGTTGATGAAAATGACAAGCATAATTTACATATGGTAATTGATTTTAGAAAAATCAATGAAAAAACTATCCCTGATCGATAACCAATCACGGATACGTCTGTTATATTAGCTAACCTAGGAAGTTCGAAAAGGTTTACACTGTACTCTTCATACAGTGGTTGAAATTCAAAACTCTATATTATTAGCTTTTCCTGGTGTTAAGGGTATTCATACTGAGCTCTTTGTCATAGATTTCATCAATAAAGATGACCAACTGGAAACAATTGCAATAGAGCACAATCGGACTCATCGAGGGTTACAAGAAAACTTTCAGTAAATTTCGCGAGAATACTACTATTTTCCAAATGTGAAAAAAATTACTTAATACAATAATTACAAACTGTAAAATATGTTTAGAAAATAAGTACCAACGTAAACCACCGGATGCATTGATAGGCCAAAGCCCAATTCCTAACAAACTAGGAGAAATCTTTCACATTGATGTATTTATAATTTCTAAACATTTATTCCTGACCTGTGTAGACAAATTAACTAAATTTGCTATCGTGAGACCTATTGCGTCCAGAACCATGATCGATATCAGATATACACTTTTAGAAATCTTCCTGGTATTCCAAAATACTAAAACTAACGTTTCCGACAATGAAAAAGCTCCGAAATCAAACGCTATTATAACACTGCTTAGAGATAATTTTTCCATCAGTCGGTTTTTAAGCGAACTCTCCTCAGTACAACTAATGGTCATGTGGAAAGGTTTCATTCCACACTATTTGAAATTATACGATGTATTAAGTAGCAGTAGCAAATTGATTATATTAAGCTAAGCCAATTGATGCGTTTCACGAGAAATCAGAAGAAGGCTTAGAAAGTCTTAGGAAAATTTAGGAAGACACTTTGAAAAGGTGTATATTTAGCTTAGAATTTAATATCTTATACCACGTATAAGGTTGTATGCTTATTTAGGTAAAGCTGATCGACAAGCATCAGGTGATGCTGCTCTCAATATGTATGTAATGCATTATTATAATAGCTTAATTAATGTGTGTAAGAGAGAAAAAAGTACTGTAACTCTTAGGATAACAAAGTAAAGTAGAATATAATATAACTTAACCTTAAGTTGCACTAATATAAATGAACTTAATGTTAACTTGTGAATGCATGAATTAAATAAATTTTAAGATAAGTTTAATGAGGGTGTCGCCAAATATATAGCCCGCTTATAATACTTGAAGCACTAAATTATAAACTTCTATAATATTTATGTAAATCAATAAAAAACAAAATTTGTACAAATGGGGATTTATTTCTGATGGTAATTTCTCTTAGTAATTCGTCTTCGAATCGGCCCTATAATTTGGCATATTAAAGCTTTCTGGCCGTTTTGCCCATTTTCAAGTAAGAAAGGGCGAGAAAACTTTTTTTTTGCTCAGTGCCGGCAATTCCTCTTTTGGTGTTGCCCATCTCAGGAACAACTTGAGTCAAGTTTTTTGTCATTCTCTTTCTTATAACTTTCTCAAATTCAACAGTTTGAAAAGCGCTACGAAAATCAAAGAATGCCCCTAAAACTGTGCAACGTGTAGCTAAAGGCATCAATTACAATTTTACTCAAACAAATCTCATAAAAAAGTGAAAGTAAATCATAAATAATGGTTTAAAAAGCTAAAATGCATGCTTTTAAAACACATTAAACTAAGAAGTTGAAAACAAATATAGTTTAAAACAAGGAAGGTTATAGCTTCCGGTGTGGGCAAAATTTTATAGTAAAAACTGTTACGAAAGAAATCAACAATTATTATTCGACGAATAAGTGGAAGGATTACAAACGTGTTACTATACATACATATTTTGTTTAATCCATATTTGGCATTACGATATATTATTACAAAAAAAACATATTTTATGAATCTAATTGAAAAATAAGATTGCCCTAAACATGCTGTATAATATCAACCGGAATTTCGAAAACTGTCATATTAGGCATAGAGGGCTAGAAGGCGTACATTATTCTCACTAAAAGACCATACTTGATATTCAATACTCTAGAAATTCTGTATATGGGTACTTAAATATATTATTTGGGGCTTGATTTGTAACGATAAAGCGCTATACCAATCTCCCTTGGGGGCCAATGAACATATGTGTACTAAATTTCAACACGATATCTCAATTTTTACTCGAGGTATCTCTTATACGGAGAGGCAATCTCTCAGAATATAACTCGTCTCGTTATCCTGATCATTTATAAGCATATAACTCTATTTGTATCTCTATTAGTTTTATGTATAACAAATAACCGTTAATTTAACTGTTATACTCTCTGTTGCTTCACATTGTGAAAATATAAAAATCGATAATAAGATTTGATGGAAGAGTCTGACGGTTATTTTTTAACGAAACGCCATTATTCTACAAAATAATAACTATAATCGGTATATCGCCTGAACTTACAAACTGATAACGCTATATATTCTATAAAGAAGGTACTAAATTAAAAAAATACAACTGTATGTAAATAGATATGATGACTTATAAACTTTAATGCATTTCAACTTATGCTATTTTACCGAAATACATTGCAAATGTCAACCAATTACCGAAATTTTTTGTTATCACCAACAATTAATCCTCCGGTTCATTACCGCAAACGATTTCAAGCGTTTGTGAATGACTCATACTGGCGCTTGTCGGTGACGAGCTAAAACGTTTTTTCAACGTTTTGTTTATGTATAAAAGTGGACGGCAGCCAAGCAATCAGCAGCAGTTCAGCAACGAAGCCGACGACGAAAGCAGTAAACAAAATAAAAGTGAGGAGTTAGCGCAGAAAATACATACAACTGTAATAAAGGCGAGGAAAAACTAAATAAGCAGTACACTATTTTCACAAAAGTATCACTCAGCCAGGAGAACATGGAAGCCAAAATGACTGATCAGGAAGCAGATCAAAAATTATTGCTAAAAGCGGTAAGGAAAGCATACAAAGCACAGAAAATGCTAAACGAAGCCATCAAGCGATTGGAGGCTTCGAGCGAAAAGCAGAAGAAGAAGCACAAAGAGCCGAAGAATAGTGGTAATAGTAGCTCTAGTTCTAGCTCTAGCTCCAGTTCGAGTTCCAGTTCTAGCTCAAGTTCAAGTTCTAGTGACAGTGATGGCGAAACTTTTATCGATTTGAAGAATGAAGTGGACAAACCTTCAAAACGTCACCATGGACGTAAACATCATCATGGACGACGTAATCGTCATGGACGTGATCGTTCGCGCTCTCGTTCGCATTCTCGTGGTCACTCACGCGGTCATTCCCGTGGATGTTCTTGCGGACACTCACGTGGTCATTCCAAGACACGTGATCAAGAGTTGCGTAAACTATTGCAAATTTTTCGTGGTATCACCCTCTAAACAGCTCCCTCTATTCTGCATGGTCGTCACCAGCAACACCACCGCCACTTGCGATCACATACTAGACCCGAAGTAGCTGGTCACGAAGGCCACAACAAATGCGAAGATAACAATAGGCGTAAGGATAAGAAGCACAAGCGGCCGAAATATATTGATACTAGTAGCTCTAGTTCAAGCTCTGGTACAAGCTCAAGTTCCAGTTCTAGCTCAAGTTCCAGTTCTAGAGACACTCATAATGAAACTTTTATGGATTTGAAGAATGAAATGGGCAAACTTTCAAAACGTCGCCATGGCCGTAAGCACCATCACGAAGGACGCGATGGGGGAGTGTTCTCGCGAGCACTCACGTGAACCTTCAAGGGGACACTCACATGGTGGAGCGAACAAAGACTCTCACTATAATGCACACGAACGTCACAACAAAAGCGAACAGAAGAAACGGTGTAAGAATAATAAGCGCCACAGCGCTAAGGATCAGTCAAAACATGAGGCTGAGGGATTTCTTGCTTCGGCTATTGTACGATGATGCCAGTTTATTACGATGAAGCGCGCAGGCAGAGACGTAGGGCACACAGTAAGCCTCATCATTGAAGGGAGCAATGTTACATAAGTTGTTCCGTTTCAATTTCCATACATTATTACCTTTATATTTAACAACACATATTTAAAACGAACAATAACACCAAGAAAGTATTAACCAAAAAATAAATTTTATTACTATTTATGCTTATATACTCGTATATGATACACCAAATATTAAAAAATAGAAATAAATAAAACTAAATAATAAAAAAAATGTTGTCTTATTCGATAAAATAACTAGCTATTCTTAATTATAGTATCTGATGGAGCTGAAATTTTTAAGTCAGTAAATGAATTTTGGGTATAAGGTCATCATGTCTGATTTGTGAAAAGAATGTCTTTTAAAGAGTATTCGTATGGAGGAAAATCATATGACCTATGGACAATTTACTAGCTATATCAAATAGGATATTTTCCCTATAATAACGTACCCCCGTGTCAAATATACCTAAAATCGGGACAATACTTCTCTAGCCCCCGTACGCTTAATACAAAGGTTTCCGACGGTCTGGTTGTCGTTGTACCATATTTATCGGACAAACTGTGAAGCTTTTTCAATTAAATAAATAGAATATATTTTCCTCGTATAATAGATCGGAATGCAAAAAATGAATGAAGTTAAATATATTAAATAAGATACCAAAAATGTTTGTAATCCTTCCACTTATTCGTCGAATAATAATTGTTGATTTCTTTCGCAACAGTTTTTAATACAAAGTTTTGCATTTATTTGAAGCTATAACCTTCCTTGTTTTAAACTATATTTGTTTTCAACTTCTTAATTGGGCGTGTTTTAGAAATATGCATTTTAGCTTCTTAAACCATTATTTATTATTTACTTTCACTTTATTATGAGATATGTTTGAATAAATTTGTTATTAAAATGACAGCGTAGATAATTGATGCCTTTAACCGTAATCCGATATCAGCGGTTCCGACAAATAAGCAGTTTCTTGGAGAGAAAAAGACGTGTGCTAAATTTCACATCAATATCTCTAAACTGAAGAACTACTTCGCATATATAGAGCCGGAAGGACAGACGGAAAATGTACCCTGAGATTCATTAAGGTATCTCACACAATATCATCAATCATATGGAGTAAAGTCACCTGGATGATGCCCAATTTTAGTCACAAAAATACACTCTTATCAGTAAATACGCTCTCACATTATCATTGAGATAGCTCCCATATATTTGTGGTACAAAGTTATCTGGAAGTTCGAAAATCGTTGTGTTAGATATATGGGAGCTAAGGGAAGTGTTGACACAATACAATCCATTTTTGACATATGTGTTTTCACTTAAAAGTGGACGATGCCACGCTGAACGTCCAATTTTAACTCCGGCTCCATTAAAGGCTTATTTTACCATCTCGCGATCTGGCGTATTTAGTTATTGATTTTATCGCGCTTTAAGTAGTTTTTAAGAGTAAAGCAGGGTTATCATCCAATTTCATTCATTTTCACACTATCGCTAGTAGTTTTGAAAATATTTGTGCTAGGCGAATTTGGTTTCTATGACTTAAGTGATTTATATCTCCATTGTACATTAAAGAACGGGGCAAATCCTAATTTCTTAAATTTTTTTGGCCGCAGGTGCTCCTTGCTACTCGATGCCTTGTGCCAAATTAAAGTTTTATATATTAATTTAGTGCTCAGTTATGGCACTTTACGTGCTTTCGGTCAATGGCGATTTGTGGACGTGGCTGTGTTCCGATTACGCCCATCTACGAACACGAATTTTCTTGTTGCCAAGGAATGCGCATACCAAGCTTCATCCAAATATCTGAAGTTACAACTTGTACGGACGGAAGGGTGGACTGTCAGACAGTCACACGGATTTCAACTCCTCTCGTCATCCTGATCATTTATATATACATAACACTATGTCTATCTCGCTTAATTGAATGGATATCTACTCGTGCAGCCCTTAGTTCTAATTGAACACAATTACTCAGTACGAACTAAAAAAAAATAAAAAAAAAATTTCTAAATTAAGGAATAATTAATAATGAATTAAATTAGACGAAAAACTAAACACAATTGTATGAATTAATTGAAATAAATTTAATTTTTTTTATGTAATTAGGTTGAAAGACATTTTTTCCCTACAGGGATTACTGCAGCCCAATAAGTATTGCAGCTTCATGCCTCTATATACATATGTACTATATATCTGGCACTCTTTCATATTTCGCAATTAACGAAAAAAATTCACGAAGCCAAAAGGTGGTAAGTGAAGCTTGACGCTTTATATGCTACATACTCATGTATAGCATAGCAGCTTATGCAGACACTCAGGATATACACATGGTATGTATACAGTAAAAGTTTGTAAAACTTTTTAAACATATGGAAAATAAATTCATCAATCCGAATTTCATTTACAGTGGATTGTGTATAAAAAATTATACACGCAAGTGCTTTCGAATATTTTCAAGTATCCTTTTCTTTTTCGTTTTTTTTTGGGGAGAACAATATGGCTACATAGATATTTGAGGTGCGAACTATTCCAAGACTCTACAGACTGTTTTGTATTCAGATAAAGTAACTCTTTTGTGGGATGGCTCTCCACTTTTTTCAGACTTTTCTGAGACTAAAAATGGAGTCAATGTTACTATTATTGGGGAAGCATAAAAATACATAAATATTGTAACCTAATTAAGAGATGATTCGACTTTGAAGTTTAGAACTAACACTAGGCATATGGTTCCCTTAGCATAGTGCAATATAGTTATACAATATATAATCTACCAATATTATTGGGACGAAAATTATATCAGGAAGTAGCTGTTTAATTTGTTATTAAGGTAATATGGTTCTCCTCCATTGAAATTCACTTTAGTAGACATTCTTTTCATAAATCAGACATGATGACCTTATACCCAAAATTTTATTAAAACAGTAAAGGTATATAATTAAAAAAAAAAAAATCCATAACCCCAAATGACATCTTTTAGTAAGAAATTTCGTTGCAGACTATAAACTGTTTGGAAATTCTAGAAATAGCAAAATTTAAGATATACATATTTATATAAACTGAATAAACGTATAATTGAAAATTATAAATGTATGTTATGTATAGCACAACAATTAACCTATATTTTTGACGTCTTTTGAATAAAATTTTCAAATTTCGAACTTAAAGTATGGGTATCTTTTAAAAATAAGAATTAATAATTAAGTTATACGGCAATACGTTAATTTATTTGATATAAGTGCGAAATACCAAATTTAAAAGTATTGTCCTGAAGGGAATCTCAGTCCTATTTCCTTTCACATTTCTTCCTCTTTTACCCACTGCAATACAATTGTGAATCTCTAGAAGGATAACTCTTTCATAAATAACGTTAAACATGTCAAATATTATAACGAAAAAGATGTAATAGATCGTCCATAAAACAGTATTTAAAGTCTAAACACCCACATTCTTCATTTGTTTGCTTTTTACACCCAAAGTTTCAAAACAACTAAATTCGTAAAGAAATTTTAATATTTTTGTATTGTCATCTGAGTAAGAGTTTCGACTCACACATACACCTTTTTGTGTATGTAGTGGTGAGTCCGCACGATCGATAAGTTTTCAGACCCACGATTCATTTTACTGACTTATAAAGTTCAGCTCCATCAGATGCTTTACTTAAGATTAGCTAAATATTTTATGGGAATGAGAAAACATTTTTTTAATATTTAATTTTATTTATTTATTTTTTTTTAGCTTTTGGTGTACCTTGTACTAGTATGCAGATAACATAAGCATAAATATTTATAAAATTTATTTTTTCGTTAATACTTTCTTTGGCATTATTTGTTCGTTTTTTTTTTTTAATTTTTTTTAAATATGTGTATTTAAATATAATGATAATAATGTTAACAATATAAAAGCTAAAACTGAAAAACTTCTGTAGCACTGCTCCTTTTAATGACGAGGCTCACTGTGTGCCCTACGTCTCTGCCTTTGGAATCCTTCCGCCTCATGTTTTGACTGATCCTTAGCGCTGTGACGCTTCTTATTCTTACACCTTTTCTCATGTTCGCGTTTATTGCGACATTCGTGTAAATTAGACCGAGATCCTCTGTTTGCTTTACCAGCTACTTCGGGTCTAGTATGTGATCGCAAGCGCCGGTGGTGTTCATGATGACGACCATGTTTAATAGCTCCTCCTACTGTTTGTAGGCTGACGCCGCGAAGAAATTGCGCCAGTTGACACAACTCTTGATCACGTGTCTTGGAACGATCACGTGAGTGTCCCCTTGAAAGTCCACGTGAGTGTTCGCGAGAACATCCACGGGAATGACGGCGAGAGTTTCCACGAGATCGTCCACGAGAATCCGAGCGAGAGCGCGAACGATCACGTCCACGTCGATTACGTCCTTCATGATGGTGCTTACGGCCATGGTGACGTTTTGAAGGTTTGCCCACTTTATTCTTCAAATCGATAAAAGTTTCACCATCAGTGTCACTAGAACTGGAACTTGAGCTAGAACTCGAACTGGAGCTGGAGCTTGAACTTGTACCAGAACTTGAACTAGAGCTACTAGTATCAATATATTTCGGTTCCTTGCGCTTCTTATCCTTACGCCTTTTGTTATCTTCGCATTTTTTGTGACCTTCGTGTGAATTAGATCGAGATCCCCTGTTTGCTCTACCAGCTACTTCGGGTCTAGTATGTGATCGCAAGTGCCAGTGGTGTTTCTGGTGAGGACCATGTGTTGCTTGCAGGCTGGCGCCACGAAAACATTTCGACAGTTGACGCAACTCTTCATCACGTGTCTTGGAATGACCGCGTGAGTGACCACGAGATCTTCCGCGAGAATGCGAACGAGAGCGCGAACGATCACGTCCATGACGATTACGTCGTCCATGATGGTGTTTACGTCCATGGTGACGTTTGGATGGTTTGCTTACTTCTTTCGTTAAATCGATAAATATTTCGCCATCAGTGTCACTAGAACTTGAGCTGGAACTAGAACTCGAGCTGGAACTAGAGCTAGTACCAGAACTTGAACTAGAGCTACTATTACCACTATTCTTCGGCTCCTTGTGCTTCTTCTTCTGTTTTTCGTTTGAAGCCTCCAACCGTTTAATGGCTTCGTTTAGCAATTTCTGTGCTTTGTATGCTTTCTTTACCGCTTTTAGCAATAATTTTAGATCTGCCTCCGGATCAGTCATTTTGGCTTCCATGTTCTCCTGGCTGAGTGATATTTTTGGAAAATAGTATTCTGATTATTTAGTCTTTCCTCTTTTTTATTACCGTTGTACGTATTTTCTGCACTAACTCCTCACTTTTATTTTGTTTACTGCTTTCGTCGTCGGCTTCGTTGCTGAACTGCTGCTGATTGCTTGGCTGCCGCCCATTTTTATACATAAACAAAACGTTAGGAAAACGTTCTAGCTCGTCTGGTCAACGTTGACCAATGCAGAGAGCACCGGCAAGCGCCAATATGACTCATTCACAAACGTTTAAAATCGTTAGCGGTAATGAACCGGAGGATTAATTGTTGGTGATAACAAAGTTTTTCGGTGATTGGCAATGATTTTCGGTAAAATAGCATAAGTTGAAATGCATGAAAGTTTATAAGTACATCCCAGATATATATATATATATATGTACATATATATGTAGTTGTACTTTTTTTAATTTAGTACTTTATAGAACATATAGCGTTATCGGTTTATAAGTTCACTTTTTTTAAAGGAATGCAACTTTTTATGGGAGTTTACTTTTGAAAATAGTTTCCATGAGTGTGATATGCCGATTATAGAGCTTATTTTGTGCTATAATTGCGTTTTGTTAAAAAATAACCTACATACTCTTCCATCAAACCTAATTATCAATTTTTGTATTCTCCCCACATGTTGTAACAGAGAGTATAACAGTTAAATTAACGGTTATTTGTTATACATAAAACTAATAGAGATACATGTAGTGTTTTATAGTATAGAAATAAATGATCAGGATGACGAGACGAGTTGTATTCTGAGTGACTATCTATCCGTCCGGGCAAGCAATACCTTGAGTAAAAATCGAGATATCGTGTTGAAATTTAATACACAATATTATTGGCACCAAAAGGAGGTTACTATTACAGATGGGTATATTTGGAAGAATACCACGCCCACAAAATGCTATATCTCGCCAACCCTTAAAGTTCAATCGACCAAATTCACTCAGGACACATATTTTTGGAAAAACCTAAAACATAACGGTTATGTTGAAAACTACTAAAAGTGCGATAGCTCACAAAAGAAAGAGCATTAAATTTTACAAACACTTAACAATAAGCCGCCATAATTATGTAACGGTATGAAAGAGGGTGAAATCGTATTCTTCTCATATATAACGGGTGATTTTTTTGAGGTTAGGATTTTCATGCATTAGTATTTGACAGATCACGTGGGATTTCAGACATGGTGTCAAAGAGAAAGATGCTCTGTATGCTTTGACATTTCATCATGAATAGACTTACTAACGAGCAACGCTTGCAAATCATTGAATTTTATTACCAAAATCAGTGTTCGGTTCGAAATGTGTTTCGCGCTTTACGTTCGACAAATTTTGTTCAGCGATGAGGCTCATTTCTGGTTGAATGGCTACGTAAATAAGCAAAATTGCCGCATTTGGGGTGAAGAGCAACCAGAAGCCGTTCAAGAACTGCCCATGCATCCCGAAAAATGCACTGTTTGGTGTGGTTTGTACGCTGGTGGAATCATTGGACCGTATTTTTTCAAAGATGCTGTTGGACGCAACGTTACGGTGAATGGCGATCGCTATCGTTCGATGCTAACAAACTTTTTGTTGCCAAAAATGGAAGAACTGAACTTGGTTGACATGTGGTTTCAACAAGATGGCGCTACATGCCACACAGCTCGCGATTCTATGGCATTTTGAGGGAAAACTTCGGACAACAATTCATCTCAAGAAATGGACCCGTAAGTTGGCCACCAAGATCATGCGATTTAACGCCTTTAGACAATTTTTTGTGGGGCTACGTCAAGTCTAAAGTCTACAGAAATAAGCCAGCAACTATTCCAGCTTTGGAAGACAACATTTCCGAAGAAATTCGGGCTATTCCGGCCGAAATGCTCGAAAAAGTTGCCCAAAATTGGACTTTCCGAATGGACCACCTAAGACGCAGCCGCGGTCAACATTTAAATTAAATTATCTTCTAAAATTTAATGTCATGAACCAATCTTACTTTTCAAATAAACAACCGATGAGATTTTTCAAATTTTATGCGTTTTTTTTTTTAAAAAAGTTATCAAGCTCTTAAAAAATCACCCTTAATATCACAAGTTTTGAATTCCATAAGATTCATTCATTTTACCGCATACAAATCACACCCTATAGAATATATTGGGATTTTGTTTAAGCCTCCAGAGTATGTAGTACATATATAAAGCTTCACTTACCAACTTCTGGCTTCGTAATTTTTTTTCGGTGATTGTGAAATATGAAAGAGTGCCAGATATGTACATATGTATATAGAGGCATGAAGCTGCCATATTTATAGGGCAGCAGCAATCCCAGTAGGAATAAATTAGTTCATTCAACCTATTTGCATAAAAAAAAATAAATTTATTTAAATGAATTCGTTTACTTTTTCTTGTAATTTAATCTATTATTTTTTTTTAGTTTTTTAGTGTTATATTAATAGTCTTGCAAAATTTTTTTCACCTAACGGCTCTACGTATTACCTAAAACTAAGCGAGATAGATATAGGGTTAAATCTTTATATATAAAAATCTTCTGACCGTGTGTTTGCATTTGAACTGCTCCTAAACGGATGAACCGATTTTGATGAAATTTTGTATGTATGTTCAAGGAGATTCGAGAATGGTTTAGATTTACAATTTGGTCCACTGGAAAATGTATTTTAAATTATTTTTTCATTTTTAATCAATTGTTAATTTTGGAATGTTTGACCGATAGATGGCGCTACCATCGCAGTGTCCAATATTCAAACCTTAAATTGGCGTAAACGTGTATTAAACAATACGATGCCAAAGTACAAGGCTACATCTGTGGATCAAGTTTTTATATTGAGGACAGTGTTCGTTCTTAAGTAATAAATTGGGTGATTCAATACATCTATGGGTAGCTATAACATTTTTTTCATACCTGCTAACTATTGGAGGGGGTATCTTGACAGGCAATTTAAAACTGCAAAAGGTCTGGCATAAAAAAATGGCGGCATAACTGAAGTGTTGATAAAAAATTTGAGATATACAGAAATCTTTTCGAAGCATTGCAAAGAGCAATGCAATATTTAAACGGGAACGATGAATACATACATACATATATGCGTACAATTTCAAACTGATCCTTCCTGAAAAATAATAACATTACTAAATATTGGGAATAGTAGAATAGAACTGCAATCAAATACACAATGCAATGAATTAAAACTGGCTCATTTATCATTCGATGAGTAATATACCACGGGCATCCCAAAAGACTGATGCCATAACCTTGCCAGCCGATTTTTTTGTCTTTCCACGCTTGAGAACTGTTTCTTAATATGCAGTCCACCAGGCTGACAATCGATTGGACTCGATTGATTTCACTGATGCACAGCCCAAATTCAATAGTATTTTTACCCCAAAAACCAATTCTTTCTTAACGCACGAAATGCTTTTTGATTCATTTTTGTTGCTTCATCAAAAATGCGATTATTCCTTAACTAATACTTTTAATCTAACTAATGGAAATCATATAGATGGTATTAGTAGTACTACCTATGTATGTATCAGCCACAGTAAAACGTAGGCGGGTCCTCTAGTAGTATATATAAATGATCAGGATGACAAGACGAGTTGAAAACCAGGTGACTCTTCCACTTTATTCTATCCATCCGTCTGCACGTGCAAGCTGCATCTTGAATAAAAATTGAGATATCTTGATGAAACTTGGTACACATGATCCCTGGCAAAAAGTAAACCGGAGATCGTAGATGGGCGTAATCGGACCACAAAATAAACTCTTAAAAGACATATTCGGTATAAAGTCAACCAGAACAACGAACATCATTTTAATAGGTACTTGCGAGCGAGAGGCATATGCAAAAGATTATTATCAGAAAAAATACTGATATATCTTGCAAATTGCTGGAACTTCACGAAGTTAAGTCTACCATACATCCTGAGGTTCACATATTCGTTTTCAGGGGTTTGAGAAGTTTTAATGAAATACTCCAGCGGTTCGAAATGGTGTCGAATGGTAAATAGATTTGCAGTAAAATTTCATTTCGTTTGAGCTCATTTGATCGCTGATTTGAAGCCTAAATTAAACTCTTTTAACCACTCTGAAAATGTGTACACCATGTGTGAACCCTAGCTGGATCTACCCAGGGGTGTTAAGAAACATCTGGTAAGGACTCTGGCCGAGCCAATTCAGCGACTTCAAAAAGGGGTGTATCTAGATTGAAATAACCAATAACAACTCAATAATATGATGTGAGTGCAGTTTTCTTTATATAAAGATAGCTTAGCCGTTGACTGAAAAATAAGCTGATTAATAAACCATGTAGAAGAAGAACCTGATACTCAGTAAACGGTACCCAGTGAAGAGAGTTGTAATTTGTTGTCATCAGTTTTTTGATTTGTTTTTATTTACAAACATCTCTAGCTTCGAACGGCCTCATTCACTCAGATCATTTCAATTTTCACATTTCAGTTTGAGATAGTTTTGTGCTGCGGATGCTTAAAGAACTTATGATTTATGACATATGGTTCATTAAACCTATTATAGAGCAGAGCTTTATCCTTTTCAACATTTTAGAACCACTTCTCGCTCGGATGAACAGATTAATGAATCAAAAAGGTAAACCCGAATTTTTCAAAAAAAAGGTACTTCACTTAAAACAAAGTAAAGTTATCAGTCTGCATGGGGCATGACGTTATATATAAGTATAACAATTCTATATTTAAGCTACCAATAAATAATCGTTGGACGAAATTATAAAAATTGCGCAATTATATACATACATACATACATACAAGTCTGATATACTTATGTACTTTCATGTTTTTCAATTTAAGCTACGCATTACAAGTTAATTACAAGTATCTGCCCTCCGCCGCCAAATATTGTTATCAGTACTGTAGATACAATAACAAGTAGACGCCACAGCGAATTATCGCAAACGTTTTCAAACGTTGACGCATGAGTCACGCTGGCGCTCGCTGGTGCTCACTGCTGCTCTCTGCATCGGTCAACGTTGAGCGGACGAGCTAAAACGTTTTTGCAACGTTTTGTTGGTGTATAAAAGCGGTCGGCAGCCAAGCAATCAGCAGCAGTTCAGCAACGAAGCCGACGACGAAAGCAGTAAACAAAGCTAAAGTGAAAAGTGAAGTGTAAATAAAGCAAATACAACAGTAAAAAAGGTGAGGAAATATTTAAAAATCAGACTTATATATTCCCATAAATAACACTCAGCGTGGAGGACATGGAAGCTGTAATGACAGAACCGGAGCAAGCTTGCTGCAGTCACGAACCGACAGCGGTTAAAGCAAAGAAGAATGCCAAAGATCAAAAATTATTGCAAAAAGCGGTAAAGAAAGCATACAAAGCACAGAAATTGCTAAACGAAGCCATCAAGCGATTGGAGGCGTCAAGCGAAAAGCAGAAGAAGAAGCACAAGCAACCGAAACATATCGAAAATAGTAGCTCTAGTACGAGTTCTGGTACTAGCTCTAGTTCCAGCTCGAGTTCTAGTTCGAGCTCAAGTTCTAGTGACAGTGATGGCGAAACTTTTATTGATTTGACGAACGAAGTGGGCAAACCGTCCAAGCGTCACCATGGACGTAAACACCATCATGGACGACGTAATCGACGTGGACGTGATCGTTCGCGCTCACGTTCGCACTCACGCGGACGTTCCCGTAGACGTTCTCGTGGTCACTCGCGTGGCCATTCACGTGGATGTTCTCGCGGACACTCACGTGGCCCTTCAAGGGGACACTCTCGTGGTCATTCCAAGACACGTGATCAAGAGTTGCGTCAATTGGCGCAGTTTTTTCGTGGCGCCAGCCTCCAAACAGCTCCCCCTATACCACATGGTCATCACCGACGACACCACCTGCGATCACATACTAGACCCGAAGTAGCTGGTAGAGGAAACAGACGATCTCGATCTAATTCACATGAACGCCACAATAAAGACGAACATAAGAAAAAGCATAAGCATAAGAAGCGACACAGCGCTAAGCATCAGCCAAGACATGGTGGTGCTGGAAGCGAAAGGGATGCGATTACAAGAAACACAGGCTCTAATTATCCATATTATTTGTGTTCACATCCACGAGATCGTTCTTATTTTCCAGGTATACCAGCAATAATGGATCAGCGCGGTATGATGATACCAGTTTATTATGACGAAGAGAGCAACCACAGGCGGAGAGCACACAGTGAGCCTCAACGTTAAAGAGAACAGTGGTGGAGGAGTTGTGAAGATTTGACTGCTATATTTTATACACTCACATATTTATCGTATATTTAATCACTTACATAAATATTATAAAAAAGACTTTAAAAAACGAACAAATAATGCAAAAGCAAAAAAAAAAAATAATAATAATAAATAAAAAAACAAAAAAATATATAAAAAAACGATGCAGAAAAAAAAATTAATATTATACCCCTAGTATTTGCTTATAGTAGATAGCATCTATATATCTAACATACATGATACACCAAGTATTAATAAATAAAATACATATTAAAAGAAATATTAAAATACAAAATGTTGTTTTATTCAAAATAAAAGGAAAATTCGCTACTCACTATTAAAGCATCTGATGGAGCTGAACTGGTTTCAGTCAGTAAAATGAATCGTGGGCCCGAAAACCCATCGATCGTGTGGACTCATCACTATACCATATGCAAAAAGGTGTATATGTGAGTCGAAACTCTTGCTCAGATGATAATAAAAATATATTAAAATTTTTTTGGGAAATTTGTTGGTTTGAAATTTTCAAAATAAGGAAGAAAGCAATTAGGGAATGTGGATTTTGGTAAAGATATTTGTGATTTTTAGACACCAAATATAGTTTTATGGCCGATATATTAGATGGCTTTCATCGTAGTATTTGGTTTCTGAAAGTGTTATCATTCTCAGACAAGGCAACTTGTGTTATAGTAGCATGAAGTTAGTGGAAAAGGGACCAACTAGGAAAGAGAAGCCACCGTATTTCTGAGTCTTAAGAAGAAACTTTTTTGTTCTTTTTGCTGTTCGTTCTCTCAGTGATACTCCTTTGCGATATTAAAAGATGCGATGGATTCCATACAATATATTGCTTACTTTTAGGCAAATAACTTAATTAGTTTTAGTAGGCAAATTTGTAATGTAAGTTAGCCTAAAAATAGGCTTTTAAAAAGCAGAGTTGGCATATTTTGCACTAAGCACTATACCATGCCTAAATGTAGGCCATTTTTTTCTTTGGCATACTTTAACTTATATTGTATATCTACGTCGACAAAAGTCAATATACATTGTGACAAAAAAGTACCCGGAAATTGCAAATAAAACGCAAAATATTTAATTACTCTTCAATATTTATTTATTGTTTTCAAAGTAGTCCCCACCATATGTAATACACTTATGGCGCCGATTTTTCCAGTCTTCGAAACACAGAAAAGAGGAAGCATTTTTAGGGATGACCTTCAGCGAACTTTGTTTTATCCTTTCATTGATTGAAAACGGATTCCATGGAGCGGCAATTTCAGTTTGGGGAGCAAGAAAAAATCACAATTCCGTTCGTTTTGAACGGAAGTCTTCACGAAAACACTTCGATACGACCAAGTAGAACCCCTTGTTGGCCGTCTGTCCTTCCGGCACAAAGTCATGATGCATAAATATACTATGTCTCATGGGCAGTTTTAATGCTTTCCATGAATGTGGGATCGGAATGCGCACGAACGTGTAAAGAGACCTGACGGTACTCTTTTTGAATAAATTTCAGTTTTATTGGGAGGTCGAGCAAGAATAATAAAAATATTCACCAAAATCATTCGAACGGACTCGCGAAAGATATCCAGCTCTCTTGCCATCTCTCCAAAGCTTGCCAGCGATTATCAAGCACCATATCCTTCACTGTTTTGATATTTTCATCAGTTGAAAAGGTCGAAGGTCGTCCAGAACGAGACCTGTCTTCAACGTTCTCTCGACCGAGAGCAATCTTCGAAACTGCTGGACCGATTAGCTTAAAGTTTGCACACGACCTTCTAGAATATATTTGTCGGGAAATGATTGAAGAAATAAAGTTTGCACAGCAACGGTATGTGCTACTTGCAGGTCACAAAAAAACTCTTCTAAAGAACAGTCGCCCACCCTGGAACCACATTTGCATTGCTTCAGGGTGGCATTCTATTTTTCGCATTGAAAGATTTACAACTGCGCAACTGCGTCCAGGTCCCGCTTTATGCTGCGTAGCAAGATTGCTGAGAACTTCTGGATAATCCCTCAGTTTGCTTCACTCTCCAGCATGACGCTGATTACGGCGATGCGTTCTCGTTGTCATCGCACAAATTCTAAAAATTCAGCGTCGTCTTCTGTCTTGTCGTTGGGTATGTAAAGTGAAAGAGGCCTGATTCACTTTTCCCATTATGTGGAAGTATCCGCGACTGGATAACAGCTGGGATGTGTAAAAGTCGAATTCTCCAAACCTGCGGCTTGTCCATAAGTTTAGATCTTTTATTAGTCCAACCGGCCAATCTACCGCGACTCTCATATTCCCATCTTTGTTGCCATGTTCTTATTGTATCTTTCTTTATTTGTTCTATTGCGCTTTTGTTGTTTTCGCATATTTTCTTTCGGATATCAGAAGGTCAATTGGGGCATTACCTCTTAAAACTAATATTGCATCGCTTGACACTGTTCGGTAGGCTGATGCCACTCTGAGGGCTGCGGTGCGGCGCAATCTTGCCACTAACTTCCGCCGGTTTTCCTTTTTAAGCACATCTGCCCAGATTTCTGCTTCGTATAATAAGACGCTGATTATGGTCAACATTTCGAGCTTTCTCTCTTCTTTGCTAGGGTCTCCTATGTTGGCCATTAGTGTTCTGAGTTGGGAGGTGATTTTCGCTGCCTTTCCTGAGAAGTGCTGGATTTTTAACTAGAAGGTTAGTATTTTATAGCTCCTATAGTTGATCTACTGGGTCTAAAGCCGTATTGTCTAGGGAAGAGTCCTCCAGCTTCGTTGATAGCCTCTTTGAGTCTAGGTTTAAGCAGCCTTTCATAGAGCTTTCCCGCTGTATCAAGTATGCATAGTGGACAGTATGCTGATGGCAAGTTGGGATCTCCTTTTTCCTTACTGATTACTGATTAGCACCAACTTTTGCTTTTCCAGGGTTCAGGGAATATTCCGACTCCGAGTCAGGGCTTGTACATATTTCATAGTAAAACTGGTCGCTCTGCAGCGATTTTTTACAGGATTTCCGGTCTGGGTGATTTATTGGCCTTGAGATTGGCAGTAGCCACTTATAGCTCTTCGAGGGTAGACTAGGGTATTTGAAAAAATCTTAGAAAATCTTAGAGTTTGTTCTGGATCCCTAGCCCTTTTTTCGTGTGTGGGGAAGAGTGCGTTTACGATCTGATACTTTTTCTCAGCCGTTAAGTAAGGTTGCTTTGCTTGAGCACTACTATTTTATACCCAAGTCCCCAGGGTTTTTGTTAATACACTCGAGCAGTTCCTGCCATTTTTTCTTTTTGCTATCATCGATGGCATGCTTTAGCTCCTTTTTTGGTGCTTTGTATTGCTCGTTTGTATGTCATTCACCTTTTATAACATTATCGACAACACAATTGCACAATGTATTGTAAAACAAAGTGATGAAATCATATTCTATGCTTTTCGAAAGTTTTGTAGATTTTCCCATTATATCGGGCACGATACGTGTCGTGATAAGCATATATGCACTATAATTGTCTAGTATATGTATAACGTTAGGCTTCGCTTACCGCTTTCCGGCTGCGTAATTTTTTGCGGTATCTGCGAAATATAAAAGCGAAAACAAAATGCCCGATAAATACTATAGAGTTATAAAACTGGAGTACATATGTATATTGAAGGCTACAAAAGTCCCTGTAGGAAAATTTACAAATGTCAAACTTATTGCAAAAAAAATATATAATTTTATTTAAATTAATTTATTTTCATTAAGTTTTAATTTTTTTTCTATTTTTATTAATTTTTTAATTTTAATAATTAATTTTAATTTTAAAATTTAGCAATTAAATTTTTTCTGTAATTAAATTTGTATTGGCTTATTATTCCTTACTTTAAGTTTTCTTATTTATTTTTTTTTTTTAGTTAAATTACATGCATTCGCTAAAGATTTAATGATTCCACATACATATATGTATATATTAAGACTGCACTGCATATACTATTTATATTTATTTAATTTAATTTATTAAACTAATTTTAATTTTTTTAACTGCGAATATTTTATAAATATTGTTTTATATATGTATATATTTTTTTGTATTTATACTTTGTTATATTTATGTTTTGTTTATTTTTTGTTTTTTTTTTATTTTATTTTATTATTATTATTTTTTTGTTTTACATCTTTATTTTCATGGTATGTTGTTTTTAATTTTAATCAAGCTTTTTCTTTTAAATTTATGCCTTATTATTTAATTGGAATTTTTTAAGTTTAATTTTTTATTAACAGAAACTTTAATTTTTACCCTTCTGATATTAATTTCATTTAATTTTAATTTATTTAATTTAATTTACATACTTATTTCAACTTTTTTAAATAAATTTATTTTTACTTTGACTTATTCTATTTTAATTTATTTTATTTGATTTATTTCATTTTTTTGTATTTTATTTTTATTTTTACTTTAACTTTATGTTTTTTAATTTAATTTTAATTATTTTAATTAATTTTAATTTTTTGGATTTATTTTATATACATTTTTTATTTTAATTTACTTCTTCATTAATGTTAAATAAATTTATTTTTAATTTAACTAATTTTATTTGAATTAATTTAATTTTTATATTATTATTATTTTACTTTAATTTTATGTTTTTAATTTAGTTTAATTTAATTTAATTTATTTTAGTTTTATTTTTAATTAATTTAATTTTTTTAAATTATTTTATTTTAATTTTATTTTATTTAATTACTTAAATTATATGTTGATATTTTAAAATATATTTTTTTAATTTATTTCATTAATTTTAATTATTTTATTTTTAATTTTATTTAATTTAGTTTATTTTATTTTAATTTTTTTTATGTTAGTTTATTTTATTTTATTTTAATTCATTAAATTTAATTTTATTTATAAATAAATATACTTTTACTTTAACTTTAAGTTATTTAATTTTATTTTAATTTTTTTTTTTTTTTTATTTATTTTATTTTTTAATTATTTAATGTATTTTTAATTTTTTTTTTAATTATTTTATTTAATTTTAATTTTTTAAATTAATTTATTTTATTTTAATTTATTTTTATTAAAATTATATTTTCAAATTAATGTAGTTAATTTATTTCATTTTATTTTAATTTTATTTTTTTTAATTTATTTTATTTTATTTTATTTTATTTTATTTTATTTTAATTTTTTTAATTTACTTTTATTTTTTATTTTAACATTATCTTATTTAATTTATTCCATTTGCCGAGTGAGTTTCTGCACGGAATCCCATAGGAATCATACATACTATATACAGCGATAAATATTTACTTATTGCTGTATTAGTAATTTACTTACTGCGTATTAAATTAACAAGTATATAGAAGAGCGACAAAGTAAATAGAGATAACACGAAGAGAATTTTGGTATAAAAGGCCCGGCAGCCGCAGCCAATGACATCAGTAATAACGAGTGCGTTCATTGTGACTACTCAAAGCAGCAACAAGTTTGTTAAGTGCAAAAATATACAAATCTGAAGTATCGAATATAGTGATCCAGAAGTGAATTTCACAATAAAGTGTAAACCCCCAAAGTGGAGAAGATACAAGTTGAAGTGCGAATCAATCAAAATAGATCAACAACAAAATAAGCAGAGCACACAAAGTGAAGAGAGCAAAAAGCATCAAAATAAATAAATAGAAAAGAGAGCAAAATAGAAAGCACAAAAAAGCCATACAAAAAGTAGCTCCAGCAGTGCGAGTGCCTAAAAACATTGTGAAATTTTGGTAAAATCCAGTGTGCGAGTGTGTGTGTGCAATAAGATGACAAATCATGCAAATTGTGGTGACTGTGAGCTTGGCCGTGACGTGGCGCAAACAAGAACGGGTGAGCGACTAAATCTACGCAGGGCTATGAAGCGGGCTGGCAAGGCGCAGCGCCGACTTAACGAAGCTATTTTTCTGGCGAGTGCGCGTGGAGAGAGGGACAACACGAGCTCAAGCTCCAGTGAAAGTGATGGCGAGGGGGCGGCACCTAGAGAACGCCGCAGTGCAGGCGAAGGCGGCAGAGCGCGTTTCTATCCCTTTCACCATGGTCCCTGGGCTGGGCGTCATGGCATGCCCGGCCCTCACGGACCGTGGGGTTCAATGCGCGGATTTCCACCAGGTAGGCATATGATGGGTTTTCCTGGTTTCGGTGCCGGTTTTCCAGGTATGAGGCCGCACGGTGTGGGGCCTCATCCACATCACCATCACCATGGTCACGGTCATGGTCATCATCATGGTCACGGCCATCATCATCATCACCGTGGCGCTTTTGGTGATTCTCATCCGTTTGGCGGACATGGTGGTCGCTGTGGCCGTCATGGTGGCATGGGTCGCCATGGACATGGTCCGTGGTCGGGCCCTTTTGGCAGGCACTTTCCTCACTTTGGTGATGTGGGTCATCGCAGCGGACGTCGCGAGCGGGCACGAAGTGTGCCTAGATTCTAAGCGGTGGACAGCGAAAGCGGTAAATTACAGCCTATTTACATATACACATATTTGCTTTTGAAAAAAATATATAAATAATAAAAAAAAAAATTACTGAAAATAAAAATGAAATTATAATCGTTCAGCACAAAATTACGTCTTTTATTTCTTAATGAACTGACTCTGTATTTTTCATGTGAGTATGTATCTACCTACCTATGTATGTACATATATGTATGTTGGTTTTTATGATCGTTAACTAATATGGTCGACTAGACATTTGGCTTTGATGGTAATATTTTAGGAAATATTTCAGGTACATATAGAAGTGTGTATACTGTTATCGGAAAGAATCTTCTGTTGTATTTCACAAAAATAGAAATTTCGAGTAGAAAACAAAATATTTGCATACTTCTGAAATGCGAATAACGAGAGAAGACTTCCCTAAGATTGATTAGTGTTTATTAAATTCGGAACTAGTTGGCTTTAAAAGAAAATTACATAAGAAGAATAACAGAAAATGCCTATTTTATTACCCAATGAATTATTTCAGGGCGACTTTCAGTTGAAGTGAACGAACAGAACTTTTGCTTTAACAACTCGAATTTTTTACAATAAACAAAAGCAATGCAAAGGCGTCAAATATCATTTATACACGCATGTGTTTGTTTCTTCATATGGCAGTAGGTGTTTTCAGTTAGCAGAAATTTAACTGGCAGCTGCTTGTTCTCTCAACTTCTTACGCTCTCAACTTGTGCTCTCTTCTACAGGTTTTTTGGGTTAAGAAACGATTTTCCAACAGCAACTTGGCTAGCTGGTGATAGTTAGCTGTGAAAAAACAAGTTTTTTGTGTGGATGTTCAATTTTGTGCAAATCAGCTGTTTACTGATTAAGCTATCAGTGTTGCATGAAAACGGCTTTCACTAGGGCTTCAAGGTTGTATTTTTCTATGAAATGGTTAAAGTTGAAATAAAACTTAAGGACATGAATAAATTTCGTTTCCGATTGTAGAAACTTAAAATATGAGGTGAAATATTCCAAATAAAGAATGCGCTTTACAATATTAACGCGATTGAAATTTAGAAGATTTTAGTATTTTACATATACTTATATAATATATAGCACAAACTCAAGATGTTGTCATGTTACTTCAAAATGAGCACCACATTCACTAATAAGTAGAATGTACTACTGTGGGCAAAATATGGTAAGTCTTTTTAATTAAAATTTTGTACAAATACCCATTTGTCGAAATATTTTTTTTCTAGGTTGATGGACTGTCACTGACATCTGAGCCATATGTCACATCAAAATAGTCATTAGTATTTAGGGCCGCCTCAGAATGGGTACTTGTATGTTAAAGACGGATATGCTAATAAAGCGGTGTATGTAATGTATAGGTAGAGGACATGTTGTTAATCTGTCGCCCTCCATATAAATGTGTACATTCAACTCAGCTGTCAGCTGCTACATTTCCGCTTCGGAATCAACGCTATTCATCCTCTAAAATAGTCGTGTCTTTCTGAACTACATAAAATGTATTCGGCGATTTTTAAGGTGAGTTACATTATTCAACAAAAGATGTTACATTAAATTGAGTATGCGGAATCAAATTTCTGGTACCGAAATGTTCAGAATGTTGGAAAAGGTATTCGGTGATAATTATTCAAAGGGGGTCCAGAACGCTTGTCTAGGACGGTCATCAATATCAACTGATGATCAAAACGTCAATAAAATAAGGGAAATTGAGAATCGACGATTAACAGTCAGAAATCTCACTGGGATCATTGGAATATGGAATGGATTAGTGATAACCATTTTGAACGATCATGTGGCCCTAAGAAAAGTGAAAGATAAATAGAGAAAGTAATTTTTTTCGAAAAATAGAGTCGCATTAACGTCTATGAAATAATTCTTTTCGACTGGCGATCAGTCTTGGATCTATGCTTACGACCCGGAAACAAACAAAGCCGAAACAATCACGTCAATGCTTCCGATCAACCAAACTGTCAGCAAGGAATACTTTTTGAGTGTTATGCGTCGTTTGTTCGGAGCTATTCATTAAAAGAGGCAAACTTATGAGTCTGCAAATCTTGGTTTTTGCACCACGTGGTTTTTCGTCAAGTTTTCAATTAATACTCGTATCGTGCCGCTATCACCATATTCGCCTGATTTAGCTCCGTGTGTCTTCTAACTATTCAGCAAATTCAAATGACCGCGTGAATCGCTGTTTCGAGGATTGGAAGAAACGTTGCCACAAGTGTATTTGGAAGGGAAATTACTTTGTGGGGGACGACATAGATGTTGAAAAATAAATGAAGAATTTTTAAATTATGATCAAAGTCATCCTATTTTTTGCTCATATTAATATGATTCTGAAAATTAAAAAAAAAATCAATTTAGTAACAATTTTTAAACAAAAAATTAAAATGAATAATTTAAGTATGCTCTCAAAGTTGTGTTTGCTATAAAATTCATATTTTGTATTTTATTAGTTTCATTGAAATTCTTCTAACTGCACTCCTCTACAAATCACCTATACAAATACAGTGAGTAAGTATGTAAGTAAGTGGCTAACAACCCGTTTGTTATGCATATGTTGCAACTTTGTTATATTTAAATGAAATTAATGTAGTTACATAACCCTAGGCGCATTATTAACCAACACAAACTTTACCAGCTACGAAATGCACACACTTCAAAGTTTGCTCCGCTTAACGATGCTCCAGTGCGCAAAGTGGGGTGAGGCTTAGGTCATTACTCGGGGCACTCAACTTTCATATGGGGCAACTTGTACTCACATGTGACCACAAAATTGATGTGCATTTTGCAGGAGCTATTAGTTTGCGGTCATGGGGGTCTTAATGGATTAAGTTATGTATGGGAGTTTGTATATTGTTACATGAAAAAAAGATAAGCGGGCTCACTGGTAGCTGGAAGGATGGAAAATATGAAAATGTTTTAGTTTTTTGGGAACAAATGGATTTAAAAGAGTGTAGTGAAAGGGCATAATAATATATTTTCATTCACCAAATATGTTCTCAAGTGATTTCTTTATAAGATGGGGGATGAGACAAATGTTGAGAGCGCTATCTGAAGTCAATTATAATTCAATAAAAAATCTATTGTTGAAATAAGACATTAATTTAGAAAATTTAGACAATATCCTTTTGATTGGTATTCTTAACGCTTACGCAGGGAAGGATTTTACGTTCCCCTTAATGGCCTAAATCAAATGGTAATCTATCAGTGGGCAAATGCCGCTGCAAGTAGTTTTCTATTGAAGTTATTCTTGCGGAAGATATC
The DNA here is from genome assembly GCF_023373825.1 of Bactrocera dorsalis. Classification (NCBI taxonomy): domain Eukaryota; kingdom Metazoa; phylum Arthropoda; class Insecta; order Diptera; family Tephritidae; genus Bactrocera; species Bactrocera dorsalis. Next base: position 61,401,747 of record NC_064306.1, on the reverse strand, counting down.
AATCCATTGCTTGATTATCCAACTGGTCCTCAGCAGGTTTAACATTGTGACAGAAAATACCCAGAAATTGTAATTAAATTCTTCAACCTTTCCAACTGCTGAAAATACTAAAAAAGTGAAGGATATGATGCTTGAAAACCGTCAGACCAGTGTTAGAGAGATGGCAAGAGAACTCGACATCTCCCGCGAGTCCGATCGATTGATCTTTTTGGATATTTTCGGTATAAAAAGCGTTCTTGTCCGTCTCGTTCCGATAAAGCTGGATTTTTTTCAATAAGTGCCATAAACAGGTCTCTTTGGACATTTTTGATCGTGTGAATTCCGATTCAACATTCACATAACTGCCTATGTGACATGGGTTTATGAGTCAAGAATAATCGGAATGGAGAGAAAAAAACGAGCCAAAACCCAAAAAACGCCAAAGCCGCTCAAAAATGAAGGTGACGCTCATTGTTGTTTTCGATATTCGAGTTTAGTGCATCATGAATTTGTTCCTGAGAGACAGATGGCCAGTAAGGAGTTCTATGTGGCCGTATTGAGGCGTTTGCGTGAGAACATCTGCTGAAAACGGCCCGAATTGTGGAAGAACAATTCATGGATTTTACACGATGATAACATGATAACGCACCTTCGGGCGATCATTGTGACCGAATTCAAAGCCAAAAACGCAATGACTACCATCGATCAACCAACATATTTAACAGATTTTCCTTCGTTTGATTTTTTCTTGTTCCTCAAACTGAAATTGACGCTCTAAGGAACTCCAAAGTTCGCAGAGATTAAACAAAATTCTTTGAAGGGGCTGAAGGCTATCCCTTATTAAAGTGTTTCGAAAAATGGAAAAATCGTTGGCATAAGTGCATTAGATCTGGTGGAGATTACTATGAAGGTGACAAAATAAATATTGACGAATAATTAAATATTAGGCAGTCGAAAAAGTCTTTTCGTATTTCTAATTAAACTTCAACTTATTTTTCTAAATACATAAATAAATAAACAAATATGTACCATTTTGGTTGACCACTTTTTACAATTTTCCGCTAAAGACATTATTCCATCAGTGTAAATTGAAATTTCCAAATTTCCAGAACGGAAGCGAGCGAACCATTGTGGCTTTTCATTTGATGTTTTATCTAATTGGATTTTATACAGTTCTCTAAATGTATGCTCCCCTCAGCCAACTGAAATATAATTAAGTAATTTTTTAACTTTAAAGCTCCATTATATGCATATATGGATATACCTATGTAACTATGTCTGTACTCCGACGACCTGCCCACTCCCAAAAAAATTGTTACTGGCCTCTATGAGAACTCGCAAACTTTTCACTGAGATGCGTGAATTTTTAATGCAATCAAAACGCCGGGGAACTAACTCAAGGTCGTGGTGGATATTTACATTTACGGAAGGATGTATATGTGTATACATATTTCAAAATATATATATATATTTACAACAATTCGAGTATAATATTAATTTTGTACGAAAATACGCATGTAAATAATAAGGTTATATTAAGCAGATTGAGGACGTCTTTTCCTTATAAAAGTGAATCAACGAAAAGGAAACGAAGTTGCCAGATGGAGTACGGTGCGATGTAGAGTTACGTACGTGTTTTCTATAAATTTGTATTTATCAATAGTTCTGGTTTTTAAATGGCTGTTGATATTCACCTTCGCTCTAGAAATTGTGGAAAGTTTGCCTTGAAACAGTTGACCTTTCACTACTTTCAATGAATATAACGCTGATAGTTCGACGGTGGGTTATACGTAACCCGAACGGACTTTGCTTTTCAATCGGTTCAAGAACTTTCATTTCCAGAGGATTCCACAGGTAAGATTAAATTAAATTATAATCTTTTATATCGATACAGCAATAACAGCAAAAATGTTATAGAAGGATTTGTAAAAATTATAGTGTTAGCAATAGAGCGGTCCTCAAATACAAAAATCATATTATGATTGTTAACAAACCTTGATTTTATGAATATAAGGACAAAATGCCTTAACCAACTAGCATTTGGTGGTCCAAAAATGAAATGAATCTTAGAAAAAAAATCTGGCGAAAATCTATAGATTGATGCCTATCACTATCAAAAAGTGATTCATGGTTAATTTGTTCCTTTAAATGCTTACATACAGTTCGAAGGCCGAAAAAAGGTTTTTTCTGAGAAAAAACTTTAAAATTTATTGATCCACAAATTTCTGCACACATTATGGTATCTTTGAACTATGTTTTAAGACTAATTATTAGTAAAATATTTTTTGAAAAGGAACTGAAGCTGATCTCTTGGAGCTACTCTCAAAAAACACGTTTTACGGTGCCCACCATATCTCTGAACTGGAGTCTCTAAAATTAAAAAACCGAAACGATTTCGTTAAGGTAATGTTAAATCTAGTAAATCAAATTGAAGGAATAAGCAAACTAAAATTTTTTGACAAACTGGGGTTTCTCAAAAAAAAAAAAAAAAACAAATCGATTTTTGACCAAAATTTCGGCCTTAAATAGCTTAAAAAACTATACATATTGGTTAGAAAAAAATTCGTTTAATTAGAAGGTCATTTTAAAATTATGACTAATCTGTTGGTCACCGACTTTGAAAACACTATGTTGAGAAAAACGCGCTTAAAGTTTGGCCTTGTATTTCCAAGCACACTCTAAAACGCCTTTTCAAATTGGCGTGTAACTTCGAAAATAATCACCAGAACGATTTTTCTGTGCGTATTCTTAAACATATGTACATTATGAAAAAAAAAATTAAAAAAAAAATGGATTTTCTCAGAATTCTAACTGCACACAATCTCTTAACTACAAGACAACAACCATGAGATGACAGCCGTGGCTCAGTATTTTTTACAATAAATTTGGATTCCTGTGAATGGATCCTGTTTTTAATACAAAAATATTTCTTCCGAAGAATGCATCACCAGTAACTTAAAGAGCATACAAGACTGGCACCAAGTCTTTTTCATATTTCGATAGGTTTTAAGGTTCTTAAAAAAGAACATACTTAAATTTAAAATCGATATCTAAAATAGTTTTTGAGTTACAGCATTTTAAAAAGTATCTATCATTTTTAAACGCGATTTTCTTCAGACAATATATTTCAATTGGCCTGGTGGTTACTTTGACAAAAATTATCCGATCGCTATATATCTATTTAGTTATCCATTCTATTTAGTTTGCAAAGATGTTTTTAACAAACGGATAAATAAAATATAAAATATACATATATATGTGCTGGCTTCGTTGAAGCAGAAGTTAACGTTTGTTCTTGTTGTGATTTCATCTAAAACTGAATTTTGTAGGCCAAAAACGACTAAAATTTTGGTGTAATCTAACTTTTTTAAATCTTTGGATTTGTCAATTTTCAATTTTTTTTGCTACAATTATACTGATAGCTTCGCAAAACGCCATGGAGTTGGTCATCAAAAGACTGCAACGTCACGTGAGATGGTTCGGAAAGTGAAGAAGCGAATTGAGCGAAATCCACGACGAAGTGCCAATCAAATGGCTGAAGAACTTAAAATATCCGACCGCAGCATCCGATGCATATTGAAAAATGAGCTCAAGTTCAAGCCTTACAAGTTCCAAAAGGCTCATGATCTCGCACCGAAGCAGCAACAAGTAAGACTTGAGAGAGCAAAGCAGCTGACTGAAAACGGTCAGATTTCGAACATTGTGTTTTCTGGCGAAAAATTTTTTCCAATTGAGCAATTCGTATACTCTCAAAACGATGGGGATTACTTGACCGACCGTTCATACGAGAATTTATGTCATCGGTTGGCCACCAGGAGGCAGAACCCGCCACAAATAATGGTTTGGACCGCTGTCACCACAGTTGGGCGCTCTCCAATTGTTTTCATCGAGCTTGGCGTCACAGTAAATGCGACATATTATCGGGAAAGTGTTCTGGAGGCTGCTTTGAAGCCGTGGGCAAACAAGAATGGCTGAAAAACAACGTTCCGGACTTCATTACGACCACACAATGGCCCTCGAATTCACCAGATGCGAATTCAATGGATTATTTTCTCTTGGCCATTTTGGAGAGCAAGGTCCGAAGTAAAAAATACACCAGTCTCGAGATGCTGAAGAAAGCCATTGTCCGTGAGTGGGCCAAAATATCGGCATTCGGGCAGCTTGAGATTCGTTTTTTGACCGTCTCAAGGCCATAGTTAAAGCAAAAGGTGGTGATATCGATCAAAAGTGAAGTGGTCCTGAATTAAGATTATTTGGACACCTTTTGTACTTTAAAATAAATACAAATAATTTTTCAAACCGAATTTCCTTTTTTTAATTGATTACACTTCGAGTGCCGAACCCAACATTGTATGTAATATATGATAGTCAATAATAACTACAAGTTTGCAAAGTCCTCGCATATTGGAAAAGGCAGAAAACATAATAAATCGTAAAATACGCTTATCAGATTTTATTACGCCATATTTGAATGAAATAAAGCTCATATTGTATTCCATTCCATAACACATCGCAAAAGTTAACTGCAGCGCTTGGCAACACACATATTCTGCTAATAAATTCCTTTTCCCCGCACGCATATCCACGCAACCGCTTAACAATAGTGCAGCTCAAATAGTTCTACACATTTTATCGCCAATTCGTGGGACAATAAATTAAATTTACATGGCCGCTATTTTCCATTCACTATTGTTGTACTTAGAGCTGCTACCATGGTTAGGCGCTATTTTAATTACGACTTTGGCGCACTAAAGTTCAAAAGTTTCTACACATTGGTCCGGCAATAAATGTGGGAAAGTTGAGCATTGTTTGGTTGTACAGTTAGCTCGGTGGCCACCTGTTGGCAAGGTCACAGCGCATGGCATACTTCTGGTGACATTATGTCTGGATATGCGACAGTTATGTGCATTTGTGGTTAAAATTAAAATTAGCACACACATTCATAAGCTAGTGACTTTGTAGTCGTGAAGTTGAGGTTTTTAATTGGCGTTGCCACGTCGCTTGTGCGGCAAATAAATTGTGCGAAATTGCAAATAAAAATTAGAATTAACACAAAATGCAATTTCCACTCAAGTTATTTCGTAAACGCCTCGATAAATGCTGTTTAGTGCTGAATTGAGTGTGTGCGCCGTGTGGTATACGCAACTTTCGCTTCCTCTGCAGCGAAAATGTGGTTACTCGTGCGCCATGGTGATCATAAAATAGCGCGTATTTTACACAGGCGACCACTACTTTCTAACGCTTTTAATGCTTGTATTGTGCATTGTTTAGTGCACACTCACACACATACACACACTTTATTTTTGCTCACAACGCTTTCAGTGCCTTGACTGATGGTCGCCAACATCACTCTTGTCTAACTATGTACTCATTTTCCTTCAGCTTGTTTTGAAAATTTTTCACATTTTTCACAGTCATCTTGAGCTGTGTTGTTGTTGGTGTTGGCATTTGCAATGCTTTGGTACATTGTTGTGCAATGCATTTATATGCGTATTCTTCTCTTTAGTTGTGTACTTGCAACAATGCTGTATGCATGAAGTAGGAATTTTATCATTGTGTTGAGTGCAACTGTTTGCTAACGGCTTTTAAGATGATACATGGCTGTTGTCTGCTTAGTGGACATATTTATAGTAGATATTTAAAGCGGGTGCTGCAATAAGAGGGCTTAGTAATTTAACGTTGATTAGAACAAGTGAGAAAGGTGTAAGTAGAATCAAATATTACAGCAGGAAGAATGTAGAAATTTGAAGAAAAAATTACCCCCAGATTAACAAGGATGTGTTTAGTCAAGTTGAAATCAAAGTATATGTTTTTAAATTCAGTTCGAAAGTATGTACATTAAGGTGGTCCTTAAAAAAATCTTGACTATTTGACTTCAAATTTTTGAAATACGCTTCGAAAGTACTCACATTAAGGTGGTCCTTAAAAAAATATTAACTATTTGACTTCAAAAATTTTTAATTCGGTTTGAAAGTACTCACATTAAGGTGGTCCTTAAGAAATAACTTGACTATTTTACTTAAAATTTTTGAAATACGCTTCGAAAGTACTCACATTAAAGTGGTCCTTAAAAATATATTGACTATTGGACTTCAAATTTTTTTAATTCGGTTTAAAGTACTCACATTAAGGTGGTCCTTAAGAAATATCTTGACTATTTGACTTACAATTTTTTTTAAATTCGGTTCGAAAGTATACCCGTTAAGGTGGTCCTTAAAAAATTATAACTATTTGTCTTCAAATTTACTATACACACCCTTGGTGACATGTTTTCAAATTCGGTTCGTAACCATGTACAGTGCTGTGCATACGCTAAGCAACTCATCCCAACTTTCAAAAAATTGTCAAATTACTCTCAAATAAACAGCCATCAGGTAAACGTTATAATATTTATTGATAGCTTAGGTGAAAACAAAAAGAATACTTAACAACAAAACTTGTACTTTATTCTTTTACTGTTAAATAAAAAACAAAAACAAAATCAATACAATAATAACCTGTGCATAATCTAAGCAACTATACTATAATGAATTTGAATATTCTCTTTTAACACTAGATAACGGTTCTTTTCCAATGCTTTTGAGCTGTTTGCTTCGCACATTAAAAAGATCAGTGCAGTTTAGCCGTCTCGAGGGTTCAATTGAGTTAAAATTATTAAGTTTAAATATGCAGCGCGTTCAGTACGATAACAGATTCAAATCTTCCGTTATTTCATTGTACCAGGCTGGAAAAGGTCAAGCTCTTATAGCGAAGTCATTAAATATTAATAAATCCATGGTTTCAAGATGGATTAATAAATTTAAAACAACAGGTAGTGTTACAACACTAAACACAGGCGCGCCACCACGAAAAATTTCTTATCGTGATGACATTAATATTAAGAGGTTAATAAAGAAAAACCCATTCATATCTTCGAAAGAAATAAAAGAAACTCTTAATTTGAATGTCGATTCAAGTACCATACGAAGACATGCAATTAAACTTGGTTTAAAAAGTTATCAGGCCATTAAAAAGCCAATGCTGACGAAAAATCACATGAAGAAACGGTATGTTATTTTTAAGTAACATCTTCAACAACAGCAATATTATTTTTGTATTTTTTAGTCTTGAATTCGCAAAGAAGTACATTGATTGGACAGTTGAAAAGTGGAATAGTGTTCTTTTTAGCGATGAGGTGAAAGTCAACCTTTTCAATTCAGACAGCATGTGTACTGTAAGGCGCCAGAAAGGTGATCGACTACATCGACGTTACTGTAAAGAGACTGTCAAGCATGGTGGAGGAAATGTCATGGTGTGGACATGCTTCTCGGGAAATCGGCTTGGCCCTGTACACAAAATAGTGGACAAAATGGACCGTTTTATGTATAAGGACATTTTAGAAACAAGGATGCTCCCTTATGCAGAATGGCATATGCCACTTCGTTGGGTGTTTCAGCAGGATAACGATCCGAAACACACTTCGAAGTTGGTCAAAGATTGGTTTAGGACGAAAAGGATTCAAGTCCTTGATTGGCCGGCACAATCACCCGACTTGAATCCTATCGAGAATTTGTTTGCAATTGTCAAACGGCGCTTGGGATCAAGTCGATTTACAAGCAAGGATAACTTGTTTAAAGGATTTAAAAAAAAAATGGAAAAGCATCGAAAAAACTACATTGAGAAATTTAATTGCCTCAATGCCCAAAAGATGTGCTGCCGTTATAAAAAATAACGGTTCTTATACAAATACTAAAAAGTTGCTTAGATTATGCACAGGTTATTATTGTATTGATTTTGTTTTTGTTTTTTATTTAACAGTAAAAGAATAAAGTACAAGTTTTGTTGTTAAGTATTCTTTTTGTTTTCACCTAAGCTATCAATAAATATTATAACGTTTACCTGATGGCTGTTTATTTGAGAGTAATTCGACAATTTTTTGAAAGTTGGGATGAGTTGCTTAGCGTATGCACAGCACTGTATATTAAGGCGATCCTTAAAAATATTTTCTCCAGTTTCTTTCGAGATTTGAAACTACTTTTTCTCTATTTCGCCTTCATATTTGGTTTGTCAACCATGCAATTTAAATATTTTGGTTTACATTTGAGAAGTTTAAGGCCATAATATTGTTTACCCAATGAAAGGCCATAAAATAAAATTAATTAATTTCGCCGATACCCAAATTGTAATATTTTCGACAGTATTTTTTTTCTACAGTACGCAAAGCGGTTAGAAAATGGAATGTAAGAATTTCTACATTTTAGGACCACCCTAATATATGTATATATGTATAAGTATGTATATGAAAGTTTAGACAACTTTGAGAAATGTATCTCAAACCATGCATCGAGAATATATTTTGGGCAAATTTTAGGACCACCCTAATATATATCCGAAAGTTCAGAAAATGTTGTGTTTTATAACTACACGTATAAATGGAATGTAAAAATTTCTACATTTTAGGACCACCCTTTTATATATCTTTGGAAGTTCAGACAATTTTGAGTTTTTACATACCTCAAACTATGCTTCGAGCATACATTTTGGATAAATTTTAGGACCACCCTTATGTATATGCATTTTAGGAAGTTCAGAGAATTTGGATTATGTATTATATAAACCTCAAATCTTGAACGATAATTTTTTGACGAATTGAACACGTATTAATAGGATTTGATGATTTTTGAGCCACCTGTCTAGTCGAATTTCGATAGGAAAATATAATTTTCAGAGTTTACGTCATTAAATGGCTTTTTCAAATAGTTTAGTTACATAAAAACTTAAATATATAATAATAACATTTGATCAAATTTGAACCGGACTAACATAAAAATACAATTTTAGTTTTTTGTAATACAAATCTTTATAAAAATAAGTTCCGAAGACAATAAAAGCATGACAACCAGTAATATCACAAATAAAATATCTCAGCCATAGCGCCATCTGTCGAGAAAGTCGCAATTTCCTCTAATCGACATAAAAATAAGCCTAGTTTCTGTGTTTAGATCGTTGTAATGTTAAGGACCGGAGTGATCAACGCAAGTGCTGAGTAACTGGCGACTATTTCTAAAGATATTGACCTGTTAAACCTTTTCGAGAAGTATGAATTTGTAAGGAAAACGCTAATGAAGGTTTCACATTGCCTGTTCTATCTGTTTTACCATATAACATTTTGATATTACCCTGAACAAGTCTTTGGGCTACCAAAATAGGTCATATACAATATATAGTGAGATGGATGAGTGGATTCTTCGGCTATCTTTTCGAATCATATTGTGCTCTAACCTTGAGGGTCTTTAAAAGTGCTTATTTTTCACCCACTCATACGAAATATGAGACCCTTTAAAGTTGTTTAAAAGTTAAAAAGGAAACTATTACAGTTGCGCTTGAATTTAAAATGATGCTTGCATGAATAATGTGGCATTGTGCCATCAGCCATGCCAATGATTTCGTTTTTGTTTACATAATGGAGCTAAGAACATTGCTGGAGATTTTATGACCACAAATAGTCGAACATTGCTGCTTTCGTAGATATTTTTGATCTTTAAATAGCAGAGAATGTAAGAAAATATTCCAAGTGCTATTTGTCAAGTTTATGCAGTCATTTTATTTATAAAATCAATAGAACAAAGGCTTTAAATTTACAACTTTAAGATAGTTTATGGATATGTTGCCAATAAGGCAGTGTCTACTTTTCCATTCATTTTTGTTTTTTTGAGTTAGCTATAATAAGCAGCAGCAAGATTAATGCAGAATGGAATGAAAGCAGATTACTCAGTTAAGCGCGTACAGGAATTGCAGAGGGGTGTGTACTGTCGCTTCTACTGTGGTCACTTGCTACAAGTCTCATGAGTTCCTGGGAAAATTTTAAGGAAGAGCAAACTGATAGCCTATTCAGACGACATAACCAAACTAGGACGGACAAGTTTCTGAACGTAATTAGTAGTGTAATGAATAGCACTCTAAAAGTCATACATAAATTTGCAAAATTGGTTAACCTTTAAGATGGATATGGTACACTTTACTTGGGGAAACAGTATCACTTCATGGAAATCACCAATGATCAACGGGGAAGAGTTAACTACTGAGGATTATACCAAGTAACTGGGAGCAGTTTTGGACGGAAAACTGAGCCAGAAATTCAATGTAGAAGAAAAGAGGGGAAAAAGGCCTTCTACGTATGAAAAAAGATCCTTGGGTCAGGATGAAACACATCACCTGGTGTTACAGAGTCAAGCAAAACTTACTTTACCGTATTTCGGTATGGTGAATCGCCGTCAGTAAAATCTCATACAGGAAGCCCTTGGAGCTTTCTGAACCAAGAACTGACGAATACAGCTCGATAGGAGGGAAGTCGATGGGTAAAATGAACCACATTTCCTCACGCTTTATCTAGAACAAATGGTTTAAGGTCATGCTAAAAGAGGATGGATGGCGTAGAGGCACGTGATTCACCAGTGGAACTTTCAACACCAATACGGAAGGGCGAAAAATACTGATGGAATGGACGCAGAGATCTATTGCGAGGAGCCAGATCTCAGGCGACCTTTCAAGCTACTGGAATATTACAGGATCTTTCAGGCAGAGGCCTCGCGGTCAGGTAAGCTGCTGATATATCAATATACTATTGTGATCAAATTGAAAGGTGAATTTTGTCCATTTCATTTCCTTCAAAGTAATCCCCCTCCCGTTGCAATACACTTATGCCAACGATTTTCCAGTCATCATAGCACTTGAAAAAACTGTCCGTCGTGATGGCCATCAGAGCCTGCTTCGTTTCAGCTTTTATATCCTCAATTGAGTCAAAACGTTATCCTCGGAGTGTTCATGTGAATTTACTGAATAGCAGCTTTCAATTTGATCACTTACATTGCATCAGAGAATGTTTTTAGAAGCAGGGGACAGTAGATATAGTAGTTGTCGGAAAGGGACTGCATGTATTGTGGGTTCCATTTCAGGTTAATACAGTGCTTTTAAACCATTATTTTTATAAATTTTAACATCACTTTAAGAATAAAGATTTTATATAAAATTTTCCCATACAATTTACCTCGTTTTTCTCTCACGTGCATATTCCATTGCATGTTGATTATGTTGTCACATGCTGTTATAATTATCACATGTATCATAAAAAATAGCCTACCTCAACATAAGCTTTATAGTCATCTAAGCTTGTAATAAAACTTTGAACACAAATTTTAACTCTATTTTGTTATATAATATTTAGTTAGGGTCTTCTGGTACTAAAGTAATGCAAAAGCTAAAATAGAACGGAAAAACACAATTCAATTGGCCAGAATAATTCAACTTCTGATCAATAACTTAAATTAACTTAAGCTTTTATGACATACATATTGCAATTAAGGTTGTTCAATGTATGCTTGTGCAAATTGGCAAAATAGTTTTATTACACGTGTGTCTTTATTATCGAATAATTATTTGTACTTTAAGCTTTATAACTTTTTGAAATGTTTTTAGGTGCGCAAATTCATTAAAACGCATCAATAAATAATGCTATTTGGTATAGATTTAATGTGCATTTAGGATTTTTTGTAAAAAAGTATATAATTATATAATAAATTCCTAGTAAAATTGGATTTATTGACAAATATTTGGGCTAAAATTGAATTAAATAAAACACAAACAATCAAACATTACCATATGTGCATAATATAATATTATATGTGAGTATGTGACACTAATGACTTTTACGCATTTTAGTTTATGAAATAGATTAAAAGAAATAACAACACAATTAATTTAAATAATCAAAATATTTATCACTTTAATAATTAATAGAGAATATAATCAATTAAAATTATTTTACTCGGTTTATTGCATGTATGTACATATGTATGCCTGTATGGACACATCCTAAAAATGGAGGTAGATAGACGGCAATAAATAGATATTTCGTCTTCATAGTGCCCATGCCGACATTTAATTCCAAGCTTTGTTTTCGCTCATCCCAACGGTATTCAAACATGAACCACTGATCTCTGTATCTCACAATTCCAAATGTTTTCCCTACCGACTTTTTATGAAGATTTCTAGAATTATTTGTTTATTTACAATACCTATACAAAATTTAATATCGTGCAGTGATAAAATTTTTATTTTACGCAGGTGTAGCACCAAATAAATTCACGAACGATTGTTAAAAGTGTATTACGATTGTTCACCTACAATTAGAACAATGGAAAGATGGGTTGCTGAATTTAAACGTAGTCGTACAAGCCCTGAAGACGATCCACGAGAAGGACGTCCAAAAAGCGCATCAACGCACACACCAGAAATCATAGCCAAAATACAGAATATTTTTTTGGGAGATTGTCGATTGACTGAGAGAGATTTACTAGAAGCTCTACACATCTCAATGGAGCAAAAACACATTCGAATGCGACATTCTCAGTAACATTTGGAGCGTTTTAAAAAGAATAAAGTAGACTTTGTGCATCGATTCATCAATTTTGATGGGACTTGGGTCTATCACCATGATCCTGAATCAAAATAAAAGGCTAAAGAGTGGTGTGAACCTGGTTGTTCGGCTTCGAAACGAGTTCGTGTCCGGAAAACGGTTAGGAGGTTATGGCATGTGAAAGAAATTTGTTTGTGGTTTAATTGCAAACTGAGAAAACAATTAATTCTGAATATTATTGCAATCTTTTGAACCATTTGAAGGGAAAAATTCACGCCAAGCCATACTTTACTATACATTTCCACGGTGTGGAAAAAAAAACGTTTTTCATCAGAACAATGAAGCGTGTTAGAAGAGCTTTTTGACAATCGCTAAAATTCATGAATAAAAGTTCAAATTGTTGGAACATCCACCGTATCCACCAGATTTGGCCACTAGCGACTTCCATTTGTTTCCAGAACTGAAAAAATTTATGCGTGGCAAGCGTTTCTCATCAAATGAAGAGGTCATAACGGCTGTTGAAGCGTATTTTGCAGACCTTCCCGATTCTCACTTCAAGAATGGCGCTGTAGAGCGTTTTTTCAGTCAAAAATTTTGTAATAAAATTTATACAAAAGTTTCCTCGAATAACAATGCTTTATAATATTTTCGATGAAGTTGAGGATTATAAGTTTTGAAAATTTATGTACATATATCCGCGACTTTTTAATACCGAACAGAATCAGTTTTTAGAAAAAATATTCTATTATTACTATTTCGTTAAAGAAAAAAAATTTTGTTCAAGAAAAAGTAAAAAAAAACCAAAAACTTGGTTATTTGTATTTCTTACATAAATTTTGTGGCTATGTGAAAAAGGTGTGAGTGCAAATTTTTAGACATTTTCATTACCAACAACTGTGTCATATAACTTTTTCTATGTGTTTAACCTTATATCGACCCAAACTAGTGTTAAATAGTTACTGTTATTGATGTCAAGTACTCTGGCGTGTCCATTAACTGCATTCAGACGATTCGGTTTCGAGTGGCGAGTAATAAACCCAATTTTCCAGTTCGCACGCTCACACGTTTGCACGCATACATATAAATGTGTGAACTACAGATGCATATACACATATGTATGAATGCATATCGTATATGATGATGGCAATTTGTTGCATTTTGCGACGCAAACAAGCGGAAATCCGTGTCAGTGATAAGTGGGCACACAAGCGAATAAAACACAAATATTATTTATACAATGATTTGTGGTCAACGCAATTGAAAATTCACCACACGTTCTCATGTAACTGCAGAATTTGAGTGAAATAAATAAATTTAAATGGCCTTATAAATTTATTAATAATTAGTTATGGCTTAAATCATTAGGAGGGTCGGAATAGATTTTTGTATTATATAAATATATATGTATGATGTAATATAATTGATTGCGTTATTGATATTTTGAAAATTAGGACTTATGAACTTTTCGCACTGGCGGTATAATTGGTTAGATGATGATGTAATCGAAATATTTAATTAAATCAAGTTTTTTCTGAGAATTACGGAAACATTTTTGTTGTGATTTATAATATCAATTGATTTCAAGGTGCAACAAAACTTATTTCTGATTTAGAATAAATACTAAATTTTTCCATTTCCGCAGCTTTTAACTTTTGAACTGGGAGACCTACAGTGAAATTTTATGCCACACATTTTGGAATTAGTTTGCAGCATCCTTCAAAGAGTTGTGTATTTACGCCGATAACAGATAAGCTAGTCAAGTAGTCCATGACCTCATTAGCAATAGCATGCTTGGTCAATGCGGAATCGCCGGGAACTCTGTAGTCGATGAGGTTGTTGGAGAGAGCACTCCAACCCCACAATCATCCTATTCGAAGCAAGTTGGTACTCCGTTATTCTAGAGCTGAAATCATTTATACACTTTCTCGTATACCAGCTTTTACTAGACTAAGATTAAAAGATCTCGGTAGTCACTACTTCGAAGAAGCTAGCGAAGTAACTAAAATTGATATTAGGTTAGGTTAATCTGGTAGGCCAATAAGCCACGCATAGACCAGTTTTGGTCCTTTGCGTTACCAGACGGAGTTCATTTGCTAAGTTCATGAAGAGGAGTTATTCTTTACGATGTCTGCGCTTGAATCGAATTTTAACATACTTTGTGGCCTCACTATAGATACCTCCTCCAGTGTATCAACAGTGGGGACAAGAGATGCCCCACTGTTTCCTTGGTGCCTTGCTCTAGACATTTCCTGAAGTCTTCTTGATCTATCTGCTCCATTCTGCGGGCGGGTGTCGCCACCAGACAGTGACCAGCTAATTTTCCGGTGATGTTCCTAAAGTCTCTTCTATCGAGTGCCAATATGAATTTTTTTGTACCACCGATCTACCGTTTTGCAGTTTTGCGCCCAGGTTTCACGTTTTTTCGGGTTAAGATTTTGTTTATCATGCTTCAAGTTTTCGTGTGTTAGCCCTAAACCATTCTTGACAATCTCGTCCACTATTTCATTGCCCTTGATGCCTGGCAACACTTTCCACTGCTGCCCTGTTTCCCAAGACACTTCTGGTCAATTATTGATACGAGGTTACTGCCTTGATTGCTGTTAGGCTGTCTACGTAGATGTATAAGACTTCGAATTTCCTGGAGGTGCATTAAAAGCCAGATTAGCGGCTAGCAAAGTAGCCGACCAATAGCAAATACCTCAGATTGAATTATACTGCAGCGCTCCGGCAACTTTAAAGGCTGCCTTG
The DNA here is from genome assembly GCF_023373825.1 of Bactrocera dorsalis. NCBI lineage: Eukaryota > Metazoa > Arthropoda > Insecta > Diptera > Tephritidae > Bactrocera > Bactrocera dorsalis. The sequence continues at coordinate 61,386,626 of NC_064306.1, read as the reverse complement.
TGCCTAACTCTGGACAGTATATCCTCGCTCCAACCTACCTTTACGCAACCATATTTTTATATGTTTATTTTGAATCTTCTTCTCCAGTTGAAAAGTGGGATCATGTAGTCGGTGTTTGCTTAACCACCAGCTATTACCCACCGAGCTATGCCCGAAGGTTTTATATGTAAATGCTCCTGCAGGCAGTAGTCGTCACGTCGATTTTGCTGCGCAGTTTTCAGCGAAGAGGTCTATAGGTGGCAGGTTTAGTACAAATTAACCTTCTTAACAAGTTCGTGGTAAGCTCAAAACGCTACATTGATCTATGAATATCTGATTATCCATTTTTTAAGAGTTTTGTGTATCACAAAAGCTCAACGCACACAGTTGTCCAAGTAAGGTTCAGCGCTACTTTTGGTATTCGTATGAGATTCAACCTAACCGGTCCTAACCTAACATCTCTATTGACATTTTTCTACGAAAAGGTGGGAGTATAATTCCGTTATTAGCAGAAAAAGTTCTAAATATTTTTTATCCAATTACCTCTAGAGCTTAGTTATGACTGATTAACGGCCAATAAGCGCTTTCCTCTAACCTGCATCTAGACCGTGTCTAATGACGATATAATGGAATTTTTACTTTAATCGGTAACTTTGCTCAATGTCATGTGTGTTATTTAGATTTTGAAATTTATAGCAAAAGACCGCTTCAAATAATTTTTATCTAGCTCAGATTGAACCATGTTATTTCAGCAGATACTACAATGGCCGAGTATAAATCAAAGCACCCCATTTTCATGGAATTTCATGGAAAGTTAATAATTCAAAATTTTTATATATATACATATATATTTTCAAATGCGTGTACATATGCATGTACGTATATCAATAAATCTGGCGCATGTACTCCATAAAATAAATTTGGTCACGTTGGTTCTCGACCAAACATACTTTGAAATTAATAAATCAAATTTATTATCAAATGTAACGCAGGCAGAGCAAGCGCCACGCAATCAGCAAATGGAGGGGTGCATATTGCACACTAACACTTATATACATACCTACATATATATGTATATGCATTCGATTAATTGCTGTTGAATTTTCCATGTGAAACGCACTCGAAATAATTACATATGTATGTAGAAATATATAAATATATTTGCGTATTGTGGTACTACAAAGCTAATCTCTGTAATGGACCACAACAGAAAATTAGGGAAGATTATATTTTGTTTCTGAACAAAGGAACTAATGAACGCACAGATTACTGTTATTGGAAATATCAGACCATAATAGAGACTAAAATGTTGTTGATCAGTGAGTAAGTTCAATATATATAAAAGTTTGCAATTTTGAACTCTTGTGAAACATGTAACCTAAAGTACCTATCAATTGTTTTGTTCACTTAATGGTAGTAAAGATGATCAGGATGAATTCTGGATGTATGAACTATATGTTTATACTTGTATATAAAATCTTGAGCAACATTAAATTGAAGCGTAAAGATATAACAGCAGGTTTGTGCGTGAGTTCGGTACGAAATTTGGAGAGTGAGCATGGCTGTGCTTACTTATGATTTTTTATTTTAGATTCTATCAGATTATTTCTCTTTACAATAGATATCGAGCTATACCTTGAACATGTGGTGCATTCACGATATGTCTGCCTGTATCTAGAATTGGTTGAAGTATGACCTTAACTCACTTAACTCAAAATAACTATATACCGAAAATATTTACCCAATTCCATATCTTAATGAAGTAAATCTTACTTCTTTTCGTGATAATAATATCGTCTGGTGACAAAAAATGCATAATGACATAAAATTTGCTGAGCAATAGGGCGCACTTACTCGTACACTGTATGAAGTTAGCTTAGAAGCTTATAATACAACAAGCTCTTCTGATCCCATCAAATACAGAGTATTAACTTTGCGTCAAAGCTAGTTGGCCAGACTTTGTCTCTTTCAATGCCGCTCGGTTTGCATTCATATGTTGCCTAGTTTCCTTGATTTTGAATGTATGCGGATTATATTAGATATATAGAAATTAATTGAGGTTCTGCACTGCGATCTATGATTAATGGTGCCCTCTCCTGTATCACATATGGTCACAAAGGTCCAGCAATCTGAATAATTCCAAGAGCTTGCTACGCGCGAGTTCATATAATCCCTGCCCACGTAAATGGAACCTAGAGTCTTGAGCCTGCTTCTACATATTGCTGGGCTTCCTGAGCCCACAGTGCCCTGTATAGAGCGAGGCAAGGTGTAGGAATTTGTCTTGGAGGACGTTAATGATATCTCTAGTCCTGCAAGGTTGCAAATTTCTATTAGTAGCTTGGCGCATTTCTGCTGCCTGCTACCAATGCCGTTCTCTCCCCACTCCCTCCTCCATGCTGAGCCACACCGCATTGCATGGTTCTGGCCCCAACATCCTGGAAGCTGCGGCAGAGTGGGATAGTTCGTCGGCTAGCTCATTGCCGGCTTTCTTTTTATTTCCCAGCAGCCAGATCAGGTATACAGGGTTGCCTACTGCTAGACAGTTCAGCCTTCATATACACTCCTCCACTATGAGCGATTTGACCTCATAATGTGAGATCGTTTTTAGTGCCGATTGACTATCGCTAAGCGATACGCCGGTTGTGATAGCTGCGTTGGAGATTGATTTCTGCATACTGACTTCTGCCAAAGACTTCTGCTTGAAAGATGCTCAAAACACATCGAATTGGTGTGGATAGTTGGGTAAGCGGTCACGCCATACCTGTTCCAATGCCTTCTGGTGTTTATAAAACGTCAGCGTACCACCTGATATTGCTGCCCCTCAGTAGTAGGTTGTGCGTCAAATCATTCCACTCCGTCTACCGAGAGAAACTAAATACTTTTTTATGCAGTTTACCCTCTTCGTAACGCCGTGCTTCGAAAGAAGGGTCAATGATCTGTCTTCCCCTAAGACGTTCATTTGTTGAGACGACATTATCTTACCTTTCCCAAAACCGTCTACCGCCTTTAGCAGCATGGTATGTTTCGCTGCATGTTTGAACACTAGATGCAGCGGTATGAGCTCCAGCAAGACGTCAAGTGCAAGTGCTCTGTACTCCTGAAGCGTAGAAGCAGGCGAGTCCTTGCAGCTTCGATACATGAAGGCCTGAAAATTCAATTTTATTGTTAGGAAATGGTTAAGTTAAACATTTCCAGGCAGGTTTTAACTGCTTTGGCAACGTGAGACAGAACGTTGTCATGTGACAGAACCACTTTTTCTTGCTTATCCTGGAATTGCGGTCATAAGAAACCCAAGTTCCTTGTTTCTGAATCAATCCCAGCGCATGCATTGGACTTCCAATGTGATGGACAATTTGAATGTAAGTAAGCAGTATTCTTGACCTTAACTCCCATAAAGCCAATAATTATTTTCATTCATGGCTGATCTGGGTTACTGAGCATTTTGTATTGTTTCGTTCCCCTTTTGCTCATACTCATATGTACTTTCTGAACTATAAAGAACACATTAAATTCGAGTTTATGTCACACATTTTTGATAGACATTTACGTTCTTTCCTTCAAATATATGTGTGTGTATAAATGCACGTTTAAGTGTAAGTGAGAAATGATTCATAAATTTAAAAAATATTAATTTGTCAAGCGTCACCCAGAATGTTAACAGTTGACAGACAAATGTCGTCGGAAAACCACAAATATGTATTACAAGTATGCTTCGCTCCGCCCGCATGGCCACTGCCAAGCACCCACATGTCTAGTGCGCGTGCTGTTTGTGTTGAAAATTTCGAAAGCGTCGACGACACGCGAAAAACTTTTTATCCTCTCGCCTAGAGCGTCTTAAGTGTGCCCAGACATAATTTTGTTGGAAATCATTTTCAGCTGGTGACATATTGACAACCGCCCAACGTCATGAGCACTCACAGTGCGGAATGGACAAGAGGCGAGCGCATCAGAGCTGCAGAGGCGAAGAGAGATTGGTTGTGTGAAAGTGTCATTATACATGTCACTATGTACTATACGTCTCTATTCGTAAATGCTATGATGTCCTAATATATTTTGCTGTTGACATGTTATTCGCGTGATATACAATACATACACACATATGTGTGATATACACGTATGGAGGAAGCGCATGTATATACGAGTATATTGTTTGTGTGGTGTTTGTGTGCGTGCCAATGTGTAGGAGCACATGCGTTTATCTGTTGCTTAAGTTCAACGAATTCTGAAAAGAAATTTTCAGTTGCGGCAGATTTTTTAAATTGAATTACATTTGTTTAACACTTAAAATTTTAAAATAAAAAATTGTATAATTAAAGTGACGCCTACGAAGAGTCCAAGTTCAGGAATTGCGAAATATATCTTGAGTAAGAGGAAGCACTACATTTGAATTACCTTTCCCTCTCCCATATCCTCTATAACGATCTTCTATATGACCCATAAGCACGCAATCGGATTCATTTCATACAATATGTACAATGTACATTGTACATTGATCTCAAAAGCATAAAGGCAAGAGATATGACCGGCTATGTTGCCAGAGTAATAGCGACGACTAAGTTGTTAGAGTCTGTACCTTATTTTGGAGTGGAGTAAAGCTCCTTTCAATTAAGTAGTATCAACGCTTTCCTCCATTTGTGTGTGGATTCAGCAGCGGATATGCTGAAAAAAGCAAGATATTGGCATCATAATATTGGTTGAAGGGTTACAACTATAAAGATTCATCAATATATAAATAACCTCACTGTTTATTATTACTAGTAGCAATGTATATTAGCCTCAGTAGATAAAAGAGTCGTTATAATGGCTATCTATTCGATGAAAAATGGCATTTCTCTTCATCAAATAGATAATAACACTTGCTTTTTAAACCTATAGGGTGGGCCATATACAATTTTAAATTTCGAAGATAGGGCGTAAAAGATTGAGTGTAGCGTTTGCTGTATGGCACGTAGCGCCGTCCTGCTGAAACCAAATGTTGTCCAAGTCTTCCTCTTCAATTTGCTTGAAGAAAAATTCGGTTAACATTGCGCGATATCGCTCACCATTGATGGTTGCGGTTCCTTCTTCATTTTCGAAGAAAAATGGGCCGATGATTCCTCCAGACCAAAATCCGCACCATACAGTGAAACGTGCTGGGTGCATTGGCTTCTCGACGATTACGCGTGGGTTTTCTGTGCCCCAAATACGACAATTCTGCTTGTTAACGTAACCATCGAGGTGGAAATGAGCCTCGTCCGTAAAGATGATTTTTCGGTAAAATTGACCACTCTCGGTCAAACGATCTTCTGCCCAATCTGCGAACTGTAGAATAGTGAATAGCGACCCATTTCGTAAATTTTAGACTTTTTACTGAATATCTGTCACTTTCTGAGTGATATTTGACGTTTCCATTGTCGAAATATAGATAATTCAAATTTAAAACGTTAGATGGGAAACCGGATATTTACTGGGTATATAACCAGATGTTACCGGATACTTACTAGGTATATAACCAGGCGGTACTGGATACTTACTAGGTATATAACCAGGTGTTACCGGATACTTAACAGGTAACTAGGTATATAACGAAACAATAATTTACTATAGACTCAGGATACATATACTAATATCTATATAACTACTCGTATATGTATCTGCTCAACAAAAACTGTCGTGTCTCTATGGCTGAGGGATTAGACACTTGCTCTTTGGGGTAAGGCTATCTCAAGAAGAAAGAGTAATGTGTTTAATTTATTGTTGGAAATCAAATACCCTTCACAGGTGCATTTCTGTTAGTAACTATGTGTTCAGTTTGTATGAAAACTTTATGCTATAGTTAACCGATCCGAACAATTTCTTTGAAGATTATATTGTTGCCTTAGAAAATAATACAATATATGCGAAGAGAATGAAGTGGTAAGAAAAAGTTCATAAGTAAACCGAAGTGAAATTGAAATCAATATAGTGAATACGCAAAAAGTAACTGATAAACTCAATTTCCATATAAACAAAGTTCCTAGAAATCGAACAATTTGTTAAACTACTAATATTTCAGTACATATGTTAACACATACATATGTATGTTAATATAATCGTGTAGTATACATATATGGTATGAACTTATGTATGATATGCACTTTCAATAACCTGTCGCTGCTTTACAACTGTAAAAATGGCAAAACTTTCACTTCCGCTGCTCCAATTCAACTCGCTGATAACATGCAGCAAGACCTTTACTAACACATTTTACCGTTACCTAGTAGTATGTGAGGTCTCGTTTAATGCAGAGTTGACAAGTAATTTCCTCATGCTTTAATGGATTATACAGCTGATAATTTGAACTTTTTTGAGGCACGGAAGCTGTCGCTCTGCACTACATGTGCCTACACATGTGCGAGTGTGTTGTGTGGGTTCAACAAAAGTTCCACTGGCAAGCAAAAAGTGTTCCCAGCACGAGCATAATTTCATTCATTCATGCTCGACACTTAGTGGGGGTGATTATCCGCGCAGGCGCTGAGTTTTGAGTACAGTAAGAGGAGGAAATAGAGGGGAAATTGAGGGGTACAACAAGCAGTTATAGTGGGAATAGTTGGACAGCTGTTATCACAAAACTGTTGTAGGGGTATTCGTATGTGTCTTGACAAAAGAGATGAGAAGAGTTTTCTGAGAGCGCCACTTCGTATTTTGCGATTAGTTTGAAATAAGTTACAGCAAATGTGCTGATGAGAACGGAATTTATGTGAACGGTTTAAATGCTAACTGAGGCAATCTGTTGCAGGAAATATGTAAGAAATTTTAATTATGAAGATGCTCAAAGGATTAGGATTACCAGCAGTTACAGAATTTTTGGGTAAAAATGTAAATCTCATACCTAAAGAGATTATGAAAATTTAATCGCCGACTGCAATTTGTAACTAAAGAAGAAATGCTTTGAATTTTGTACGTTTAAACGAAATTTTTTGCTGATTTCACCGTAGTCGCTAGACACCTGTTGCTATTATTGATAATTTTTAAATGGCCTCTGCAGTATTTAGTTTAATTATATCCATAATCTTAAAATATTTAGAAATGTTTCACATATGTATTGTTTTACCTCTGTTTGCTTTTCGAAAGCATACTTTTGAACTTGTTTTAGGTTTTGATGAGAAGTGATTTAGGGTGACACATTTTCCCATACTTAGCGAAATTATGCGGCTTTTCGTTCGCAAGCAATCGTGTTGTAATTTAGTGATCTCCTACAACTTTAAATTGTTAGTGTTTTCAAATGTCTTTGGAACGAATATTACATCTTAGTGTGAGCACAAGAATGACATCAGAACGGCTTATCAAATTCTTAAACATCTCCGTAGGATAAGTCGATACGCCGAAATGAATCCAAGTTATAACGAGGTTTTCAATAAGAGCGCTGCAAAAACGGTTCTTTATTCCTTTCAAAATAAAGTAAAGTGCCGAGCAGTACGGCCCAACGACGCCGCCGGTCCATAAACCGCACCAAACCGTAATTGTTTCGGAATGCAATGGTGACTCATGGAGTACGTGTGGATTGCTGACTGATCAATAATGTATATTTTGCTTATTGACGAAGCCATTCAGCCAGAAATGAGACTCTTCGCTGAAGATGACTTTTCGATGAAAATTTAGATAATTTTCAAGTTATTGCTCAGCCCAATTCACGAACATACGACGATTCTGGTGGTCACAGAGCTTGAGAACGATGTGAGAGAGACTGATTAGGGTCAATTGATGCACTAGCGGCAGCGATATTCTCGACTCTATGGGCACTTATTTGTCTCCCTGGCACGGGAACATTTCGTGCTGTGCCTGTGGGTTCAAACTTTTTCACTAGATCATCAATTGGTGATCTGACAGGACGATTATGATGACCGTAAATTGAGACGTAGCGCTCCTAAAGTCCCTATGAAAACCTCGTTACTACCTTGAAGATGATCGAAAAAGAAAAAGGTTTTATCCTTACATTTGTAAGAACTTAGAGAGCATTTATCTCATGGTAATGTTCATCAGGTGATATGAGGCACTGTCATATATATGACTTTATTGTTTCTTGTTATCACAATTCATAATTTTACTGAAATTAATGTTTCTCGCCCAAACTTCGATAAGTATGTTGATTCGCTCGTGTGAGAAAAAATTATAAATTTTGAATATCGGTTTACCTTGGATAATTTGCTTATTTTACAGTTCTTTGAAGTCAATAGCACATGGACTTCTCCTAGGCTGTTTTTAACGCACATTGGCGATGCTGCCTACATGTTTTCTTTGAGTGTCTTTTGTTGGTTTTTTTAGTTATACTTCTTGTTTATACAATATTTTCGTAAATGAACAGAGGCTGAGATGTTGAGCTCTTTGGGGAACATGAAGAGATACTGTGGTGCTGAGCATCTTGGGGAATACCATTCCTATATTTCATATGAGACTCGTGGATATTTATATGACAATAGTAGAAAGTTTGGCTTCCAAGGAAATATCTCATCCTATTAATTTCTAGGAAGAAATATTCCCCCCAAATCCCCGAGGAAGCTTGAATCCAACATCTTAACTCTTTTGAACTGATTTCAGAACCTACCTCAACTTTGCGAATAAAGAAATCTATAGACAGTTTGCCTTTTATGATGTCCATAGAGCAATGCTTTAAAGACTTCCCTTGACTGATTTTTATCCCCTCATCATCACAATACTTCTCTTGGGTTGACAATAAGCCTGTTTCTTGAGGCCTAACATATAATTCTAATTTTTGTAGATGGCGAATAGTATTTTGTGGCAGTTCCGCGTTTTCAGACCTCATATTTATTGAGAATTGTGGCACTATTTACAAGGAATCATTTCACTGCAGAAATTTTAGTGAAAGAATTGCTGGAACAAAATTTTAATTTTGGCAACCATCATTTTTCTCTCACTATTTTATATGGATTTAGTCTCATTAATATTTGGTCAAAGCAAATTATGTATTAGACCGAAGAGAAAGGCGATTTTAAAAGCTCAAAAGCATGAAATGAACATCTGATCTATCTAAAAAGTCCTCCGCTATCACTCACAAAAGATTTTGATTTTTGTATTTAACGCCTTTTTATGAAATCACTCCACTGTGTGCTCAGCGTGAACCACCTGAGGCACTAAATTCCCACCATAATTGCAATAATATTGTAGAACAATGAATATCGATTCGATGCTGCTTCTTACAAAAATATTAATGCCGAAATAATGATTAAATAAGGGGAAAAGCTCCTTTTTTTATTTTAGTGCCTTAAAGAATCTTTTTTTTTAACAGAACTGTGTTTAAATGAAAAAACCACATCAAGGAGCTAATCTGCATAAATTGCCTCAAAAGCCAATTATATTTGAGCAGAGCAGCGCGCATCTTTAAGCGGCAGCAGGAAGCAGGAAGTGGGAATTTAAGAACGTTTAAGTAATAAAATATTCGTTGACAGTGGCAAGGCGCAAACTTTATTTGTGCTCATTGCTTCCGGACATATGGAAACGTGTTGCGCAAGTAATGCGATAAATACCGGCGAAGATGTAATGTAGACGCCGCCACGTGGAAGAATACAATTTGAAATGAATATTTACACGATCGCGATTATACATATGTATATGCTTATGTGTAGGCTTATATACTTAAGTATAGAGTGGCTTTTTAGAAGTGCAGAATTTCTTGGAGGGTTAGTAAGAGTTTGTCAAACCAACGGTCTTAGGCTGGTAGTTACAACGGCCCTGTTGGAAAACAACTCACAGTGTGTTATTGATAAGATAAGTCCGGCTGAGACATGTAGTACAAGTATATGCATACGGCTATTAAGCAAAGTTGGATGGACAGGATGGTCAACATAGGATAAAGTCACGGTCAAGATTGTATTTAAACTCGAATGCCATACAATTTTCTAAATATTTAAGTCAAACTATTAAGCATTTCAATCGATTTTTTGCTATGTACCATAACTTCTAAGCCCCTGAAATGAAACCCTTTATATATCTTGCCGCATTTCTTCCGGTGTTTGCGCATTTAAGGCGGAATAGAAAAAAGCAACCAGTACCAAACGTATACAATAAATAAATAAACATATGTATGTACATATAATGTAATACCATTTCTATATATGTGTATGTAAACATTCTTATACAAGTATATATTATATGACTTGCGGTAAGCGGATGAAGCAAGTCTCGAGTTAAGAAATTTTAAAAATAGTCGTAGGGTAGCAAAATAAGTCCAAGAAAGCAAAAAAATCCTCCAAAATGAAATATACATCTATGTATGTATGTACATAAGCCATCCATATATAATCAACGGAGTTTAATTCGCGGCTTTCTTTGCTCTGTGGTGCCTTTATACGTGGCGGCAAATTTTCAAACCTACGTCGGTCATAAGAACAACAACAATAGCAGTGGTAAAAGTGGGTATGCTTGTATGAGATCTTCTCCCTTTTTTCTGCTTCATTACGCATTTCGTAGGACATGTATTGTATAGGGAGTGGACTAATTGAAAAGGAAACCAAGTGTTTCCTGTAATAGGGAATATAAAAAATTCAAAACATAAGAACAGATATCTAAATATCAGGTCGTAACTGCAAATGGCGGATGGGTTTCAAGATATTGTATGAAAGATATGTAACTTTGAAAAGTTCAACTTTGAAGGCATTGTAAAGTACACAACTTAGAGTCTTAAAGTGCTGAAAATTGCAAAATCTGTAATAATCAGCGCTAATAAAAGAACAAATTATAGTATAATGAAAAGAAAATGAGACATACATACATATACTAGAGACATTCACTAAATCTGTATTGCTAAGCCTATACATTTGAGTAATTCATACGCAAATCCCACTTTTTCAAGTATGTAGTAAACTTTTTTTATAGCAAAAATCACAGAAATAATATTTCGAGTTCTAAACAAATTACTGTTTAATATCTATCTAATTTGTTTACATTATTATTGTTGGATTATTCTGAATTCATTATCGGTGGTTTAAGATTAAAACTATTCAATGTTGAATTACTAGATATTTTAAACTCAATAAAAGGTGGGGACTGATGAAGTTTTTATAACAATGTTTGGGAGAGATAAGCTTAGATATACCATCGAAATTATCTTTTGAAATTTGGTAATTACGCTGGTTGAGCGATGGTATTCATTGCACGAACGCGTTTCATACCCAAAAATATCCATCAAAATCATTCAAACGGAGTCGCGAGATATGCTGAGCTCTCTTGTCTTCTCTTTAACACTCGCCTGACGATTTTCAAGCACAATATTCTTTTAATATTTTCATCAGTCGAAGATGTTGAAGATCGTCCAGAACGAGCCATGTCTTCAACGATCTCTCGACCGTCTTTGAAGTCCTTGTACTACTCGAAGACTTGTGTTTTTGATTAAACTGATTCTCCGTAAGCATTTTCCAACATTTGCAACGATTGTGCACACGAGATATGGTTAGAAATATAAACATTGAGACACATTCTTTGTTCGATATTTTTATCAATTGAAAAAAATTGCAACGTACTACTGAGGTGTAGGGACTCAAGCATAATTAAGGACAGTCCTAACAACGTGCGTTTTTAGTACATAATTTTATTAACTCGAGATTAGTGAAAGGACTACTTATCTCTTGTATCGAGTTTCTTCATAATTAGACTGATTTGACTCATCAGCCTTACAGGCGGTCAGATGGACCAAAGCAAGATAATGTAAGGCTGATGTGTTCGTTAGGTCAGATATTTCAATTTCACAATGGGTTTGAGGTCCGCTGACTCCAGTGATTCACTACTGGAGGTCAGGCGATACTTCTGCAAGCTCTGGAAGAACTGGTCAGCTACTAGCAACTGTGTAGCCGCAAGAAACTACTAAGATGCAGGGTAAAGTTTAAGAGGTCTACATAGTGCGCTGGGCAAATTTCACCATTCAGTAGTTACAGGGGTTTCAATTCGATACGCTGCGATAGGGACTCATTGAAAACTTTGTTGCAGAGGCAGCTTTGAACAAGGATTAGGAAGTATCATCTTATAGCTTTATTCTTCGAATGTTTCATCTTTTCTATATTTTGGTTATCCAATTTCTAGGCATCCAGGTGAAATATCGGAAACAGAAAATAAGCACCTAAGCTGATTTGTGCTACGTTTAAAGTGCTTTATCGAGAGCAAAAATAATTATTTATCACTGGTGTTTTAGCGGGCTTCAGGAAGGACTTTATTTAGCTCTCTAAGTAGTATCCCTCCATCCTATTTGAGGTGATCTAATCTGACTTAACCTTACTTATTATGGAGATTGCATTGAAAATCCAACGAAAACTTAAACATTATATTTTATTGATAGAAATTTCGTGAAGTAAAAAGCTTATATGTCAGTTTCAGCTGATTTTAGAAAAGAAAGGTTGAGTGGAGTCATCAGACGCTAAAATTCGAAGCTGACTAGTTATGTGGATTCCAACCACAGAGTGTGTGGTTATGCTTGCCATCAACAACAACACAAGCAGGTGCTGAAATTAAATTAAACGCCAAGAGAAAAAGTGCTCATACAAAGCATAATAGAAAAGGCAACAAAAACAACTCATACAGAGTACAATAAAAATGCAACAAACACAACAATATATTAAACGCATGAGTGAAATGACAAAAATCAACAAAAGCGCGCCCCCTAACTTTCAACGACTGTCGAGATAAGCAAAACGTTCTAAATTTCAATCTTTTTTTCCACCGCGTCACTGTCGCCGCGCTCAAACGCTCCGCTGCATTTTATAGCACAACTTCTAATGATAATATAACAAAGAGTTCATTTTATTTGTTTCGCACAGTTTTTATGGCAATGAAACAGCAAAAGAAGAAAAGAATGAAATGAAAAAGAAGAAAACCAACGAAAAGTCACGATAAAAAATCAGTGCAAAAAAATTGTGTGTTAGAGACGAAAGGGAGTGCGGAGGGCGAACGGCTGCATTTATGTGCTGTTTATGCTGATTTTTCGTTTTTTATTCGCTGAGCTGGCTGCTCAGCAGACATGCAGGAGCTTAGACGGTTGGCGCGTCGCGACGCATCGGTTCGCCTTGGTGCACTTGAACCGAAAATCAATCAGTGTGAAGTATACCCGAGGCGTGTGGCATATATTTACAAACATTCCGCACAACACCACATCACATATATTCAAGTAATATTACTCTGCTTGCAGGCCTGCATGAGTCTATGTGTGTGGAAGCGTCGCAAGTGGCCGCCATGGCGTATGAGTACTAATAACTAATCATGTAAGTACCTACTTGGGTAAATGTAACAAAGGCAGCATGGCATTGTCGCCGTCGAAGTCACACACACGCACTTATTGTCACACAGGCACATTGTCACTTACACAAATATACAAATACAGGCGTACACTTGTGTGTTATTATGTTGGCTGGCTTTGGTATGCGTATTTAGTCGTAGCAATAACCTTGAACTTGCAAATTTGTAATTAATTATGAAGAGAATTAGTTGTGGGCATCATTAAGGGCCGCTCACCGGCACACCACCAACACACCGCTTGCAAGTGAAGTGGCAGCCTAATAGCGACAAGTGCATGCTGTGCATGTTTGTGTGTGTGTGTATGTGTGGGAGGCTTTGATAAATTAATTTGGCTTAAAGTAGAAGCGCATATACATATAGAAATTAAGTGGTATAATGGAAGACAAAGGTGATTAAACAAATATTTGTATCTTTTGTTTGAATTCTATGCTAAAAATGCTCTAAGCCGATTGTGGTGTTCTGTGCAGTAGTACAAGCTTTGTCGGCGACACATTAGTACTGAAGTGCCATTAGCATCACTCAATGTAACTATTTATGTCGCTAAAAGCTTCCATTTTAATCCAAGTATTTTCACGCAAAGGTGAACTAACACCTCTTGGTGTTCGAGGGCGCTTAGAAATATTGTATTTAAAGCGTACAACAAAAACTGGCAACTTGTTTGGTGTTTTGTAGTGAATTCAGCAGTTTTTACGCAATTCGTCGGAAGGAAAATTATATATTGTGTGTCGATTTTTCTATAGAAACAGTTTTTATTTTTACTAATTTCCGAATTTACGAGCACGTATCCACCTTATGTTTCATAAATTTCGTAAATTTTTGGCAAATTAAATTTTAAAAAATATATCAAAACACAAAATGAAAAATTTTCTTACAAAGTGTCGACCTGGGAAAAAATTTATAATGTATTTAGTCAGAAAAATTAACTAACGGGTGCTGCAAAAGGAGAAACTTTTTCTCATTAACTTGTTTTCACAGTTCAGTATTGCTTGGCATTTCATCGTGGAACGACTAAAGCCTGAACAACGTTTACAAAACGTTCAACTTTATTATGAAAAAGAATGTGTTTCGCGTGCTTCGATCAACTTATCGCCAACATAATCGGGATACTGAGCATCCTGTTCGTAATCCCATCACCCAACTTGAGACCCTAATTTCATTATTGTCTAATGTTCGACCGAATAGAGCGCATCCAGCGTTCAGTGAAAAAATCCGCTGTAGACAGTCGATACGGCGCCGTTCGCAACAACTCGGATGGAACGACTTGGTGCATTTTACGTCGAGGTCTTAAACTGAAAGCGTACAAAATATAGCTTGTGCCCTTCCCAAGCGTCATCGCTTTGCTCTATGGGCTCTTGAAAAGTTTTATGTAAGAAGGTCCGATGTTTTCGAGGCAAATTTTGTTCAGCGATTAAGCCAATTTCTCGCTCAATGGTTATGTAGGCAAGAAATATTGCCGCATTTGGGACTAAGAGCAACCTGAAGAGAAAGCAAGCAAAAACGTTAACTTCGGCTGGACCGAAGCTAATATACCCTTCACAGGTGCATTTCTTTTAGTAAATATTGTGTCTAGTTTCTATGGCAGCTATATGCTATAGTAATCCGATCTAAAGAATTTTGTCGAAGACTTTGTTATTACCTTAAACAGTAATCCGTGTCAAATTTCGTGAAGATACCAAGTCAAATGCGAAAATTTTCCATACAAGCCCTTGATTCCGATCGTTCGGTTTGTATGGCAGCTATATGCTATAGTTAACCGATCTCAACAATTTCTTCGGAGATTACAGTTTTATCTTAGAGAATAGCCTGTGCCAACTTTTGTGAAAATACACTGTCAAATGTGAAAGTTTTCCATACATGAACTTGATTTCGATCGTCCAGTTTGTATGACAGCTATATGTTATAGTAGTCCGATATCGGCAGTTCCGACAAATGAGCAGCTTCTTAGAGGGAAAACGACGTTTTCAAAATTTCAAAAAGATATCTTAAAAACTAACTGACTAGTTCGTATATATACAGACGTACAGACAGACAGGCGGACATGGCTAAATCGACTCAGCTCAACATTCTGAACATTTATATATATCGTCACCTGAAATGCAAAATAACGTAACAACATTTTCGGAAATTTAAAGTGTCATGAATGAAACACGAAATAAAATGGAACATGAGTGAAACAAAATATTAATATTGGTTAAAACTGGTTTATATATGACCGCAGAACCAGAAAATGTTGAACATATTTAATATTATGTATACAATTTGAAGTAGTGAAGCGTAATCAATAAGACACTCAATTTCGAATTTTTTGATGATACGTTATTTTGTATTTCAGGTGACGATATACTTTATAGAGTCTCCGACGCTTACTACTGGGTGTTACAAACTTGATGGCAAACTTAATATACCCTGTTTGTGGTTTGTGGGACGGTGGAATCATTACCTTTAATGGCGTTATCGCGCCATGGTAATCGACTAAAGAACTTGTGCTCTGGTTGACATTTGGTTTCAAGAAGACAGCACCACTTCGTACCCAGCACATCAATTAATGAATTTATTGAGAGAACACTTCGGCGAGCAGTTAATTTCACATATTGAGCCGGTCGATTGGCCACCAATATCGTGTGATATCACACCGCTAGACTTTTTCCTGTGTAATATGTAAAGTCTAAAGATTCTGCGGACAAGCCGACTTCGATTCAGGCCTCGGAGCAAAACGTCATACGTATCATTCGCCAGTTAGCAAACGAAATGCTCGAACGAGTCAACGAAAATTGGACTCAACGGATGAACCATCTGAGACGTAGCCGCGGCCAACATTTATAAGAGATAATCTTCAAAAAATAAATGCCAAAGAATGCTCTTTCGAATGTTAATAAACATTACCCACTAAATTTGAATAATATATGTAGAGATTTAAACGCAAGCCGGGAAAAGCCCGTATTTTTTGGAGAGAGTAACAGAGATAAGCAAAAAAAAAGGATATATTTTTAGTAGATAAATAATTTCTTTTTTCATAATAAATATAAAATTAAATATTTTGCATTTATTAAAGGCGAAAATAATTTAAAACGTTTGTATGTATGTGGTTGTTAAAACACGGGACGCGGTGTTGCTGAAATTCGTGTGCAAAAACGATAGCTACTAAGCCGAGACGTGCTTATTATTTAAAGCAACTAAGAACTCAACCCAAAGTTCTTTGACCCACTCAACTCAGTGACCGCGCACATTCGAACATTAACTCGCCTTTCAGCAACGCAACAACACTTGTCACTTGCAGCAACACATTCTATATATGTATGCATATATATACATATATGTATGTGTGTGTGTTTGTGTGTAAGCGCGACCGCCAACTGCTGCTTGTCTTCTGCTGCTGACTCGTGTTGCCAGCTTGTTTTAATATTTCTATTACTGGCTGTTAGTGATGTCCTTGGACGGCGCTGCTTTGCTTACACCGCGCTTAGCATGCGGTGCCCTTCCTGTGCATTCAATAAAATCGCTATAATAATTAGGCGAACAGGTGTACGCAATATTCCTTGCAGCGCCGTACAAGGTGATGTACAGTAAATTGTCGTTGTTGTTGCTATTGTTGTTTTCGTTGTTTTTTAGTTTACAACTTGCTTGCTGAGCGCTTAGCTACCCGCATTGTGCTGTCCAAGGTGAAAGTGTCATATTCCACAACGCACATAACACACACACATACACATACACTTAGATATGTATGTATGTGTGTGTATATGTGCTAGTTATACAGTTATTTACGCTGTCGTTGAATGTAAATTTCATTTTATTTGATTTTAATGTCATAGTTGAGCGCGGCCATTCTATCTGCTGCCATCACTGACCTAAATGACTCTCAGCCAGTGATATGGGCGAAGGAGAACACAGCTGTTAACTAGTGTGTGTGTGTGTAGGGGTGTAAAAGGATATGTATGCCTCAAGGTGGAATGTTGGCTATCAGCAGCTTTTATAGTTGTTAACAATAGTTTTGCGCAAGTTGTTGTTTGTTGTTGTTTTTGTTGTTGTGTGCTACCTAGAAACGTTATGCTATGCAGAATTCTGCCACGGAGTATTTATGTGCATATCCATGTACGTGCGTGTGTGTGTATCAAGTTGCGAAATGCTTCTCAGCGGTAGTGGGGGTAAGTAGCGCCAAGTGCGACACGAAGGTGAGTCTTAGGAAAATTAGATATGCGTAAACGCGCCGCATTGCCGTTGTTGTCCGTGTTTCTCACTTTTTTACCGTTATCGCCGCGTGCACGTGCATTCCGAGCGAGCGCCTGCGATAACAAACTGGCTTATTTATATGCATTGAATTGTGTAAGCCAGCAGTGCGGGTAAACACCTACACAAACACACTTATATATTTATTATATATTTTTTGTATATGTTTATGTATGTGCGTTTGTGCAGAAACTTTAATAGCAGTGCATAATATTCACGACTTGATGATAAAATTGCGTAAAAGAAGGAAATGCACAGTTTTTATTGCATAGCATTAGGCGCCGTGAGAAAATTTCTATCAAAAGCT
The DNA here is from genome assembly GCF_023373825.1 of Bactrocera dorsalis. Lineage (NCBI taxonomy): Eukaryota > Metazoa > Arthropoda > Insecta > Diptera > Tephritidae > Bactrocera > Bactrocera dorsalis. Next base: position 61,368,859 of record NC_064306.1, on the reverse strand, counting down.
AACAGTGGATCGATAAGCGGTTACGCATGGCCGTCGCTATTTGCATATCTGCACACCTTGCACTATCTTATTGCAGAAGAAAAAATGTTTATTGCTTATAACCTTTTCCATTGAAATGAAATTAATTCATTTTGCAATTACCAAGGCAAAGTGAGACAATTCGTTGGAAGAAAATAGAAAAAAAGTATAGTGCATAATTTTGCAAGCATTAAATTCGATTAGAATACTCCGTTTGCACGAATTCGCAATAATGCAAACTTGATTTCCTTTTTTTATTGAATTATAGCATTTAGTTCGGGTGGATTTGAGCTATGCGTCTCAGTAAAATTCTTTAATTGCTGTTTCAAGAAAAAATAACACCACTCTCAATTTTGAAGTTATTCGAAATCGGAATCGTCATCACCATCTTTTAATGCTGCAGTTCTTTGTGAGCTTTGGTCTGCTGGAAGTAGATATGAATATATTATCTAGACATCTCGACCACTTGCAAATTTTTCTCCAATTTTTATAACAAATTTTTTTTAATTCTTGGTCTAGTCCGTCAGACCATGAACACTTTGGCTTCACCACTCACTTAGTGTAAAATTTCTTAATTTTTATTTTTATATGATACGAGGGCTGCTGTATATATTTCTGGCCTAATAATGAAAATAGGAATATTTATCAACGAGAATGGTTTTTTTTTCGTTGGATTTGGCTCGTCTTGGAAGACCCACACGGTCGATTGCTGTTTTGTTTCGGGCTCATACGCATAGTTCCATGATTCGTCACCTGTGACGATCTTATAAACGTCTTTTAAAGTACCGCGATCGTATTTTTTCAGCATTTCTTTACACCAATCCACACGAGCTTTTTTTTGAGCGATTGTCAAATTGTGCGGGATCCAACGAGAACAAACCTTTTTTACGGCCAGGTGTTCATGCAATATCGAATGTATGCTGGTGGGAGAAATGCATAGGCATGCCTCTATCTGAAGGTATGTTACATGACGGTCTTGCATTATCAGTTCACGTACGGCATCGATGTTTTCTGGCACAACGGCTGTTTTTGGACGACCTTCACGGAATTCATCTTTGAGCGAGCGTCGGCCACGATTGAATTCGTTGTACCAGTTTTTCACAGTGCTATAGGATGGTGCTTCATAGCCATACAAAGATTTTAGTTCATCGATGCACTCTTGTCGTGATAATCCACGTCGAAAGTTGTGAAAAATGATCGCACGAAAATGTTCACGAGTTAATTCCATTTTTTGGCCGAGATGAATTTTTTAATTCCCTGTAAATAAAACAATTCACGATTAAATGACAAAACGTTCTGAGTGATGTTATGCTAAAAAATGTCAAACTTTCCATTGGAAATGTCAGATTGCACCTGGCAACACTTAGTGTTGCCTAGGCCAGAAATATATATAGCAGCCTATGTAATATGATTTATTAATATAGTGCAGCGATAGGTACTAGATCATTCCATGTTATTTTGAAAAACAGTTTCGTTTTATCACTACAATATAAATAAACTGTTCAATGCATAACGGAGATTTCCCTATCGAACATCTTCGCAAACGTACTCAATTTGTTCTCAACGTCTCTTGAAGTTATCGCCTGAAGAACCAACATTGCCTTTAGCTTGCAAGCTTTTTCGTTTCAAGTTGACATCTTTTTTGGTCAACAACCTTAAATATGTTATCTCCTTCTCAGTTCTCAAACGAATGACAGTAAATTACATAGCTATTGACCAACAATTTCTAGCGGTGCCCAAAAAACTCTATGTCAGCACTTTTAAGATTTTCTGTCAAGGCCACATTCGCAGTTGATCGGCATGATCAACTCCACCCATAAACGAATTATAGTATTTTACAACCATTGGACAATTAACATTATTGATGATGCCTTTTTGATCTCTTCTTGGAACAGTCGCAGATTCTGATCCATGGAAACTTAATGTCAAACATTTGATATTGTATACTTGTCCTCCAATTTATCATCCTTTCCTTGATAGATAGATAATTATTTTTAAGCAACCATGTTGATCAGCCAATCACCACACTTTAAATGTGCTTTATTGGTCAATATTTTTTCATAATATTTCGTTCTTTAAACAGTATCATTGATTCATCCACGGAAAGTTGCGAATCCAAATTTTTAATTCGAGCCATCTATCATTGAGCGAAGTTTGTAAAGGCTAACCTTATTATCTTCCGGTATCATCGAATTATCGTTAACATCTAAGTTACTCAAAATTTCATCAAACCTATTGCGAATCATATTCTTACTAATAATTGGCAAGCAGAAATCTTCACTTGTACTTGTAAGTTTGTGGTAGCCCATAAAAAAATTGATGTCTATAACACCGGAAAGCTCACCATTCTTCAAATTTGTGCTTTTGGGTAGCATGTGGGTCAAACCACGGCAAGTGGTCCACAAAAATTTCGAAAAATCAACGATTTTGAAAATTAGTAGTTCATTGGGAAGGGGACCAGACGCAATTTAGAGCATGATGCAATTGTAAAATTATTTTCTCATAAGCTACTGGAGATAAATCGATGAAATTTTGTGAAGTCAAAGAAAAATGGTCGTATGTTGGATCCAAGATAGACGAAATTCTCTACGACTTCGAAGTTGTGACTGTCAAAAGTCATGTGGGAGCCAAGTCGCTAATGCGATGACTGTTTGTTTGACGACAGGAGATATTTCGTCTTGCACTCGTTTACTACAAGTGCTAACAAAACTCGGAATTATATCCAACATATTCGGTAAATGATGTCCTTCTGCAGCTTTCCCCCAGAACAATTTGGTAGGACCACTCGATAACTACTTTTTACTGCACTACAATCTTATCGAAGCTAACTTTCCTAAGTCACTGGAAAAAGCTTAAGCGAAGTCAGTACCCTTTTTACCAAGCACCTTGGTGTTAGTAGCGGTCTCGTGTAAACGGCTTTCGCCATACTTCCCTCAAATACAAAACTGAATAATTCTGCAAGTCCATATGCATATGTAAAAGACTTAAGATAATTCCTTCAACATTACCAACTCATTTCTCTAACAAAGTGTTAGCGTAACACTATTGGTAGTTCGTTTTTGTGCTGTGTTGCATAATTTCAGGCGTTGAAGCATATCTTGATGAGACATCGCACATTTGCAATTTTAAATTGAACAACACATTTCCCAACCGACTGGGCGATGATAATACGACAATGGCAAATGGATTAGTGACAGGAAGAGTAACGGTTAAAAGGCAATACAAATAAGAAACGAAAGGGACATTGTAACAAAAACATGTAATGAAGATCAAAGTGCGGGTAAAACCGAATATTTCATACTGTTGAAGCTTGCGAGGACTAGAGTACCTTCAGAAAGTGAACGTCTCAAATGAAATTTAAAATTGTGTTATATGGGAAGTTGGCGTGGCTGACAGACAGTCACGCGGATTTCAACTCATCTCGTCTTCCTGATATTTTACATACCATATATAACCCTATATATCTCGCTTAGTTTTAGGTTTTACATACAGCCGTTAGGTGAACAAAACCATTATACTCTGTAGCAACATGTTGCAAGAGTATAAAAACCGCAAATGTCGTTACAGCAGCGGCTGGCCGTGGGGAAGAGGATAAGTGAGTGGTGAGTGGTGAGTGAGCCAACCGACAAACGCTCACATTTGCCAGCTGACGTGCCAGCAAACCCAAACAAAAGAGCAGTTAGACGGAGTGCCAAGCACACACACACTCATAAATATATGTACAAATATATACAAAGCCAGTCAGACAGACAAACAGCCAGGCAGACGCATGGAGAGTGAACTGCGGCGACGCATGTGTGTGACCTGGCTGCAAGTGATGGCTGGTGGCACTAAAGTGATGTGGCAAATGGCACTAATGCTCTTCCACAATCGCATGTTCAGCAACCACACTCACACACATATACGCGCATACAACCACACACACACACAGATGGCGGCAGTGCCATAAAAAACGTGTTAAAGCCGCAATATCTCGTCTCATTTGTCACGACAACTTCCATTACCGCACACAAACACATGCACATACATAATTCACAATTGTTGCACACACAAACATACACTGTGAGCATACAAATACCATATGCGCATAAGAGCCTGGAAATCATATACAATTTCATATAAAATTTAACATTTTTCAGCCCAAAACCGCACATTGTACTCAAATCGGACGCATTGCCAACGTGTTGTATGGATGCGCGCCTTGAAATAAAACGAAAGTGACGCGCTGACAAATATGCTGCGCTTTGAAAATTAAATTCTGCCACTTTGACGCATTGAAATGTTTAAGCCACTTTACAAATCGGTTGTAATTTTTCTGCTGATTTTGCTTGTTTTACATTTTTATTAACAAATCTGATTTTTTTTGTTGTTCTTTCGGCTGATTTTTAGCAACTGGTGGATTTACTTTAGCTGGCAGAACTAGATTTAAGCACAAAAAACGCGATGCGAGATTTATTTGTTGAAGAGAAAATTCTCATTTTAAATAAAAAATTGTTGGACAATGGAAAGGTAACTTCGCACACTTCCGCTGCACCGATGCCATAATACCCTTTACAGACGTATTCTTATGGCAGAAAAGTATATAAACTGATATCTTTCTTGATTTCATCGGTCGGTTTATATGGCAGCTATATGCTATAGTTGTCCGACAGAGCAACTTCATCGGAGGTCGTTGAAGATGTGCCTTGGATAATTACCTAAGTTAAACTTCTTGAAGATTTTGGGTCGTCGAAAAAGTCTTTTCGTATTTTGTCAATAGATGTCATTGCTGGCGTATATCTTCAGTGTTGTTTAACACAGTGTGTTAAAAGAAATAAGATAAAGTTCAATTAGAAATACGAAAAAACTTTTTCGACCACCCAATATTTCATCAAATTAAAAAGTTATCCTTACAAGGATTCAATTTCGATTGTTTAGTTTGTATGGCGGCTATATGCTTTAGTGTTCCAATATGAGCGATTCCTATAAATAAGCGGGTTTTTGGTGAGAAAATGACGTGTGTATAAATTCAGTATGAAATCTCAAAAACTGGCTATGAATAGGCGCCTAACGGCCGATGAGCAAAAAGTAGAGAAAGAAAAGTCTCGGTGAGTAGCAAAAGCAATGGCATGCGGCAAGTAAAGGAAGTTGGACATATAGACTAATTAAGAATGTACCGTCCAGGATTGACAGACGACGCGATGAGACAGACTTCAATTTAACGCAGCTCTATGTTTCAGAGAATACCTGAAAAAATTTGGCCACAATGACCAAACACAATGTTACTTTTGCGGAAATGCGGCAGAGAATGTAGAGCTCATCTTTTTCTCCTGCTCGAGGAATGTAGTGGAGAGAACCATCATAGAATAAATAACAAACGAAAGGATGATGCCCAACAACATAGTGAGTCACATGCTGCAATCAGAGCTGGCGTGGGCTAAAATGAAAGAGTGGGTCATAATAGCGCTCCAAGAACTAAGAATGAAAAAAGCATAAGACAAGATGAATAACCCTGGACGTAGGATGTGAAGAGGCACCTTGGTTCTGAGAAGTAGTGCTTAACGGCGGTTGAGCAGGTCCAAATACAAGTTACAGCTGCCGGAGTTAAGGGTTTGCTACGTAGACATATTGTTTCGCAAGTCCAGCATAGTTATTCAATACTCTCTGGTCATGGTCCCGAAAGAGGTGTACTCTAGTGGACAATATGAATCGTACATGGTACTAGTTTCACTCTAATCACACTAGAGCTCAAAAGAGTTTAACAGAAATCCAGAAACATTCGAAGACGTCTTACAAAGAAGGCTGGAAAGTATATCTGAGTGGCAGAGACGCTGGGACATGGCAGAAAAAGGAAGGTGGACGTACAAACTAACCGGAAAGGTACAAGTATGGGTGTAGAGAAAGCACGACGAGACTGATTACTACCTGACGTGATTCCTGAACGGACACGAATGCTGCCGACAATATCTCTATAAATACGTTCACGATAACGGCACAGAATGTTCATTCCGCGGTAATGGCAGCGAAAACGCGCAGAATAAAAAGAAGAATTGGATTGAGAAGAAACGAAAGGCAACAAAATAGCGAAAAGAAGTAGAGAAGAGTGGTCCAGAAAAGTCGCCATGAAGAGCCAATCTTGATTGAGCTTGGTTCTGCGAGGAAATACTTAACGACGGTCCAGTAGGGTCAGTGAACTGTAGTCAGAGTTAGGTTTTAGTACGTATTTACGAAAATTTTGTTTTCAGAATTTTGTAGAACATGTACGAGTATTATGAATTAGAGTTGCCACTAAATAAAAATTCGTTAATTCACTTTATAAGGGTTTCCATGTTTTTAAAAAATGAAAAAGTCATTATTATAGCCGACTAACGTTAGACCTACACTATAGATGTTTTTTGTCAAAATGGTGGGATTTTTAAATTTTGAACTTTATTCAGGAAAAATTGATTTTTGGTTAGATCAAAAAACTGCTAGGCCGTTATAGGAAGGTCTATACACAGATAATAGTGATTGGATAATGAGCCTCTGTGTAATCACTCAAGCAAATTCGAAAAATACGGTTTCGAGAAAAAAGGTTTTTCGTTCGAAAAAGGAAAAAAAGAGTAAATAAAGTGGATTAAAAATAATTTGAAAAGAGATATATTCGACGGAATACTGCAGAATATTCCTTCCAAAATGTTCACTCGATTATGAGGTTTTGAAAACAAGGCAACTTTTCAATAAATTATGAGCTGAATCCGTCCTCTCTCAAACAGTTCGTCTATAATAGCAGTAAATATGCACAAATCTCAAAACTACCAAAAAGGGTTACCACTTAACTCAAATACAATTATTACAATGCTTACTAATAATTTAATTTATTACCATAATCTGCTACAGGTATCAAAAAGACTGATCAACGTTTTATTTCTCACATAGAAAGATTTACAATTTGCGACAGAAGAAGGATAAAGAGAGAAAACACAAACTACACGATTAAATAAACAAATAAATCATCATTAATTATCGCTGTTATTTATTTCCAACCAGGTTGTCACGTGCCACCAAATTTAATTCAACCTTAAAAATAGAAATTTACAAATCTGCCTTAAACTTTGACAAATTGTTCAAATTTGTTGGAAATTATTTAATAAAACTGTCACTCTCGCACTCTTGCTACCAGCGAGAGCAGCGAATGTATATAGTAAGTATATAGTGCCCAAGGCGATTTACATAAATATTCACTTATCCAACATGCCGTATAAATGTACAGTCATTTAACTGCGTGTCCCTACACATACCTATGTATATATCTACTCACACACACACATGTATAAAGGTATGCTTGTTAGAGGCAAACAAAGGCAGACACATTGAAAGGTATTTGTGGCCAAATAAAATTGTGACTTGTGGCCGCCACAGCAAATCAAGTGCTCAAAAAGCGAGAAATTATGTTTGCGTACAGCAAAGGTAAACAGCAACAGCTCGCCGATTTTACAACTTGAACGCGCACATAAATGCAGTGCAAATACACAGAACTCTGCGAAACTAGGCGGCGAGTTGGTCGCGTGGACTCTGTGCGTCATTAGAAAGGGTTTGGGTATTAAATACTTGCTGAGCAGCCCGAACTTTAAGACCTAATGCTAGTGGTTACTATTGAGGATCAGAATATTAATTGGAATATGTTATATAAACAAATGTTGTGAGAAACTTGGGACCGCCAACCTATAGCTCCCCGCCGTAGACCTAGAAATCTAATGTAGGATTAGTGTTTCCACTTATTGTATCTGTAGATCAACAATATGCTTAAAATCACCGCTTAGAACAATCACTCTCGTTGAAAAGGACCCTATTTTATATATCTTTATCAAGTTAGTATCAATATATGATTGATATGAAAAAGTAGGCAAAAATCACACGTATAAGTAGGAACTACCAAAATTTCTAAGAAATTCGAACACTCTGATTCAAATACGACATCCAGTTGTGTCTGCGAAATCGTATACCTTCCCTGATCAGATTCTGAGATTGAAATAAATCCAAATACCCGCAACTAAAACGACAAATGAAAGCTGATATACTTAAATTGATAAATTTTGTATCAAAAAGTAGTCAACATACCATATAACGGGGTTTTTAATAGGGATACTACAAAATTAGACCGATAGGGACAGTAAACGAGATCCTATTTTTCCCGTTCTTTTAACGTTTCTTTTCAGTAAGGCCTGTCATTTCATCATGGAAAGATATAAGATCCAACAACGAGTCGAAATTATTAAAATTCCATACCGAAATTCGAAGTCAGTGGCCTCAACTGTAAGAGTTCAATTTATGGTCGTCGAATTCGTCCTATTCGATCAACAGTTGAGTGTCTATTAAAAAAATTTGAACCCACAGGCAATGTACAAAATGTTCCCCTGCCAATGAGACAAAGTAGTGCCCTGAGTGTTGAGAATTTTGCTGCCGCTAGCCCATCAATTGAGGAAGACCGAAATCAGTCTTTCACAGGCCATTCTCAAGCGTTGGGCATCTCTGTGATGTCGTTGTGGCGATTTTTGTGGAAAGATCTTGGCCTACATCCTTATAAGATCTAATTGATGCAAGAACTGAAGTCGCTTGACCACCAGAATCATTGCATTTTGGTGAAGTGGGCTGAGCAACACAATGATCCCGATTTTCATCGAAAAATCATCTTCAGCGTTGAGGTTCATTCTTGTGTGAATGGCTTCGTCAAAAAGCAAAATATGCGTTATCAGTCAGGCATCAATCTACACATACTCCAGAGTCACCATTGCATCCTAAAAAAAATTACGGTTTGGTGCGGTTTATGGGCCGGCGGCGTCATTGGGCCGTACTTCTTCCGTGATGATCAAGACCGGCACGTTACTGTGAATGGGAATCGCTACCGCTCAATGATAACCGAATATTTTTGGCCCGAATTGGATGATATGGACTTAGACAATATGTGGTTCTAACAGCACGGCACTACAAGTCACACAGCGATTGTCACAGTCGATTTATTAAAAACCAAGTTATAGTGAACTTAAATCTTGCCTCACGTATTCAGTCTATGCCAATCCATAGAATAATCAAAATGCATGGTAAAAAACAAAATTTAAACTTTTTAAACATTATATCGTAGAAGACACTTATTGTGTTCTCTCACTTTGACACTTATTGTGTTCTCTCACTAAAAACTGCACCAGTTTTACTAAAGACCCTGCAGTCAACTCACATATAAATTAACCATAAATCAGTGAGGCTGTCAAAAATTTAGAGAAATTAAATATTTTATGCGCCTGCAAACAAAGAGAGCAAACCGCAAGCAATAAAGTGCCGCGAAAGTTTTCGAAAGTAACGGCGACTCTTCTGCCAAGTTTCGCATGCACATATACATACACATACATACATATATGAATGTATTTATTGGAAGCTTTACCTAGAAATGTCAAACATACTTTAAACATACGAAAACTTGTTCGCACGAACACGAAAGCAGTTGCCTGCAAGGCTGCCCTAAATGTGCAAAAGTTGAAATGTTGTGTGCATGTGTGTGTGTGCAACGGCTAATTGCAGTGCAAAAATATGACTGGAAGACACTAAGTTAGCTTAGTGGCGACAAGAGCTTTGTCAAAGTGAAGTGAAATAGCTGGCGGCCAATTTTAACACGAGAGCACGGGTTGTAATCGCCGGTATGTGAGGCATGCTTTTGAGTGTCGACAGTTTAGATGGTATGACACAGCCTTTTTCTGCGTAACTAACATTGTGGGCATTTAAGTTAGTTAGTTCTATTAAGGAATGCATTCGAGACACAAATACTTCATAGTACTCCGTTGCTTGAGTTTTTTGTTTATTGGCTTTTAATATGTTTTTTTCAGTTTGGTGTGTGTCATATATCTCGATGATTTTCTTCTTGTTGGACCTCGATCGTTCCGATAGAATAACTTGTTTCGAGCTTCGTTGTTTTTGTTTGCGCTCACAGTGTTTTCTCATTGTGTGTTTAGAAGACTTTGCCTCCTAGAACTGCCCTCATACTTGAAAGATTCTAAAGAAACTGCACTGAAAACACATTTAACTCAGCAATTATGATATAGTCGAGAGTTTTCGCAACTTCGGATTCAGTTCCCTACATTTACTTTAAGGTTGGCATACAGTTGTCTTTTCCTCTACGACTACATTAAACATTTCCTTTTGGTAGTGATTCTATCTTTTGATATATACGAAGGGTCAATTCGGTCCGAAAAGACATCGCAGCCGATTGGAAGTTGTATCATGACAACGCCCCGGCTCACACCGCTTTTATTGTGAACATCTATATACCTAACCAAGATCGGAATCCCAACGCTTCTCCAGCGGCCCTACATCCCAGATGTGGCCCCCGCGGACTTTTTTTTGTTTCCTTGCCGATGAAAGGCAAGCATTTTGAGACTACAGAGGGGATTCAAGCATCATGCATCTCGGCTTTCAAGGTTATTCTAGAGAATGCCTTCCGTGACGCCTTCAATGCTTGGAAATCGCGTTGGCAGCGCTGCATCTACGCAGAAGGAGCTTATTTTGACAGTTTTTAAAGTATAAGTTTTTTTAAATCGACTCAGTCTTATTTTATTCCGGACGAACCCTGTAAAAATCATAGATTATAGATGACATGTCTATGTGAATACTTTACACTTTTTGTCTCCATATTCCTCTTAAAGGGTGTTTTATACATATTTTCTGCCGGATATTATAGATTTGCCGTTTACAAAAATCTGCCTCGATGTGACGTGATTTAAAAGGTATGAGATGACCTCACGAGAAACTGGCTGCCCGCTGGTGCTATATAAGAAAAGCAGACACTGTGCTTGATCAGTGCTTAGGTGACTCTTGCGCCTCGATGTGACGTAATTTTAAAAGTATGAGGTGACCTCACGGAAAACTGGCTGCTTAGTTTACTTTTGAAAAGCTGCCTCTATATAAGTGAGATAGGAATCGTGTCTGGCCAGTGTTTAGCTGACTTTCGCCCCTCGATGTGATGTGATTTGGAAGTCACAAGGCTGGCTCCATATGTGTAAAGCAGACACCGTGCTTAGCCAATGCTTAGGAGACTCACCCAACACGATGTTATATGATTTGGAAGTCACAAGGTGATATCACGTGAAACTGGTTTTCAGCTGGTTTTATAAAATAAAACCAATCATCGTGCCCGGTCAGTGCTTAGGGAACTCTCGCGCCTCGATGTGATTTGGAAGTAATGAGGTGTTCTCATGGAAACTGGCTGGCAGCTGGCTCTATAAAATCCCTCGAAAAGCTGACGAGGGTGTTGTGATTTGGAAGTCACAAGGTGACTTCAGGAGCTCCATTTACATAAATAAGGTAGTCATAGCGCCTGTCCAGTGCTTAGGTGAATCTCAAGCCTCATTTGAAAGACACAGAATGCAGAATTGTTAAAGAATGGAAGATCCAGTTCGTGGTCAGCTGTTTAATTCTGAGAAATTCTATTAAATAACAACAAATTTTAGATTTTCTATAAACTAGAACTCTGCCTGTAAGAAGACTGATGATTCTCTTTTGTATTTTTATTTTCGGCTGACTATAACTAACCAGATCACGAATCAATTAAGCTTAAGTTACAACATTTTCAAGTCATAGCTTCCCTGTAGGAATCAAGTTTCAGTAAATCCACAAGTCTTATCTTTGCTCTAGAAATCAGCTTTCAATGAAAATAAAATGTAAGCAAGTTTTCTCGAGCTCTGTTTACATACCTTTAAAGAAAACATAACTATAGTGTGCTCATTTTGCGAGTTCTCCAATTCGACTTAAAAACATAAAATGTTTGCATTTTACTGCCATCCAATTCTGAGAATAGTGCATAGTATTTACTTTTATTTTTCTGTTTTTGTATATTTCCATGTACAGTTACGAGCATGTTGCAAGTTTCGTTGCATGTTTGCTTACTACATTTGCCATGCCTTTGGCGCTTTCGCTTTTTATGCCGGCACTTTTATTAGCCCACTTGCAGCAGCTGCTCTGTGACTTTCATCGCTAACTTTTCTACTTAAAAACTATAAATAGGTATATACCGTATATGCAAGTATGTATAGAGTATATCTGTGTATGAAGGCGTTAGTGCAAACCTTTTCCATGTTTTATGGTTGTCATGCTTTTTATGCGCTTCACACTCTTTTCGCTTGAACTTTTAATGATTTTTTCCTGCTGTTTTTTATGTGCTGTCTCCGTTTATAGATAGTTTTGGCATATGAATAGGTGACATATGAAGAGAAACTGTTATGTGCTATATTTAAAGAGACCGGGTAAAACTTTTCGTAGGAGAGAACAAAATGTGTGCTGAATAAGAAAGACTGTGGAACGGCGCATACAAGTCGTACTGCTGACACAACGACTTGGAAAAGTGATTACATTCTAGAGTAGAGGGTCACCTCTAACACCTTGAATGAAATCGGAGAAAATTTATATCAAATAAATTCCTTTGAACGAAAATATTTAGTATCACTGGCAAGTACCGAGTATGGCAAGAATAGAATAGAATAGCTAAATATGAACACTTCTGGTTTCCCATACCCGAAAGTGGCCAAATATGAACACTTCTCGTTAGCTATACCCGATTGTTGCATAAATAAAATATGGACTACTAAATATTTATGAAATATTGTAAATACTCATATTCCACTACACGAGATCACACACAGTTCCAAGCGTTTCCTTTCACAGCTTTTGTTGCATCGACTGTGGTAAAAGTTCAAGCTTTCGTATTTTTATTACAACTATTATATAGTGTGTTTTTTTTTGTTGTTAGCGTTCGTTGGGCGTCACTTTTAGCGCAGTTGTTAGCAATTGTTTGCCTTCGCGCTGCGTCAGTTAGTCGCTGAATTCGCTGCGCGAAAGCACTTTCCTTCGTCCTCCTTCCCTCCCACCATTCTGCCAGCCTTCCGCTCATATGAGGCTATAGAATTTGCTTAAGTGCAGCCTCGCCATCCTTGGTGCTTTGTCTGCGTTGCTCGGGAAGCCACAAAATCGTAGTGACACTTTCATTTCGTTAGTTTCATATTTGTTTGTTGGTAGTATTCATTGTGTGCGTGTGGGTGTGTGTGAATGTAAGTGCTGGTGAATTTGTGAAAGCCAAAGTGAAAATTTTCATTGTGGATTGTGAATATATACGAATTTGCATATGTGTGTAAATATTTGAGCGCAAATTTAATAATGTCATTCTTGCGCAAACAGAGTTTTATTTCGTCATTCACAAGGCTTGACAATTTCTCGAATTAAATTGCTCTAAGCTTTGAATCAAATATGATTTGTGTGATGGCATAAATGGGTAAAAAAATATTGCGAAATTTATTTCTGGAAATTTTACTTTTCTCATCATTGGTAATTGTACCATTTCACCGCAATTTCGTGGCAAAAGTGTGCTCGCTAAAATATCAAATATATAGTATTTCATACAACAATACGAATTATGTGATTTTTTTTTTAGATATTTTATTGGAAATACTTCACCGAATTTTATGTGGCTATTTAGAAAAGGAAACACCTAAAATGATTCAGAATAGCTGTTAGATTGCATGCAAAGGTTTCTCTTTGTACAAAAATACATTAAGAGTATCTCGTACATAATCGTGCCATCATCAACTTAAAGACTATAGAGACCCTCGCAGCCGTTTTTATGATGGCTGTCAGTGATTCTTTTGCTGACATTTTACGGGTCCAATCAGCTTTGGGGGTTTTACATTTTGCCGAGGTCAATTATAACATTGTTTATCTTTTATTTGATCAATGATCCCTTTATTTATATTTAGCCAGGTTCACAATCTTGGTTTACATTTACGGCCTTTGGCCTTTTTTCGCATGTTATAGGTCAATGACTCCTTGTTTATATTATGATGTCAATAACCTTTTTTGTTTACATTTAGCCAAGACAACAATCTTTTTTTACATTTACGGTTATTGACCCTTTTGTTTACATTTTATGGGGTAAATAACCCCTTCGCTTACATTATGAGGTCCAGAATAATTTGGCTAAGGGGATCCCAGTATCAGAGCCAACTGTGGGCCAAAAATTTTGAAAAATCGATAAGTACGCAATAATTAGAAAAAAACGCTTACTAATTTTTACTAAGATAACGCACATATTGGCTGATATATGTGAAATGTTTCCATTGGGTAAATTGCGAACTAGTACCTGATTAACCCATTTTTTTACACACAGACTTGCTATTATCAGAATTTTAGTTATAATATACTATACAATATATTACACACTCAGCGTCATACCTCTAAGGAACTTTGTACACGGAAAAAGTGCAAGGATCAGATAGAATTAGTTTTAATTTATATAGATTTATAGAGCTATTCAAAACATCGACGAAGAACTGATACGGAGAATGCATCAGCTTCTTTGTAGAAAATTGTCGGACAAAAGCATGCTAAAACGATTCGAATTTAAGTGTGGTCTGCGCCATCCACAAAGGGAGACCCTACAATCTGCGCCAACTACCGTGATAAAAGTCTCTTAAACATCGCATATAAGGTTAACAAGCCCACCGTCAACAAACTTGATTGGACCTTATCAGTGTGGCTTTAAACTTGGAAAATCAACAACCGACATAAAATCTTCTACAAGAGTGTACAGCTGCTGGCGTAGGCCCAAATAATATTGATACCATTGGCCTTCTGCTTTCTCCAGAATGGATAAGGCAGCAAAGCAAATGGATCTGGCAGTGAACGAGGAGAAGACGAATATCTCCAGCCATCAAGCAAACAGTCGTTCGAAATCACGACTAGGCGCCACTTCGGACTAGATAGGCAATTGAGAAGTAAGTTCCTCTCTCGACGAACAAAACCAACAAATCTATAAGTCACTCATTATTCCCGTCCGGTCAATATGGTGCAGAGGCATGGACGATGACAATAGCTGATGAGTCGACGTTACGAGTTTTTGAGAGAAAGGTTCTGTGAAAGATTTATGGTCCTTTGCACATTGACCACAGCGAATATCGCATTCGATGAAACGATGAGCTGTATGAGATATACGACGACATTGACATAGTGCAGCGAATTAAAAAGACAGCGGCTACTCTGGCTAGGTCATGTTGTTCCTCGAATGGACGTAAACACTCCTATAGCTCTGAAAGTATTTGACGCAGTACCCGCCGGGAGAAGCAGAGGAGGAGGAAGAACTCTATCCATTTGAAGGGGACCAGGTGGAGAAGAACTTGGCTTCGCTTGGAATATCCAATTGGCGCCATGTAGCGAAAAGAAGAAACGACTGGCGCGGCTGTTGTTAACTCGGCTATAATCGTGTAAGCGGTGTCTAACGCTAGTAAAGAAGAAAAAAGTTCCCATAAGAACTCGTTTTCTTGACTTGCCAGTGAATATGAAACTTTAAGCTTTAGCTGCATACTTACACCATCTTATTTAGTCACAAGAAGTCTTCAAAAAATGCATTTTTACTAAATTTTTTCAACTGAATTTAACCCAACTAAACATTTTTTTATACATATCGAAGATGATATAGGACACAATTTTACTCTAATTTAACCCTGTATTAAGTTTGTCACGAAGTTTTAAACACCCAGAAGGAAGCGTCCGAGACCCGATAAAGTATATATGTATATACATAAATGTCCAATATGTTGAGCTGAGTCGATTTAGCCATGTCCATCTGTTTGTATATATACGAACTAGTCCATCAGTTTTTAAGATATCGTTTTGAAATTTTGCAAACGTTATTTTCCCTTTAAGAAGCTGCTCATTTGTCGAAATTGCCGATATCGTAGCCACTATAACATATAGCTGCCATATAAACTGCACGATCGGAATCAGGTTTCTTCTTTGGGGAAAACTTTCGCTTTGACGTGGTATCTTCACGAAATTTGACATGGGCATCACTGCGTTACTCGTAAGATAATAACATAATCTGCGCAAAATTGTTCAATAACTGGATACATATAATAGTTACTAAAGAAATTCACCTGTGAAGGGTATATCGGTGCTGCTGAAGTTAACGGTTTTTTCTGTTTTTTTTTTTTTGACAAAAGTAATGAGGTTTGGAACCTTTGAGAAATCTTAAAGCGAATTCTCGAACTTAGCTTGATTTAATTTAATATAATTTAACGTAACTTAAAGCTGCCTTACCACATACTTACTCGTATGTGCATATAGTATATATAACCGCTCCGACATCTGTATTACATTTGTATGTGTCCGGCACGTCCGTTAACAGCAACCGGATATTAGCGGTTTTCATCCACGAGCGCTTCAATTGTCGCACGAACTCGCTTGGTCAATACGCTTGAAGTTCGTTTTTATGCGCCACCACGACATATGTGTACATTATATATGTGCATGTACATAAATACCTTCATTCTTTACATTTCTCGAAGCTCATCTTCTACTCATCGCTTTCTGCCATTTTTCGGCACCGTTTCCACGACTACACTGCGCTTCAGTCTCTCTTTATTGATCGACTTGAACATTGATATCACTTCAAATGTGTCGCACATATATTGTCTGGGTTCGAGTGGGTGTGAGTTTGAGTGAATTTGCTCCATTTTTCGTCAGCTTGTCGCTGGTAACGGACATGTAATGGTAGCTCATTGTCCACTTTTCAGAGTCACTTTCAGCACTTTTGGTTGTCAGCTGCCTCGGATTTGCTCGTTTTTCTTATTTTCTGCTCAACTTCAGAGACAGTAATTGTTCACATTTTTATGTGTGTATGTATGTATATACACAGCGAGGATTGTACTAACCATAAGTGCAGTGGAGTAAACCAATAACGCAACCGGAAGTCCACAAGAATGTGCGTCGCCTCACTTGTCATGCGTGTGATTGCTCCAGTTATTTGTGGCACATGTGCGAAATTGTGGGCTCCGAAGATTTTTAACGACATTTTTGTTTTTACTTTTTATACCGTTTGATTTTAACTCTGAGCTGTTGGTACTCTTCTTCACTTTGTGTAAGGGTGGCTGAATATGTCTGAGCGTTTTGTGAGCTTGATGGTATTTACCTTGGATGCAACGTTGCTTCTCACAAATATAATATTTAAGAAAAGTGTAGGTTAGATTCCAGTGAATTCCTTAGCCAACAAACCTAGACTCTTCCAAATTTTGTATTTTGGGAATCTTCAAAAGCTATTCAGTGACCTGAATGCTCCCGAGACAAAGAAGCAATCTTCCGATTGGCACACGCCCGCGTCTCCTAGCAAAAGAAAGGGAATAATGACCAAATCCAAACTGTCTTTTTTGACATCAAAGGCATCGTCCATCATGAATTTGTTCCTCCTAGACAAACCTTCAATGTCAGATTTTAAGTGAAAGTTCTCAAGAGACTCATATGAAGGGTCAAACGGGTCCGACAAGACATCGCAGCCGATTGGAAGTTGCACCACAACAACGCCACTGCTCACACTTCCTTTCTTTTGAACAGCTACCTAACTAAGGCCAGTATCCCAATGCTTGCGCAGCCGCCCAACAGCGCAGATGTGGCCCCCTGGACATTTTAATGTTTTCTTACCTAAAAAGACCAATGAAAGGCAAGCATTTGAAGACGGTAGCGGGGATCCAAGCAGCTCGACTTAAGTTCACTGACCTTACAGGTTTAGTATTTAATAATTCTCAATACAGGAATCTGGTTATATTCAAGAGAAGCCTTTGCGCTACCATTGGTTGCGCTGTAAGATCTTTTTGAAAATTTCAGTTTGGAAGGAGATATTAAGACACTTAAAGAAGAGGAAAGGATAACATCCTTATATATATACATATCTATGTCATGAATGGGCTATGTCGGTATTTGAAATATTTCTCTACAACTTTATTGCTTCGATTTTGAAACATAACGATGCAAAAGAAGAGATCCCAAAATGGCAACTGGCATTCGACATCATCGACACTTGAAAACGAGAGAAAAAAATAATGACAAAATAACTAAAAGAATGAATTCAAGTACCCCTCTCAGCTGTCCTTTTCCAAAAAGGTATCTTCGAAGTCACATCCAAAAAATTTTAGAAACCGGAGGATATAAAACACTCACTGGTCACTGTCTGGTGGCGGCACACGCCCCCAAGATGGTGCTAACAGATCGAGAAGACTGCAGGAAATGCCTAGAGCAGGGCACCAAGTAAACAACGGAGCATCTCTTGTGCACTTGCATTGATAAGACTACGCTGTAAGCGTCTGGGGTCCACACAGTATGATATACTGGAGGAGGTACCGACAGGCACATGTTCATTAAACTTTCCTCTAGTTTTCATTAAGCAGTAACATTTTTCTCAAACTATTAACTTCATTTGACGGTTAGAGCTCAAAGATTTAGTAATTTCTCTCAGTTTTCGACTTTTAATTTCCTGCAATCAGAGTAAAGTCGACGCATAGCATAGCGTTTGGTCAGCTCTACGACTTGTGCTAAATTAAATAAAATTTCTCGTAACGTTGAAATAAAATTAAGTGCCACAAGCGGAATGTGCTTTATTTAATTTGTGCCACAGACATGGCCCAAGAGATAGTATTGCGCTTTTTGTGTTTTGTTTGTGCTTCTTGTGATTAATTTAATATGATTTTTCGCCGAAATCGTAATATGTTTATAGAGACAAATTTATTGGGTAGCTATTACTTTTGGTCGTAATAAAATAGCGCAGTTGAAAGAGAAAGACATGGATAATTGTCGTCTATAAAAAAAATAGTATATCTCCTGTCAGAGTGCTTCGCCGCCGGTTGTTTCCCTTCATTGATAAAATGAGAATGAAATTTGATGAACGATCTCTGAAATTGCCAAACACTATTCTAGAAGATCATGATTATAAAATGTTATAGTCATTTGGTAGATAATCCTTTTTATGGAACATAATCAAGATGCGTAGTTTATTGTGTCCATCAGATTTGAACATTATCGCAGGTTTTTATTCTACTAAAATTTTTTTCAATTCTCAAGGCTGCAACTATATTCAAAGGGAATTATTTGAGAAGAATAAAAATCTATCTTTGACTGGGTTTCATACATACCGGCGACAAAGGTGAGGTTAGGTTAAACTGGTAGAGCAATAAGATACGCATAGACCGGTTTTGGGCCTTTGCGATGCCAAATGGAGCTCAGTTGCTAGGTCCATGAGGAGTCGTTATCCAATATCAGCATAATCGCATCATACTTATTGCTAGCATCATTGTTGACGGTCACAAATACGAAGTCGTGGACACTGTCGCTCATAACGGAACTATCAGAATCGCCGAAAATATTGTAAGCGTTGAACTCTGGAATTTTGACCGTCAACATTTGACCAACTGAGAAAGCAAAGAAGAAGTATACATAGCGTCTACCAATAGGGATGACGAGGCTTTTACAGCTCGTTTGTTTAAAGATTTGAGTAAAATTTTTTCAGTGTGTTCAGTAAGGCTTACAACTTAACATGTCGAGTTTCACTTTGGTACTTTGGTTGGAAATTATCCAACATAATATCAAAAAATTCACCTCTCTTCCAACCGAAAAATCATGATCTCATATGAGATCCATTTCTGGCCAAATCGTCGCTATTAGAGTGAGTCAAATACTCACGCGGTTCAGGAAACGCAATGGCATCCCCAAAAATTTAACGTTTGGTGAAGCTTGTGGTATAGTGACGTCATCGCAGTGAGGCAATATAGTAAAGATACTTCAAGTGTATATGTATATATGTCACATTCCATAAGGTGAATTTGGGATGTTGGAAGGAAATCACTTAAAGTATAACGCTGGGCCGTAGAACAATATCAACCTATTTTATATCGAAAGCTAGAACTCAGAGCATCTAGCTTACATGATGGGGAAGTATAACATGAAGTAAGCCATATTTGAGTTAAGAAGGTCAAGATGATGAGGACTTGCTAGTTTCTGTGTCAACTCGCGAGTGAATGACACAGCGCATATGCTATGATGGAGTCGATAAAATTCCTTGTCATAAATTCGGTTATTGTGGGAAAAAAAGCGCAAGAGAATTTTATGAGCTTCTCAAGAAATGTATTATGTAAGAAAGCATATTTTCACACCACTGATCGTTTTCCCAAACATCTGCAGTTCATGGAAGAAAGCGAAGTGTACGTCCCAGCGTGGTTTGAACCAAAACTTTTCACGAACGCATACGCAGAAATACGCTTAGAAAATTATGTCAAGTGAAATGGATATGGTATCCACTTGAAAATCTGCTGCCGTTCAACTGGTCATCATCTTCTGGTAACGAACTTGAAGCAAATTTGGCTCGACAGATGCAAGCGGATTCTTGAGTGACGCGGCGTCAACGACTATTAAAGTATACTTTTTATGGATGCAACATTTTAATGTTGTAGCAATTCTTAATGGAAAAACAAAAAAATCGCAGAAAATGGTGGTAAAGCATTAAGCAATACTCTCTTCGAAGGGAAGTAAAGGGTTTGTCCGGAAAGTAATATGATTGATTTTCTTCGCCCCGTCTATCGTCAACGCCAAGCTTTACGAGGAAGTCCTAAAGAGACTCAAACGAAGTGTCAATCGGGTCCGACAGGACATCGCAGCCGATTGTAAGTTGCACCACAACTTCGGACTGGCAGCGCTGCATCGACGCAGAAGGAGCCTATTTTGAAAGCTCTTTAAAGAACTGTAACGATTCAGTCCTATTACTTTCCGGACAACCCTGTATTGGATCAATATTTCTGGATCACGGCTGCAGATATTTGGCTGTCTGGAAGTCCAGATTTGAATCCATTGGCCTACAATTTGTAATCGGAGTTGGAAAACATGGCCTAACAAATACCCGACAGAAATTTTGGAAAGTCTCAAAAACAACTTTTATATGAGCGACGTCGTCAATACCAAGAGAAACTATGCGAGCTGCTATTGATCAATGACCGATCGGCTGCCACGGATCGAAAAGCTACGAACCAGATCGATCATGTTGTGACCCAGTGTTTTAAACGTGCGTACGCTACGAAGTCCTAGCATAGACTCGGGACACTATCTTGTTGCCGCGACGCACTCGCCTCTGTGCAGCAAAACACGCACGACAACAAAGACAAGAGGTGTGACGTCCAGAAGCAGCAATGACATCAGACAGCCAAAGAACTTAGCAAGCTGGCCGACAGGGATAGTGCTCGAAAATTCCACAAAAATATGCAGCGATTAACAGAAGATTTCAAAACATGAGCACACTGTAAGACCTCCAGAGGTGATCTAAGGACTGGTGCCCAAAGCATACTAAAATTATGGGGGAACATTTCTCCAGCTTGCTGAATGACAGTGAAATCACAAAATCAGGAGATGATGAACCCGATTCACTAATCGATGACGTTCGCTCCGTGCCATTACCCAACCATAAATAAGTTCAAATCGCATTTAGCCGTCTGAAGAATAAAAAGCAGAGCTATTGAAATACGGTGTCTAAGAACTGATAAAGAGCATGCATCAACTTCTTGCTGCTGGCATACGCCGATGACATCGACATCAGTGATTTCAACAACACAGTAGTTAGTTTTGCTTTTCTAAACTGGATGAGGAAGCGAAGCAAATATGTCGGTAGTGAACGAGGGCAAGACGAAATATCTTCTGTTATCAAACAAACAGTCGTCGCAATCGCAAAGTTGTGATTGTCAACACTGACGAAGTCGTAGACAATTTCGTTTATCTTGGAACCAGCATTAACACCAACAACAACGTCAGCCTCAAGGCAATTGAGAAGTAAAGTCCTCTCTCCACGCACAAAGACCAAATTCTACAAGTCACTGATCATACCCGACACTGAAAACACTCCGAGGGAGGGAGAGGAAAAGGAAGCCCCCACTCCGACCTGATCAGAAGCAGAATGACCTGGCTACACTTGGACTCTCTAAAGAACGAATGGCGCGCTATTGTAAACTCGGCTATAATCACGTAAGCATTGATTACGCCAATAGGGAAGTAGAAGATTACTAAATAAAATTAAATTTATTAAAAAATTTATACAAGTTTCATTTTTATAACGACGTCAACTTGTAACAGAACTTATGGCAGGATTAGGTATAAGGCGCTTCCAACAGAATTAAATATTATACCATTTATTTTATTGACGAATATTTTTTGCAACAAACAAAATAATATTAAATTTTATTTTCTTCAAAATTAAATACTACAAGAAACCACTAAAACTCAAATTAAATTGATATTAGCGAAATTTCGGTGAACGCCGAAGGAGCTTCTGGTCAAAATTCCATTCAAATTAATTTTGCATAATTTACATCTCAAATATTATTGCTCAAAATCATTTCACCAATTCGCCATAAGTTTTTCATAAGAGAAATAAGAAACTTTTGAACACACATTTCAATCTACTTACGCAACCACTTGCGCCATTCTTCGCCACACAAGCGCGCAACACTCGCCGGCGACTTCAAAAGCAAATGCCAAATGAAGCAAAATAAATACGAGTGTCTCTTTATTTGTCTGTCTGTTTGTTTGTGGGCGTACTTATATTCTTCGAAATGATACTTTTGTACAATGAGCAGCTATTTAAATGTACATAAGTAAGTAAGTATGCATACTTAAGTATAAAGTGTATGACTTTTGTGTGCCTAACGTTGCCACAGTGTTCTCACGCAGGCGGTAGGTGTTTACTTTTAAGTGAAAAGTGAGCACAAAACAAAAGTTGAAAAGAACAGTTGCAAAAAATATATATGGAAAAATGTTTAAAATCGGTAATAAAAAGTCATCGAGTGTCCTTAAGTAAATGCTCATGTGTGTATGAAGCCGTGTGTGTGGAGCTAGGCTGTGTGCTGTCAGAGTCAATAGGAAAGAGTAAGACATGTGTCACTCATAGGTTATATACACTCATGAGTATACATATATTGCTTTTCATGTTTAAGTATGTTCATATGTATATATGCCCACATGCCTGTTACTCGTGTGTATTTTTAAGTAAGAAGTCTGCATAAATTATTGTCAGTGCTCCATTGTATAGCCGGCAGGCATTTTAATTGGCTGAATTTTCTTGATTTTTGTCTCATTTTTAAGAAGAAATAAATGAGGCGGCACATTGCTTTTACATATATACGAGTACACTTACAAGCTGATGTATTTCTATACCTTTCAACTTAGAACATTACTAGTTGCGTACTAGTTACATATGGCAAATATTTGTATTAGTCCAAAACGATTTTGATATTGGTTATTTTTGAACCAGTTCAGTTAACTAGTTTTTTCCAAGGATTTTAAAAACTAAAACTTTAAACAACAGTTTTTGAAGATTATCGAAGGTTATTAGAATAAAATCCTTCTCTGATGTTTTTACCGAGAAAAATTCTTTGATTTGACTCGGTTTTGTGTCCACCTATATTACGAGTTAATAAGTTCTAGTATTATAAAATTCAAAACCTCTACTGAGTTCCAGATTTGAGTTAAATATGAGCCAACTCTCTTTTAAACTGATTTTGAAAGAAAATCTCAACCTCTTTTGAGTAATTCCCGTCTTTTACACCCTGGTGTTTTGGGGTATAGTAATGACTCTCTAATTCTCGAATTGTCCAATATCGATATATGGATTTTAAATACGATTTCAGAAGAATCGATCTCTTTGGTGGACAACGTACGATTCAAAAACTTCTTTAGTTGGTGGTATATATCTTTCTTGAAATTCGATCGCCATATCGCTTAATTATGAATATATATTATTGTTGCATCGAGTTCCTAATCCCCGTTAGAATGGTAAGTTTTAAATAAGTTGTCATCGGTGTTATCCAACGGAAGGCCAGGAAACGTGCTCTTTCGACGAAGTCGAACCAAAGAGAGAAAAGTGTCAGATGTTTGGGGTTAGCAGGGCATGCGAAGAGGCAATGTGGCTAGTGTCATTGTACGCTGAACATATGTTTGATATGTCAAGATCGTTTCTAGATAAGTAGGAGCTAAAACTGCTACAGTAACCAGAACGAAGCTATTCATTGAGAGGGAATCGGTGAAGATGTTAATGGATGTAAATCAGTGGACGTTTTAAGTCATTTCCGTCAGATGTCTGGTCAGCGTATTGTTTTATGTCGTCAAAGAAAGAACTTCTTGATGCTCCAAGGAGTTGATTTCGCTTCAAGCAACTAACTCCAGAGATGATTTCTGCGAAAGCACCCCAGCAGAAACTGCTTGAAGAGGAGTTCATTATGCTCCGTAACTGGGAACATACGGTCCTAACTATGCAAGTGTTCGATGGGAGACATCGAGAGGCATTCTGTCGTAGTTCGGAGCGCAGTTGCCTGACATGTTTGCAGCTTCCTCATCTGAATTTCTCTGCATCGAGGCGATTATATTGGTGCGACGTAGTTAAGGATCGGCCAGCCGGTTGCCTTGTATGTTGCCAACGTTTATTTGTCATTTCCCCATGTACCACTGGCAAGCAACTTGAAGATTTTGTTGCGGTTCTGTACTTGTTCAATTACCCCAGTCGTATGAGGAGTGAAGGAGCACAGTCTGTCTAATGTCACACCAAAAATCTTAAGATAATTGACACTCGGAATCTTAACGCCATCGACTGCAAAATTAAGGTCAAGTCTGTACTCCTTCATCCAGTTTGTGAATATGGTCGCTAAGGATTTTGTGGGAAAGAGAGTTAAGTTCCGTTCAGCGAGTAAGCGATAAAGGTCGAAGAGATAGTTTGAGCACATGCCATCGATTCTATTGGCCGACGTCATTACCATCAATTACAATCTGATGATTGATTCAGGGAGGTTCGAGATGTAGAAGTTAAGCAGTAACAGGGAGAGGACATCACTCTTGGCACCCCTTGTTTGATTCTAATCAGGTTAGAATTTTTACATCGAAATAATACGGCTGATTGGCGACCGCTCAGATAGTTCAAAGTCCACCTTTTCAGTCTACGCTTCATAGATTTATCGATGTCCTCAAGTAGCGTTGTGTGATTGGCTGTGTCAAAGGCTTTTGACAAGTCCAAAAAAGGAGAACCGACCACTCGCAGGGTGGTTTCTGGTTAAGGCCATCAACTATCTGGGCGTTTATGATGCTAAGTGGTGTGGTGCCACTGTTCACTTTTCGGAAACCATAGTGGTGGTTTGCCAGGCTCAGGTAGTGTGTGATGGTGCGGAGTAGCAAAGCCTCAAGTTTCTTTACTACTGATGAGAGGAGAGTTATCGGACGATAGGACTCCCCTTTATTGGCGAGTTTCTCAGGTGTCAGTAGTGAGACTCTACTTTCAATTTTCCACACATCGGGTATTTAAAGAGTAATCAGCGAAAGGCTGTCGACCTTGGTGAGGTAGCTTACTCCCGTCGAGCCTAGATGCTTTAGCAATCCATGACTGAGTATAAATTTAGATCATTCCAGCTATATTGAACAAATTTGTTTGGCAAAGATTAAATTATTGATCAAAATGGGAATCTACAAGCTCTGCAGGTTAGTTCACATGTTGTCTTTTCTTCAGAAACTATCATAGCCACTTCCGGAAAACCAACTTAAAAATGTCACTTGGGAATATTATTCATTCTAAAGTTCAAAATATATACAGAAAACTTAAAGTGGACGGGCTTGTAATGTTACAAACTGACCTATAGCAACACCATTCCTCAAAAACAGTATAACTTCCCACTGGGTACTCACATACTTGTATACATACATGTCTGTGCACCTTAATAAAAAAATTTTAAAACGTAATTTGTATGCATTGGTGCGTTTCATTTACATGTGGAAATATTTCACCCACACACACGCACATGTAATGAGCAGTCGACTTAGCTCAGATTTAAGCGCTTAAGTGCATTTGTATGTGTTTGTGAAGAGGCTGCTGCCACTCACACACACACACTTACATCCGCACAAATGAACCTTTTTGACTGTCTTTTTAGCGGAATCCACACAAAAATCTCATTGAATTTGCCGGCTCGTACACATATCAGTATGTGTATGTGGGTGTGATTGTGAGTGTTTGCTTACATTAATTACATTTGCAGCGTTGGAAAAAAATTAAATAAATTAGGCGTACAAGTCGGCGTAAAAAGGCTAAGCGCATGATAAATGTGGATTAAATATTCATTTGACGGCGGTGTTCTAAAGACGGCGGAATGCCTTTGTGAGTGTGTGTATTTTATTCACATTTTGCCAAACCAAAATCAGCAGATCAAACATTGCATACTTTTTCATATTTTTTTTTTTTTTTGGGAGTATGTTAGCTTAAGTTTGTTGGGCTCGACTAACAACCAAAAAATTATTTAAACTCTCAATTTTAAATTCAAAAAAATTTAAGCAAATAACGACAGTCCTTTTTTTGACTACATGATCCGCAAATTTAATGGTGAATTAAAATGCTGCGTCTGAGTTGGAACTACAATTAAATTTAACATAACCTCAAAATCTGAAAATAACGGGTGATCCAAATAGAGGTACTGTTCTTCAATAGCCTTTTTTTGACAGATCACGGGTGAGTCGTGTTAAGTTAACAAGTTATTTTTGTTCAGTATTGTTTGGCATTTCAATATGGAGAGCCTGAGCAACGTTTACAAATCGTTCAACTTTATTACGAAAATTCACGTTCGGTAATGTATGTGTTCCGCGCGCTTCGCTCAATTTGTGGTCAACATAATCGACTTACTGAGAGTACTATTCGCAACACCATTACCCATCTGGAGACCCAGCATTCATTGTTGCATAAAATTCGACCAAATATACCACGTGCAGCACGCAGTAAAGAAAGTATAGCAGTCATAGCTGTGAGTGCACACGAAGATCGTGGAGAGTCGTTTCGACGGCATTCACAGAAAATTCGGGCTGACTTATGGAACGACTTGGCGCATTTTCATTCAAAGCGTACAAAATACAGCTTGTGCCAGAACTGAATCCGCTCGAGCCTCCAAAGCCACATCTCTTTGCTCGATAGTCTCTTGAAAGGTTCCAAGAAGATCCGATGTTTTCGAGCTAAATTTTGTTCAGCGACTATGCCCATTTCTGGCTCAACGGGTATGTAAACAAAAAAAAATTGCCGGATTTGGGCTAACCTGAAGAGATTTAAGAGCTGCCATTTCATTCAGAAAAAACAACGGTTGGATTGGCCACCAAAATCGTGTAATATCACACCGTTAGACTTTTGCCTGTGCGGATATCTAAAGTCTAAAATCTATGCGGACAATCCCGCTTCCATTCGGGCCTTGGAGCAAAACATCACGCGTGTCATTCGCCAGTTACCAGTCAAAATGCTCGAACGAGTCATTAGACTCAATGGAAGGACCATCAGAGTCGAAGCCGCGGGCAACATTTGAAAGAGATAATCTTCAAAAAATATATGAGAAATGTTCTTTGGAATGATAATAAACATTCTCCATTAAATTTGAAGTTTCTGTATTTTTTCTTCCAAAAAGTAGGGAACCTCGAAATGGGTGATCAATTGCAAATTAGAGGCATTTACTAACGAGTTCACTATTTATCATTACCCCGTGCATAATTTTACAGACAAAGTATTTTATAAAAAGTTTTGACTGAAGTCCAGGTCATCTACCATAAGTAGTATGAACTCTTAAAGATCGCTTAAGTTCTAATAAAACCTATGATCCTTCATCACGACAACGCGCCGTGCCACACCGCCCTCAGCGTGTCCCTGTATTTGGCCTCTAAAGGGATCGCCGTGTTGCAACAGCTGCCTTATTCGCCCGACATGTCACGCTGTGACTTTTTTTGTTTCCTAAAACAAAATCGGTGGTCAAAGAAACCCATTCGATTACGGACATCCAGGCGGCCGTGACGAGGGTACTCGCGGACATCCCAGTCGAAGCGTTCCAGAAATGTTACGAAGCATGGAAAACGCGCTGGAATCGCTATATAGCTGCCCAAGGAAACTACTTTGAAAGGGATGGCAGAGTTGTAAAATAATTTTCAAATATACGGTTTTTATGGTATCAGTCTTATTACTTAATTGCCATACCTCGTATATATAAATATTTGAATTTGCGACTACATGTATTATTGAGTGTCTGCTAGACGGATCTATCCTATCTATCTATATATGATCGTCCTTTAGACAGATAGATAGTACATTTCAGAATCAGGCAAACATATTGTAGTTAGTAGTATGAGCCAATTTTGTTACATACTATGTATCATAGCGTTTATAAAAAATATATAACAACCTGGGTCTATAAGAGAATCTAGGTCGGGAAAAATAAACTATCAGGAGACTATATCTATCTTGAGACCTTGTTGTATCAAAATAATAATAAAGATTCTTCTATAAAAAATACGATATTTTTCAGAGAGATAACTCAAATTTACGATCCGTGATTTCCGAATGGGATTCAGTTGTTATACCAAGGGCTCAGTTGTTCAGACCAATATACGGAAAGTCCTCTATTTCAGAAAATCAGCTTGAACTAAGGATTGTAACCAACTTCATTGTGATATTTTCGCTTATGACTTGAAGGTCGGGTTGGAAGAAAGAAAATTAAGGTTATAGTTATATATTTTCCCGTAGTTCCTAGGTGGAACATAGGGCCTCACGGTTTCGGTAATCAGAGGGTTTAAGATGAGTAGGTGATTAGCCTTCTGCATCCCAGCCTAGTTCCGGGGCTGCCGGTTTCGCCTCCAGGCAGGCAAGGGCGTAGGAATTTCCTCCTCGTAGATGCTAAAGTTATACCGCCTTTACTCGGTTCGTAGTGAACAGGGGGTACCGCGCGACTATAGTTGCCACTTTACTATTATCAAGGTATCAACTGTATAGGGTCACTGCTGCTTGAATATCGTCAGACAAGTGATAGAAAGATGGCAAGACAGCTCGACGTCTCTCGCGAGTCAGTTGGAATGATTTTGGTTGAAATTTATGAGCTTGTTCGACTCGTCCCGATAAAGCTGATTTTTATTCAAAACACGTACGGTAAAAAAAATCTCTTTGGGCATGCTTGAATGTGAAAATTCCGATCCAAAATTCATGGAGAGCAACTGCCGATGAAACATTGGCTTATGAGTCTGACATTCAAACAAGTCAACAATCATCGGAATGGAGGAAAAGAAAGGTTTGTTTTTTTCGGTTAAGCTATGCCCGTCTGCCCGTCCGTCTGTATATATGTATGTACATGAACTAGCCTCTGGAGGTTTTGAGATAACAGTGTGAAATTTTCCACACGTTCTTTTTTCCACAAGAAGCAGCTCATTTGTCGACAGCGCCGATATTGGACCACTAAAGCATATAGCTGCCATACAAACTGACCAATCGAAATTATGTTCGTGTAGGGAAAATTTTTTCCTTCACGATATAAATATCTTAACGCTTAAATATCCGAACAAATAGCTCAGATCGGTCCACTGCAGTATACAGATACAGTGCAAACTAACCAATCAGAATCAAAAATGTATAACTCTCTATAGTCATTTATGCTGTAAGAAACGTTGCTGTGAAGGGTATTATGGCTATGGTGCAATCGAACTTAACGTCGCTTCTTGCTTTATTGAGTATTTAGTGTTTACTCCCATGTCAAACCTAGCACTTCTTTACTTCCTTTGCTGTATTTCAACTTAAATGAACTCAACTTAATTAAAATGTCATTTTTGAGGTTAAGGAAAAAAGTGCTGTTTACACTTCGGCGAAATAATTAATTAATATATGGTATACAGTGAACTCATTAAATTAAGTGGGTTCTTAATGAAGTGTGTCGCCATACTGCAGGTCGAGCGTCATTGATTTATCTCCGCTTATGGGCCGAGCGGATATTTAAATTCCATATTACTCAACCATTTGCGTTTGGCAGGAGAAATCCCACACTGCCATAGGCCTCACCACAACAACAAAAACAACAGTAAATGACCCACTTTGGATTTATTGTTTTTCAATGCTGAACGCACTGCTATGACCCACACTGCCGGAGCGAAGCAAAACATAAGCACAACAGAAGCGAACGCAACGAAGCGAAGTGTGGAAAGTATTAAGAATGTACATGATGTGACTGAGAATAAATAAATATTTGCGCAAGCACACAATCGAAGTAAAAACGATGAACGACGAAATGAAAAACCGAAAAGAAGCAGCAAAGAAGCTCCTTGCAAACGCTTCCTGGCAGAGCGTGCGTTCAGCGATGTAAACAAGCAGCGGGGAGCGCAAGCGGTTAATTGGATTTCATCTGTGCTCGTGTGTGTATGTGGAGCACACTTGTGTCGGATAAACAAAAGCACACAACAGAAAACTTTGGCAACGTAAGTGTGGCAATCGGCTCAAACCCCAGCCGACCACTCATCACGTTCAGTTGGTGGCGGCTGCCACATGCACACCGACGCCACCGCCGAGATCACATACTCCCATTAATCCAAATTACTGGCATTTCATTGAACACTGGCAACGCTGGCAGCACCGGTTGTGAGTGTGTGCCCACTCATAAGTGGCTTGGATTAGGTTTTACGCTACAGTAGCAAGCAAGTGTGGTTCCATTGTGCAACACAATCCACGAATCCACAAGTAAGAAGTGAGAAATAGAAAAGCTTCCAGCGGTGAAATGCGTTTCATTCGTCGGCACTTATTAGTGCTCCTCTAGGCAATGCCAAATAGACGGATTAGCTAGAGTTTCCATTCTGGCACCCTGCGTTCGTCTAAGTGACCCAATAACCGAAAGACCAGTTGCAAATTGAAAGGGCTTAAGATTGGTGCAACCCGACAGGCATTTACTACCTGTGGGCGGTTAAAGAGTGAGGTAAATAAAGAGATTTAAAACACTTCAATTAGCAGTAACAAGAGACGACAGCACTCAGTGGAGGGGAAGGTATCAAATAATGCTACCGTTTTCTGAGAAGTAAAACAAGTCTTCAAAGATGTCTGTCTGGTTTCGAATTCCAGCGAATTCATGGACAAAAAGGTGGAAAGACAGAAATTTTAAGAAAAAATATGATCCACAACAAAAGGCTCTTTAAAGCAACCCTCATTGGTTCGAGAAAAAAATGAAGGTACTGTATTATACTATTTACTAGACCAAAATAATGATCCTGATATATGGTAAGTTTCTCTTTTTCGAACAAAAATACGAAGAAACAAGGTTCATGGTTTTGAATTATAGAAGTTCAGATAGTTCTCTATGTATATCTTCTTCTAGCTGAGTTTACAACAGTACATTAGTCGATCAGGTCCTTCTCCACCTGGACTTTTCAACGGATTGAAGGTATTCCTCTTTCTCTGTTTCCCCTGGCAGGTACAGCGTCGAAAACTTTCAGAGCCGAGTGTTTTCATCGATTCGGACGACAGAGCCGCTTTCTCTTACTTCACTGAACTAGTACACGAATGTCGTCGTATATCTCATACAGCTCTTTGTTCCATCGAATGCGGTATTCAACATTGCCAATGCGCAAAAGACCATAAATCTTCCGTAAAACCAGTCTCCCGAAAACTCGTAGCGCCAACTGACCAGATATTGTCATCGACCATGCCTCTGCACCATATAGCAGGACGGGTATGATGAGTGACTTGTAGAGTTCGGTCCTTGTTCGTCGAGAGAGGATTTTACTTCTTAATTGCCTATTAAGTCCGGAGTAGCACCTGTTGGCAAGAGTTATTCTGTGTTTGATAGACGGAATTATCTACGACTTCGAAATTATGACTGTCAACAGTGACAGTGACGGCTGTTTGTTTGATGACAGCAGATATTTCGTCTTTCCCTCTACTACTCGACTCATTTGCTTCGCTTCCTTATCCAATCTGGAGAAAGCAGAACTAGCGGTGTGTTTGTTGAGCTCAATGAAATCGATGTCATCGGCGTACGTCAGCAGTTGTACACTCTTGTAGAAGATTGTACCTTCTCGATTCAGATCTGCAGCTCGAATTATTTTCTACTGAAGCAGATTAAGGACATCGTACGGAAGGGGTTTGGAATCGAATAGCTCGGAGGAGCCCTTCCCCTTATCCAGACGGAGCTTATGGTGTTGTTCAAAGTCGACTTACACAGCCGCGTTAGCTTAGTGAGGATACCAAGTTCAGACATAGCGACATAGAAGCAGTTCCTTTCCATGCTGTCGAAGGCGGTTTTAAAATTGACGAAGAGATGGTGTGAGTCTATTTTCCTTTTACGAGTCTTTTCCAAAGTTTGGTGCATGGTCAAAATCTGATCGGTTGTAAGTTTCCCAGGTCTAAATCCACTCTGATAAAGTCCAATCAGTTTGTTGACGGTGGACTACAGTCTTTCACATAATACGCTCTATAGAACCTTATATGAACTCCTTAGTTGTTCTTCAGATGGTTAATTGCTATTTGAACTTCTTCGTGGTCAGGCAGTGGAACGTCCGCTCCATCGTCATCAATTGTGGAATCGGGTTCATCATCTCCTGGTTGTATGCTCTTGTTGCCATTCAGCAGTTTCGAAAAGTATTCCATCTATAATCTGGGCATCAGTCACTAGATAACCTCTAGGTATACTATAAGAGTATGCTTCGATCTTGAAGCCTTTTGTTCGTCGCCGCATCTTTTCGTAGAATTTTCTAGCATTACCCCTGTCGACCAGCTTGTCATGCTCTTCGCTTACTTGTATCTGAATACGTTCTGAACATGGTTAACGTCTTTTCTTCGTATTGTGTTATTTGAAGAAAAAAAATGAAACCAGATAGTCAAGAAGTTATAATAAGATATGTCAAGCATAAATTTGTGTAAAACGAACTGCAATTTGCCATTTGACACCGCAAGCGCAAAGTTCCGCTGGTCCGGCATATTATTAACCCCTTTTACTTGAGCTTATCTGTATGACTTTCGAAATCAGTGTCAAATTGCATTAGTGAATATTATACGCCCCATTAAGATTCAGTATTCTGCAGACTTCTTCTCTAATTGCGCATGAATTTCACCTCACTGCCGTGGACTCTACAAAGAACGCTTGCTGGTGGCCGCCACGCAACTTCTTCGATTTAGCTGTACATATATTTCGGTATGTGCGCCATTCAATTGCACTTTTAGTTTCTTATTTTTCTTTCTGCTTTCTCAGAACTGTCGCTTGGCGCGGCGAACGTGTCTGTCCCGGTGCTCGAACTTGAAAGAAACTTTTTCTGCATTTGCATTTACATTTTATGGCAGTTGATCGTTGTAGTTCAGCGGACAGTAGTTGTATAATAGCATTTGAATGGAGTGGAGAGAGAGAGGGAGAGAGAGAGCGGGGAGTCGGTTTCGAGAACATGTCCCTTGGTATGTCCTTAACGAGCCGTAATTCAGTTAAAGTTTCTTTGCAATTTTTATTTTACATTATTATTTTTGTTGTTGTTTTGTTTTATGTTTTTGTTTATGTTTTCTTGTGGTCTTCAAAGAAATAACGCTATTTTGCATAAATAACGGTGTATGCGTTTGTATGTGTATGAGCGATTAAATGCTGCCACAGGGCAAAGTAAATGCAAATAAAAGTAACCGACAGACCGAAGCAGAAAAAATATGAAAATAAAATGCTGAAGAAATTCAGAAATTGTTCAACTTCAGATAATGTGTTCTTTGTTTGTTGTGCGTCGTCTTTTGCGTCTTCTGCAGTGCAATGCTTCACAAATTATGCGCAAAATAGACGAAAAGTTTACAGTTTGCCCGTACCGTTTTAACGGTTTCGCTTACAGTTTTTTTTTTATTTTAATTCTATTATTTCTATATTTTTTTTCTTTCCTTTACTTTTGTGCAATAAGAAAACGCAAATAAGCAGAAGTTGCGAAAGAGAAAACATTATGCTCTCCTGTTGCTGCCGCATGCAGGTCAACCCCCCACCCGGCATAAAAAAAATCCTCACATTCCAATGCAATTTGTGCAGAAAAAAAGTTTTATGCAACTTTGCATATTTCTGTTGTCTTTTCTTTTTGTTTTCTTCAATGAACACCAGTGCAGAAATTCAATTTCCTGGTGGCGAAATCAAATGAATTTGAGCGCGTCTTTTTTTCTCTGTGATTTATAGCCACAGGTGAGGTTGCGAAACCTTGAAAGATAAGAATTCGAAAATGTTGTTCGAACAAATATTCAATAAAGCACTTCGAAACTTTTTACTTTGTGCTGCCACTTGCCCTGAATGAGTTGTTGAAGTGCATTTTAGTTTGCTGTACAATGGAAAATAATTGGCAGTATACCATAAAGGGAGGGTGCTCAATAAATTACGCAATTATTTTTTGTTGAATAAAAAAATTTTAAAACAAGCAAGGAGAAAAATTTTATTATAAACAAGTGAAGAAGAGCTAAGTTCAGGTAATGAACTAAAAGTTATAACTGAAGCATTTCGAGGTATGAGAGAGCGAGGAAGGATCTAACTCAATTGTACCTATTTTCAGCCAAACTTCATTGTGTTCATTAAAGCATATTTACTTTTTTTTTAAACCATACCACCTATCTTGCGATACATATATGTATCTATGAGCTATAAGGTCATCCGGAAGTTTGGCACAATATTAGATAAATAACAGGGGTTTCAATAGGGACGCTACAAGAGTAAACCGATAGAGACTGCAAACAACGCCATATTTTGTCCCGCAATTTTAACATTTGGCTTTAACAAGGTTCGCCTTTTCATCATGGGAAAATATACGATCCAACAACGAGTCAAAACTATTAAACTGAAATCTGAAACCATTTTATTTAGTAGGAGGTATTAAATTCCAGACGTTCTTCGTCAATTATTCGAAAGTTCACACCTTCAATCTGTTCATAACGTGACTTAATTGGGGCTTATCCTTGATGGAAAGCTGTCATGCGAGGCAAATATTGAAAAAAGATTAAATAAGGCAACAGTTGTGTAATTTTTCTGTAGAAAAGCTATAGGAAAGAGGTAGGGAATCTCACCAAAGGTCGTGTTTTAGTTCTACGAAACCGTAGTCAAGCCACTAATGTTCTATGGTATACCATATTCGTCAAGTGGAGGTGGCTCGAAAAGGCTACAGTAGCTAAGAAGCTTGAACGTGTCCAAAGAGCAGCTATCATCGGGGTCGGCAACGCTCTGCGTATGATACACAAACAATATCACTTAATGCCTTTCTAGACAAAGCACTAGCGGATATTGCCGATATTTGCATTGTTCTAAAACTCACAAAGGCTGGGTAGTTGAAGGGGTTCCAACAGGCTGAAATTCACTCCTTCTTCAATTGCATCCCCGCAAATTTGCACAACTGCGTCGCAGAGGCTAATTCTGGTAGCTGTTTCTTCGCTCACATACGGAAGATAAAGAGCAAACTTATCTTTAGGTTACGGGGATAATATAGTGTTGTTGCTATTAAGATAACTGAAGACTTAGAGAACCAAAGTACGGCTTCTTTCTGGGCAGTGAACATTCGCTCTTAAAGCAGAGTGGTAATACTATCATTGACCTTCCAAACTATGTGCTCAAAATTAGCCAAGAAGCGAACTTACTAGATATAATGTCAAACTATTTCATTATCAGACTCATTTGGGTGGCCGGTCATAGCAGAATTTTTGGTAACTGACAAGCAAGGTGGCCAGATTTGGTACCCACACTCCACTCATGTAGAGTAGGAACGAGTTGGATCTCGCGTGTGTGTAGCAAGCGTTGGTCGACGAGCAGTAGGAAATTTACTGAACTACTTGTTCTTAGAATAGTTCATTTTGCCACAATCGTAGGAGTTCTTATTGGCAACTGAGGTTTTACCAGTATTGTTGAGTAGGCTGATCAATGATATTTGAAGGATCACCTCAGAAGTGTTTTAGTAACTGATGCCTAGAGAATTCTGGAGGGTACACTTCTCCCGCCTGCTGAATGGCAGTGAAAACATGACACCTGGAGATGGTGAACCCGATTCTCCCATCGTTGATGATGGAGCAGACGTTCCATTGCACGCCCATGAAGAAGTTCGAATAGCAATCACCCGTCTGAAGAACAACAAAGCGGCGGAGTGTTGGAGTAGATTAATGGTTCTTTGTGTATTAGCAAAGGCGAAAACCGCAGTCAATGGAAGAGAACTATCTCCACTCCGTTGGAAGGACGAGGTGGAGAAGGACCTGGCTACACTTGGAATCTCCAATTGCCGCCAAACAGCGAAAAGGAAGAACGACTGGCGCGCTGCTGTAAACCGCATAATATTCTATGTATTATATAATTGGTTTTTCAATATTCTCTAAATACTTGTATATTAAATAATGAATGCTTCAAATATGATGTATTTTGTCTATTTCTAATTGTTCCTACCTGTTGTCTGCCCACCATGCTGCACTGCACTGAAAATAAAATTAGAAAATAAATCGTTAGAATAGAAAAAATATGATAAAAAAAATTAAATTCAAAGAAAAAACATTTTTCATAAAAAAATACAAAAATCAAAATAGTTTGAAAATATGAATTTTGTTTTACATCACTCGCCAAAAGTTAGATCAGTAGAACATTAATGCGTTGTGTTACACGTACAACAAATACACCCATTCGTACACGAGTGTAGTAATGCAGTGATGTAGAGATAAGCAATAAATTCCCACGAATTTGCCAGATTTAACAAATTCACAATGGCAGCAATCGCAAACAGCAGCTTAATTAATTTTGTACTTTGTATTTACTCTTATTATTTGATGCTTTGTTGCATTATCAGCTAAACAAATGTCCTGCACACACACGCACGCACACTTGCCCAATGAATTCGTAAATGAACTCGTAAATGTATATGACATTGTTGTTGCGCTTTATTGTTGACTTTAATATGACTTTTATCTCGGAATATCGAAAATAATTCAAGCGTGCACTAGACAAACAAAAACATACAAATTTATTAGAGAATAGAGGAGGTCAAGCGTAATTATAATTGGCAAATAAAAATCGATAGAAAATTGGCATAGAAATGAGCACAACTCAGCACAATGCTGTTAATAACAGTTAGCCCTTTACAAGAGCTAAATTATGTTATTATTAAATTTTTAAATTTGAAGTGAAGAATGGAAGTATATTACTTTATATAATTTGTTGCGACGGTCATTGTTCATTTGCACTTATCTGTTGCATGCCATACTCTGAATATCGCTAATTACTGAAATATCGTGCAAAACGGACAACTTAGACAACTGAATTTTCAATTCTACCTTTCTTTGGGTTTAAACCACAACCAGCACGAATCTCCACAAAGGGCTAAACCCAATGAGTAGAATGGAGCGAACTCCAAGGACTAACTCCAAATTTAAGTTCCCGGTCAGACCTTGTTTCAGTTGAGCTCGCATCAAACTCTATGACTGATGACATTTGAGCTTCAAATGCCTTTTCTTTAGAGGGAATCTCATTCAAAGTCTAGCTATAATATCAGTTCAAGATGTGTATTATAGCACTATTTCTGACAAGACTATGCTGAAATTTCGAGGCAAGTCAAATAACGGACATACATAATTATCAACTACTAAACGCCTATGTACATATATGTTTATACCTACAAGTATCTTTTAATTTATCATTTATTTTTACACCGACCTCCTATC
This sequence comes from Bactrocera dorsalis, assembly GCF_023373825.1. Taxonomy (NCBI): domain Eukaryota; kingdom Metazoa; phylum Arthropoda; class Insecta; order Diptera; family Tephritidae; genus Bactrocera; species Bactrocera dorsalis. Next base: position 61,331,559 of record NC_064306.1, on the reverse strand, counting down.
TGTCTAATAAACATAGGCTTAAATCACCCATATCTACATATATTGGTATTATTTTTCTGACGAATCGACATTGCATTCGCATTAGTGTCATCGAACAAATTCTCAAAAGTTCATTTGTAAAGTTTTATTTCAATAAAGTGTAATTGATTAGATCCCGTGCTTCATACGTTCATTGTCACATAGTATTGTTCTCTACCTTTAAATTAATACCTTACTTACCATATTGCTTGGTTCCGTAAGTGACCAGAAAAGAAGATAAAAAAAAAACAAACAAACTCATTGGAAAAACATAATAAAGATATTGGACTACTATAGCATACCAAAGAAACTTTTTTCTTTTGTTAACATATGTATCTTTATTTATTGAATCTGCTTGTTCAAAGCCTAAAGCCTAACATCATTCAGAAGTGACATTGTGTGACAAGGGGTAGGGGGGGTCAAAAGCTTTGTGACATCACATTTCAAAATTTGTGATGTACAAATGTGAAATTTATAGGTAAACAAAAAATATTAAACATTTATAAACACAATCTTTGTTTTTTAATACTTACATAAGTTGTAACGAAGCTTTTTACTGCCCCTGCTTCCTATAAGTATAACTGTCCAGGGTTCGTTACAATAAATTTGTAAACATTGGGGCTCTTCTGCGAATCGTACTTTTTTTTATATTATAATTTTAATCAAAGTTCCAAATTGTCTCCCACGTTATAGTTTCACATTTACAACATTTTAAAGATTTTCATTTAGATGCAATTTATATATGTAGCTACAAATGCCCCAGGAAGGAGTGCATGTAACAGAGTTGAACGACGCATGGCACCTCTCAGTCGCGAACTTACTGGTGTACTATTAAATCATGATGATTTTGGGTCACATTTTGATTCAAGTAATCGAACTACTGACTCAGATCTAGAAAAACGAAGTGCGGGCAATGTGTTGGCTGACATTTAGAGCAAGTTAGTCATTGATAATTTTCCAGTCGTTGCTGAATGTGTTGCACCAACTGTTACTGGACTGGATATTGAACAGGCTATGATGTTGAAAAATAATGCTACTTAGTATGCTAATCATGTACGTGAGTCACAATATTTTTTACAAATTGTTAAATGTGAAACTATTGCATGTTGTAGTGTAAGACGTTCTAGTCTTTGAAAATTATTAAAAGAAGGATTTTCACCACCACCTCTGTTAATTAAACATACATCAGAAGGTTATGGAGTCACAGGGAGTGATGACAACGATGCTAAGTTTGCTCCATTGTTACTACAGATATTATTAAATCTCTAAGCCTATATTTTTCTTCATATAAAGCCACCACTCAACACAAACAATCACATAAAAACAAGAGCTGTTACCTATCGCAAAAATTCGTCCTCAAAGAATTGCGGCTAGACGCGCCCGAGAGATTCTCTGTTTAATAAATGATGACGATGCTTCATGGATGGAAGAAGACGACGTTGATACGAAAGATGTTCCTGACGTCCAAATTCAGAACGAAAATGAAGTGTCTGATTTGCCAGTCATAAATGAAATAAAGGAGTGGGTCAAGGTCCATGGACACAAGATGATTAAGTTTTGTATTTTTAATTAGCATAATTAAGTATCTATTATTTCTTGACTAGTCATTCGTTGTGTCTGTACTTTAATATTTAACTAAATGTTGATTTAATTAAAGATTATTCAATAAATAGAATAGGTTATTCTTGTTTTTTTTTTATTTCTTGATAAATCCATAAAATTGGAAAATGTGTGACGTCACGAAAGAGGGGGGGCTAGTTCAAAATGTGACAACTTGTGACAAGGACGGGGGAGGGGTTATAAAGTCCTTAAATTCATGTGACGTAATTTATGGATGGCCCCTAAAGGGTATCCCAGCTTCGGTGCAACCGGAATATATTATTATATTATATTCTAGAGGTATTGTAGAATTTAATAAGACAATAAAAAAATCGATTTTTGAAACCCGTAAAGTCATGTTACCCCTTAATAGTGACTTGTTGTCTGATTTTAATACTGCTTAGAGTCCCTAGAACTTTGAAGCTCCTAGACATCTAAACAGACTTTAGATTCGAATGGACAGAATTATAGGAGGGCTTAGCTCGTCACGCTGATAATTTATATAATATTGTATGTATAAATTGCAGGGTCTTCGACATGTTCTTTTGAGATTTCTAAACTTGGTGACAAAGATAAGAATCAGGGTTGGTGGTATCTTAATGAAATGATGATAAGGAAATTTTTTACAGAGGAGTCTTATTTTGTATCAATAATTTCCCTAAGCAGAGGCATGGCATGAATATGTATATAAATCTTCGTTTGAAGTGAGAAAACCCTTATTATATATCATAAAATTGTACAGAAATCTTACAGTTGACAAAAAATTTAGGGTTGCCATTTGTATAGACAATTTTATTTAATAAAATCAACAAATCATTACAATATGTATATTAAACTAAAGTGAATTAAGATGACTAGCAATTAGAAGTATGCTTCAGAGCGTTACCAGACGTTTAAAATTTTTTTTTCAATAAAATCTATTACTAAGCAGTAAGCCCTGGTAGCTAGTGCTTCTTACTCTGTAATATAATAGCTATATTATTATTTTTCATTTAATAAATAAAATAAAATCTATTATATTAAAAAAATTTCAAACTGTCGTTATCCAACAATTCAGTTTTTGAGCCTGGGAGCCTCAAAGCCTCATATTCCTCCCACATTTTCATTTATTACACTATATAACAGAAATGTACACACATACATGCATATGCAAATATATATGGTGACCAAAGCAAAACAAAGTGTAAACAGGGCCATTAAGTCCCGCAACAACCCAAAAACCGCTAACACAAATGCACTCACACACACTAACACGCATACATCTGTGCATGTCAGGGCAAACGAAAGGAAATTCATACTCATTGCAGGCATGATTAAACAAACCACATAAATAGAGTAAATGCCACAAGCCGCAGCAGTCGCAGTGGCCGCAAAGCAACACGTTTTAAAAGCCACAGCATGCCGTTTAGTGTGCAAGGGCTTAGCCGAAGAAACATACAGCAGAGCATGTACACCAAACAAACCGCAAGCCAAACACACGCACACACACAGACCATAACTAATATTAGTGCAGTTGGTACCAATTACATGTCTCCGAATGTGTGGGTGTTTGTGTGTGTCTGGGTGTCTCAGCAATGCAAAATCATTTGCAAAGCTCTTAAAGTTCTAAAATTAACTGCCATAAACTTACAGTCCAAAATTCTCATGGAAACCTGCATAAGTGCGTCTGTGTGTGGCTGCATGTGCGTTTGTATGGGTGCGTCTGTTAAAAGTAATAAAACATTGCTCCGTTGCGTCTGAGTTTTGTTGTGGCCACAAGTTAAGTTGCAAGCATTTTAGTTGTGAACACGACACACCCAACGCCCACTACACTCACACACGTACGGCTACAACCATAAACTGAAATGTACTGCCAACACAATCCAAACCGCACGACCCGGCGAGCAGCAACGATCTTGTCTGCACCTCGACTGCTCGGCTGAGTTATTTGCAGTCCATTGCGCAGCATAATTGCAGTAACTTTGCTTTCTGAAACTGCTCTGACTCACACCCACGCCCGTAAACACGCCCCACGTACTCGCACTTTGCCGTCTGGAGCAACAAATCTAATTAAGCAACTGTTACTGCTAACGGTTAGTGCAAACTACTGAGTCACAAAACAGCTCGTTTATTCGTTAAGCATGCTTTTAGGTTAGGTTTTTATGGAGCTCTTGAGAAAATTTTTAAAAAGTGTTGGAATTCGTATGGTTATTAGTGACGTAGGACTTACTGCTTAGCACAGCGCACTAATTTCATTGTAGTAACTTCATTTGCAATCCAATTATGAGTGATATTTTTGAGTAGAGTATTACTTACTGAATTTAAGCTTAAACTCCGCGGTTGTTGAGCTCAATGATATCAATATCACCGGCGTACGCCAGAAGCTGTACAGTCTTATAGAAGATTGTCCCCTTGTCTGAAACCTCGTTTGGTATCAAACGGCTCGGATAGGTCCTTCCCGATCCTGACGGAGCTTTTGGTATTGCTCCACCTCAGCCGTAGCCGTATTACTTTTGCAGGGATACCAAATTCACATCATAAAAGCAGCTCCTTTTCGTGTTGTGAAAAGCTGCTTTAAAGTCGACGAAGAGTTGGTGTGTGCCGATCGCCTTTTCCAATATTTGGCACATGGTGAATATCTGGTCAGTTGTTGTTGTTACAGACCTAAAGCCACTCTGACAAGATCCAATCAGTTTATTGACGATGGCTTTAATCTTTCACACAATACGCTCGATAGAACCCTATGATTGATAGCTACTCGACATTGAAACGCCTTTGTGTTTGTTGATAGTGGCAGGTGCGTATCGTGGTCGCAACAAAATAGTATTCCGAATCAATGTTTGGATCTCGGAGCTTATTCACGTCTAAAACACTGGTGATGTGCATTTCGTCTGTCACAACAGAATTGATCTGATTGGTGGATTTTCGATCCGCACACAGCCAGGTAGCTTGGGCAATTTTTCTATGCTGGAATCTTGTATAACCAATAACTATATTTCGGTCCCGCCGAAGTCGACCATTCTCAACCTGTTTGGAGATGTTTCATTATGAAAGCTGAATTTATCGACCGTTGTGCCAAAAGATACTGTCTTGCCCACCCTGTCGTTAAAGTCGATTTTGACATTGCGGCGGGGCTGCTCTCATAGGTGCGCTCCAAGCGTACATAGAAGACATCTTTAGTCACATCGTCCTTCTTTTCCGTCAGGAGCGTGCGCACAAATCACACGGAATTTGCGCTCCTGTATACGGCCACTGTAGTAAATGCTACAAGGACCTACTACTTGTCTCAGTTCCTGTTCCGTTCAGCGCAAGTCTTAGACGGAGGTGATGTCAGCCTATATTCTTACAAGGACATCAATCAGCTGAGCACCGGCGCCTTTCCCAATGAAGGGACCGGACATTCCAGGTGCAAGTCCTTAATTCGTTTACAGTGGTCGTCATCATAAAGAAGGTCTCTCGTCCGAAGCTGTTTTCTTCTTTTCATTTGGCGTGTTTTTTACGTGGCTGGTCCCAAACCCAGTGCACAACCCTGGGGGGATGTTTCACCTTTTTTAACTCATTTTCAAACGGATGTTTTTTGACTATCCAGAGGATAGTTGGTCTAAGACCGGAAGTGGTAAGCTGCTTGCACAATATTAAAAAGAATCGTTTCTTTCTCACTCCCAAGTGAATGGCGCACGGAGAACTTTCCACACTTGCATGAACTTATACACATGGTTCCACCCTCCTACTATAAACAAAAACTCTAATCAATTAACTTATTTTAAGTATAAATATTTCTTATTTCTTGGACCTTTTTATACCAGAAAACTTTTAAAGATATATCATAAATTCATAAATCACAAATATGTTCCAACGACTTGTTTCGAACCAGATAGTTCGCCTGTTTAGGTATGAAATCAATTATGTTTTAACTTTAGTATTGCGAAAGCTGGAAAGTCTCACGGTTTGAATACCTAAAACTAGACTTTCTTTTCCTAGACGTAATCTCTATCAGTTCGAAAGCTAGTGTCGATCTTATACATACTTAAATTTGTATTAAAGTGAAGCAAGGATAATATTACTTAAAATATAACAAGAACTAAATGAAACATGGCTTTAGTCAAAGGATGTTTTGAATGATAAATCAAAATGTGGCAAGGAAATTTTTCGAAACATAATGTGCAGTGATTAACTCAAGTTCAAAATCAACAAAAAACAAATTTTTTTATACTAAAAAATTAAAGAATTTCTATTGATATCTACAACTGCTAAATACAAACAGAATCTATGCCACCTCGACAACTAGGAATTTATTACCTCACTTAGAATTTCTAATTAAATTTTTCATATAAAAAAAGGTATGTTTGAACAAAACTATACACGAAATGATTCCAACAAATTCCGAGCAAATAAACGAGATGAAATTACAGAAAGTGAAATATAAACTTCTACTCAAAAGGATAACAATTACGCAATATGAACTCTGAGGCAAATAAGCGAGAATTATTTCATTTCAGTTTGAGTATATACATATTTACATAGAGCTATGGAAAAGTTCGAATATTTTGTTGCTGATGAGTGTAAATATTTATAATTAATGTTGTATCGCATGGAAGTCAATTGGTGCACACCGAAAACTTTGAACTTCTCGCTCACCAACTGAAAGCAAATCCAATTAATGGGAACACGAGTATCACCGAATACCAAAATAAAATGAAATTCAATACAATTATACGAATGTGGCGAAGGCGAAGATATAAATGTTTGTAAGGAAACGGTAGTGGTTAGGTAATGCTACGAGGTATGTTTGACAAGTCAAAATTAGCAAACTCTGGTGGCCGATAAACAAACAAACAACAAACAAGTAAAGAAGGAAAATTTTGGATGCAGTGGAACTTTTTAGGTTTTTATAAAGATCAAAGCGGGGTAATAATTTCACTTTCTATTTAAGAGGTTGCATATGAATTTCAAATTCTTTATTTGATAAAATTGTGTATCGAATCAACTGGAAGGATATATGAGTGTTGAGGGGACGTATGGACTCATTTCTCTTCACTTAATGTCAGTAAAATATTTCCGGGAGCTCCTCTCAAAACAGACGTTTAGCGGTGACCACTCTAAAGTGGAATCTCTGAAATTTAAAAACCAAACAGACTTCCTTACATTATTTTCAAGAAAAGCTTTGCTAATAGTTTCATAAAGATAAAGATAAACGTGTTGAACGAGCGGCGCTCATCAGCATGTGTGGTGTACTAAGGTCTACTGCAACCATGCCACTAAGCGCCATTTTGCACATTGTTTTATATACATCATCGGCAAGTGTATGACGGCGAAAGTTGCTATCAGACTCAGAAAATTTGGGTTCGTAAAAGACTTCATAACAGATCAATTGGATTATGGATCCGCAAAAACGAACTCCGGCGGCTCCTTCTCTGCCCATATACCGACGATGGAGTTGTATGTGGACGAAACCGTTGGAGGAGAGAAGCAGTGAGATGCTATTTCGTCAAATAAAGAATTTAAAGTTTGGGAGGAAGGTTGGTGGAAGGGTTCGCAGGTAGGAGCTGTCTATCAACTCCAGCTTCAGACTTCCTGACTATGACAGTGTCTTCGATGTCGATTTTACATCTGTTAAGGTAACAAGAGATCTACTGATTCAGCGTGCAGCCTCCTTCAGAGAAGTGACCATCCACTCAGATAGCAGAGCGGCGATGCTAGCCTTGAACTCATTAATAAGCACAAAGCTGATGAGCTGGCAAAAGAAGGCACCCCAGTATCGCTATCGGTAGAATGGGAGCGCGTCGGATAATTGGGCTTGGCGAAATCTTGGTACATGCGCTGTCACAAAAGCCTTTTGGCCCAAGATCAAGTGATATTTTTGCTCTCAGTAAGACTTGCCCTATTTATCTCCTCGCTGTAAAGTTGGAAATCTTACCAGAAACCAGACTGTATAGAAGAAGATAAGGTGAAAACAACACTACCTTCTTGACTGTCCCGCGTTTGGGACAAATCACAAAAAATATTACTAGAAAACCAAAATATCATCTCTTTGGAACAAACCTCGTTGAAAACCATTCCTCCAATAAACCAAAACAAAATATCGTCCTTTTCTCGGTCATTGAAGGGACACAAAAAGTTGTCATGGCATTTGCATCGCAACGGTTGACTTGAGATTAACTTAAAGTCCGTCTGTGCAGCGGCTGAGCAAAAACTAGGCAAATTAACTAACTTAAAGATTAGTCATTGCGTGGCGAATTCGTGCGCGGCATAAGCAAATATATGCATTTCATATGATTAACTGAAAGTTTTGAGACTTTTGACACTAAGGGCAGCCAAGAGACAAATTGACGTTCAATAAGAGCGCCATAGTGATAAGCGGCTACGCACACACACACACACAGACAAATTTATCTAATGCTACTTGTGACACTTGTGTTGTTCTACGCATTGCCATGACAGCCACTAACTGATTTGCCTTCGCCGCTGACTAGCATGCAAGTCGCATACTTTGCGCCCAACTTAAGCGAATTAGCAACTTAAACGCTTCAGACTTTATGCATAAAGCCTTACGGTGCTTTGTCGCTATGTCGCCTGACAAACTTAACTAATAGACTTGAAGAGCAGTGGAACGAAGCGTAAATGCGTGCTTGAGTTATTTGAAGGGGAGAGAGGAGGTTTTGAAATGGAGAGAAGAGGTGGAAGAGGTTGATATAAAGTTGATTAGAGCGTTTGAATTGCATTTCCTTTTTGCTTTTGTTTCAGCGCCCAACTCTTGTGTCGCCAAAGTTTTAAGTACACACTCGTCACACAAGCATACATACAGTCGGTTGTAGTAATATGCTTGCAAAAGTGCGTATGCGTGTGTGCCAACGTTCACGAATTAATTTATTTCAGAATAATCAACAAATTGCTCTCCTATGTTTACTTAGTTAATAATTGTATTTATGTATGTATATTTTGTTTGTGCTCTCGTGACGTGTGTAAGTGTTGATGGCGACATTGATTGCCATGCCACCCGCCACCGATTGATTTGTTTGATTCAACATAATTGCTTACAATTTTACACAGTTCCACACAATTATGTTTGAGCAAACACGCAAGCTGGATTACACCAGCGCTATTACAACTAATATGACATTTACAAGCAATGTGACATTTACAATTAATACTACAACGAATACTACCACTAATCCGCATGTCTGTTTTGTTGGCGTTGGTAGTATTGGCAGACATTTTAACTGGTTTTTTGATATAATGAGTTCGTAATACCTCACAGGATAACTATGTTGGATATAAATAGGTATACAAGTATATAGTACGAGTATAGATATATAGGTATATACAGAAATTTTGCTGAAATGTGAAATCTGCTTGAACTTTCAATCATGAATTGGCAATAGTAGTCAAATTTCTTTCCATAACTCGAAGTTTTGTTGTGGATTATGGTGTTTCGGGTTAGGGAGGTTAGCACCTTTAGGTGTTTCCCTGCTTGTGGTCCTTGAAAGATACAAGTGTGTAAAATGTTCGGTTGCACTCGAACTTAACCTTCGCCTACTTGTTGTATAAATGTATTTTCCTCGGAACAAAATTTTTCGAATTTGCTGCATTGATAACACGAAGACAAATGATCCGATCATCGGTCTACTCTGTATATAATTCTACTATCGTTTTTTTTATCTGATCCTAAACGCCACCATTTTATCAATTTTTAATTTTTTTAATCCTAAGTCATTGTACGGAGAATACATATATTATAGTTAGACGAGAATTTTTTATTTAAGGTTTTATCCACGGAGACGACCGGAATCACTGCAGCAGATATTTTTTAGCGCGTTCAGATACGTAACTCAATAAATATTCGATTTTATTTAATTTCCCTATGTATTCTTGAAATATGTGTATCTTCCACACTTCAAAACAATCGGTTCAGTGTTTATTTTCTGTATTATATATATATTTTTTAAAATCTACGTTTCTTTAGGTTTAGGTTCCAAAAATAAATCGAACCGAAAAAACCAAAATTCGCTGAAGGCGCTGAAGATCATCCCAGCCGAGGCTTATAAAAATTGGTATGAAAGGCTATAATAAAGACTTCAATTAAAATAAGTGGAAATCAGTCAGTCCGGTTCAATTTTGATCATATGACATTAGATATTTGCACAAAACTCGCGGCACTTACCTCGCAATGTAAAGTTAAGATGCGCAAACGAAAAACGCTGAAAAAGCACGAAGGAACGCAAGGCGACTGACTGAGTTCGCGGTCGAAATCAAAAAGAGGCTGGTGCCTTGTCTGTCGGTCCCTTTTGTTTCTTTTTGTGCGGTGTCCTCATGTGTGTTAAATTCGTGATGTTGATATTGTGTGCGTGTGATGTGAAATGTGATGATGATGTGAAATGAAATGAAGATGTGGTGTAGAATGATGATGTGGTGAATGTAATGTGTGTGGTGTAGAAGTGTAATGTTGTGAGGGGGGGCTGAGACTCATTTAGCCATCCCGGCCCCCCTAGGCAACTGATTAGCCTAGGAGTCGCTGCAGCTGTTGCAGCGTTGCCACGACGCTGCTAAGACCCGTGGATCGCCGTGGTTGGGGTCGAGGCTGACGACGCCGAGTAGACATTCCAACCGCAGCGTGTGATGCGCAGCAGCGTGTGATGCGACCGGTTGCAGATTTGGCACAGACCCCTCGACTCACACTCTTGCAACCTATGCGTCTGCGATAGGCAGTTCACACAGTGCCCGTGTGCCTGGGCAACTTGCTGCCGTTGTAACGGTCGCATACCTCTAAAAATCCCACAGTGATGCAAGCGATGGGGGCGTCGACATAGGGGGCATCTTATGCGATGCCCGTCCGGGACCCGTGTTGAGCGGTTGCCGGTTGTAGGTGCGGTTGCCGGCACTGTTGCCGGTGCTGTTGCCGGTGCTGTTGCCGGTGTTGTTGCCGGTGCTGTTATCGGCGCTGTTGCAACGGCAGCTCGTGGCGCTGGGGTTGGCCCGGTGCGTGGCACGCTGGTAGCCGAACGAACGGATGGCGTGGCTAGTACTGGCGTATCTACGTCCATGATAATCTATGTATAAAGGAGATTGTTAATTAGAAATCTGTCATACAATTAGATCTTGGCAATCGTGCCACGATATGTGGCATGAATGGGCCGTCGTATGGATCGACCATGATTTGTTAGTTTTCTTGCGGTTTGTTATTTTTATTTACGGTTGTTATTTTCTGACGGTTGGTATTTTTTAACGGTTGGTATTGGCGTATTTCTCGTTTTCATTTGATTAGCGTATTGTGACACGATAATATCGGTTTGTTTTTGCGGTTTTTCAGATTCGCGATCATCGGAAGTTGGCAAAAAGCATAGCTTCACGAGAGGTCTGGTTAGTGTTCCGTTTTGCATACGGAGATCAACGATTCGTATGTGACCGTGGGAGCCGTAATGTAGCTTTTCTATGCGGCCAAGCCGCCACTCGGTGGGGGGTAGACAATCATCGTGAATGAGGACACAGTCTCCAAGTTTAGGCGCTTGTTCAGGAGTCTTCCAGCGGTATCTTTTGTGGAGATCCTTTATGTACTCGTCCTTCCAGCGTCGGCTGAAATCATGATGGAGAATTTTAATTCGTTCCCATCGATTTAATAGGGATAGCGACTCCACGCCTGGCTCAGGAATGGCCAGGATGGGTGCTCCTTTTAGAAAATGCCCTGGAGTTAAGGCGGTTAAATCGGAGGGGTCTTGCGATAGTATTGTGAGTGGCCGTGAATTGAGAACGGCTTCAATTCGATTTAATAACGTCGTGAACTCTTCGTAATTGAATTTATAATTTCCAGCTACCCGTTTGAAATGGGATTTGAAGCTTTTCACAGCTGATTCCTATAAACCGCCCACATGAGGAGCGCTTGGGGGTATAAATTGCCAGTTGATGCCTTGAGGGGCGTACTTTTGTACGATGTCGGGTGACACTTGCTTTAAGAAATCCACAAATTGCTTTTCTGTGGCTCGTTGAGCTCCAATGAACGTTTTGCCATTGTCGCTCATGATCTTTGATGGGTAGCCACGTCGAGCGACGAAGCGAGCAAATGCCGCGAGAAAAGCCTCCGTCGTCAGATTATTACATAGCTAAAGATGTACTGCCTTTGTCGTGAAACATACAAAGACAGCCACATAGCCTTTCATGAGAGTAGGAGACCTTAACATGCACACCTTTACCTGGAAAGGCCCAGCAAAATCAACACCTGTTGTGGTGAAAGGCAGAGCGAAATTGCAGCGTTCCGGTGGAAGTGCTGCCATAATCTGCGTTCGCATCTTCTGTTTGTGCATAGTACAAATCTTGCACGTGAAAATGCACTTCTTGATTTGCGGCTTAAGACGGGGGATTTAATACTCCTAGCGTACCATATGTTGCATGAGGCGATGTTCGGCGTGTAGCATTAAGATGTGGATGTAATTGAGGAACAAAGTGGCAAATGGTGATCTCTCGTGAATTATTATGGGGTGGCGTTCGTTATATGTTAGGCTCGAATTAGCGAGCCGACCATTGGCACGAAGCAGACCTTTCGTGTCCAGAAATGGGTTGAGGACCAAGAGTGAGCTCTTTTTATCAATCGGCTTCGATTCTCTTAGTAGTGATATATCGCGGCTGAAATAGCGCGTTTGTGTATATGTTATTAGTGCGAAATTATGTGATCCCTTAACTTTGCTTTTGAGTTGTTCTATGAATTTGAACATATAAGCGACTACTCTGAGCGCTTTTGGAAACGAGGAAAATCGTTCAAGGATGTCGGCATCATCCAATAATGTGTGAAAGGTGGCGATTTTTCGACCTTCTGGGGCGATAATGTTGCGCATGGGGGATTGTGGCCAAGAATCAGGAGATTCTATCAACCATCGGGGGCCATTCCACCAGAGGGTGGTAGTGGCAAGGTGCAGTGGCTTGCACCCTCTTGTACCTAGATCGGCAGGATTGTCAGCACTGGCTACGTGACGCCAAGTGGCTGATCCCACTAGGTCAAGAATTTGAGACGTTCGGTTAGAAATATACGTCTTCCATGCATGTGGTGGTTTTTCCAACCAGGCTAGTACAATTTCTGAATCGGACCACATATATAGTTTGCATTTTGTCATATTTAAATGCATTTGCACCATGGCTACTAATTTTGAAAGTAGTAGTGCGCCACATAACTCAAGTCGTGGGAGACTTATAGTTTTTAAAGGTGCCACCTTTGCTTTTGCTACTAATAAGTGGCTTGTGGTCGTGGTATCACTTTGCGTGCGCACATAGATAGTAGCGCAGTATGCCTTTTCTGAGGCGTCACAAAAGCCATGTAATTCGACTTTGTGTTCGGGGGAGTAGTTTACCCATCGTGGAATTTGTATCTGAGAAATGTCATTCAGATTTTTGCGAACTGGGACCATTTTTCTAAGCGAAGAGGTTTCACTTGTTCGTCCCAGTCGGTTCCATCTAGCCATAATTCTTGTATTAAGATTTTCGCTTGGATCATAATTGGCGAAAGCCATCCTGCGGGGTCGAAAAGTTTTGCCACCGAGGATAAAATCTGTCTTTTCGTTATGGCTGATAATGCGGATATGGACTCTGTCGTGTATGAGAACTGGTCCGATATCGCGTTCCATTGGATGCCTAGCGTTTTTGTTGTACTTTCCTTTTCGAAAATAAGGAAATTAGTGTCCAACAAATTTTCTTTTGGTATATTTTTTAATATACTTGGGTGATTCGCCGTAATCTTTTTTAATGGAAACCCTGCGGATGTGAGGGCTTGGATTACTTGTGATAATGATTCGTATGCTTGTGAAAGACTGTGACTTCCAGACAGAATATCGTCTACATACGTTTGTGTTTTTAACACCTGGGTCGCCAGAGGAAATTCTGACTTGGTGTTTTCTGCCAATTCGTGGAGCGTTCGAATGGCTAAATATGGGGCACAGTTTACGCCAAAGGTAACTGTTTTTAATTTAAAGTCGCGTAAAGGACTGGTGGGGGATCTTCGGAACATAATACGTTGAAAATCTTGGTCGTCTTTATGTACGCCTATTTGCCGATACATTTTTTCAACGTCCCCATTGAATACGTATTTGTATATACGCCAGTTTAGAATAAGAAGCATTAAATCAGGTTGGAGCGTGGGTCCCGTGAAGAGGATATCGTTTAGGGAATTCCCCGAGCTAGTGGATCTTGAGGCGTTGAAAACAACTCTTACTTTAGTTGTTTTTTTTATCTGGCTTTACTACTGCATGATGTGGCAAGTAAAAGGAGTAGTATTTGCCGTTGACGATTTTCTCCCCTGGGTTTACTTCCTCCATATGATCTAAATGGAGGTATTCTTCTAACACACCATCATATTCAGATTTGAGTTCGCCTTTTTTAAGTAGGTTTCTTTCCATACTTAGAAACTGCTGAATTGCAGAGGTGCGAGAGTGACCTAAGGCGAGTGTGTTAGGAAATTGTTGTTTAAGTGGTAGTCGTACGACGTACCGACCATTTTCTGATCTAGTAGTTGTGGCTTTGTAAAAATCCTCACAATACTGATCTTCAGGGGTTGTGACTGATATGGGGGGGAGTTCTTCTAGTTCCCAAAATTTTCTCAATTGTGAATTGAGGTATTCATTTGAGACTTCCTCAACTTGAGTTGTTAATGTTGTAACTGGTTCCGCAACTAGTCCGCTTAGGACCCATCCGAAAATGGTATTTTGCGCCAGAAGTGTTTTGGTAATTTTCTCAATACCTTCGAGAATAATTTGTGGTATGAGATCGCTGCCTAATAGTAGATCTATTTGAGCGGGGGTGTTGCAGTTGGGGTCTGCTAGCTTTAGGTGTGAAACCTTTTGCCAATGTTGGCTATTTATGTGATAGCTAGGTAACATATTGGTTAATTGCGGTAAGACAATAGCTTCTGCTTGTATGCGCTTATCCGCTTTGGCGGAAAAGAGGGTAATGGGGCAGATTTTATTTGAGTTTTGAACAACTCTTCCGCCCATTCCCGTGATTTCAAAGTTGGTCAGTTTTGTTGGTAACTGTAGCCTGTTTTGTGCCCTAGACGCTATAAAGGATCGTTGTGATCCTTGGTCTATTAAGGCTCGGAGTTTAAACAGTTCTCCTCGGTGCTCGATGGAGACAACTGCTGTGGGTAAAAGTACCCTACTGTGATTTTCGCTATGTAGCGATTGGGTTTTTAACGCCTTTGAGCAGCATGGTGCTTCTTGGCAGTTTTCTGAATTTGTTGTGGCAACTAATCCTGTTGCTCGTTTAACGTTTGCATTGTTTGGGGGTGAGCTGGAAAAATTTGTTATATGTAACATAGAATGATGTCTTTTATGGCAATAAACGCAATTAAATTTGCTTTCGCAATCTTTAAGCGTATGCGCATGTGACATACAGTTGGTACATAATTTTTTCGATCTTACGAAATTGTTTCGATCGCTAACATTCATTTTTTTGAATTTTTCGCATAATTTTAATTTGTGACCTCCTCTGCACAGTTCGCATGACCTTGTTTAAGGTCTTAAAAGAGCTTAACTTTGAGAGTTTGTGCTAGGAGAAATTAAGGAATAATAATTCAAAACTTGATATTGACTTTTTAGTATAACATTATGGTTTCCTGGTCAATCTTCGGAATCACTTATTGATCCGCATAGGATGAACAACTGTGGTTCTAAAAACTATCTATACTACATAAAAACAAACAAAACCCTTTTTTGAAAGTAACAGTACCGAAAAAGACGTATTTTTCAACCTAAACTAACTGATCCGAACGTTTCGAGAACACAACGGGGTATACAACATAGAATATGGTTTTAGAACCCCGAAATGTACTTTGAGGCCGACAAAGCATAGATTTTCGAAAAAGCTAGACTGAACATTAATTCCTTAAACGAGCCGAAGCGTAGCGAAAACACTTTTCACTTATTAGAAATATAGGAAATAATTATAACCATTTCAATTAAACAGATAAAGCATCACCTCCAAACTCTGTACCTTTACATTAATTAATTGCAAATGTTGCCTACAGTTGTGAGCATTACTAAAACACACAAAATTAATTTTAGTTTGCTTTAAATAGTTTAGCAAAGACACACACCTTTCCCCTTGCCTTAAGATTTTGATAATTACTTTAACTTTTTGTACACAAACTTACCGTTATACATTGACATATGTATGTCTTCAAATATTTGTTCTTACTAATGTGTCTCAGCCACAAAATAATTATCAACTCGACATATTTGCTCAATTTCACAACTAGAACAAGTAATTCCAACAACAACAATTCTCATTAACGTCATATTCTAAGCAGACGGTTTGTATAACTTGTGCTGGGAAAACTCATTTTGAAAGTGGAAATTAGAAAACTAACTTAATGGTATGTTTGTATGTACACACGCGTACATATGTACATTTCTAAGTAGAACGAAGACATCTTAATACTTTATTACATTGGAGAAAATTCAGAGATGTATCTATGAAGAGTTGAAATATATTATATTGCTGATAGTTTCTGGCAATGTGTTCGCTTTTGTAGAAAACTAGCAACCCGCCCCGGCTTCGCACGGAAATAAAATATAAGGCCTATGTCACTCACTGAAAAAATGATTAAAATCGATCCCATAGTTTTGATTTATTCATTACTGCCCGTGGCCCGCACGCGTTACATTTGGAGTAAAACAATTCCCCTTTCTTTATACCATGAAGATTTCCTTGCTATCTTTGGAATATCTAAATTCATACCCTACACTTTTTTGCATTTTTACATATTTATTTTATTTTTACAACAACAATTAATATAGTACAGAATGTATTTATATACAACGTTCACAGCTTTCTTGTCATTAGACAATACAAACATGTTTTCTCTTGAGATAACTTTTGAAAGAGCCACATACAGTTGGCCATATTAAAAACAGTCAACGCTCAAATCTAAGCCTGCAACGTTGAAGATTTGACCCTGCGATTTATAAATGGTCATTACAAAAGATGTCTTTACCGGAAATTGTAAACGTCTTCCAGACATGACTTTATAATTTCAGTACAAAATTTACTCAGTTCTATATGTATGTATTATTAACTATGCACAAATTGCCACATTATTATGTGCCGCAGTAAAAAATATGTAAATACTTACCATTTAGAAACATAAGAAAATTACTGATGTAATATCTTCAAAAATATTCATATTAAATCAACAATGTATTTAAGGTATTTAATTGGATAAGGTTAAACGCTGTATTGATTAAAATCGCTTCGAAAATAAGCTATTAGTTGTCGTAAAAAGTAAATGACAAAAAATGTTATTGTGGGTGTAGTCGTTGGAATCGATAGCAAATTTAACGGGCTCCGAATCAATAAAAACTATTCAAAAACTGTATTTTAATTATTGAACGTGAACAGAGCGGTTTATTTCGCTGAAAAAATTTAATGTACATATAATCAGTGGTGTTGTGAAATCCAAGACAGAATTACCTAGCTGTCAGAATTGAAAACCAATTCTGATTTTAAATGGTGTCACAGAATCTGATTGGATTTTCGTCTTTTCGAACATACACAAAACCAATATTCGAATCAGCTGTTTACCAATGTGACAAATATTGTGAATGCAATTTGAATAAAATTTGAAATGAGTTCAAACACAACACCCCCGAATTACATGAAATTCAGTACGGTAATAACAACATGAATTGAAAATACATACATACATACGTCCGAAATTTAATGATGCGAGAGATTCGTACATATGTACTTACATACATGTGTACGTACCGAGTTCTTTCACCATACGATCTAATTCAACACGAATGAGGTGGGGTGAGCTTCCCACATAACTTCTAATGTTTCATTCGGTTGACAGCGAACAAACACACAAACAGTTTTTTTGGAAAAAGTGCTGCTCTTGTTTAAACAATTTTGGTTAAATAAGAAATGAATCAACTATTTTTTTTGATGCAGAACGAAAGTAAATATTTCAAAGTTTAACTTCAAGTAAGTTTCATTTTAATCGGCGGATTCTGTATTATGTATGGCTGTGTAAACAAAAAATGTATGGTTTTTTACCACATTTTGTCCGAGTGCCACGCCCCCTTTATATATTTCTTCACATTATAATGACATAAACCTTCCGCTTCAGACAATCTATCTATTAAAAAAAACCGCATCAAAATCAGTTGCTTAGTTTTCAAGATTTAAACATTTAAGGGGACATTAGGACAGAAAAAGTGACTTTGTCTTATAATATGTAGTGATATAGTAGACTTCCGCCGATAAATATACAAAAATATAATATATTCAATAAATAATAATTTCAAAAATAAATTCAATGAAAATTAAAGGAAAAATTTCAAAATGTTGCTCAAATTACACCTTGAATGTACGAGTATAGACTTTGAATAATCATACCTATAAAAAACCTTAAACAAAAAATAAAAAAATAAATAAATAAAAAATATTAAAAAAATATATAATTTTAAAATTTTTTATTTATTTTTTCTTGTTCTTTACATCTAATTTTTACTATTAATTTTTTTTGTTCTTTACAGCCACTTAAACAAAAGTTACGCATACGCCATGTCATCCTCCACACAAGTAGTTGATATAAAGTGTTCCGCCGAAGTGTGTGTGGAAACTAAATAAAGGACTAAAACTAATAAATGATAATCTATATTAGCGCAGCAAACAAATCGAACGGTTAACTGTAAAAAAAATTCATTTTCAAAAATATATTTTTCTACATTTTTTTTCTAATATTTTTTCATTTACAAAAAAAAATATTTTTTCCACGTTCACATTTTTATCCCGACAACCTCTACTTTTAAACCATTTGACAAGAATTATAGATGCGAAGAAACCAACAACAAACACTAATGCCAATCCAAGCACATGTCACAAAAGTTACGCATACGCCATGTCACCCCACACAAGTGATTCGCATAAAGACCGCCGCCAACATCTTCGAGAAAACGCAATGAAGAAATGCCAAAATAATAAATAAGCGTCTCTATTAGCGCTACAAATAAATCTAACGGTGAATTGCGAAATCAAGTGGCACGTGGAAACCTTTGATTGGTCTGTTTGCATGGCGATAGAAACTTCAAAGGCATCAAAAACTTTAAGTTAACTGCGTAATTGATATCTAATTGAAATGTTGCACATGCTGACATTCAGCCACAATTTCTTGTGTAGACTTTTACTTATAATTAGCCAAAAACTTAATTAGCAAAGCGATTTAGTTGTGCAAATAAGCTGGAAATGTAGACAGATAGGCTGAATTTGTGGCGCATTAGGTAAGAAATTGGTGATTTGGAAATTAATTTTATAATTTATTTCCGCGACAGACAATTTATTGTCTGCAATTTGTTTCCGCAACAAAGAAATGTCTGTTTGAAATTTGAGAAAATTGCAAAAAAGTTCTGAAAAAAAAGTGGAAAAATATTTTTTAGTATGAATTTTTCATTTTTGTAACCTGAACGGGGTGTGTATAAGTATTGACTTTGCAATGAAGTTTGAAACACACAGAAGGAAATGGCGGATAGACACTAAGGTGCATATATAAATTATGAGTTAATGAGTTGAGTCAGTTTAACTTTGTTCGTCTGCCTGGTAGTCTATATATATGATATCTAGTCCCTCAGTTTTTGAGTTACCGGTCTGAAATGTTGCACACATTCTTTTCTCTTAAAGAAGCTATTCATTTGTCGCAATTGCCGATATCGATTCACTATAGCATATAGCTGCCATACAAACTGACCGATCAACATTAAGATCTTGTAAAGAAAACTTTTTTATTTGACAAAATAACTTCATGAAATTTTGCACAGATGAATCGGTCTACTATAGCATGTACCTGCCATACAAACTTACCATTCAAAGTCAAGCTCTTGTATGGAAAACTTTTTTATTTAATAAGGCATGCTCACTAAATGTGCCATAGATTATTGTTTAAAGTATCGCTACAATCTCCGAAAAAATTGTTCATATCGGATCACTATAGCATGCAGCTGTCATATAAACTTACCGTTCAAAGTCAAGTTCTTGTAAGGAATTTTTCTTTATTTGACATAGTATCCTGACTAAATTTTGTATAGAATATTTTGCAAGGCAACGCTTTAATCTTCGAACATATTGTGCAGATCGGACCGCTATAACATATGGCTGACGTACATACATACCGATCAAAATCAAGATAAATAGAAACGATTAACAACAAAAAAATTTCGAATCCAAAAAAAAAAAAATTTTTTTCTACTTTCTTGTTTTTATCACGATAATCTGTACTATTAATACATTTGACAAGAATCAAGTTGCAAAGAAACCAATACCAAACGCTAATGTCAGTATAAATACATATCACAAAAGTTTCGCATACGCCATGGCACCCCACAAAAGTGATTCGGTTAAAGAGTGCCGCCAAGGTCTATGAGAAAATGCAATGAAGAAACGAAAAAGATAAAGGTACATTTATGCCCGCTTATGCTATAAAAAAAGGACCTGTTAAGGCTATTAAAGCATGGCTGAAGCTACAATATTTTTATGTCGAAAGTCACTTATTCGAAAAAGAATAGTTATTGTAGCTTTGAACCTTTTAAATATTTATTTTTTTCAGAAAATTGCGTCTTAAAAGTGAATACTGAACGTTCTCGGCGCTTTTGTGCGCATTTATGAGCATATAAAGTATGAAATTATCTCCAAAAACTCATAAAAAATATCACAATTACACTTAAAACTTATTTGTCTTGCCGCTTGATTTATTATAAAAGTAATTTAACGCATAAAAAGCATATTATTTTATGCATATCTCATAACAAGCACTTAAGCAAACATGCGACTGTTTTATATGTCTTTCAACTTTGCCACTTGTTTCTACTTGTTTTATGTATTTTGCTATTGTTTTTGGATTATTTTTTAATTTTAAATTCCCAACTGTCTTGCATATGTGCGTCGGCATAATGAATAAATTAATGCTTACGAAAGTTGTTGACACTTGTGGGAAGATTAAATCAAAATTTAATTGTTATTTTATGCCATACGCCGAGCAGCCTCCGCATGCTTGTAAATGCGCGCGCGTATACAGCACACACCAACAACAGCAACAACAACAAGAACAACAATAGAAAAAATCGCCATGAAACGTACATTGCCCCGTTTGCGCAATTCCCCGAGTAGAGTGTAGTTGGTACAATATTCTGTTTGCCCAACGGGGCGTATGAGTGACATATATTCCGCAAATTCAAGTGAAGCTGTGAGATTATCCACATGTATTCGTGTATGTGTGCTGGTTGTTGCTGCAACTGTGCAGAGATAATTTACAACGCACATTAAAATGTTATTTGCCGCCTACAGGCAGACGCTCGCTTGCACGACACATGCGACATATGATCTAGAGTGTGGCCAGTAAAAGTCGAAAGTAGCGGCATAATAAGTGAGCTAGCCGAGGTTGCAGTGACCTCATGGCTGCAGTTCGGTATAATTCGTGGCGCACAATATAGGCGCGTGCATAGCAATTATTCATAAGTTTTTTTGCGTGCACGCAAACGACATGAGAGTTTATTGCATCAGCAATATTGGTGTTTGTCCATTGGAAGTGGGCTTGCGTGTGACAATTCGGCTGTTGGTGCGAAGTTTACGTTATCTATTTCATGATTTATGGCACAAAATCTAGTAATTTATAAAATATTATAGCGATTGCTTGCTGTTGGAAAATATGGCGACTATTATGAGCGGTTCATGCATATGTGCCTCAAATAAAAATTATTGCAAAATTATAACTACAATGTGATTACTATTCGGCCCACATTTCTACATTTTCAATTTTCCACTGCTCTTTATAATAAGCGTGTTCAAGTGTCAGTACATCTTCAGTGCAATTTTATTTGCAGGTCAATGAGGGCGTGTCCTCAGCTTCGCTATTTGTTGATTTACAAGGAGAAGCTATTTTCATTTTGTGTACTTTATTCGTAATAAAAACTTACATTTACAGCTATAATTAGCAGCATACGAGATAAAATCGTACTATTATGGACCTCCGTAAGTACAGTAATAATTCCTTAATTGGTACTAGCAGTTTAAGTGTAGAATGTTAAAAATTTATACATTTGTCTTTGAGCTGTTGGTGGTGTAATCTCATTTAGAGACCTCAAATTAACATTAACCAAAGTTCAATCATTTACAAATATTGCTTATAAAAGACTAGAGTCGATGTTTTGCGCACTTTTTTCATAAATTTATTCTGATTCTATGAAGCCTGATTTAATAATGCCTTAATATAGGTCAAGTTTGTGAGAAAAATTAAATAAATATTTCTTAATGAAACGGTGCCTACATTTAGGCGCAAAATCTTATAATAATAATAATAGCAAAGCTCAAACATCTACTAATATTGCTTATGAAAAACTTGGCCCGATGCTGACTTTATTTTTCACAAATATACCTTGATTCTTTGACGCCTGATTCTATAACACCTAAATGTAGGCCACGTTTCTAAAATTAAAAAAAAGTTATGAAACGTAGCCCTTAAGCGCAATATCTTTTAATTTATATATCTTTTAAATACGAGTAAAATGTTTACTTACGTTTCCTTATTCGTTTCTATACATGTACGCGAACTAGACTAGACTCATTACTAGTGATATTTGATCTCATAGGAGGAGATTACATTAAGTGCTGCTTGACAGTCTCTAAGTATGGTTATTTCATTGTTGGAGGTTCATCTCTACGCACGAACGTATGGCAAAGACTTTTGCCTGAAAATGTTCGGAAAACTTTCTATAGGTATGGAGGGTTTGGTTTTTGGTCCTACGACTCCTGCAACGATTCCCTCTGACGGTTTCGAGCCATCAGTATACCACTTGATTATATCCTTAAGCAGTAGCTCATTCCGTTCAGCCATGCTGCCAAGTGTAACCTTGCACTTCTTGGTGAAGTTAACCCTTTTGGAAATGCTGTCCCTTGGGAGAATGGCCCTTAGTATTGTACTACTTAACTCTTTCCTCCTTCCAGCACACCATTAGTGCTTTAGTCGCCTTGACCAAAGTGAAGTCCACCAGATGTTTTCACTGCAGAGTGGAATACAGCGAAAGACCAAGATATTTGACCATTTTGGTCATCTCTACCTCTCTGCTATAGGGTATATCATGTCATACAAACTGGGCGATCAGAATCAAATGTTTTTCTATGGAAAACTTTTTGATTTTACAAGACATCTTCATGAATTTGGCATAAATCCCAGACCAAGACAACGGATATACAGGATTTGTCCGGAATGTAATAGGATTGAGTCGATTTCAAAAATTTATTGAACCATTCCTTACAATTCTTCAAAAACTTTCAAAATAGACTCCTTCTTCGTCGATGCAGCGCTGCCAGCGCATTTACAAGCATTGAGGGCGTCATGGAATGCATTTTCTGGATTAGACTTGAGAGCCGAGGTGCATCCTTCTTGTATCCCCTTTCATGGGGCTTTTCAGGCAAGGAAACCAAAACAGTCCAGGGACGACATCTGGGCTGTAGAGCGGCTGCCGAAGCGTTGGAATGCCGGCCTTGGTTAGGTAGCTGTTCACAAAAAGGCGGTGTGAACCGGAGCGTGATGTCTTGTCGGATGAGTCTCTTGAGGACTTCATGGTGGACGTTTGATGTCCTTCATCAGCGACCTCTTGACAGCCCTCCAAAAAAGCTTGGCGCCACCGAAACACACCACTTTTTGCTAAAGCAACATCTGGGTAAGCCGGCTTAAAAAAACTTGTATTGTTCAGATCGGACCACTATAGTATATAGCTGCCATATAAACTGTGCAATCAATGTGAAGGCAAAGATATATTTATACCCTTTTTATGCTGGAACCGAAATTAACGTTTTGTTTTTTGTCAAAATTGCCAATTGGGTTCAAATATAAGAAATATGAAATTTTGCACTAAAGCAATTGAAGTAGCCTCCATATCAAATATGGTATTTTTATACAACATAAAATATTTGTGTTTTCTAAAATCTTCTCAAACTTAATCCTCTTAACACTTGTCACCGAAATACATACAATTTATTGTTCAAAGCGTACAAACTCTATTTGAAGTCTGAAAAGGAAGTTCAGTCAAACTGACAGCTAATTTAGAAAACTCTCAAACGCACACATGCACACACACCTACGCACATACTTGTGTCAATCATTTGATGAATCATGTGGATTGTAACCCCAAGTAATTTCCAATGTAAAATGAAATTAAACCATTTCAGATACGCATCGAAGCTTACCGGAATATAAATATGGTACATAAAAATTCTTGCGAAACTCAAATATGCATGAAATCACACTTAAAGCCGTCTGCAGGTATTACCCGGAAGTAAATGTTCACAGACAAAGGCACGTGCAACGGCTCACCGACTAATTGAAATCACATATACCCACTTCCAGTGAAAGAGCTAGCTTTGAAATCGAACATTTGCCGTTACCAACGCTGCTCAATTCAAAAAAAAAGGAAAATATAGTAAAAATGAAAGGGAAACGTGGCAACCCCGCTGGCAGCAATGGAAATGCAATTAACATTTTTCAGCGGTAATTGAATTTCCAACGCGCCATTACCATTACCATTAACATTACCAGTTGCAAAGGAATTGCTGACAAAACAAACCTGCAAGCCGATGTCAGCATTATTTTATTGCATTTCGAGCGTCTACGTCCTTTGCAGGCCACTTTCGTGCGTGCTCGTGTGCCCTCGCAAGTATGTGTAAGTGAGTGAGTACGTGTATTTGTGTTGGTCTGCCTATGCACTTTGTATGCGCGCATGTTTGTGTCGATGGTAAGATAATTAAAAATTGAAAAACGCCAAAGCACTTTATAACTCAAGTCACATTCACACCAATAAACACACACACATACACTCAAATATATTATATATCGTACGAGTATATTCCCAAAGTGCTTAGGCGGATCATGGCGTCTTAAACACGCTCACACACTGACAGTTACAGTAAATTAGAGATCCTTTATACTCCTGCATTTGGCTCTGCAGCGTATCTTCCAATGCCCAAGACTTCGCTGCTATTTTATTGCCAGCACGACCTTACTCTCTCTGTCTTCAGCTGAAACTCGCTGAAAGTTAATTGAAAGAAGTTGAAAAAATTGCTGGGCCACGTAATGCTTAGCTAAGGTGGCGTAAGTGTGGGAAGAATTTTCTAAAAGTGAAGTGTTAATGCAAATATTTATGAAGAGTTAGTGTGAAGGAGTACTTTTGATTTTCTTGCCAATGAAAAGGTTCGCTGAAGAAAAAAAATTATTAAAAAAAATCGATGAGATGGATGGCTCGATTAAGAAAAAAAGAAAGAAGAGAAAATTCTTAAACGAAAATAGGTTTCTGGGACTAGAAAATTTCTTAAATGTAAGGCTATATTTATAATTTTCTTAAGAATACACAGCAATATAAAGCAAAACAAGAAAAAACGTTAATTTCGGCTGCACCAAAGCACAGGTGCATTTCTTTTAGTAACTATGTGTGTGTTATATGGAAGCAATATGATATAGTAATCCGATCTGAACAATTTTTTCGGAGTAATCCATGTCAAATTTCGTGCAGATACTACAACAAATGCGAAAGTTTTCCATACAAGCCCTTGAGCCGATCGTTCGGTTTGTACGGCAGCTATATGCTATAGTAAGCCGATCTGAACAATTTCTTCGGAGATTACATTGTTGCCCTAGAAAATAACCTGTGCCAAATTTTGTGAAGATACATTGTCAAATGCAAAAGTTTTCCATACAAGAACTTTTTTCCGATCGTTCAGTTTGTATGGCAGCTATATGCTATAGTGAACCGATCTGAACAATTTCTTGGAAGATTAAATTTTTGCCGTAGGAAATAATGTGTACCAAATTTCGTGAATATATCTTGTCAAATGCAAAAGTTTTCCGTACAAGCCCTTGATTCCGATCGTTCAGTTCGTATGGCAGCTATATGTTATAGTGGTCCGATATCGGCAGTTCCGACAAATGAGCAGCTCCTTGAAGAGAAAATGATGTTTGCAAAATTTCAAAACGATATCTTAAAAACTGAAGGACTAGTTCGTATATATACAGACAGACGGACATGGCTAAATCGACTCAGCTCAACATACTGATCATTTATATATATACTTTATAGGGTCTCCGACGCTTCCTTCTGGGTGTTAAAAACTGCGTGACGAACTTAATATACCTTTTTCTGGGTATAATAAAATACCCTCCACCGCCGTAGTTATTACGACTTGATCCGTGGATAAAACAATATCTTCTAGAAGGTATTGTCCATATAATATGTCTACGGTCGAAAAAAAAAATAAATTTCACCCAAATTTTGACCGTTTTTGGCCTGCAAAAATTAATTTTTTGATCCGATTTGAAGAACTATATACAGATTATGCATGATAATGATAACATTTGTCTATGAGTAAACACTCAAGAAAATTCGAAAAATTATGTTTCGAGAAAAAACATTTATAAGGATAAGTTGATGGAGCTGATATAACTGAACCTCATTCAAAATTTTAGTATGTTTGTAAAGGACAATCAAAGTATGCAAACAAAAATAAAATAAAAATCATTTTTCATAATTTTACACTAGCTGTGCACCGTAAGTGGATTTAAGTACGAGGACAATTGTCCTCTAGGGTGGCTCAAAAAAATTAATTTTTTTTTTTGCGTGGTACTTTGAAAAATAGGTTCCTACACACCTCTAAGAAAGTCTCTCCAAGTATGAGCTATTAATTGTAACGACAAAGTTCTCCGCTTAACGATTCTCTATTTTTTCTAGTTGTTTTATAGAAAAGTTACTGCTCTACAAAAATTGCCTCCTAAGGCATTAGAAAGGAGGACAAACAAAAAAGAAACGATTTTTTCGGCCTGGGATTGTTTTCAACGAGTCTTCGAGCGGTCATAACTGTAGTGGCCGCCAAAGTTGTATAGCCCAAGCAGAGTATATAAAAAACATCAACCATCAGCTTAAGCTGAGTTCAATATAACAAATACTTATTATAGTGTAGAGCAAGCGTCTTGAGTAATGTACCAACATTTTTTCATACTGACGCTTTTCCTTTTGATGGCATTCGTTTGCGCGTTTTGCATCAAATTATTCGACAAATATCCTTGAACGTCTAAAAAGTTTTATGGAAAGCTTTTTTCGCGTCAAAGATGCCTCATTAAACCAAAGATTTCGGCAGGATTCAAGTTTGTTCGAGGATTTTAACTTCCGGTGCTCCAAGTGGTTGCCCACTCATTTGGCTACTCCTGCCATCATATTAGAGCAAAGTGAAACATATTGAATTTTTTGCAGAAAAAAATATTTGTATTACTAGTAAATCCTCTTCAAAAGTAGTTACATGGTTTAGGCTATATAACAGACTAACCGTCCAAATTCGCAGAATATTACGGTTATGTTCATGATTGATTGATTGGAAAAAGAAGCCAGATCCCAGGCGAACGCATTTAGACCATTATGAGACCCAATGTGCTCCTGGATGGGAACGAAATTCAATCATATCCGCCAATTCACTGGATTTGCCAAAAACCGAATTTTTCTTATCCAAACTCCCCAATGAATCTTAAGTTAAGCACTGAAAGCTGTGGCTATATCCTGTCTCTGATGGCTAAATGCTGTACTTTCGCAAAGATAATGTTTCAGCGCTTCTTCAGCGCATGTTCTACGTTCCCGGGAAACCACTTTTTTTGGTGAAAGTGAGATCTTTAGAGTAGATGCCCTGTGATGACCCCTCCAATACTCCTAAGTAGCCTTTTACCTATAAATTAAACCTTTTTGATCTGTCTCCAACAACACCAACCCAAGATAGCTTTGTGGATCTGCTGTAAGCGTTCCAAAACTTTAAGCTTTCCTCTAGAGTTAAGTTCTATAAACAATTATTAAATGGCGCACGCGTCTATAGCCGAGTTAACAAAAGCGCGCCAGTCGTTTCTTCTTTTCGTTACGTGCCGCCAATTGGATATTCCAAGCGAAGCCAGGTCCTTCTCCACTTGGTCCTTCAACGAAGTGGAGATCTTCCTCTTCCTCTGCTTCTCCCGGCGGGTACTCCGTCGAATACTTTAAGAGCTGGAGTGTTTTCGTCCATCCGGACAACATGACCTAGCCAGCGTAGCCGCTGTCTTTCAATTCGCTGAACTATGCCAATATCGTCGTATATCTCGTACAGCTCATCGTTACATCTTTTAACTCAAGTTGATTTGAACTGAATTGCCTCTAGCTATTGCCTTATTACATAACCTATCTCAGTGAGATTTAGTATAAGCTTTACTGAAGGCCTTACCATAATTTTCGCCTAAGAGCAGAAGTCCACTTGCTAACAATTTCGGACTGAAGGACAGAATTATAGTAATTTGGTTTGAAGCTTCTTTCTGCATATGGATTACTACAGATGAAAGTCGCTACTACTACTATTTCACCCGTTGATTCATTAGTGAACAGATTTCACCGTTGGAATTGTCGATCACAGAACGATTGATCCACTTTTCTTGGAATTAAAAAAAAAACGAAATTTCCCGCAAATGTCGAGAACTCGGCTCAAAAAGTGACATGTTCAGTTGACAATACGAGGGCTGCTATATATATTTCTGGCCTAATAATGAAAATAGGAATACTTATCAACGAACATTTTTTTTTTTTCGTTGGATTTGGCTCGTCTTGGAAGACTCACACGGTCGATTGCTGTTTTGTTTCGAGCTCATACGCATAGATCCATGATTCGTCACCTGTGACGATCTTATAAACGTCTTTTGAAGCACCGCGATCGTATTTTTTCAGCATTTCTTTACACCAATCCACACGATACTTTTTTTTTTGACTACTGTCAAAGCCTGAAGAAATGTCTATGAGTTCTCGTGCCGCATTCGTCGAGATCAGTTCATTCAAATCTAAAAAATTATTCAAATTAATTTAATGAAATAAATTTCTAATGGTAACTCTATGAGTTAAATTAAAAAAAGGGGGCAGTTGGGACAACATATTTCATAATCATCCAAGTATCTTTTAAGAATGTTTTGAAAAAAAGCTTTTTCATACCAGTTAAGCTTTCATGCCGATCTTCAAACTCAGACTGAAGGCAAACAGTAGCATTTAGTTCGAGGTTCAGTCATCAGCGCTTGAAAAAACTTAAAATACGAATAGCCTTCGGTCAGCGAATCAATAAAATTTTCTCTCCACTAATGCCGCATCTAAGCTACAACTGAAAATGCTTTAACAAAACTGTAAGCGTCTATTAAATACTGTTAATAATAAACATCCAGCACGGCTTATGCAACGCTGGGTACAAAAAACTTGCATTTTCAATACGTTGTCATCGAAATTGACATGAATGAGTTTTATAATCACATATCAAAATGAGTAGACAAGCAAATGCCTGTCTGAGGGCTGCGCAAGCTGACAGACTGTCAGCGACGTTACCTGTCAAATTTTGCAGAAAAATTATATATGGATTTCTTATTAGCGATGTAATTACAGAAAATAGATATAAATAAGGTTATATCTAGATATGTATGTGTGTTGAAATATGAATCTGTATATTAGCAGTATATTTAAATATGTAAGTTGTCACATATCTCTAGATAATACAGAAACAAGGCATTTTCATTAATTATACATTCAGTTGCAGGCCAAATAATTATCTTTTTATTGATACAGGCATATATTGATACATTGTTACATACACACTCATACATACATTTATATACATACAAACACATATTATATTTCAACTCATAAGGTTCAAGGAAAAAATTGTTTCGCTTGTGCAGCTGTGGTCTTGCCAAGCGCCGCTTTCACTTTGATCTCATTGTCGGTATTGACAATGAACGAACAACAACAAGATGGCGTCATTAATACAGCAATCACTCGCTCGATTCCATCTGCACTTGCTGCAAGTAATTGGTGCTGTTGCTTAGTAAACAATTGCAAGCCTTGCCACATTTTTTTCACTTTGGCATATTCATTGCACATACGTACATATTTACATATGCGTGTGTGTGTGCGTATTAGCATAGTCTAGACAGCGCTGGTTTTCATTTACATTTTTTAGCAAATTATTTTTTGCGTTGCCTTTGCTTTGCATTCTTTTAATTTTCTTAAATTTCTCCGTCTGCATGCGTGTGCATTTAAATATCAAAGAGAGAAATTCTAAAAAATCTCTTCTTTTTTTCTTGTGCTCCTGTAGTTCACTTCGTTGAGCCTGAACCCCACATTGTTAAGATGCACAAAGAGCATTTTTGACAAAATCTTTCATATGGTTGAGCTGGTTTCGCTTTGAAGAATGAATAGTCAATAATAAAGAAGTAAGTATTCCCGGTAGATTTTCGACTGCGATTCCTACATTACGCCCAAGTTACATTTTTGTTCTCAATTCTCTTTAATATACCTTCTAAGCCAAAAGGAGTAGAACATTATCCGGCTGCTAACCATAGAAGTCTAGATTCGAGACGTAGTCCTAGTCCCCTAGTAGAATCTCGACTGCAATTCCGTTATTCATTCCAGGTTACAATAACCATATACATATGTCTGGATTCGAGTCCTAGTCACTGGAATCAAGGTAATGTCCACAGTTTCTAGAAACACTCAGTGCAAAAAGAAACTTCTATCATTCCCATAACAGTCGGGTCTACGTAAACTCAACGGACCCGGATTTTTTATCCGGCTAAAGGCTGTCAACTCGGCGTAAGCCTACCGCTACAACAACAACAGAAATCGCTACTTACTTTCATAAAGTACAATTTAACACTTGTTGCTGGGTTGGTATAATATAGCAAGCTGCTTCTTGGTTCGCCGAACCAGGTCAATGTCGGCACCGGAATGCGACTAAAAGAGTAAAAGCTTCAGTGAAGCCACTCCAACATGCTAGCTTTAAGGAAGAAGCAAGCGGTTCGTTATATAAATATGTTCAAAGTGTCATACTACTTTTCCAACATGGTTGTGCGCTGGGTTTTGCATCCGCCACGGAGAAATCACCCCAAATGAAAAGATATCGCAACTAACTGTACATAAGTTCATGACAACTAAACTATTCGATCTTTGAAACTTGTTATTTTATTAATCAATAGTTAGTTTTGGTCTACTCCAACCCGAAAATTGCTATCAAACTCAGAGCATCTGGATTCCTAAAAGAACAAGTGTCTGATCACTCGGAAAACCTCACACTCTTTGACTTCATACCGGATCACTTAAATCATGGAGTCGCAAAACCGAACTCTGGGACTCCTTCTCTGCCCATATACAGGCGAGGCAGTTGTGGGTGCAAAGAAATCGTTGGAGGAGTGGTCAGTGAGCTACTTTATGAATGAGCCAAGCTTAGGAAAGGAAGGAAGGTTGGTAGAGGAGTTTACTGTCAGGAGCTTTCTATCAATTTCAGTTTCAGACTTCCTAACTATTGCAGTGTTTTCCAAGCCGAGGTTAAGGTAGCAGTAGATTAACTGCTCCCAAGCTCAGCGTCCTTCGGAGAAGTGATCATCCACTCAGATAGCAGAACGGCTATAGTAGCATTGAACCCATAAACAATCTGTTCAGAGCCCGTCATGGAGTGCCTAACCTCGCTATCAATAACTTCGAGTGTCTTTGTCATAAGACTAGTATGGGTACCAGGTACAGCGTAATCGCAGGAAATTGCAAATCTGATGAGTTAGCAAGGAAATGTAACTTAGAACCGCTTTTGGTAGAATGGCAGCGGGTCGGTGCTTCCGTTTTTTCTTGTGTTCTGCTACTAGATAGCTGGTTTTGTCGGAAGCTTGGCCTAAGATCGATTGCAAGACATCCAGTGATCTTTTTGCCCTGAGTAAGATTAGCCTCTCTTTAGTTATAAGGCTTTTAACAGGCCATTTCCCTATGGATGTCTATGCTGTAAGGTTGGAAATCCTACCAGACGCCATCAGCAGAAGCTGTATGTAAGGAAATGAGGTGGAGGCATTTCCTTCTTAAAGATTTAAAAACTTGGCAGCGCATTCCTTAAGATATCCTACCGAACTGAGTTCTTCTTTTTTATGGCTTCACAAGGGAACCTACGAGAACGGAGGTCAATTTGAAATTGACTTTTATTACATTTTCTCAACTATCTTATACATATAGACTTTAAGAATATTTCAGAAAACAGGAAAAGCAAATTTATGGCAAAAATCATTCTAACCTAATATAAATAATTTCGTAATCAACCTTGACTCAATCGTTACATGTTTAGTCTTTGTAACCCATCGCAAGCTCTAACACTATTTACTTGCATAAAATCTTGTTTGCAAATACTTCGCTTAAAGCCGAACCCGCATATATGTATACACCTTCAAGCTGTCATTCACAAGCGCACTGACTGCAACAAATCAAGCCAATTACCTTATGCTGTTACATCACATGATCTAACGCTAGTTATATAGTACTGTTATTCGCATGAATGAGCAACAATTTTCTGTGCACGTGTGCGCAGTCGGTTGCAGTACAGTACCGTTATGATGGCTAAAATATTTACTACTTCAAACTCACTGACTCTTCACTTTGGTCAATCGACTGGTTAATGGATTTGGATTGAATTCTTACGAAACTAGTTACTCAGCAGTTTTGAGAATTTTGCAAGTAAAAGTGGTAATAGTAACTGGTTATATTTCATTTAAAGTAGTAAACTTAACTTAAAACGCTATGTTAAGGAAAGGGGTGAGTAATTTATGGTAATCGGTTATGCTTTTTAGGTATGAATCGGTTAGGCATTACTGAATCTTGAATTGAAGTAACATATATTTATTGAAATGCGCAGTGTTTTAAGCCTAAATTGTAATCAAAGTTTAGATGGACGGCATGTATTTTGCGAATTCTTCTTTCCAGAGCAGTAAACTAATTATTGAGATCTTGGTTGAAAATATACTAAACCTTATCTGAACAAAGATGAAGTTTGCGAATGTGAACACAGACCCTAAACCTGTATAATTAGTCAACTAATATAAATATTAACACAGATGAAAAATGGTTACTGTCCTTTTTTGAACAGAGCAGCCATTTACGAAGACCTGCGCTCCCAAAAGTAGGCAACATTTTATTTATTTTCATTCCGAAGCTTGGAACATCCTGTAGAAACGTCGGAGACCGGGCTTTACTCCAGGAAAATCAACCATTACGGACTGATATGTAAAGTTTAGACGTGTTGAAATGAGCACCGAAGACGATGAACACAGTTGACGCCCAAAATAAGTTGTAACCGACGAAAAAGCTATCAACTGAACGTGCTGGTCATATTATTCACAAATGTTATGGTAGGAGAAAGTTCTGTGTAAAATGGGAACTACGCGAGCTCACTTTTGACCAAACACAACGGCGAGTTCATGATTCGGAGCAGAGTTTGAAGACGTACAAGCACAGTAAAACCGAGTTTTTGCATTTCTATGTGACAATGGATAAATTATGGCTTGATCATTTCACACCAAAGTCCAACCGACAGTCATCGGAGTGGGCTGTGGAAGATGAACCCGCTCCAAGGTTTAGTAAAACGTAACAGTTATCTGACAAGGTTATGGCATCTGTATTTTGTGATGCGCATGGAATACTTTTTTATGATTACCTTGAAAAAGAGGACACCATCAACAGCGATTATAACATAGCGTTATTGGGCTATTTGAAGGGAAAACCGTCGAAAAACGGCCGCGTTTGATGAAAAGGAAGTGCTATTTCACTAAGACAATGCACTGTGTCACAAGTTATTGAAAACGATGGCGAAACTCCATGAATTGGTCTTCGAATTGCTTCCGCATCCATCGTATTCCTCAGGTTTGGGCCCTATCGACTATTTCTTGTTCTCAGATCTTTCTTCGAGGAATTTTTCGTCGAATGAAGAGGTGATCGCCGAAGATGAGGCCCATTTTGAAGCTAAGGTCAAAACGTACTACAAAAATGGTATCGATAAGTTAGACGGTCGCTATAATCAGCGTAACAACCCTGAAAGGAACTATATTGAGTAAAAAAACTAATTTTACCAAAAAAATGTGTTATGCTATGCTAGGTTGTGGACTTTTCAATTGGCCTGTGATAAATAGTCAGGTTGGCAAGCTAGGTCCTTTAAACCATTTTCGTCTGTTGAGATGTAGATCTGAAATTTTGCTCAAAACTTTTTCTCCCTAAGAAGATACTCATTTTCGTATCGGACCACTATATCATATAGTCAGTGGCGGATTCAGAGGGGGGATATTTCAAACGCTGACAAAAAGCTGAGGAACATTTTCGATTCCATTTATTCAGACACGAAAAAAATGACGGCAGAACTGAAAGTTGACGAAGAAAAACCAAGAATCTGCGGCGGTCAAACAAAATGCAAAAATTTCTGCGTGAAAACTTGCGAAGAATACCACAGGGTATCAGCGTGCATTCCTATATTGGACACAATCGGCAAAGATTAGAAGACCCGCTTTTCTAGAGAATTATTGGATGGATTTCAACTGAGTTTGCTGCTTCCAGCAAAAGTATGTACCTCGAAAACCAAAGATATGACATGTTAGATCCTAAGGACTTTCGGATAATAGCAACATCATGCCACGATTGAGCAGTGCCAATGAAGGCAAAGGCAAAATTCAAAAGACAACAACAAATAACTGCACACTTCCTGTGACAAAAGCGAGCTCTGAAGAAAAAGAAAGACATTTCGTCGCATGAAAACGTGGCTAAGAACGACATGCTTCAAGATGACATTGAAGTCACTGCAGAAGAAGTTCTATTCTATTAAACTGTATAAAGACTATTATATTTAATATAATAATATTCATGTTTTAAGTAAATGATGAATCGTTGCAACCGAAGTTAACATGTTTTCTTGTTTTAAGAAGTGGACTTCAAGGAAGCTGCTACCATCAAGGAGTTCATCAAGGACTCCAGCAAGTTTGTTGTATGCTCTAGCTGTTGGTGCTGGCGCTGCTGCCGAAAAGAAGGAAGAAACCAAAAAGGAGGAGTCGGAGTCCGAGGAAGACGACGACATGGGTTTCGGTCTCTTCGACTAAACAACTCAACACTAAAGTTGATAAAAAAGTAACAAAATAACAAAAGAGCTTGCTAATCTCTTGCATCGAAAATGCATAAAGATTAAAAATATTATTTTCAATAAAGAAAATAAATGTAAACTTCGAAATATTTCAAATTTTCTAGAAACTACTACATGTTTCGCTTAATGCCTGCCCATATAATTTTATCCGCAAAGTGAACTGTACGCAATTTAAGCTGCTTAAAACGAAACAAATGCAACTTAAATTATAAAATGAGAGAACAAAATCTGCAGAAAATTCAAGAACAAAGCAAACCAAATTTCTTACATGTCAAACACCTTGCAATAACACCACCAAAAACACAGACCCGCACCACCGAAGTCGGATAGACATTCAGCCATGGTTGGCGTTGATAGTTGATCGACATGGAATAATTTGACACCCGCAGCGTGCGGCGAGGCAACATCCTCTTACGAATGGCTGTGCAGGCGGCTGCATGCACTCACAAGCATAAACTCACGCCAGCTTCACAGAGGTAGTTACCTGGAGGGAGCGTAATTCGTGGGAGTATGAAACGCAAAACATGTCTACTGTGTATAATGAAAATATATGTATGTGGGACGCTGGGAGCTGAAATGACGCCACCCTCATTTCGTTGCATTCGGAATATATTCAGGTCTTGCCTTTTTACAATTGCTTATAAGTGCCACCCAGCAGAGGAGTACTTTTGCACTTTGGTACAGTATGAATTTAAAATTTGGAAAATTCGTAAATTACTATAACCGAAATTATGTGCCTCATTTTGCTGGCTTTTTTCTGTGTATGCACACCCGAAGCCAACCGAAATTCAATTTACCGCCTGGCGGGAGTTATGGTAGAAACTTTGCTACACCAACATATTTGAGTGTAAATTTTTGATAGTGAATAAATTGTGTTCAACAAGCACACATAACTACTATTTATGGTATTCATATGAAGGCAGTTGTAACGGTAAAAATGTGTAAATTTTTATTTTATTTTTTCTCAAACAGAAATGACAGTTTTATTTGGGGGTGTAGTATAATTTTTTCTGGGAATTAACATATGTATATCAGAAAACATAATGGGAGGATGGAGTCATGTGTAGATGTTCACGCAAATGAGTAAAGTCCTGTGACTTTACTACTTACTACTACTTAGCTAGCCATAAATCAGAAGGCTACTTAGGAGTAGCCATAAATCATTCCTTTACATATGGCTCAAGAAGCTCGCGATTTCCGGTCCTAGCCCAAAAATCCTCTGGGTAGCCAAAAAACATCCATTTCAAGGCGAGCTAAACTAAGAAGGGGAACCACCCCTCCACAGGGTTGTGCGATGGGTTTCGGACCCACCACGTAAAAAATTTTACCAATTAAAAGGAAACTACGGCCTTTTGATGCTGATTTGCGCCCATGCCCCGACGGAAGAGAAGGACGATGTGATCAAAGATGCCTTTTATGAGTGCTTGGAGCGCACTTATGAGAGATGCCCCCGCCACGATATCAAAATCGTGCTTCGCAACTTTAACGCCAAAGTGGGCAAAGAAGGCATCTTTAGCACAACCGTCGGTAAATTCAAACTCCATGATGAAATATCAGCAAATGGGTTAAGGCTAATCATCGAAATATGGTTATCTTTAGTACTGGTTTCCACCATAGAAACATTCATCAAGCTTCCTGGCTGTCTCCGAATCGAAAAGCGACCAGCCAGATCGATCATATTATGATCACTCGTCAACAAATCGGTATTAGGGAACTTTGGCACGGTATATCAAGCGCCTTACTTACAGCTGCAACCGAAACCATTGGTTTTCGGAAAATGCAAACGAACAGTTGGTACGACGAGGAGTGCCGTGCAGCGGAGAGAAAACAGACTGCCTACCTCGTAACTTTACGATCGGGATAGATACCGGGAGCGAGATGCATTTGCAGATCGAGTAACCGATGCCCAGATTATACTAAAATTCTGAAGGGAACACTTCTCCAGCCTGCTGAATGGCAGTGAAAGCATAACACTAGGAGATGGCGAACCTTATTTCCAAATCGATGCGCCAAATTTTAGAAAAAACCCATAGAAAGAGAATCGACACACACCATCTCTTCGTCGATTTCAAAGCTGCCTTTGACAGCCTTTATGCTGTGATGTCTGAATTTGGTGTCCCCGCAAAACTAATACGGTTGTGTAAGCTAACGTTGAGCAATACTAAAAGATCCGTCAGAATCGCAAAGGACTTCTGCGAGCCGTTCGATACCAAACGATGTTTCAGACAAGTCGAAGTTGTAGATAATTTCGTCTATCTTGAAACCAGTATTAACAGCAACAACAATGTCAGCCTCGAAATCCAACGCAGAATAACTCTTGCCAACAGGTGCTACTTCAAACTGAGTAGGCAATTGAGAAGTAAAGTCCTCTCTCGACGAACAAAAACCAAACTCTATAAGTCACTCATTATTCCCGTCCTGCTATATGGTGCAGAGGCATGGATGATGACAACATCTGATGAGTCGACGTTACGAGTTTTCGAGAGAAAGCTTCTGGGGAAGATTTATGGTCCGCTGCGAGTTGGCCATTGCTGACTTCGTCATGTCCGTATGGACGAAAACACTCCAGCTCTGAAAGTATTCGACGGAATACCCGCCGGTGGAAGCAGAGAAAAGGAAGATCTCCACTACGTTCTTGAGTTATAAATGGTGTAACTAACAACAACTTTCTTTTATATATATATAGATTTTTGTCTAAAAGATGGTTGAATGATTACGTACAATATGTCGTTAAGTTCAAGATGTCAGGGCTATCGTTCCTTGCATTACAGACTATAGCTATTAATTTGTGATAGTTTTATAGACAATATTATGGTCTTCTGAGCTAAAAAATGTAACCAAAAATATTACCAAAACATCGTTTACATAAACAAAGTTATTAAAAAAATAATGATCTTTAATGATACGTTTAAAAAATATTTACCAACATATAAATAAAGCTACTTGAATTCATTAAACAAAACATTTAAAAAGAATTCATAAAAATATTTCACTTTTTGTAGCAATAATTGAACTGTCAAGAGGCATTTAAAGCAAAAAACAAAAAAACAAAGAAAATACACAAATTGTTGAATGCCATAAAAATACTTAAAATTCATAGCGATAAAAACAAGGTAGTTGAGTACATACCTACATCCATAGGTATTTACGGTAACTCTGTGATGTGCTGCCACTTTGCATTTATGCAAAATAGTGCAAAAGAATAACAGAGATAAATTGGAATTTCATCAGCTCGTCGGCTGTGAATATTAAACTGATTGCCAACAGACTAAACGTTATTTAATAGACAGTTTCAATATTTCGAATTTTAAATTAAATTTGTTTAATTAATATTTAAACACTTGCAACATGTTGCTACAGAGTATAATAGTTTTGTTCAATTAAGGGTTGTATGTATTACCTAAAATTAAGCGAGATAGATATAAGATTATGAATGCATAAATAAATTTTTCAGATCCATTAAAAACTGTTCAAGCCTTTAGGTACCGATCCTCTGGACACCAGTGTCTATAGTTGACTTTATTCCGAAAATATTGGTCAATGTGTTTTTATTAATTGAAATTCAGTGAGAAATATCTCTTGATAGAAATGGGGTTTTCAATAGAAACGCTACAAAATTAGATCGATAGGGACAGCAAACGACGCCACATTTTTCCCGTTCTCTTTACATTCCTGTTAAGTAAGGTTTGCCACTTCATAATGGAAAGATATGCGATTCAACACCGAGTCAAAATTATTAAAATTTACTATCGAAATTCGGAGTCATTAGCCTCAACTTTAAGAGCGCTACGTCCAATTTATGGTCCTCACAGGCGGTTTATGGGCCGGCGGAATCATTGGGCCGTACTTCTTCACGAATTGAATGATAAGACCAACAGGACGGCGCCAAAGGCCACACAGCGAATATTACAATCGATTTACTGAAAACCAAGTTTAATGAACGTATTATCTCACGAAATGGCCCAGTCAATTGTCCGTCGCGGAAGTGCAATTTGACACCGTTAAACTATTTCCTGTAGGACTAAGTCAAATTTATGGTCTATGCCAACTAGCCAGCGACAATTGATGAACTTCCTATCCAAAGTGAAATTGCAGCGATGTCGGTCGATTTATGCTTGAAACCCGTCAAAAATTTGGTTCAGCGTCTGGGCTTCTGCAAGCGTTCCCGTGGTGGTCATGCAAAAGCAATCGAGTTCCATATATAATGCCATCGAATGTACTTTTAAAGAATTAAAGAATTTCATTGATATCATTTTTATTGAAACCCCCGTTAGTATATCTGTTTGCTACAAATGGGTTGAATCCCGGAGCGCCCATATAAATAATATAAAGATTTTCGAACTTCTGACTTTATACCGTATATATCGGCCAATATTTGAGTTATCTTAATAAAATTGTGAGTGTTTTTTTCTTATAACGGTGCATATTTGTGCTTCGAAAGAATAAAATCGGGTGAAAAGTCGCCATAGACCCCATATAACTAACAAGCCTTATGTACTTGAGGGTACTTCCCCGGCTTAATCAGTCCTTACAAGTTGCAAAAGCGTGAAATATTCGGTTATACCCGAACTTGGCGCTTCCTTACTTGTTTTTTATCAATTTTTTTTGTATTTTTTTTTTTAATATTTAATATACATATGTGTTTTTATAAATTCTTTTTGTGAAACTCCCACATTAATGGAGACGTGAGGACTTTTGGAATTTTTCAATAATTCCTGTGTAATTTCCACAGGAAAAGTGGAAAAAACAAGTTACTGAAACAAACACGAATATTGTAGAAGACAATTTCATTAAGCTGTAATAAAAAATATGAAAGTTGTCAATTTAAAAATTTAAAATCAAAAAAAATATTTTTTATTTTAGAAGCGATGAATGAAATGTGTAACAATATGAGAATCCAACTAAAGAGGGCGAAAATAAATTTGAAGTTATATTTAATAAATATAAATTTTTTAAAAGTGTTGCCACCTGTTTAAGAAATTAGTATAAAATAACATATATATATAATGAACGCATCATTACGTCATATATAACATAATCAATCAGAAGG
Organism: Bactrocera dorsalis; assembly: GCF_023373825.1. Classification (NCBI taxonomy): domain Eukaryota; kingdom Metazoa; phylum Arthropoda; class Insecta; order Diptera; family Tephritidae; genus Bactrocera; species Bactrocera dorsalis. Next base: position 61,291,928 of record NC_064306.1, on the reverse strand, counting down.
TTTGAACCTTAAAATATTTTAGTAGAATTGCCATCACTTGCCATTTTCTATCAGTTATATAAATATCGAAACTCTGGTACCAACTACGATAATTGCGCTTCAAAGAAAAAAGTTATTCAATTCGTGCATGTATTTAAAATCAATTTAGTATTAACTTATACACTTTTTAATAACTCAAGTACCGAGGACGAAACTACCCGTCAACCCGTCAAAATATTACTCATACGACACGGGGCACTTTTAATTAAAATTACAGGTAAGCGTTTAAACAACACGTTGTAGCGTAAAAACAACAAACAACTTATGGACAAAAATTCGTTTAACTGCGCCAAATTCCGCGAAGAGCGCAACATGCTAAGAAAAACAACTGCCACAAAGCAAAATAGGTCAAAGCGCTAAAATATTACACTTAACTACCTTTGAAATATTTAATAAAAGTTTTAAAATTAAAAAGTTACAACAAAAAAATCTTTTTAACGAAAATTAAAGGTTCACATTAATCGTGCTTGTTAGACTTATGATTTTAGCATAGCAATTTCGTTAAACGCCTGCGCTGCCTAGCGACCGCCTACCAGATTATTAGCACCTGTGTTGCACGCATCAATCAACTGGCAGACAAGCGGTGTTGAAAAGTCTTAACTACGTTTGACAGACGATGTAATTATTCAGAAATGAGGCCAAAATTGTCTAGCGTATTTGTGAGCTAATTTTTTCATTGGGTTTGAAGAATGGGAATATATCAATTTACAGTTACTTAGGTATAACAACATTAGTAAAATAATTAGGTATAAGAATCCTTCGAAATCTCTAGTGGCAAGAAAACTCACCGCTTTAACTCTCTTGTAGTAGTTGGATTTAGTTTGAAGTCATCTAAGTGGTAATTTAAACTGTTCCTTAAACTAGGTATCGTTTCAGTTTTTATTTTTTTTTAGTTGGCAACACTTCTCAAAATATGTTTTCGTTAGTAAAATTTTTTATACTTCTTTTGTTTGAGTCACATTTTCTAAGATATTAGTTAGCTCAACAATTTTATAGAATCTAAAATTTGAAGCAGTTGGCAACACTTTTCAAAATATAGTTTCTTTAGTGAAATTTGCTAAACTTCTTTTGTTTGAGTTACATTTTTTAAGATTTTATACATATATCTCAATACTAACAAGTTTATCAACCTTAAAATTTTAAGCAGTTGGCAACACTTTGAAAAATATAATTTCTTCAGTAAAATTAATTAAACTTTTTTGTTTGAGTTACATTTTTTAAGACTTTATTTATCTCAACAATTTTATAAAACTTAAAGTTTTTAACAGTTGGCAACACTTTTCGAATTATATTTTCTTCAGCAAAATTTCTTATACTTCCTTTGCTTGAGTCGAATTTTCTACGAATTTATTTATCTGAACAAATTTATAAAACTTTAAGTTTTAAGCAGTTGGCAACACTTTTCAAAATATATTTTCTTCAGTAAAATTTGTTAAACTTATTTTGTTTGAGTCACCTTTTCTAAGATTTTATTTATCTCTATAATTTTATAAAACTTAAAATTTTGAGCAGTTGGCAACACTTTTCAAAATATATTTTCCTCAGTAAAATTTGTCACACTACTTTTGTTTGAGTCAAATTTTTTAAGAATTTATTTATCTTAACAATATTATAGATCTAAAATTTTAAGCAGTTGGCAACACTTTTCAAAATATACTTTTTTGAGTGAAATTGGTTAAACTTCTTTTGTTCGAGTCACATTTCCTAAGAATTCATTTATCTCAACAATATTATAGATCTTAAAATTTTAATTAGTTGGCAACACTTTTCAAAATATGTATATTTTTTATTTACTAAAATATCTTTAATTTGAGTAACAGTTTGGAAAATCTGATTTAAATTAAATGTATTGCTGCTCTGAAATTATCAAATAGGTGGCAACACCAAATTCTTCAAAATCGTTTTTTAAGAAAATAATGCTACTTTCCAAAATAAAATACTCTTCATTTTCACATTTTCAAAGACACTAAAATATAGAGCTTCAAATATCCAAAAGGAGTAGCTATACTTAGCCGAGAATCATAACCAACGGTATTGCCGATATTACAATACCCACCTGGCCACGCAGTCATCGTTTCAAGCAATTTAACTAAAGTTACAGTGTTTTACACTCATTGAAGTAAATCACACTGCGACAAATGAGACTCCCCTCCACTGTGGCGGAAAGTGATTTCCTTTGTCTGCATATGTCTAATAATAATGCTGCATTTAGAGTGTGATTGAAACTATTTGCGAATCAAATTACAAAAATTAAACTTCGACGAACCCCTCCAACAGCAGCGCCAGCAATGGCAGCGAGTTGCAACATGAAATTCCACTTAGTAAATTGCTTCAGCGCCACCAGCCACTGTATAACTTTAGACGGGATACCACGGTTTCGCACACACCACACTCACAGCCACAATAACAAACACATACATAGACACTGTTTCACACTTTCAAATAGCCTGACACCATGTGTTCTAGCTCATGAAAGTGACAACGAGTTGGCTGGTTTTGTTATCTATTAATGCTGTACCGTTTGTTGGTTGCTATTTGTAGCAACTTTTCGCAAGCCAGAACCGCAACAGAACGCTCAATATTTCATAGACAACAATAAATAGAAGGCAATGGTGGAATATTACAGGGGTGTGAGTAGAGTGAGGTTGTAAGGGGGATTCTTATTTTTTACTAAGAAATGTTTACCTTTTTCAGCTTAGTAGAAAATCATCGAAAATATATATAAATATAGGTGATAGTATAACCTCAGCCAACCAAGTTCTGCCAGTATCTTTCTTTGAATGGAATTTATTTTCAGTGTCAGAGGCCTCGAGACGGACGCCAACAAGGTAATCTGGGACCTCTCTAGCGAGAGACCTAGAACATGTATAGTGGTCTTTTGTATTTCAGATTTCTTGACATAGGACCTTGTTGCTGTGCAAGCCAGGGATAGTGAATGAGCAGATGTCGGCTTGGCTGCAGCTTACTTCCCGGCAGAGGCATCCACTGCACCCCCAGAGGCTGTGGACAAACTGATGAGTCACTACAGGCGACACAAGTTGCCTCTGATCCTACGATATGATGCGAACGCCCATCACACGGAATAGGACAGTACGGACTGCAACACACGAGATCAGTTCCTCTTAGAGTATATAATTAGTAGTAACATACCTATAGATAATGTAGGTTGTGAACCCACAGGGAGCAAGGTGCTGGACACCACTTTGAATAATGAGCCAATGAATCGGATGATCTCACGGATGGTGTCATCGGAGCCCTCCTTATCGGATTATAGATTCATAGGGTTCATGCTTAAAGTAGATGTCAAACAACACCCTTCCAAGCGTAATCCCCGGAATGCAAGCTGGGATACGCTCGGCGATAAGCTAAAATGTGAGCGGGAAGGGGTAGTCCGATAGAAGTGCTACGGATTCAGAACTGGAAAGCAGATCATCTGCTTTCAACCAGTTCATCATAGACCCGTACCACTGCAGCTGCCCCCTAAAGGCGGCCACCAGCAGGCATAACTGTCTCTAGTGGTCAAGCTGACTCTCAGATTTTAGGAAAAAGATACGTAGGCTCTTCAATAAGACGAAACGTTCGGGGATCTGGGAGCAATATAAATGCAACCTAACCTTATAAAAAACGGAGATTAGGTCTGCCAAACATGCATGCTTTAGGAAGTTCTGTGAAAACGTTAACTCTACTCCAGAAGCGGCTAGGCTGCACAAGGCTCTGGCCAGAGGCAAAGCTGACACAGTATTGGCGACCAAAAGATGCTACGGGACTTATGCCTCCAGCGTGGAAGAAAGAGCTTTGGCGGGCGCACTTCCCGCAATTCGGGAAGATCAAAGTCTAGCCGTAGTCGAACACAAGCCATCTCCCTTACATTAGATAGTCGCGAGACAAGGCAAGGTTTACTGCGGACTCAACCAAGTGGTCTATGGCTTCGTTCGAGAAATTCATGTCTCCGAGGGCGGGTAGTTTCTTTCCAGCACTCTTACACCAGGGGAGCAGGTTCTACTGCCGCATATTCTTTAACTGATACGGAGTAGCTTTGGACTGGCGTATACCCCTGAAATATGGAGGACCGCGAAGGCGACAGATTAACTCAGCTCGACATACTAATCGTATAAACGGCATAATTGAGCACTGCAATTTTCCCTTGTTTGAATCGAAATCCAATTCAATATCACAATTAAGGGATTTCAAACCAACAAACTCTCAAAACTAACCCTCCACATTACAACGCCTCTGTCCAGGGAACCCGCTCTTTCAGCCATTTAGTCTTAACTTTTTTCGTACACTATTTTTTCTTACACATATTATATATCACTCCTTCCTTAGTCTTTTCCAACAAAGAGAAAACGATACCGTTGAAGCAGAGAAGAAGTCAAAAGCAAAATACACCACTCGAAAGCAACTCCCTTTTGTTTCTACTTTTTTTTGTCATTTTTCGCATGTTTAGTTTCGGTAAGTGTTACTCCTTATGTGAGTTGCATTTCACAAAACCTCCAAGCTATCTAATATCGCTCATGCTTCAGCTTGCTATCGTCGAAAGTTGTGTGCGCTGCTCTACTTATTTTCACAAAATCAGCGCAGCACAACAACAAAGAGGTCGCTCAATTGATGGTTAAATAAATGACTGGGGGGAATACCTAGTGGGGCGTAGAGAGCAGCAAGCAAGCGGGCATTAAATAAACTAAATCAAAAGCAAGCGCCAGCACCATCAAAAGCCGTGGTAAAATATTGCAACAGCAATGACGGTGATGAGAGATATCACGTGGCTATATAAGGGGAAGAAAATGCAATAAAACTCCAAGTAAAATATAGTGGGTGGGTGTAGCCTGCAGTTGAGTATGCTTCGTAAAGATTCATATGAAATTTTTATGGTGAAAATTAAAGTTTAGCTGCGGCTATATTTTAGAGAGCTTTCAACAAGCATTTACGCTTAATAGCATGTGTTAATCCTTTTTCGTTAAGAAAATTCGGTGTATAAAAATTTTTTGGTTTTGAAATTTTAAATTTGTTAATAAAAATATTTTAACATTTCATTAAGCGTTTATTGCTACCGAAGCTGCAGTATTTTTGTAGTTTTGAAATTTCTCTTTCATTATTAATAAATTTTCATTTCCATTTAATCTCATAATTCGTAAGCCCAACAAAAATGCAGAGAGAACATAAAAGAACTTTTATTAACGTTCTCTGCATGCATTCCCATTTGGATTTTAACAGCATCAAAAATATTGTATCAGCGCGCCGAAATGTAGGCAACATTTTTTTTGCAAACCAAATTTTTGTGAAATGTAAAGAATTGATTTAAGTAGTAAATGGAATCTTCCGAGAATAATTTCGAATAAATTATATTTCGGTATATTTTATTTCGGTATTAAAAAGCACAAAAACCAATTTAAAACAACAAAAATCGCTTTATTATTTTTCAAAATCAACCATAATCGAGTAAAGCAACTTTTCAGTGCCAGCCATATCAATTTTATTGCATGAGTTGCATAATTTCCGCAGATCAAATTCTGAGTATCACAAAACACTTTATATATATATGTATATATATATAGTTAGTTGTATTTGTAGTTGGCTAGTCTGTCTATGTATTTATAAGTGACTATGCTCTTTTAACTTGAGTAATTGTATAACGAAAATTTTGACATTATGGATGAAAAGCAAACTCTTAACTACTTAATCACTTTAATGTTATTATATAGTGCAGTCAGGCTACCACTACACACACACACACATACAACCACTGCATAATGTTTGTAAAAATAAAGTATCCCTCTCAGTGCAATCTGTTGTTGATTTATGTGCTTCTGCCTCCTTGCATGTGGCGCAAATTTATAAATTTTTGTTTTCATGAAGAGAAAATATGGTGTCAAGAGATAGTTTGAAGTGATATTACAAATGTATTTGTATACCGGCATATTTAAAATTAAAATCGTCATTATATGAATTTAATATGATTTGAATATTTAAAATTGCTGAAAGTGCTTTTAAAATGTAAGATTAGTATATTAAAATGAATATATTGCTAATAATGGTCACTTGTACTTGGATGGACAACGGAAGTTTAAAAATGCAAATGCTGTTTTACTTCATTCAAAAATTAGATATATATTTTTTATTAATGAATTGTCTTCTGCGCCACTTTGCGGTTGAAGTTTATGCTAATTTAATGACCTTCCCAATAATATCAGTAGTATAACTTCTCAATACAATCAGAATCGAACCAAAATAACGAATATTCTGTATAAATTGACACCAGCTCCACCTGACGAGGTGACAAAAAAATTTCCGGAATTCTAATTAAATTCTCCGAGTAAATAATACAATATTAAAAAAAAATTGATTTTTCTAAGTTGGTAGAACTGTCTTTAATTACTGTGGCAAATATCAGCGCTATCTGTCGACCAGTTTGTTTACAGCAACAGCTTAAGTCGGTACACCTCACCTCAGTGAGTTGCGGTTTTTACAATGGATACAAATATCGAACAAAGAATTTATCTCAAATTTCGTATTTTCAACGAAATTTCGTATGCGAAAACGTTGCGAATGTCGGAAAAATCTTACTGTGATTCAATTTTATCAAAAACACAAGCCTACAAGTGGTACAAGGCCTTCAAAGACGATCGAGAATGAAGGTCTCAAAAAGAGTTCCGTAAACAGGTCTCTTTACACATGCTTGATCGTGTGAATTCTGATCCCATATTTATGAAGACCATTATAACTGCCGATGAGTCATGGGCTTATAAATTTGACATGCAAAAAGTCAACAATCATCTGAACGTAGGAAAAAAACGAGGTGAAACCAATAACACGCCAAAGTCGCTCAAAAATTATGGTGCTGTTCATTGTTTTTTTCGATATTAGTGGTTTGGTGCATAATGTATTTATTACGGAGGGACAGACGGTCAATAAGGAGTGCTATTTGGCCGTATTGAGGCATTTGCGAGAGAACATCTGTCGAAAACGTCCGGAATTGTGGAAGAACAATTCATGGACTTTACACGATGATAATGCACCATTGCATCGAGCCACGATTGTGACCGAATTTAAAGCCAAAAACGCAAGAATACCATCGATCAACCAACATATTGACCAGATTGGGCTCCGTGTGATTATTTTTTTTTGTTCCACAAACTGAAATTGCCGCTCCCGTTTTCAGTCGATCGAATAGATAAAACTAAATTCACTTAAGTAGCTGAAGGCTCTCCCAAAAAATGCTAATAAAAAATGTACGGTTGTCACAGGGTTTGACAAGAGATGGCGTAACTGATTGTTATTCCATTATTCCAATATTTCGAAAATATGATAGAAAGCTACTGTCATTTTCAGTATATGTGATTCATTTGAATTATTCAATTACCCTGAAAACAAATTATTTGAATATCCGGTTTGTAATCGTTCGTATGAATGTTAACTAATTAATAATCTTCGAATAGTCGTTACTGTCGACGACTTACGACTACTCAGATACCGCTAACCAAATATTATTCTTTGAATAAAGTCCTATCCGGTTAGGCGATTAGAAAAATTACTAATTTTTCTCACTAAAATATGTCGAATTTTGTGTCTAAAAGGAGTGTTTTTTCGGGAAGTTCGTTTATTCATTTTTTCAAAAAACCTCAGCAGAAAGTTTTCATATTTTTACAGAAGTTTATGGTGAACATGCGCTAGCTGCTAAAATTGCGGTCTAGAAGTGGTAATTTTGGTTTGGAAGACAAATTCGTCTTCGCCCTGGGCGAATAAAAAAGTTTGAAGGTGAGGAACTGGAAGCGCTTCTCGACGAAGAATGTTGTCAAACACAAGAAGAGCTCGAAAACTTTAATATTTAGGAGCCACTCAAGCAGTTTTTTCAAATTGGGTGCCATATTAATTGAAACCAAGAGATTTTGAAGGACGATTTTGCATGTCAGAAGTGCGGCTTGAACGTTACAAACAGACGTTGTATTGAAATCGGTTTGTGAATGGATACATTACGACAACCCTAAATGCAACAAACATATGGGAAACCTGGTCAACCTGTTACAACAAAGGTAAAATCGAATATCCATGAGGCCAAGGGAATGTTCTGTATCTGATGGGATCAGAAAGATGTGCTTTTTTATGAGCTACTAAAATTAGCTGAAACCTTTAGACCTTGCCCCTTTTCACCACCATTTGTTCCGTTCGATGCAGAACGTCCTCACTAGAATATGGTTCACATCACTACAGAGTATCTAAATTGAAATAAATAAATTGACTAGATTCATTCTTGTGAGCTCAGCCGACGCAGTTCTTTTGGCATCAAATCCTCAAATTGCAAGAAAAATAGGAAAGTCTTATAACTTCAGATGGACAATACTTTGGATAAAACTATTGAACATGATTTTCTTAATTAAACGTTCGAATTTTGGAAACAAATTTCATATCAATATCTGTATCAGTTCAAAGAGTCATACGTGTTTGTAAACTCAATCGTTTTTTTCAGAAACCTCACCATTCAAACAAATTTTTATTTTACTGACATGAAAGACTTTTTCTTATTCATATCACCATACCACACTCTAAAGTTAATCGGTGTTAAAATAAAATCTGCATCTTCATAAAAAAATATTTTTTTCCCAATGCAATTTCGAAACAAAAGCAACAATCAATAAACTGCTTTTCAACGCTCGTACGCACATCAAAGATTATAAGGCGACAAATTGTCAACAATTCAACAATTCAGCAAGGCTTTAGGCGACGACAAAACGTCGGACAAACATTGAAATGAACAGATATTACTTCGCCTTGACATTTATTGTGCTTGTAATAGACGCCTGCAGCTATTTTGTATCGAGTAAAAGCTGCTGTTGCTGCTTTCTTTTCTCAGAATTTTATTGCGCTTATTGGGTGGATGAATAATGTGTGTGAGCAGCCTATAGTTTACACTTAATTATAATATAGTATGACTTACCACAAATTGCTATGATAAATGAAAATATTTATTACATCTCTCGAAGCCTTTAATGATTATTTTCACTTACCGCGAATGCTTTCGACTTTATCTTGAAATATTTATGATTTTCACCTGAATTTTTCGCCTAATTTCATTATCATTCATTAAGCAATTACGAGCGTTTTCTGCACAACGGCGGGCCTGTCTCACCACTACCATTGCAAAAAGCACAAAAACAAATCCTTATTACAGATAATTAATGCAATTTGCTAAGATAATAATATGCGTCAATGAATAATTAGCTGTTCGGTGGTGGTGCACCCGTAAGATTAATGAATCAAATGATTTTTGCGCTTTGCCTTTTGCCCTTTTGTGTTTTCTTTCTTTGTTTTTGCTTTCCTGCACCTTTGCATTACTGTATGTATGTGAATTTTTCGCGTTGATTTTACCCTTCAATTGTTAAATGTCATTGCTCTTAACGCTTTTCGCAGCGCTCAGCGGATTTTCACACAACTTGGAATGATAACAAATCGCAAAACCAACCACAGACGCTGTCAATCTATCAGCGAAACGGTAAAATAAAAGGCGAATTGAGGAAAGGAAGGAATGGCAAACATAACCAATCATGCTATAAAAGGAGATTGGTCATAGAGGAGAGTCATGGCATATACGTAATATCCCACACAAAATGAAGTACAGTGTATAAAGTTGGCGGGCAGCCATGGTGTATACGTAATATTAATAGTACTGACAGTGAAGCTTAAACCGCAAAAGAAAAGTGTGAGAATTTAAACTGAATATAAAAGTAGTAAAATAAAAAATTTGTGTAACATGCATATATCTCGGTGAGTGTTTACAAATTCATTTGTAGATAAGTATAATTCACGTGACCCACTTCAATTTTCCTTTGCTGCTTTTGTTCTAATTGTTGAGCATTTGCTATTGTCCGCTTGTTGATGAATGCGATGATGTGCGAAGAATTTGATAAAATAAAGGTCAGAAATGCAGAATGGCAAAAGCGAAAACAAAAGTTATGTAATTAAGATACATATTCGAGATTGTAACCAAAATAATTGGGGATGTTCTTTAGCTTACTCACGCTCAAAGCAACTCTTTCTGGAACCAACTTTTGTGAAGTTCCATTTTCTGTGTAATTATTTAGGCAGAATACTCAGCAAATACGTTTTTAAAAACGAATTTGTATTTTTTCTTATACAAAAAATATCAACAATATTTTTTTTTAGAAGAATTATGATGATGCCACATCAGACAAAAATATTGCCAGCTGTTTTGGATGAGTTAGTTTTATGTAGAAAAAAATATTTAAGAAAATGTTAAAAATGTATATGTGTAGTTGCCACCTGCTCATAATTAGAAAACGTGTTTTTAAAAATATTTATAATTTTATGTAATAAAAAACTATCAACAATACATTTTTGTAAAGAAATATCCCTTTCAAGCCTTTGCATGCAAAAATATTGCCACCTGTTTCGGATTAGTTAGTGTTAAGTAGTACAGAGAATAAACAAAAAATTTAAATAAGCATAAACAAGTATCTAAAAAAAATTTGTAAGCAAATTTTTAAAATATATTTTGTGGAGTTGCCACCTGCTCACAATAAACTAATTATTGAAATTTATACTACTAAATTAGACGTTTCAAGAAATTATGAATTTTTATTAAAAAATATACATACATATGTATGTATATAAAAATATACATACCTATTAATCCTTTTCATATAATAATATTGCCACCTGTTTTGGATTTGTTAGTGTTAGTAATAATGGTGTTAATATAAAAAGTAACTTTCAAATATAACGGTTTAGTAATATATATTCAAGAAAACTTTTAAAATACATTTTATGGAGTTGCCACCTGTTTTGGATTAGTTTAAGCAATAGTGTCAATATAAAAATTAAAAGTAAATTTAAAATATAAGTCTCTGAAAAAAAACATTTAAGCAAAATTAAAAATGTTTTGTGAGTTGCCACCTGTTTTGGATTAGTTAAAAATTAATATAAAAAAATTTTAAAACTAAGTTGGAATTCGCAAAACATTTGAAATATTTTTAAAAATATTACTTATTTCTAAATATATTTTGTGGAGTTGTCACCTGCTCAAACAAATAAATATTTAAAAAATAATAAAACTAAGTGCGTGAACTCGCAAACAACAAAAAATTTAAATACATCTAAAAATTTACATTTGAAGTATAATTCCTAGCTGCGTTGCCATATTGCGAAATGTTTAAATAAAATTTAAATATGCAATATTGTCGTGAGTTAAGTTAATTTATAACAAACGTACTCACCTGATTATTATTTAAATTATTATAAAAAAAATATTTGTTACAATATATTTTATGGAGTTGCCAGCTGTTCATAATAAAATAATTGTTAAAAAAATAGTAGAACTAAGTTGGAACTCCCAAACAGAAAATTAAATATTTTTAAATATATTACTTTTTAAGGTTTGAAGTATAAATTATTGCTGCGTTGCCATATTTACAAACTAGAAAATAAAAAAAAATGCAATATTGTCGTTATATGTATATGCCGTTAATATATAACACGTGGTTGCCACCTGATTCTTTTTTAAGTTTAAAAAAAAATTATTTATTGCAGGAGTTGCCACCTGCTCATAATAGCATAGTTTAAAAACAAATATTGTAATAAATTAAAGTTTGCCATAAGCAATAATCCATTCTTTGTTGCTTTTTAAGATTTAAAATAACATAAAATATTTAAAATACAATTTGGCACAGAGTTGCCAACCATTTTTAAATTAATATTTAATTCTAATCATTTAGTTTATCAATAAAAATTATAAAATATTATAAATAGTTAGTAAAAATTTTATTAATAAAAATTGCCACATAAATTATAATACCAGCAACTATTCATTCTAGGAAAAGAGTATTAAATACTGAAAAAGGATTTATAATGCTTTGCACGAATTTCCGAAAATCCAAATTGCGCTGAAATTTCCTGTCATCACATTCCAAATATCAATTATCAAGTGAAGTGCTCCGGGAATTACATTTAGCAGTTATTCGAGAATTACAAAATTCAGTGAAGGGTCATAATTCTGTGGAAAATGTTATGAGCAGTATTTCGTGGAAACTGTTATAAAGTAAAGCACATCATATATGGACCGTTACCATAATAAAATTTAAGTAAACGAAATTCAATATACACACATCCATATGCATATGTATGTACTTATGTATAAAATGTATATGTATTACTTACATTTACATTCTTGTACATATATGAACGTGGCATACTTTCGAGCGGCCTCAAATATGCGTGGTATATGTACCTCTATATTATACCATATATGTATACTATATATATATTATAGGATTTGTATATTATGTATGCACTCGTGTGTTTACTTGCATGTCTGGTTGGCTTTATTTACACACTGCTTTTTATACCAAAGAACAATTAAGTGCACAAAGGGTCAATATGCAGACAAATACACGCATACAGACTTTCGAGCAGTCAAAATAACACCACACACACATGCACACGCAGAAAAATCAAAATAAAAAGGTACAACCAAAAGTGGACAATCTAGACAAAAAGCTTACACTTTTTTCTTATTTTGTTTTATTTTTTGTTTTTGTTTGGCAGCGTGTTTATTTACTTTGCATTGACAACGTTTCGCTTCAGCTGCTATTCATAGAACTACAATACATATACATATTTTTATATTTACATACATGCATATACATATACAAATAAGAAAATAAATAAATATGTAACAAAGTTGAAGACTCTGTGCTTATTTGTATTTGGTTCCACAACATATTACCTAACAGCACTTTCTTATACATGCATATATTCATACAATATATATACAAATTGATTTTTATATATGTACTATATATTTGTACAATATACAAATATATAAACTGAAAATAATTGGCATCTAGAATTTTGCCTGGCATTCACTAAAACTAAAATAACTTTAAATTAATATGAAGAAATTCTTGACGAGTCTTTCGCATTCTGTGTCATATTTGCATTCTTTTATATTCTTGATATTCTGCTTCACACTGTCATATTTGCCTTTTAATTTGTACAGAATTGCGTAATGAAATGCTCGCAATTAGACAAATTTACTTTAGATATTTCTAGGAAGCTTTGTTGGCAGACTATTCAGGCGTCAATTTAATTTGCATAACGAAGAAGCAGGCAACTACATACATATAATATATACAAATATTTAGAAGCAAATAGAAACAGATAAAGAACAACTTCGTCGCATTTTTCATACCCAGCATGCAAATCTTTCATATCTGATGCAAACAAGTCAATTAGTCGAGGCATTTAGTTTGTAATTTGATATTTTTTTCAGTTTTGAATTTACTATAAATATTGAATTTTTCTATTAGCAATTAGTTTTTGAAGATAATCTCTTTCAAATGTTGGCCGTGGCAACGTCTAATGGTCTATCCGTTGAGTCTAATATTCGATGACTCCTTGAAGCATTTCGACTGGAGCGAATGCCACGCGTGAAATTTTGCTCTAAGATCTGAATTGAAGTGGGATTGTCCGCATAGATTTTAGACTTTTCTTATTCCCACAAGAAAAAGTTTAACAGTGTGATATCACAAGGTCTTGGTTACCAATCGATCAGCCCAAAACGTGAAATCATCTTCTTATCGAAGTGTTATATCAATAAATTTATTGATTAATGCAATGTTTGGAAAGTGGCGCCGTTTTGTTGAAACTAAATATCGCCCAGATCAGGAGCTTCAATTTCAGACATCACATAGTCGGTTAACATGGCACATTCTTACAAAGTAATATAGGCCGATGATGGTCCACAAACCACAACAAACCATTACTTTTCCTGAATGAAATGGCGGTTCTTGAGTCTCTTCATTTTTCTTTTTGTCCTAAATGCGGGGAATTTTGCTTGTTTACATACCTATTGAGCCAGAAATGGGCCTCAACGCTGAACAAAATTTGGCTCGAAAACGTCGGATCGTCTTGGAACTTTTCAAGAGCCCATAGAGCGAAGTGATGTCGCTTGGAAAGGTCGAGCTTTGTTTTTGTAATCTTTCAATTTAAATGGTCAGTAGGGTAATCTTTTTTCAAGGATTTTTTTTTGCATTTTCTGTTCCCTTATACCCTTAGAATTAATGTAGAAACCCACTTTAACATTGGAAGGTTTCGAAAAGACCCAAAATTTATGTAAAGAAACATGGGGAAAATTAAAAAAAAAGTTAATTTCTTATTTATTTATCAACAATTTTTAAAGTTCTAATAGGGGCGATAACCATTCACGTACTTTTTAAGACTAAATTGAGTTTTTGTGTTTCCGATGATCCAAACATGAGAAATCGTGTCCGCCAGTGAAAAAACGCATCTCATTTCTCCGACAGGTGTCATCGAAAAATTCCGAAAAATTTTGTTTATACACTCCACGATATACCTCATGATATGTGAAAAAAGTTCCATTGTTGAATAAAAATTTCTATGAAAAAAAAATGCCAAAAAACAGGCCAGATTACCCTACTGACCCCTTAAGATCTTGACAGAAATGCGTCCAGTAGTTCTATACGTCAGTCCGAGTTGCTATGAATGGCGCCGAATCGACTCTCCGCGGTCTTCGTGTACACTCTCAGCTACGGCTGGTATATTTTCCTCACGTTGTATTCGGCGTGACAGCTTGACACGACTCACGCGTGATCTGTCAAAAAAAGACTATTGAAAAAAGTATCTCTACTTGGATCTTTCTTGAATGCGAACAAGAAAAAAATTCCAGAAAGCACAATGTTGATTCTGATGTAGAACTCTATGATAACTTTTAGCCATTATTATTCCACTCCACATATTAAGTCTTCAAAAAGACACGAGTGAGCTTTTTATTGGATTTGGGTTAAAAGCAGACATTCCAATGATAATCACAACCGCAAATTAGCATTTCACACCAAAACAGAAGAACTGTAGAAGAAGATATCGAACTTTGAAAAGGTAAAAAGCTAACGTCAAATCGATATATCCGAGAACAGACTGAGATCTCTGTGCTTAAAAGGAAAACTTCAACTATGAAAGCCGCTTATAAAATCTCATGAATTCCATTCTCCAAAACTTTAAGCGAAAGCGCTAAACTGAGTGCATTAGTTTTATAACTTCGAATGAAGAAATCAACTCAGCCATCAAATATGTATATTAAGAGTCACATCCAATGAAAAATTTTGAAATTACATTTAAACCAAATTAACGCGCGGCATTAATTCTCTTTCTCTTTACGGTTGAATGCCAGCATTCACCGCTTTTTGTCCACCTGACAGTTCGCTAAAAATTGCTGCAGTTGGCATAAAACGCAAGACAAAAATATAAAAAAGCAAGTGAAATATTTTATTTCATTAAATTCATGAATTCCAGTGGAGAGCAAACAAAAATTTCAAAAGAGAAAAAATTTAATAATTAAATGAACTCGCCGCAATCGCTAACAGATGCCACCGCGAGCTGAAAATGTGGATATAGTTTTGTTTTGTTGCACGTGTAAATGGCCGCAGGGTTGATATTTATTCGGCAAAATGGACATGCAACGCAACGCAGCGGCGAGCGGTGCGCGGTGAGCGGTTTGTTGTGGCAAGCGGCGAGGAGCCACAAGCTTTTGATTATTCATGATTACTTCTGGCGGGCAATATTAAGCGGCTGAGTGCTGCCTGCCATTGGTGATGAGCACAGCAATTTTTATAATTTTTTCATTGTAAATATTATGACAATATTTATTTTGAATACATACATATGTTCATATGTGTGTATATATGACCGTGTGCCGTTGTGCCACAATGTTTCAATTGCAATTGTTGCCATATGTCAGCAAAACAAATGGTGAATGGAAAAAAATTTCAATATATTCGACAATATATTCAACAATGTTGGCGCTAATTAATGCAGACAATACGCAGAATCGTGTGGCCACTTTGCATTTATTGTAAAACTATGCCAACCCGTTAATATGTGTATTGCCATAGAATAGCGGAGCCAAGGTGCTTTTACCTTTTAAATATATGTTTCATTATTTTTTAATTATGGGTAACGATATAACTGTTTGCAGCTGCAATATCGAGCTGCAAAGGTATTTTACAATACTGAAAGCACTAGTGGCGGGCACGTAAGGCAGGCATGTGACACTAAGGCAAACATTTTGCTGAACCCACTTGCTATTTGTTGTCAGGCTTGATAGAAGAGAGAGTAGATATAGAGACTAGTAAGCTCTCATTATTGACTGAAAATACAGACATCGTCTTCTTGGCTGAACGTCAAAAAAGTTTTATAGGGTCGTCTCTACTTGTAAGGTATTAAAGAACATGAAGGGTGGAGCCATGTGTAAAAGTTCACGCAAGTGAGGACAGTTTTCTGAGCACCATTTATGGCTCAAGCAGCTCATGATTTCAGTCTTAGACCAAGTTTCTTATGAGTAGCCGAAAAACAGCTGTTCGGAGGCGAGCTAAAATAAGAAGGCAAATCATCCCTCCCAATGAAAGGATCGAAACAGCTTCGGATGAGAGACACCCGTTTTGATGACCACTACTGCAAATGTGTCAAGGATTCGATGTCGAGAAGCTTCGATCACAACAGACAGCCGAAGGACTTTCTACTCGACTTGCACTCCTTCCTTGTGGGACGGCATTTTCAGCTCGTAGTAGCTGTAAACGAAACCATTGTTTTTCGGAAAAGGCTAAGGAACAGCTGGTACGATGAGTACCGCGACGCAGAGGAGAGAAAACAGAATGCCTACCTCGCATCATTACAATCGACCACAACACGTGCGGGATGGGATAGATACCGAGAAATGCGTGAGGCCGACAGAGGTAAAGCTCGAAAATTCTACAAAAAGAAGGTCTCAAAACAGGAGCATATTTTTGTGGGACTCCAGAGAAGACCCGGTGACTGATGCCCAGATCATACTGAAATTGTGGAGGGAACACTTCTCCAGCCTGCTGAATGGCAGTGAAAGCATAACACCAAGAAATTGTGGACCCGTTTTCCCAATCCCCGACGATCCAGAGACGGCCCTTTGCCCAGCCAAGAAGAAGTTCGGCTAGCAATTATCCGTCTGCAGAGCAGAAGTAGAAGCAGCGGGAGCCGTTGGATTGCCGGCAGAGTTATACAAATACGGCGGCGAAGAACTGATGAGGAGCATGCATCAGTTTTTTTTTAGAATATGGTCGGACGAAAACATGCCCGATGCTCTGAACAATCCACAAAAAAGGAGACGTCACAATCTGCCCAAACTTCCGTGGGATAAGCCTCCTAAACATCGCATATAAGGTTCTAATCTAAGGAGCGTATTATGTGAAAGACTGAAGCCCACCGCCAACAAACTAATTGGACTTTATCAGTGTGGCTTTAGACCTGGAAAATCTACAATCGACCAGATTTTCACAAAGCGCAACATGTTGGAAAAGACTCACACTACCTATTCGTCGATTTTGAAGCCACCTTCGACAGCACGAAAAGAAGCTGACTCTATGCCGCTATGTCTGAACTTGGTATCCTTGCAAAGGCCATAAGGCTGTGTAAGCAGACGTTGAGCAACACCAAAAGCTCCGTCAGAATCAGGGGAAGAATCTCTCAGAGCCGTTCTGTTGACATTCATAACTTCGAAGTACTAGATAAGTTCGTCTATCTTGAAACCAGCATTGACCCAACAACAACGTCAGCGTCGAATTCCAACGGAGAATAACTCTTGCCACCAGGTGCTATTTCGGACTGAGTAGGCAATTGAGTAGTAAAGTCCTCTCTAAACGAACAATGACCAAACTTTACAAGTCACTTATAATCACCGTAAAGTTAGACAATATAATCACTACTGTTACCACAAAAGTCAGACTTCAGTACAATGTTACAAAATATCTCAAATGCATACAGCAAAATAATAAGGCGCAATATTCGTCTACTTTTCACTAATAATGGAGCCGATTCTCTCGGGCTTATCTGCGTAGACAAGCGACTTCAGATAACACTATTGTCAAGCGATATTAAATCGTACGATCTAGGAGGCCTGATCAAAAATTTCTTCAATGAATTGCTTGTTTCGTTGGCTGTAGGGCATGTAAATATAGACCAATGCTTCGTTCTACCCATAGAGGACACCAAGAAGACTTATTGAGAAGGCAAGGCGTCTCAACAACGGCTTGTAGACAATTAACATAGCCATTTAACCAAAAGTGAGCTTCATCGCTGAAAAATATTTTTATACCCTGAACAGGGTATATTAAGTTTGTCACGATGTTTGTAACACCCAGAAGGAAGCGTCGGAGACCCTATAAAGTATATATATAAATGATCAGTATGTTGAGCTGAGTCGATTTAGCCATGTCCGTCTGTCTGTCCGTCTGTATATATACGAACTAGTCCCTCAGTTTTTAAGATATCCTTTTGAAATTTTGCAAACGTCATTTTCTCTTCAAGAAGCTGCTCATTTGTCGGAATGGCCGATATCGGACCACTATAACATATAGCTGCCATACAAACTGAACGATCGGAATCAAATGCTTGTATGGAAAACTTTCACATTTGACCAGATATATTCACGAAATTTGGTATAGATTATTTTCTAAAGCAACAATGTAATCTCCGAAGAAATTGTTCAGAACGGATTACTATAGCATATAGCTTCCAAACTGAACACATAGTTACTAACAGAAATGCACCTGTGAAGGGTATTTAGCTTCGGTGCAACCGAAGTTAACGTTTTTTCTTGTTTTTGTGAAATTCGGCATCCGTAGCCATTTTAATTTGACCCATTCATTGATTGTTCCGCATCGCAAATGTAAGATCCTTTCGAAAATTCTTACATAAAGTGGAAGGGCAAAGCTCCAAAGCGAACAGACTCCCTCGAGGCTTTCACATTTTAGTTTTACATAAAACAAAAATCTAAACAAATAATGTTGCCACCACTTCCTGCTATAGACGAGTAAATATTTACAAAATATATAGTCCAAGCTTCGCTAAATAGAGAGATAAACTAAGGCACGGCTGATACTCTCGAATGGTTTTTACCTCTCTTTGTGATCAGTAGTTGCAGCTTTTTTAAAAGCATCTAAGCACAAATTTAATACCCTAAGCTCAGTGCCTTTGTCAGCAAACACTTTACTCAAACAATCAATTAGAAGCCTCATATTTCCATAACCACCAAAGAAGTTAGTCACTTTTGCAACAAACTAGAACTTTCGACACGTAACATTGCATTAAATTTGTTAAACTACAAATATTTACGCGATCCAACATACATATGTACACATGTTGCTAAATGCCAATTTTCCCTTTCTGACGCAAAATTGTGTCCACAGACCCCAAATACACACACAAATGCACCAACCTCATGCACGTCAAACACTCTCCCCCGCTGCGCCGCATTTTTCGTTGCAATATTTTTCAGACTTATCGCCTTTAATACCGTTGGACGGCGTAGCCACACGTAAACCCATCGAGTAGCACAGGCCGTGACGATTGTTTAGCCGAAAGCAACGAATTAATGTCCATTCAGGCGCAGGTCACGTAAACCGGACGAATGGCGAGTTAGTAGTGGGGCAACTCGCATGTAACTTGGTTAATACTCGCGCGTGTATGTATGTGTGTGTGAAACTGTGTGCATGTAACCACTGAGTGCCGGTTTTCCACTGCGCCGTTGGGCATGATGACAATCGGTCGCCAAAAAGTACAATTACAATGCCAGTGTGAAGGGTCAGTGTTGGCGGACATCCATTCGTATGCCTGTTTGCTAATTTATTGAACGGAAAGCAGCGAGTTCGAATGCAATTTATGTAAGTGTGTCAACTAAATTCAATTATGGCGCTAGTCAACACGTGTCTGTGGCGCCTCGAAAGTGGTACACGAAAATGTTGAGTGCGAAGGCAAATTCTCATAAAAATATCAAAAATATCGAAATATTGTGTTAAGGCAAAAATTAAAATTTTTTATAAAAGAAATATGATTCAGTAAAATTAAAATTGGATAAAGTTGATCATAACACGATTGAAGAGGTTGTGAAAAAGGGTAAGCAAAGACATAGACCACCATCATATGGAGGATTGAAGTGGTTGTGGAAAAAAGTAAGCAAGGACATACACCGCCATTATATGGGGAATGGCAATGGAATTCGTTTGAAGAATATTGAAGAGAGTTTACAAAGTAAGTAGTAACTCAGTATAAGGAATAGAGTGTGATGGAACAACAGTTGGCAAGGATGACATTGGAATCCTAGTGCTAATATACAATATCTGCAGTTAAAAAAACTTTTAGATGATCAGTTGAATTGAGATGTTAGAAAGAAGGAAAAAAGGCTGCAAAAGGTTCAAACTATTTATGTATGTTCACCTGATCAGGAAACTATTTAGACACACATTCACGGAAATATATAGCTCTTTTAATATTCATAGAAGCGACAGCAATAACGGTTCCCAATGGTTGGTTGTAATACCAAAGAAGAGAGATGGCCTTCAGTGCCTTCAGCGAATGACTTTGACGGGTCACAAGGAGCCAAATCTGACTGACTGAAACAATGATTCTCGTTTCGTATTTGGCTAAAAATTCAGTCACAATCATGGTAAAATCACTTTGATTTCTGACTGACTTTTGCTTAGGTCTTTTCGAATATTTAGACAGAACCTTTGATATCTCTTTGATGCCAATACGATGGGTTTCAATAATTATTGATCTTTAACTTTTCCTGTATTATTTTCATTAGTAGAGGTGGAAGGAGTTCTTTATAGCATAAATTCATCTATCGGCATATGACGTATGTAGTTTTCCGAATTATCTCTAGAGTATAGGCCAAAGCAAACATTTTTTGGGGAGAATATTTTGATTTTTGAAGACAGTTCTATTTAGCTCACGAATCTTAAGTTCTCGGTGCTTTATTCAAAACAAATTCTTTTACGAGGAGAAGGGGAACATACGTTAGTTATGTAGACTTAGCAGAGTCATCTGAAGTTGTCAAACGGAAAATTTAATTTATGCTGAGTTTTATGCGTATATCAATATAGGTGAGGTCTGTTCGAAATTACATCAAGCTCATGACTTTTTTTTTAATTTTCAAGTTTGGTCTCAAAATCACAAGCAAGCCTCAATATTTTAGAAGCTTTGCACCATATTAGGTGATTTATTATTTCTTATAACAGTATCAATTTGGCAAATTACAATATATAGGAGGGAGGTGCTCGACATCACTTTGAGCAATGAACTAATGAGTGAAATGATCTCACAGTGAAGGGTTTCATCAAAGTCCTCCTCGTCGGATCATAGAAACATTAGATTCGCGCTAGATGTAGATATTAAGCAACATCCTCCCAAACTAGCAGGAAGGGACGGTCTGGTATAAATGTTACAAGTCCTGGACTAGAAAGCACTCTTATAACAGGGAGAGCAGATTTTGCTGCCACACCTTGTTCGGCTGATGAGAGATAGCCTCGCACTAGCGTATATCACTGAAATTATGGAGAACCGCGAAGATGATCTTTATAACCAAGGTAGGAAGCAATGACTATTCACTGGCAAAATCCTTCAGGCCAATTAGTCTAGCTTCCATTTTACTAAAAAGTGTGAAAAAGATCGTGAACCATGAAATAATATCGAAGGTACTGAAAATTTTAACCCTGACACTGAACCAGCATGTTTACAGAGCAGCCAGATCGACCAATACTGCTCTGCATCAGTTAATTTCGGATATAGAGAGTTCGCTAGAAGGAGAGGAAGTAAAGTTATGGCCTTCCTAGACATGGAAGGTGCTTTTGACAACACGCCTCACAGGAGCGTAGCCAGGGCACTGAAGAAAATGAATGTGGCAGGAGATGGATAGCTGAAACCACAGTAGGAGGTACCAGAATTCGTCTCGGCACTACAAGAGGCTTCAGACATGATGGTGTGCCCTCCTGTTATGGAGTCTTGCCATGGACGTCCTACTAGTTTTGCTAACTGACAATATCCACTGAGCAAAAAATTTGCCAGAAACTCTTCACATAAAAAGTCGTACCTCTAATATCTATCAACTAAAATGTGTTGTCGGTCCGACGAGCTCGTCATTGCTTGCGTGCCAAATAAAAATGTCTAGAAATGCCAATAAAATGGATATTTTTTCCATTCTGACATGCTTACTGCCAAACACTATATACAACTTGTTAAGTAAATAAATAAAGACTGTGCCATCTGCAGTGCGAATTGACAACACTTCACAGTTACACCGCTATGTCAACACATGGACACATGGTGAAAACATAAAATCACTAACCAAACCCGAAAACAAACACCTTAACTTGATCACACTCCTTCAACAGGCAGCCCCGGTAGATTGCGACTAAACCGCTCTCGGATAATGTGTGTGGGGAAGGAAAAAAGAAATGGGTGAAGAGAAGAAGCTCTTGTAGTGGCATAAAGTCGTTGAGCTGGGCTATATTAAAAACCTAATCCGTGCCATTTGCCAGCGTGCGTGCAGCAAATGATAATCATACAGACCTATAGTTGTGACCCACTGTCCAACTACACCTTAGCGCCCACATAAATATATATGTAAATATATCAATATGCGTAAGTGGCGAATACATTCATTAGTTATGCGCTTGGGTCTCGTTCGTTGGAAAACACGTTCAACTGTTTGTTAGAAATGTGATGGGTCATTTTATTGGGGATTTCATGTGTCTGCTTAAGTCTTCAACGCACCTGGTGAATTTTATCACAAGGCCACTAACAAAACACGTGCCCATTAGCCAAGCATCCAAACATACATACATGCTGCACACACACGTAGCACACCAAACTCTCCTTTTTTCTAAACAATTTACCTTCGGTGACTTTGAAGGTTGGAGGATCGGTCCACAAACGCGCTGACATTGAATTTTGTTTTTTCCCCAATATTTAGTGCTAACTTGTTTCGTATGCAGAGTAAACGCTTTGAATGAAGTTATAAAAGTGTCACTCAATCAACACTTCAGTGGTGTGTAGTGTAGACACGCGTATATATCTATGTGTATGTGTGTGTGTGTTTGTCTGCGACACTTTCAATAAGTGCTCGCATCCTTTTTATGGGCCCCGTGTGCATACAATGCGTAGACTTTGTGCGTTTCACCGTGAAAAATATGCTCACTCTTGCTTGACTGCCCATATGTTAAGGCGGCCGCATGACTGGCGCACGAATGGCGAACGAAGGCCCTCTCAAGCGCCTGTAAGTAGGCTACGCTTTATTAATATGTGCTCGTTTGTGTTCACATGTGCTTAGGTGCACTTTGAATTTGGCATATAGGTATATACAGGTGAGACAGACACAGCATTGCTACTATTATTATGTGCTAATTATTGTCTGCTCTTTATTTCAAGGACGTCTTGGCTAATAAATTAACTGTGTGTGAAGGAAATTAAATGGCAGTGCACGTATTTGTGTATCTGTGACACGTAAATGCCTGCAATAAGCAGCTTGGTATGCAAAGCGCGTTGGAATTTATGCAACTGCAAGTGTTCGAGGAAAAGCGGCTTGGATATGCACAGTGGTGGACAGAATATTAGAATGGTCATGCAAACACTTACTTTGAGATTTATTATGTTCGGGTAAATGTCTCAGAATATCACATAGTAATTTTCCAAAAGGTCAAATATAAGACAAAATGTCCTACTTATGTCAAAATATTTTTCATTTCACTTTCTTAATAGTAGGAGCCGTACGAGTAACAGTATTTAAAAAAAAAACTAAAAAAAGAAGCCGCGCTGAGATACTCAATATTCTTCAAGAATCCACTCAACACATTTTGATTGATGTTTTGTGTATGAAGCGTGTCAATACTAGACTACAACTCAATATTTTGAAAAAAAACGACAACGAGCAGAGATCGCAAAAGAGCTGCTTGACCACGTCCTTGACGACGCTACATTCAGCAAAGTCATCAGTACCGACGACGAGACGTTGGTTTATGTATATGACTCCGACATGATCGAACAATCTAGCAAATGATGCCTCCCGAATACGACGAAACCGATACAAACCAAAGTGGGTTGAAGGCACTGTCGCGGCTTATAATAAGTGTATGGAAAATTGGAATAAACGTTGTAACGCTTGTATTGACTCAGGAGCCTATAATAAATTAAAATACGTTAAAAAGTAGTTTTTCGTCAGTCCGGGTCATTTTTGATCAGACGAATCACGACTCAGTCGCGGCTTAATAAGTGATAGAAAATTGGAATAAACGTTGTAACGCTTGTATTGACTCAAAAGCCTATAATAAATTCAAATACGTAAAAAATTAGTTTTTCGTCAGTCCGGGTCATTTTTGATCAAATGTAAAAAATGAACACTTCATAGAAATTCTTTGCCTATTATTTCTAGCCACTAAAAAATTTAAATTCTCATACTGAACTTGTGGAACGCAGCACAAAAGTCGTCTACTTGATTAAGGGGTCGCATGGGTTTAAGGGTTACAAAAAATCGAATTTTTTTATATCTTCTTATTAAATTCTGCAATATCTCTAGATAATTGTCCTAAATTTTCATGTTGATCCGAGTAATAGTTTCGGAGATACTGCCGCGAGAACTTGTGCGCTCGAGGCTAGCTAGGCTAAGTGCAGCGTCTTTAAATGCGTTTTTCTCGAAACTGTGTTTTTGAAGTCAGTTGGCAAGATTTCTCGAGAACTACTCAATCGATCTTCATCAAAAATATTTCACACAAGCCTTTGAGATACAATTCTTAATGATTTGGACGAGGGATTTTTTTCGATTGCAACTGTTTGAAAAAAAATATTGCGAAAGATTCACAAAATGTTTAATTTTTTTGTAAAAATGTCTACCAAAAATCAAATTTTCAATTTGTTTTCCTTTGTTCAAGTTGAGGTTTTAACTAAAATACGTATTCTTTTCACTTTAGATGTTACTATAAGGAGTTATCCTGCCAACGCGTGTGCATCTTTTTTCACCGGAAATGCCGTCGCAATGGCCGAGTTTAACTTTTTTTCCAAAAATTTAAGAATTTCTTTGTTAATAGTGTATTTAAAAAAAATCGAATAAAATATTTCATTTTTTATATGAGAAAAAAATTTTTGAAAAAATGCTGTTTTTTACCTGAGGAAACCCATGAAACCCTTTTAAAAAATATAATTTTAGTAATAGAGAATTATTACCTCAAGTGACCACATATTTTTTTAAAGGTACAGGTCTATATATATTATATTAGTAAATTATACTACATTTTGACGCTCTTAAAACCCTCGCCCTTTATAATTTTAGGAGGTTTAAATTGTAAAGAGCTAAGATCTGTCCTAATTTTTATTCCATCACTGTCATATATGGACAATGTATGCGAAAATGGCTTCTTATCAGCAGCTGCAATCTCATTTCCAACTCATTCAATTCAGGTATATGGGGGTACAAAGGATAATTAAATTTCCAGCACCTATTTGTCTGCTACCATTCGTGCATAAATAATTACGACTTCTGTATAATCTCAAAAAAAAAAAGAGGAAAGAATAGAGGATGAAAAGTCTGACGCTTATGATTTTAATATTCTTAAAACATTTTTCGCTTCTTCCAGACAAAAAAAAAATATTTTTAATAAATTAACTATATTAACATAAATATTTCAGCAGAAATGTATAATTCTTCCGGGCTTATTGCTTAAACGTGTTAATAAATTGGTGAGTCACTGTAGGGTGATATCAAAGACAATTGACTTTATGTCCAAGACCATATTTCATAATCAAGTAAAATCGATGCCGAGAGATATATTACCATATATTACGCTAAAAACATAGCGGAGACAAGAGCAGCGAAGAAGCCTTTGATTATCAGAAAACCCTTATCTCGACCTACATGTTATAGGTCGCTTGAAAAGACCTGGCCTGTCATAGTAAAACTCATTGTTTTGGCAAATTTCGTTTATTCAACATAGTTTCCTTCAAAGTTGATACACTGATTATAGCGTCATTCCAACTTTTCGATACCATTTTTTTAGACCAATTTGCCTTTAGTTTCAAAATATCGCTCAATTTCGGCGATCACCTCTTCATTCGACGAAAATTTCTTCCCACTGAGCATTATTTTGAGATCTGAGAACAAGAAATAGTCGCTGGGGGTCAGATCTGGAGAATACGGTGAATCCGGAAACAATTCGCAGTCCAGTTCATGGATTTTTGTCATGGTTTTTACTGACTTGTGACACGGTTCATTATCAAACAGCACTTTCTTGTTCTTCAAATGCGGCCGTTTTTCGGCGATTTCGTTCTTCATATGGTTTAATAAGGCTATGTTATAGACGCTTTTGATGATCCTTTCTTTTTCAAGGTAGTCAATTAAAATTGTTCCATGAGCATCGCAAAATATAGACGCCATAACCTTGACAACCGACTATTGCGTTTTACAAAACTTTGGAGCGGGTTCATCGTGTGCAGTCCACTCGTATGACTGTCGATTGGGATTCGTAGTGAAATGATGGAGCCATGTTTTATACATTGTCACATATTGACGCAAAAACTCGGGCTTATTACGCTTGAACATCTCCAATCACTGTTTCAAGTCCTCAATTCATCATGGTTTTTAGTCAAAAGTGAGCTCGGACGGCATCCACTTTACACAGAGCTTTCTCCTACCCAAAAAGTCTTAAAATTAAAAAAAAAAAAATTTTTAAAAATAAACAATTTTAAATTTTCTCACTCGTCTCAAAGTTGGCTCCTCTTTGCACATATTTTCAGCTCCATCTTAGCTTAAATCTTTCCTTCAATTGCTTAAGAATAATAGACTTTACTAATCATATGGAAAACTTTGTGTGCATTGGCCTGCAAAATTCTCGCTTCACTTGCGTCAGTTCCAAAGAACTTACTTAAAGCTTCAAAGTGCAATTTTGCTCGAACTTTTTGCTCAAAATATCACAACACTTTGGAAATGAAGTGGCGTCCCTCTAGTTCTATTGTTATCTGCTATTCCTCTTCCGATTGACTGCACGCAATGTTGCACACGAGCCACACTTCTAGCCAAGGCGTTGGACAGCAAAGGCAAAGCCAATTTGAACCCACATATGCCCAGCGTTGTGGCATGCAAAATGTGTGGCTGTTGCAGCAGTTGTTGTAAAGGATGCACAAGCGTCATAATTGCGTTTTTTGACAATTCGATTACATGTTGAGTGTTGCCACTCTTCATAGCATCTTTGTGGGAGGCTTTTCCGTTGGCATAAGACAGCGTGTTTGGGCGTTTGGCTGCCTCTTGAACAGTTATACTTTGGATTTTTTAGGTTTGTCTGTCTGTACCATGCACGTAAGTTAGAAAAAAAAGCAGAAAATATTTCCATGAATAGCCATTAGGAAGAATCTCGTACTAAAATAGCAAGAAAGTATGCTGCATTTTCTGTTTTAATTCGCTTAAAATCAAAGAGATACCTTTTACATGGAAATTAAAGCGAACAACAATGCTTTTGACTGGAACAGAAAGGCTGTAGGAGCTCACAAGCTCAAGCTACATTTAACTACATTGATATTTCGACGTGTGAAAAGTGTTCTGGTCGTTTTAGAAGGGGTCATTTTGGCTTGGTGGCTTTTCGATCCGGAGACAGCCATGTAGCTTGATGAGTTTTCTATGCTGAAATATAGTACTACAGATAACCATATTTTGGGCCCCGGGTGAGTTGATGAGCTTCAGCACATTTTGGGATGTTTCATCATGGAGGCTGAATTTACCGACCGATCTGAGGTTTTTTTTTTATTTAGCGGGTACCAAGCCCAGCGCACAACTCTGGGGAGGGATGATTCGCTTTCTCACTATAGCTCGCTTTCAAACATATGTTTTTCGACTACCCAGAAGACCGAATATCCATAACGCCACGGTAACACTGTATTTGGTGGGACGTTCTGTCTTACAAACTTCTAAAATTGAGTGAAACCATTTATGGGGAACGCTACCGACACCAGCTCATCAAAGTGAAGAGAGCAATTGCTGAAGAATGCCCGAAACTTCAGACTAGACACGAGGCAATCCTTTTCATCATGAGAACACTCGACATCATCTTACAAAACTAATTAAAAACTTTTTGGAAAATAACGGCTGAGAAGTTTTTTTCTGGCTACCATTCATTCCGGTCGACGTAGAACGCCCTCAATGCGGTTATCATCAGAACAGGGTATAAAAAATTAGCTTGATTCACTCTTCGTTGGCAGGCAGACTCAGTTCTTTTGGGACGGAATTTAAATTGCCAAAAGGATCGGGAAAATGTTATAGTTTCAGATGGGCAATATTTTGAATAGTCATATTTACATATTTTCCTTTTATAAATGTTAAAACTTTGAAAAATAATTTCGCACAAATATAGTTATAGACCCAATAAAATAATATGGCTTGGTTTGGTAAGTGTTTTCTATCAAGAAAACTGCTTTTAGATTTGAGAAAAAAGCAATTTAGCCATTTTTGAACCCTTTGTACAATCTGTAGAATATCCAGAGAAACAGAATGAGCTAACTGCCGGATTAGATTAGATTACAACAACACGGTCCCTGCCATTCGCAGAGGTAGGCCAAGGATAGAATAATCTTGATAGAAATCCTGCTAAGAATTCCTAGCCCAAATCATTGCCAATTACTGGTGACCAGCAACAACAATAGCGGCCAACAACCAAAAAATATGTGCTGACAGAGAAACAATTTTCAGCTTAAGCCACCTACAGGAAAAAAATTAACCAAATGACAACAAAGCGATGATAGAAACATCAAATCCATCTCCATAGACTGAATGAGTATTATAATGTCTACAGACACACTCTCACATATGTTAAAACTCTTGAAAAAATTTAAATTCTAGCCAATCAAACCTAACATACTTAAACCTAACCTAATTTAACCAAATCTCTGATAACCTAGCTTTACTTCCACGCAGAAAAAACAATGGCGGGCCAATTGACTTGCAAAAAATATCAAGGCCATTTAAATTAATTGCTTTAAATGCGCATTTTACACCAGCAGAGAAACAGATTTAAATTTACAACAATAACAGAAAATGCTAATTCAACACCTAAAAGCCACAAACTAAATATTCCCAAAGGATGGGCGATAGAAAAACGCCCGCTTGCAGGCAGACCCATAAAAAATATATACATACATGTGTGTGTATGTGTGTGTAGGTTAAATCTGCGGCAAATCGTAAATTTCTACTACAAACAGAGGCATTTAATGTATGCATATAGACGCCGTCGGGGCCGTTTGGCAGCGAGTGTGATATTCCCCAAACACGGGCAGGGCATATGCGGCAGATTAACTTGCTCAGCGCCCTCAGCGCACACTAGACTAGCGGGCAACAAGCTAAAATATGCGCCCAGCGGCAAACCGCAGTAGCAGCAACTGACATGCAGGCCGACAAATGTAGACGTTACTGTTGAAATTCTATTCGGCCACAAAAAATACAAAAGAGAGAAACCGAAAAAAATTGAATTCAGTGTGGAAATTTCCTGGAAAACAAAGGCCACAGCAAGTGGATGAAAAAAAAACAAAAAAGTGTACTTTTTTAACACCTGACAGATGCAGTCGAGAGAGAGAGCCAGAGCTTAGGGCTAACGAACGTGATAAGTGTGCAGCGTTATACATTTTTATATACATGCATACATGTAACTTAGCAGAAAAAATTTCAAGCTTTAAAATTGGCCGCTAAAAGTTATATGAAATACCACAAAAATAGCACTACCTACGGCATTTATACATACACATACATACCTACATACGTATATATGCAAATATACAGTTACTTAAGCAAACACTTTTCACACATTTTACTGTTTTCCAGCACACTTTTTAGCAGCTCCACCATTTATTATTATCACTCGGCAGCGGCAACAGCTACAGCCTACACTCTTTCACGCTGTTGCTGGCTTGCTGGCGTAAATTCGGAATTGCGGTCACGTGCTTATTTATTCATGCGAAATGCTGCCCCGCGCGCCGGTTATTAAAAATTAAAAATGTGTATTGGAGCCCAGAGGAGCGCCACAAATGCCGATTGAAGAATGTACCTGAATTTATTGGTGAGTGTGTGTGTGTGTGCAAATTTTTGCTTATTTTTTCTTTTGATTTGGCTTGGGCCGGTCAAGAGCAAAACCGCTGGAATTGCAATGTGCGAAAAATTGCTCATGAAAAGGTTAAAATTTAATTTAATTCTTTTATTGTAATTTTTTTTTATCTTGAATGTATATTTTTTTTTTATTCGGCATTATTTGGAAAAATTATGGAAAGTAGTCACGTTTGGGTTCAGCAAATTTTTCACAGATATAATCTTTTTATTAATCAATTGATCTTTGCTCGAGATTGTTGAAATCGTTTGCGCGGCACTTCAAAAAATTTGTAAGGCTTTCAGATTCGGCTTTTATTTATTTTTGTTTTTGTGTTTTTTTTTATAAAAATTGAAAGATGTGAGGTGACCAGCACTTTGTAAGGAGAAAATAGCACTTTCAATGAAAGGAAATTTAAACTTTGATTAAAACTGTTAAAATTACACAACAATTTAATTAATAAAATTTAAAAATATTGGAATTAAATTTGAAAAATGCAATCCGAGATTTTTTAATCGTAAATTTCGTATATGTAAGTACATGTAATTAAATTAGTTATTCAAAATTACAAATTTTTAGGTTATTATTAATATTATTATTATTATTTTTTTATTATTATTATTATTATTATTATTATTATTATTATTATTATTATTATTATTATTATTATTATTATTATTATTTACAGGTTTGCATTCGAAAAATTAGTTTGGCATAATAAACTAGCTGGATAAATTAAAATAAATAAATTATAAACGATGTTTGGGAATAAAAAATGAAAATTTAATATTAAAAATAGAGAAAATGTTTTTTTAATTAAAAAATGGTGTACCAAATAAAAAAAAAATATTTTATAGACTGGAAGAAACTGGGATAAAAAAAGAAAAAATTTACATATTTCTAACTGAAGCGCTATAATTAAAAGCAATTAATTAAAGATAAGACAAAAATTTCTAAACTATTTTCTTATTTTATCAAAAATAAGCTTTGCTATTCAGAAGATAACCAAAGTGGTCTCACACGAAGTACGCAAACGCAAAAAACACACTTTTAATTTTACCACGATTTATTGTATTAAAATTTTTTTTTTCGTTTTTTGGGATGAAAAATTCATTTTTAGTTATTTAATTATGTATTTCGTATTAACTATTGGAAAATTATGATTATTTAAAATTTTCGAGATCACAAAATAAATAAAAATTTAATTAAAATGTCCATTCAATTTTATTTATGTATATTTTTAATGATTTATTTGGTGGTCTTTCTCAATATTTGTCATACTTTTTGTTTTTTTGCTCATACATTGCTTTTATTATTTATTAACTTATTTTTTTCTTTTTTTGTGTTAATTATAATTTTATTGAAAAAAATATTTAGGGTTATTTGAATAGTTTTATTTTATTTATTATTAATAAGTTTTTATTAAATTTTAATTTAACTAATTTAAAGTATTTTCATCTTTTGCCTATATATCACAGATATTCTTTCAATTTGCTTATACATACACTAACATACGTACATATGTAAGTATTCATATAGGCGACTAGGCACAACAGCAAGTGTTATATACATACAAAAATACACCTTTTTTCATATGTAAATACATGTATACACAAATTCACTTCATTTCATAGAAATATTTCACATACACAATCACAATAAAAATCCTACAAACACTTACCAATAAATTCATTTTGTGAGGTTAGGGCGCATTGTTCGCGGAAGCACCCCCAATTGCCGGTGCCTGTATCCGGATGCATTAATAACACTGCACACAACCATTTTAATACAAAACTGACAACAACACACACATCGCCTTTCTTTATTATAAAAAACCTTAATTATTAACAAAAAGACACAATTTGACTCACAACCCCCGCACAACTAGCATTATCACTGCAGCGCAACTACTTTTGAACGAAACTCGAATTACACAACATTTAACTACACGCACGAACACACAAGGACTACAAATATTAAAAAATAAACACAAAATCACCGCAAAAACACTTTTAAACAAATTTTTACGCAAAACGTCACTTTTACGAACAACTTGTATAAATTAACAGCTGTTTAGCACAACCGGTAAATGTCAACGGTACAAGCTGACAAGTAGATGTCGCGTCTGTACTATTTTGGAACAACAGCTGACTTTTATTGTTGTCTAATTGGAGATGAATAATCCATTGTCTTCAAGATAATAAAGATTTATTAAAAATTCGTTTTAAAAACCATTAGAATATAGTTTAAAAATATTTTATATGTATGTATAACTGGAGTAAAAATGTCTTGCTTTGGCTGCGGTAAGAAATATGGACTTTTCACAAAAGAGGTACTTAACAATTGCAATAAAATCAATGAAAATTTTCTTGTTGCACTTTTTTCATCAATCAATTTCAGCACGGTTGTCCCAGTTGTGGCTACTCCTACTGCATTAAATGCTTGAAGCGTCCTATGCCCGTACCACGACACGGTGGTAAAGTGTTGAACGTGTGCTTAATATGTTATGATAAACTTTCCAAGTTGCAAGCGACGGAAAAGGTCATTGACGTCGAAGCATTGCCTGGCGTTTTGGTGACAAAGTCAAAGGGCAATAACAGCACTGATCCGCTCGTGGCAGCAGCTGCAGCGTTGTTGGAGTATAAAAAATTTAATTAAACGTAAATATTGGATAATAATGTAGAATTTAATTTTTTTTTAGAGATGATCCACCACCTGACTTGGGCGAAGTGTTGGCTCCTGTTTCAACTGCTACAGCTACGACTGCTGATGCTACACATTCCACTGCAGAAAATGCGGAAATCGAAGAAAATCTGGATTCTGTAATTTCAAAACGTTTAAAAGATCTAAAAACTATTGAAAATCCTTCAACGGATGAGGAGATACGCGCAAGACTCGCTTTGCTAAATGGCATGCCACAAAAGGATTACTCCAAGAAAGATCTATTGCTCGCCACAGATGAGCGTACAGATCAGCAAAAGATGCAAGATCTATTAGAACAATTTATGGGTGAAGCGCAAATCGATCGGCAAGTAGCGGATGAACGCAATGACGCGATTTCGGATATAGAACGACGCTTGCGAGCGCTTAGAGAGCAGCCAGTAGATGGCGTGGGTGCAATACAAAAAGAGCACTCGCCAGATAACAACACACCTAGTGATAATGAAGACGATGAAACGGTCTTGAAGGCCGTTATGACAAAGGTAGAGGTGCATATGTATAAAAAAAATATATTAAAATTCAATATTTTTTCCGTAGTATTTGGCGGAAGCACGCTTACCCTCCGAACTCGAAACAGAGCTGGCGGCTGGGGTGCCGCCTCCGCCAGCGGGCACGCGTCCCGCCGATTTGGAGGAGCTGCCCTGGTGTAACATCTGCAACGAAGATGCGGTGTTTCGTTGTAAAGGTTGCGATGGTGAACTCTTTTGTGCGCAATGCTATCGCGAGTGCCATGACGATGATGAAGAGTATCGTGCGCATGAGAAGGTATCCTATTCTGCGCCACCAAAATTTAAAGAAAATCACTTTTAACATAAAGCAACTGTGCAATGCTAACGGAACTTAACCAAAAAATAGTTTAATGCTTGTGTTTATGTATTCGTACATTTTATTGATACAGACATGTAACACATATTTATTTGTATTATACGGTAAGCTGGTTTTTAAAACAATGGGAAGTAAAAAAAATCAAAAGCACGTATAAAACTTCTAAACGATGAATGATTTTGCTATAATTACTTTATAATAGCTTAGCGTATTGCATAAATATATTTTAAAGATATGATTTGAACAGTTGTATATGCTTTGAAAACAACAAACAATTACATATATTAAACTTTAACTGTAAAATTATTGATATATTCGTTTCAATTTTCATCAAAGCAAAATCTAAGTAGTTTAACAAATTTCAATGATGCTCGAGTTTTACGTACCCTGTAATAGGATAAAAATATATATATGCATATACATATGTATATCAATTTGTAAGCTAATTTTTCTCTATGTAAATTTTTCTTGTAAATCTTTCAGGCTGCTAATTTACATCTATTAACATAGTTTTTAGTTGATCTATGATTTTCGCCACCTGTGACGAAACTGCAAACTCTTACAGTTAGTTGATAAGTTTGTATGGCAACACATACTTACAGTTTCAGATCGCTTTACATTCGAATATTGTTATACAACTTGTTTGTATATGAT
The DNA here is from genome assembly GCF_023373825.1 of Bactrocera dorsalis. Lineage (NCBI taxonomy): Eukaryota > Metazoa > Arthropoda > Insecta > Diptera > Tephritidae > Bactrocera > Bactrocera dorsalis. Next base: position 61,257,747 of record NC_064306.1, on the reverse strand, counting down.
AATTTTTGCTTCGCCAGATATTGCACAAAACCTATAAGCTGGCAAGTGAAGGAAGTGCGTCATTAAATGCGCAATTTCTCTAGGAATTTAGGCACTAAATGTTGCGCTGAGTAGCGATCGAATGTAAAATATTCAAAAAATGTGTCCCTTTGACGCCGAAACAATTCCGGATTGCGACACCAATTGTAGAGCATTTTAATCAGCTGATTGGAAGTGTTGTAGAGATTCTCTTTGGGGTATATTTCCGGGTAGACGAGTTTATTTGGCGCTATCGGCATACAGCCGCAGTACGTTGCTTCAAGCCTGTAATAAAGTTACATTCAAATTTCACTTATTTATATATTTAAAAGAATTAATAGCACTTACATAGCTACACCGTAGAATTCATGTCCCGCCGTCGAGATTACAACATCACCAGACAATAAAGTTTTTATGTACTTATCACGCGGCAAGAAACCGAAATTTATTAGCTTGGCACCCAGCTTGTCTTGTAAACCGTCGAAAGACTCTGGTGCTGCCTGATAATTTTCGCCACATATTGTCACTTTAAAATCTACTTGGCGCTTGTTCAACTCCAAAAGTACCTCCACCAACAGCTTTGGATTCTTATCGTGCTCCCAGCGATGTGGCCAAATCAGATGCAAACAGTCTTTATCACTCATCAGTGCGGTTAGAGATGGCTCCGCACCACCAATCATCAGTCGTTTATTGGGGAAGGCGTGGAATTTAATAGGATAGTAGAGAACTTCACATTTTTTCTCAATTTTATCGCGTATGTGTTTCAATTTAAAATCGGGTTGTATGTTGAGAAACGGTGTAATGCTGTCCAGGAAGGATGTGCGGTTGAAGTTCGAATTGAAGATTATATTGTCGGCAGAAAGGCTATGGAGAAGCGCAATAAAAGTATTAATGCTATGAAAAAAAAAACTATTTAGAAACACGCACCATGTTAGTATTTGGTTCAAACCATATTGACAGTCGCGCTCCTTCACTTCACGCACTGGATAGACTAATTGATTTTCGTGAAAATAAACAATCTTTTTACAGCTAACCAAATCTGGACGTACACCTAACAGCTCAGCCAAGTTCAGCACTGAGCTGGTAAAAAGCACTTTGTATTCATGATCCACCGGTATGATTTGTGAGAAGTATAAGGCACCGGTACGCGCACGCCAATGCCATTTCTTTGCGGGAAGACTAAATATTTCATAGTCACATATGTTTAAGCCTATTAAATTATAGAAACGAATATGTAAAATGTGCAGCGGAAGTGGAAATAGTGCAACCGGCACTGTGCTATTCACTACTCACACTCGATGATTGTATCGATCAACTGCTTGTGGCTACCTCCATAAAACGGTTCTATGATTAATATCGATGGCTTTGACATGGCAGCGCACTAAAATAGTTAAATTTTTAATTAAACTTTCGCCACATAAACGTAAAATATGTTTTATTTTGAAGAGATATAAAATTTGTGTGTACCTCATCTGTTTGCGGAGGAACACAAAATCACTTGTGGTGGTATGTGTGGCGTTGAGGGTTGCATCAAAAAGTATTACCTTATTCAATATTATGATCGTAGCAAAAATTAAAAAAAAAATACTTTGGGCTGTAAATATAATTTATAAAGAAATGCTGAAAAATTAATAACGACTGCAATATTTTAAATTAATATAAGAAATTGTTTTAAATTTACTAAAATTTCAATAATAATACGGCAACAACACTTATAAACACCAAATCCATCTGACATTTCTGACATTAACTTTATCATAACCCAAAAAACCTCGCTCGCTGCGAAACTTTGTGTCTTCCTGTCAAGAATTTCACAAAAAAGTCATAGCGTACAGTAAAATAAACAAGCAAATTGAACAATAACGATAAAAATGTCCACCAACAATTCAGTTATTGCGGTAACAGATGCCGACCAATATAACACACTGATCAAGTAAGTAATGTTTGTCAGAATAATTGATAGACCCTAACAAATTGCTTTGTTATACACAAGTGCGGAGAAGACTACAGTAGTACTATTTACAGCCGATTGGGCTGAACAGTGTAAACATGTCCAGGAAGCGCTGGAGGAGCTAGCCAAAATACTGAGTAACAAACTGCAGTTTGTTAGTCTGTTAGCCGAAAAATTTCCAGAGATTTCCATGAAGCACCAGGTACTTCAGATTAATATACTATATGCTATAACAAAAACACTTCAAAATAAATATGCGAACTATAACAAAACCACTTCATAATAAATAAACGAACTTCTTAGATCGAAGCTGTTCCCACCATAATTTTCTTTACCAAAGGCACGGCAGTGGATCGTGTGGACGGTGTAAACGTAGCCGAAATTACAGCGAAGTGTAAAAAACTTGGTGGCTCTGTAGCCGGTGAATCTTTAGAGGAACGTTTGAAAGCACTCATCAATAAAGCGGATCTCATGATATTCATGAAGGGCGATCGCAATGCTCCACGTTGTGGCTTCTCCCGCCAGATAATTGAAATCGTGAATGCAACGAAGTTTGTATAATAAAGTCTTTACAAATTTACAAGTGCTGATAAAATATTTTTTTAGTGTTCCCTATGAGACATTCGATATATTGAATGATGAAGAAGTCCGCCAAGGTCTAAAGACATATTCCGACTGGCCCACGTATCCGCAAGTATATGTTAAGGGTGAACTAATTGGTGGCTTGGACATTATTAAAGAGCTCAAAGCAAATAATGAATTAGAAACAGCATTGAAGGGTTAAAGTAAATAATATCATGGCTCAGTATACATGCAAAATTTAATTTATCACTGAAATAAAATTGGCAACCGGTTTTGGTAACAGGCAAAAACGTTGTTATAAATTTATAAATACAAATAAAATGCTGCCATCGAAAATTTTACTTGTATAAAAAGAGAGTAACGACAAATTTTATTAATAAAAGTCATATATGTATGTATAAAACATATTTTAATTTCGTAGTTATACATATAAAACATTATGCTTAATGAATATTGATCACTTTCAATATTTGTGTACTAATGTAATTTCAATTGTTGCTACTTCGTTCATTACTTTAATTATTCCAATACAAATTGTTAGAATATAGTGAAGGCTGTGTGGCGATTGGCAGTAATATAATCCAACCAACAAAACCAACAATGTAGCATAAAATAAGTATAATACGACGTACTATATGTTGTTGCCACAGCTCTTGGACATCAGGCAGGCCCATATGATTACAAAATGCATGCACAAGGAATGGTGCCACAAAATGACCGGTGCGCGCAAAGAGAAATGCTGAGTAGAAGCCAAAGACTGTGGTGTAAGTTAACTGAAAGCCTGGCAAAAAAAATATTTATTAATAAAAAAATTAACGGTTTTGGGATATACTTATGCAACTTACAAGATATCACTAAGGCAGTTTTTAATTCCATACCCAAGCTGAGGCGCTCCCCAATATGGTGTATGTGCGCAGTGCCAAAGAATAGTGGTGTAATGAACACAGCTGTCAAGGGTGAAAAACTCTGCAGAATTAATGGCATCATACAGGCGCGGAAAACGAATTCTTCACTGATGGGCGCCATAACATGGTTACGTATCCAAAGTATATTTTTAAATGATCCAATCCAAAAATCAGTATCTATAGAATCAGAAACAAACAAAAATAAGTTTCTAATAAGAATGTCAATCTAATTAACCACATTGCTTACCCATAAATATTTTCAAAGACTCATTTTGCATCTGTACGCACAGTGGACCCAAAAATAATAGCATTGTCAGCAAATAAGGAATTGTAATGGCCAGAAATAATCCCTGCCATCTCAAACCCAATATTTCAGCAAATGTGGCACGCTCCAGTAACTCTCGTGAAGAAAATTTATATACGAAAAATGGCGCTATCAGCATAACAATAATAACGCTGACAAAGAGTCGCTTAACCGTCGACGGGTGATCCCGATTATGTTTCGTATTCCAAACATACAAACTGGCTACATATATGACGGAAAGTATGAGACAGCAACCGACTGATGTCACTATCGGTATATGCGGTAAAGGGAGAGGTGTATCCGCAGTCCCTTGGCTGCTATTACTTTCGAAGCTATCGTTCATGACATTAACTTAGATTTAATATTGGCCGCGTCAATTCCTGAGTTGTTTAACGTATATTGTATTATATATAAAACTTAAATAATCACTTTTATACAGATGTCCAAAGTTTGCAAAAAAAAAAAAAAACAAATACAACTAACACAGCTGTTCGCGATAAGTGCAGTTGCCATATTTTCTTAGTTAGATATATAAGTGCTCATGCACCGTAAACCGTATTTTAAACCACATTTATCCACATATCCTTAAAATAAGGTCTATTAATAACAATAAAATTTGCTTTTTTTTAACCAAAAAATGTTTTTGCTTAGAATTTTTTCTTAAAAATGTATTTATTATTACTGCTATCAAAATACTTCTCTGCATCAGCTGTTGAGAATGAGTCTCTCTTCTCTCAGTCTTACTAAAAATATAAACATTTGATAACAAATACCTACTCTATCTTTTAAATAAGCATTAATTGAAAATAAAAGTTCAAAGTACTGCTGTCTACTTAACTTTTCACTAAACTTTTAAACTTAATTATTGACTATTTAGTGAATTTTCACTAAATTATTTTAATTTCTTAACGTAAACATATTCATAAAACAAAATGCTGCCTCTTTTACGTGCTGCTGCCGGCTTCACTCCCGCCATGCGGATGCTCCAAAAGGTTAAGTTGTGCTGATAGCCACATAATCGGTGACAAAGCTTATATTTATCAATTAAAAGATTATCTTGCATATTTTAGACAACACGTCTGCAGCAAGTGCGTAATTTAAATTTGCTCGAGTGCAATAGCAAGGAACTACTGCAAAAATATGGTGTCGCTATACAAGAGTTCAAAGTATTAGAAAATTCACCCAACGATGCGCAGTTAATAAACCAGTTTGGTTAGCATATAATTGTTTGCTTAGTTTAAATAAGCTTATTCGCGTGACACATTTGTTATTTATATCTACAGATTGCCCGGAGTATGTCGTTAAGGCACAGATACTGGCAGGCGGTCGCGGTAAGGGTGTTTTCGATAATGGATTCAAAGGAGGCGTACATCTCACAAAGAAGTTAGTGTTATACTTTGAAATATATATATATATATATAACATTAATAAACATTTTCTTATTACGCACTCAGGAAGGATGAAGTTCTGTCGCTTACCAATCAAATGATTGGCCATCGACTCATCACCAAGCAAACACCAAAATCAGGAATATTGGTTAAAAAGGTAATGGTGGCACGCAGCGTAAATATCACACGTGAAACATATCTATCAATTGTGTTGGATCGAGAACACAATGGACCAGTGCTTATTGCCTCGCCTGCTGGTGGTATGGATATCGAAGCGGTCGCCGAGAAGACACCAGAGAAAATCAAGACTGTACCTTTAGACCTAGACAAGCCAATACCACAGAACACACTCATCGAAATCGCAAAATTCCTCGAGTTCAAAGGACAATGCGTAGAACGCGCTGCTCAAGAAATACAAAAACTCTTCGACCTCTTTAAAGCCGTCGATGCAACACAAATTGAGATCAACCCCTTAGCTGAAACGGATACTAACGAAGTAATCGCCGTTGATGCTAAGTTAAATTTCGATGACAACGCCGAATACCGACAAAAAGATATTTTCGCTATGCACACTGCCGAAGAAGACACAGATCCACGTGAAGTGGAAGCAGCCAAAAATAATCTCAACTATGTAGCTATGGATGGCAATATTGGTTGTCTGGTGAATGGCGCTGGTCTCGCCATGGCCACAATGGATATAATTAAGTTGAATGGCGGTGAGCCGGCGAATTTCCTCGATGTGGGCGGTGGCGTCAAAGAGAGTCAAGTGTTGAAAGCCTTCCAAATTGTTACATCCGATACCAAAGTAAAAGCTATACTTGTGAATGTCTTTGGCGGTATTGTGAATTGCGCCACCATTGCTAATGGTGTTGTTGCTGCTTCCAAAACCCTTGATCTGAAAGTACCGCTCATTGTGCGTTTGGAAGGCACAAATGTGGATGAGGCCAGAAAAATACTAAAAGATTCTGGACTGGCTATACAAACCGCGGTGGATTTGGATGACGCGGCGCATAAGGCTGTGGCGGCATTGCATTGAAGTTCCTACGAGCAGCTCGCTTAACTTTGGTTGACTGTAAATTTCGCATTTTAATACAACATTTCTAAAGTCTTGACATTAATTTCACAGACAGACATTTCTCCACCAACAACAACAAAGTCGAATGGTCACAGTTTGTTTTCATTATATCTACAATGTTTGTGGTAGTTTTCAAATTAAATGTTACTAGGAAATTGTTAATAAATATGTAGATATAAAAATGAAAGTTAAAATGTTGTAAAGTGTTTAAAAGGAAATCCGACAAATAAAAATGTTTTTCATATTGGAAGTATTTATATTTTTGACATAGTGCTTAATGGCGTTGGTTATTCGTTATAATTCAAAAAATTATCTAAAACAAAATTTCCCTTAATGCCGCTTGAGCTTTAATATTCGGAGAACTGAAAGCGTTTATGCTACGGAAAACGTACTTTTTTACGATTTTCCTTTATAGCGAAAAAATTGCTTTGCCCGTCATCTATCGCCATTTTGCGCTGTTAATGCAGCTGCCTGTTAAAAGTTCCCTGCTTATGTAAGGACATTTCTCAAGTGGAGAATTTTAATTAAAGGTAAATTTTATTGTTATTGGTAAATGTACGTTTGTATTATACAACTTTTGAAAAATATTTCCCTAAATGAAATTTTATAGCGTGCTTTATTCAAAAGCTCACAATGTCCTGAGCTTTTATATATTTATATAGTATATATATCGAAGAAAAACTTTTATGCTGCTTCACTTATGTACATACATATTTATATACATACCTGAAAACTGTATTACGTTTTGCTACGAATATTTCATTCAAAAGCCAATAACTCTGAAAATTACTCAATGGGAATGAGCTGAATCTGTGTCCTGTGCGACTGCGAAATGCTTTTGCCCTAGAGTAGAACGCAAGAAATCTACTGAACTCTCAATAACGTTTATCTTGCCTCAATCGGTGGAGTTCTTACTTCAAATTGAGCGATAAAGCTTAATATCTTGTCGATCGTAGATCCTTAAGGATTTATGGAGAAAGGTAGAACAGAAACATCAAAACACTTTCTTTCCCATTGTCTAGATTTTGTAAGATTGAAACATCTTGGCAGTCATACTTTAGGTGAAACAGGAGAGATAGCGGTAACTGATATTAGACGCCTCAAGAAATTTTGTGGTGGACCCAAAAGCCGTCGATTTACTAGGATTACATGATCATTATATAGGTGTTATAGGTAGTCGTCCTAGGGTCCTAGGATCTTCAAGTGTGATTCCTTCTGGCAACTGGACCGACCTTTAAACCTAACAACTTGTTGCAATGGGAAAAATTGACTTTTAAAAGAGCTAATGTGGTAGAAGTGGAGTCTCTTAAAAACTCTGTGAAAAAATGCGATAATCTACATATGATGGAAGTTTAAGGTTAAGTCTTGCTCCTTTTGCGAATTGTCGATTCTTCGATAAGAAACCTGAAACTTCAGAACACCTGAACAGCACTCTGTAGCCACATGATAAAGGCCCTTGGCCATGGCTTCCAAATAGGGACCTTAGGTCGCGGTGCAATCCTCATTTATATATCTAATCTAATCGAATCTACTTCGGTTAAAAATGCGGAAAATTCCCTTTTTAATGTAACGCTTGTTTCTACTTTAGACTTTCATAAATGCTTATCTCTACCAACAAAATTTACAAATCTTCATTGAAACAATATGATAACAACATCCCTAACCTTTATCAAACCCCTCCAACTAAAATATTAACGCACCACCCGTATTCAGCAAATTCCTGCAGTTCTCTCTCACACACTTTTTCTTTCAAATTGCGTTCTCACCATGTGCAAGGGCGTCTGTTAGACTTGTTTTTACAGTTTGTTTACAGTTTGTCGGAACATTTGGTCGAAAATGCTGTTAATGGCGGAAAAGCGTTGTTTACCGTTAACGCAGAAGTATAAATTATTAATACAAAAAAAAAAAAATACAGAAAAAAAAATTGGAAAATTTAAATATTATTTAATTTTAAATTTTGAAAAATTTAGAATTTTGAAAAATATTGAAAAATTTAGAATTTTGAAATATTTGAAAAAATTAAAATGTTGAAAAATCTAAATTTAAAATTTTTTTTTAATTTTAAATTTTGAAAATATTGAAAAATTTAAAATTTGATATATGTATTGAAAATTATTTAAAAAAAAAAAAAATAGTTTATATTTTATTATGTTATTTATATATTTAAGAGTTTTTAAAATTTAAATATTGAAACTTCTTCAAAAAAAATCATATTATTTCAAAAATTAATTTACATTGGTTGTCTATGTCAATCGCTTTCAAAAATTTTGTTTGCATTCAACATAACCAAATGTTAGCATAACTCTGTTCAGCCACTGTTAGCCATCTCGGTCAACTGTTTGCACATTCGTGTTTGCATGTATGCACATGCACATACAATTTGCACTCTTTGAATCTCATCTTTCCATTCAATCACTTTGCCAACTGCCTCGTTGGCTTTTGGTCTTTTGCTCCCGATTTGATGACGTTTGTGCGTTTTACTGTTATGACTGTTGCAGCCAATGTTGTGCTGCACCTACACCCCCACGCATACGTACGCATACATTCACACATCTGCAGTTGTTATTGTTGTTTTTGCCCAATGTCACAAAGAAATGCTTTTGTACTTTTTTCGTATGAACTCTCGCAGCTCCCCACTGCTCCACCGCTCGCTTTTTTGTTGGTTTGTTATGATTTTTATTGCGTGAATTCGCAGAAAGCAACTTAAATATTTGTATGTATGAGTGTACATATAAAAATATTATAAGTATGCGTCTGCAGGTGTTCACTTTTTGTTGTTGGCAACTGTTATGTGTTCATTGTTGCTGTTGCTCCGGAAGCGTTGCGTAGTTACACCTATCCGCTTACATTTATGTATTCGTTTGTCTATTTGTTCATCTGCATATGTATTTATTCGTATGCTCGCTGTATTTATGTAGCTCGTCAAGGTCACTGTGGTTGCAGCATGCGTAAAAACGGTAAACGCGACCAACGAAATAGTAACAAAAGCAATTTAAATTAAAGGGTTGCCTATTAGGTTGTGGCAAGATTGAAATAGTGGAAAATAAGGGTGTGGTGAGTAAACCGTGAGTTGAGTTTGGAAACGTTATCGATTGGTCTTGTCGTCATGGCGGTCCCTGCATATTTTTCTGATACTTCTTGATTAGAAAACAAAACAAAAATTTTGGCGTCATCCTGTTGGAACCACATATTGTCCAAGTCCATGCCATCCAATTCGGGCCCAAAATTATCGGTTATCACTGAGCGGTAGCGATTCCCATTCACAGTAACGTGGCGCCTTTGATCATCAGAAGCAGAAGTACGGCCTAATGACGCCGTCGACCCATAAACCGCACCAAACCGTAATTTTTTTTGGGATGAAAAAGTGACTCATGGAGTACTTGTGATTGCTGCCCTATCAATAACACTTATTTTGCTTATTTACAAAGCGGCATTCAGCCAACAATGAGCCTCATCGCTGAAGATGATTTTTCGATGAAAAGCTGGATCATTTTCAAGTTGTTCCTCAGCCCGATTCGGGAACATATGACGATTCTGGTGGTCAAGCGACTTCAATTCTTACGACAATTTGATCTTGTAAGGATGTAGGCCAAGATCTTTTCACAAAAATCGCCACAGCGACGTCACAGAGGTGCCCAATGCTTGAGAACGACGTGTGGGAAACTGATTTGGGTCTTCCTCAATTGATGCGATAGCGGCAGCATTATTCTCAACATTACGGGCACTTCTTTGTCTCACTGGCCTGGGAATATTTTGTACTGTGCCTATGGACTCAAAATTTTCCACTAGACATTCAACTGTTGAACTGACAGAACGATTACGACGACCATAAATTGGACGTAGCGCTCTTAAAGTTGAGACCACTGACTCCGAATTTCGGTAGAAAATTTTAATAATTTCGACTCGTTGTTGGATCGCATATCTTTCCACGATGAAATGGCAAACCTTAGTGAAGAGAAATCTCAAAAGAGCTAGAAAAATATCGCGTTATGTCTGTCCCTATGGATCTACTTTTTGTGGCGTCCCTATGAAAAAGACCTGTACAAATATTCTCATTGGCACTTTCACCAAATATTTGTTAGCCAAAAGTCACTTGAATACAAATTGTGTCACCCTGTACGCGTATATGCAGATGTGTTGCAATATTATTTTGCTGCGAGCTTTTTGCCATATATTCATATAGTAATGTGTGTGTGTGTGTGCCATTTCCTTGTGGTTATTGTTGAACCAGCATTTACCACTAATTTAATTGTTGTTTTGTTGTTTTTTTCCGTTTGCTTTTGTTTGTTTTTGCACTCACTTTACGTAAATGCAAAATGCAAATACTGTATTAACACCTTTTGCCAGAAGCGCACTTCGCGACGTTACACGACATTGCATTAGAACTTCACGTAAGCAAATAGCAAAATCTAAGCACGTGTAGATGTGTGAGTGAATGTGTTTGTGTGGTGACTGGAACCTCGGTTCGCACTGCAAACAGCAACGTGGGAAAATCACAGGTGTTGCAGCTCTGCTGGTGTTAGTGGACTTTTATGGTATATGAATGGCATAATTGAAGCGAAGGAGGAATGAGATTTTAAGAAAAATTAAAGAGATTATCTTATTATATTATAAAAATAGACACAATTGTGTAAATAAATTATCCTTTCTCTAACATAAGCATTTGCAACGCTTTGACTTTTCCTACTGTATGCCAGGATTTTTTGTTACTCATACGCCCGGCATAACCAAGAATTTCAAGGAAAAAATGTTAACTTCCCTTCACGGGTGCTTGACATTAAATGGTATAAACAATATTAGCTTGCTTTTCATCGGTCAGATAATATGGCAACTATACGCTAAGGTGGTCCGATCTGAATAACATGTTCGGAGATTAGAGCGCTGCCTTGAAAAATAATCTACATACAAGTATGTCAAATTTCGTGAAGATATCTTATCAAATAAAAGAGTTTCCCATACAAGAACAATTACATCACCAAACAACAGGGGTAAACCCTTATGGTAGACATTGCAACTCTCGGAAATTTGAACTTCGGTTAGACGACTCTTCCTCAACGGTGTGGAGGTTTTGCTCTTCTTCTGCTTCCCTAGACGGGTACTGCGCCAAAACAAGCAATGAAAAGAAGTACTCACACTATGCAAATCTGAAATAAGGAAGGAGGTCAAGACGTCTTAGAGAAAAGCCTTTTGCGAAGAGGTAACATCCTCGCCAAGAAGCTCATCCCCTTAAAGGATGAGAACTGTTGATGACATTTGAGTGGTCAGGGCACCCTTAAGCTGTTCCTACATGCTCACTTTCCCAGCAATCCTTCTCTTGGGATCGTACCTCTCGGAGTGCCTTAAACGGACTGCGCATCCTATTCGAGTCTTCTGAATGAACGTTACCTGACATGGTAACTGCGCGGACATGCCGCAATGTATCGGATGCCGGGTAATTACCAAAGCCGACGCCATGGTTCTCATTGTTGAAAAAAAAAATTCTGAATACCATGCATGAGCAAACTCAGCGCTTGAGCTCCAGTTTTAAGCTTCCTGACCACTGCAGCGTCTCCCAAGTGGAGGTAGCAGCCATAAAAGGCAGTCCGGTAGTAAGGCAGTGATATTAGCCTTGAACTTCAGTCTCAATAATTGCAGAATGGGAACGGGCGGGAGCTCCTTTGGCTTTCTGAGGTTTGCTACTGGACCGGTCAGCCGAAGGGAGATGAAATCAATTATTTCAGAGGTGACTTGGGTCCTACGTCACTGTTGACGGTCATAACTTCGAACTCGTAGGTAATTTCGTCTATCTTGGAACCAGCATTGACACCAATAACAACAGGTGCTACATCAGGCTGAGTAATTGAGAAGTAAAAGTTCTCTCTCGACGAACAAAGACCAAAGGAGGTGGACTTGGCTTGAAATCTTTACGGGTAATATTGCCCAACGAATCAATCTTCTTTCTCCTTCGGAAGAAAAGTGTGTTACGAATATTTTGGTGAGTCAAACATAACTTTAAAATGACTATATGGCTCAAGTATATTTTTTCCGTCTTTAAGACTTACATATATATTTTTTCATATCTAGGTAGAAGTGCAAATACAAAAACCGAATGTTTTTTGACCTCCTAACATAGATAGTAAATCTATAAAGAAGGCCAACGCAGTTCAGTCTGAAGCAAATGTTATATACATATTTACATATATATTTTTTAAATAAAAAAAAATAATCGTATATTTGTTTTATCATGCCTACCGATGCATTTTAATTGAGATCCGGTGGAATAAGTTCAAAAGCCTAAGAAAGCGTAATATTTCCGCACACAGAATTAAAATCATTAAAAAAATTATTAAATAATCTTACAAATTAACTTCCTCAACGCTTCAATTACGCCTTCAGTTTCAGAATTTTCGTTCAAAAATACACAAAACAACTGTTCAAATGAAAATGGGGTCAATATTTGGTTAAAAACGCGCACGCTACGCTCTGCCCCCTAAGAAGCGCAAAAAGCATGCAGTGAAGTTTTAGGAGAAGCTGCTAACAGTCGCTTAAACCGAAGGTAACAGTTCTATGTATGAACTCTAATTGTGCCGTCATGCGAAAGCTGACAGAAAGGCCAACGCCGCACGGTACTTTCCGCCAAAACCCTAGCACATTTCTAAAATGTGTCAGTTTAAGCCGAGAAGGCGTGGTGTCACTGTCGATCAGCGCAAAAGCGGAAGTTTCGAAAACCGGAGTTAGAAAATTATACTTTTTGAAACATATACTCGTACATATATAAGTTTAGGAAGATATATAGACAGTGAAATGGCTATGAAGTATGTGAACTTCTGCCGTTGGTTCGCCGTTTTGGTGTTGTTGCAGACATTTATGCCCCCGGGAGCAGAGAGCAAGCCTGTGCCTGGGAAGAAAGCAAATATGGGTAGGTTAAAGTAGCAAATATTAATTATTTCTAATACTAGGATATACTTAATCATATTGTATAACGGTTAACGGTTTACACGAAGCTGAAACTCACCTGCTGCTCAAAGTGAGGTTAGGTCGCATTAGATGGGTTTTACTTCTTGACACATTTTTGCGGACATTTTGAGATTTTTATCAACTGTTATACGGGAAAATAGTTATCTCACTCTAGAGTTGCCGCAGAATTTCATTTTTTGTTTTATTTATTTTTAATTTTTTTTTATTATTTTTATTATTTTTTATTATTTCATTTTTTTTTTACATTTTTTTTTCTCAATTCCATTAGCGCTAAGCGCCTTGGCTGGCATGACCGCGGGACATTTGATAAGCCGCGCCGTCGCCGCTCGTCGTGAGAAAAAGGAAAAACTAGATATGAGCGAACACTTGCCACCAAATTGTAGAAGAGAGGTTAGAACTGAACGTGATAAGGCAGACTGGAACAAATTCATTGAAACCAAATACATTGTATGCGATCCACTTCCAAATCAACCGGAACAGCCACAACAACAACAAATTGTAAGTATCCAAACAGGATCAACTCAACAACAACAAGCGTTGTACCCTAATTTATATGTGCCGCAGCAGCAACCGCAACATCAGTTATGCAACAAACAGCAGCAACCATAACCAAAACCAACAACAGTATCAGCAACAAGCACAACAACAGCAACAACCACATCAACAACAGTATCCGCAGCAGCAACCACCTCAACCCCAACAACCCCAGCAGTCCCCACATCCTCAGTGGCATCCCTCTCCCACTGCTTCCCAAGGACAATCGCAGCAATCAGCTGGACAAATTCAGCCTCAACCATCTTACTATATGCCCATATATCCAAAACTGCCTGTGGCTGGGTTCCCGCAACCCGCCAGCCAAGCACAATTCCCCCAAAATTATCCAAGTGCACAACAACAAAATAACCAGACCATCACCCAGCAACCACATCCCGTTCCATGTGCGAATCATTCAGGTCAACAGCAACCTGAAAAGGCTATACCTCAAGCCGTAGAAATCCCAGCCACACCAACGGCTTCACCGGCACCAGTTCCACAGACAACAGCGCGGTCAAAACCACTCCTCGCGTTTATTAAAAAGGTGCCAGAAAGTGTGGCAAAGCGAAAAGCTGAGCAAGCAGCACAACACGCATCGGCTAATAGCATTAAAGACTCCTACTTGCGGATACAACAAGCAGTTAATCAGCCGAATCCACCAGCGGAAGAGCAACATAAGTCACCACAAAATAATTCCGAACAAGTTGCAAACGCTGCTGCGGCACAAGCTGAAGTAAATCGCTAATTTTTAGACAGTCTTCATGCAAATATTATTTCTACTCTTATTGTAGCAAATTGTCCAGCCATCGTCGGTAGTACCCGCTCAACCTGCCGCGCCAGCTGTTCAACCGGCTGCTGTTCCGCAGCCAAGTCAGGAACAGCCCGCAGGCTTTCAACAACCCGCCACGTCTGGTCAGCCAATCGGATTTGTCCAACCACCTCAGCAAGCTGGTCAACTGTCAGCACAAGCTCCCCAAACTGTCCAATCCCCACAATCGGTTCCACCAGTGCAGACAGTGCAAATACCACAAGGTGTCCAAACAGGCCCACAACCAATGCAACCGGTTCAAGTGGTTCAACAGGCTCAACCTGCCCAACCGGCTCAAGGCCCTTCACAAGTATTTGTTATGTCGAAGAAAACAGGTTACTTCAGAAAGAACTCTGCCGACAAGATACTGCAAACCAATCTCGTCCTGATGATGATGATGGCTTTCCTACTCATTTGGTTCCAGTAGATCCTTCTTTTTTTGTTTGTCACTTTAGCTTGTAATATGCTTCTAAAGTGACGTTCGAAAGATTTAGTTTAAGCTCGTTAAGTACATGAAAATCTGTATCAATAAAAGGGAACTTTGAATGACGTAATAAATAATACATGATTTCAGAGTCGAACCAAAAAGTTTTTAGTAAAAATGTTTATTTTGCCTTTCTAGTCTGATGAATGGGTATTCAATTATAAAGGGACGGTCCGATAAGCCTCCCCTACCGTTGAAGTTATTAGCGCAAGAGTAAATTTCATAACGGTTCTTGATAAGCTACGTCCTAGCCAAAACGACAACCATTGAAAATAACTTAACAGAATTCCATGATCTCGTGGTTGCAGTCCACCGATTGAAGGCGCCCGAGATAACTAAGATAGTACTCACCTCAAAACCTACATAAAATATTAGACATAGATAGAGTTGTCAGCGCTATGGGTCCCGCGTTGCTTATTCTGGATTAAAAGCGCAACCGTGGGGTCACCTCACAACGGTGTTTGCCACTCTTTAAGATCAATACAAGGTTTTTGCGGAAAGTAATGGGACTGATTTTCTTTCCGCCGCGACTGTACTTCGGCGCGTGCGCGCACCGATTGGGTTCGGTAGAGAGCGTTCCTAGCTCACAATCGAGCGGCTGCTCAGTTGACTCCGAGCACCTGGAGAGTTGGGACAAACGCTCGACTTGTTTCTGTGACTGGTGCTAAAAATACAGGTTCGTTAGAGCAGAGGTACGAGAGTACATTCTGTGTGAAAGAAGGATTACCCAGATGCTGCTTTAGCAAGAAGTGGTGTGTTACGCTGGCACCAGGTCTTTTTGGAGGGCTGGGAAGAGTCACTGATGAATGAGCAAATCAAAAATGAAAATTAGCTCATTATCTTTTCTGACATCAAGGGCTTCGTCCATCATGAATTTGTTCCTCCTGGACAAAACGTCAACGCCGAGTTTTACGTGGAAGTCCTCAAGAGACTCAAACGAAGTGTCAATCGGGTCCGACAAAGGTGTTGGTACTTGTTATCTGTGGTTTTCACTGTGTAGATCACATCAGACTGCTTAGCAAATAGCAACACTGTCACATGCCTTTCTTGCAGACCTCCATAAACGTATATTTCAAACGGACTAAGGAATGGAAGATCGCTGAATCTAAAGTATCGAGCTCAAAGCATAATAGGCTAAAAAATAAGTCGCATTTTTTTTTAATTTTATTTGTAGGCTAAATATTTATCGACCACCAACTCGTATAGTTAGCAAAATTAAATTTTCCAAAATAGTATGATTCTAAAAAGTCTAGAAAAGTGATATTCACGTACTAATCTCAACTCCACTCAAATCTCATACAAAATAAACGCATACGTGCAATAATCTAGGCCAGCAATTTTGGCATGCGAAAGTCTACCGAATGCCAAAAAACCCAAACAATTCACCAATAGCTGCGAAACCGGCGAAAAAAGAAAAAGATAACAACAAAAACGTAAGCGATTAGTTTTCGTCCAGATTCAATGAATTGATAGAATTCGTTTTGCCGATTGGAAACGAATAACCTAGTTTCAAATCGATGCCGGTGGAAAAATGCGAGCATTTGCAACTGCAACAACAATAATAGCAAGACAACCACAGCCGGCGCCAACAAAGATTACCTCTTTCTGCTCTCGTAGCAGTTGCAAGGAAGCACGAAAATGTGGCACGTTTAAATCTGAGCATTTTTGCAACAAATTAAATTTTTCGCGCTGAGATGGGTGCGCTTTTTTCGATTATTGTATCCATTTCCAACACTGCAAAAAGAAAAATAGAACGGTGAGTTGCGTTGATGTGGGTATAAATGAGGTTCTCTCATCAAAAAATGAAGGTGTCCCATTAAATATCCGAAGAAATATCCATGAATAGCTTAATTCTTTACAAAGTAACTAAAAGAAAATGACACCTACCCAAAATTTAGGAAAATTATCGAAATAACAGCAGTTCACTTTTGAGTAAGGAGTATACATATCTCCCAACCACTCAACCACTAATTGAACCCCTACATACCGGCATATACTTACGTAAAATCTTATGTAGACGTACTTCAGGTTGAAAAAAAATCACTTCTACCCCACAATTAAAGGTATCCAAATTTCAGGTCTAGGGTTTAATTTTATAGTGAATATTTCTGCCGACGAAAGCTTCAGTATTTCAAAAAAATCTAAGACCTTATAGGAAGTTTTGACAAAATAAAACCTATTTTAGACAGATATAAAGCAGGGATACCCAGCCAGTTGCCCCGAAGGCTTTGGTAACTCGGACAGGATGTCTCCTGATATCTCCCATCGTAAACCAGCGTATTGGGGCCCGTATGCTCTCAGTTAAAGGGCACAATGAACTCCTCTCCAAACAGTTTCTGCTGGGGTGCTTTCGTACATATCATCCCTGCAGTCACCTGTTTGGTGCGTAATCATCTTCTAGGAGTATCAAGATATCCTTCCTCAACTACGTCGACAACATAAAACAAAAAGCCAACCAGACTTCGGACGCAAAAAACTTCAAACATTCACTGACCGCCATTCACAGTGGATCCATTAACACCTTCAACGACTCCCTCCCAGTGTATGGCGTACTTGGAGTCAAATCACCACCCATTGCAGTCGAAGAGCCCGAGTTGCCGTGAGAAACGAGAGTGACTTGTAACAGGTTAAACTCCTACTTATCCAGAGTAGACCCTGACATATCAAGCATATGTCCAGCATGCAATGAGTCCTCGCATGAAACTAGCCATCTCTTTGCATGTTCTGCTAGTCCCATACATCTGACACCTTTCTCCATTTGGTCCGACGACTCCGTGGAAAAAGTACGTTTCCTTGGCATACCGTTGAATGACTTCGCTTACAACTTATTTAACCCTTACCATCCGAACGGAGATTAGGTATCCGTTAGAATAACAACAACATGGCTTTGGTTGACTCTCAATAATTTGGCTCTGTTTGGTAACATAACATTCAAAATCATCGTATCAAGTGTCAATGAGTCAAATTGGACGGTTTGGTTTCAGCGAATGCTGCTCTAATGACAGATTTTGTCCGCCTAAAAGTCCTGAACTGTTGCATTACTCTTGGAAGCAGATATAATTTAGTCTTTGGGCATTTAAAGGGTGATCCATTTCGAAAGAAAAAACACAGAAACCTCAAATTTAATGGGGAATGCAAAGAACATTCTTTGCCTGCGGCTAAGTGTCAGATGGTCCATCCGTTGATTACAATTTTGAATGACTCGTTTGAGCATTTCGATTGGTAACTGGTGAATGACACGGGCGATATTTTGCTCCAAGACCTGGATCAAAGCGGTAGTGTTCACATGGAATTTAGACTTTACATATCCCCTCAGGATTAGGCTTACAGTGTGATATCGCGAGATCTTAGTGGCCAATAGATCAGCCCAAAACGCGAAATTATCTGCTCACCGAAATGTTCTCTCAATAAATGCATTGATTGCTGCGATGCATAGGAAGTGGCGGCGTCTCCACATCAAATATCGCCGAGACTACGAGCTTTAATTTTAGGCATCAAAAAGTCTATTATCATGTCGCGATAACAGTTGCCATTAACGGTTACGTTCTCACTGGCATAATTTTTGAAGAAATATATACAAACCACACCAAACCAAATGGCAGGTATGGTTTCATTAAATTTTTAATTTTTTATACATTTTATGCCTTCACCTTCAACTTACCCTGATACAGTTTAACACATTATTTGAAATACCTACATACATACTTTTAGGCAGTTTAGGCACGTACGCCGACCTTTAATAATTATTGTTGTTGTTGGTAATTTTGCTACAGCTGCAAGATTGTCCAGCATTGATAGCGAGAATTGCCTACAATGTCAAAGTATGAATTGTGGGTTTCCGTAAATATATAGGTACATATAGCTATATTATACAATATTTCCAGCGACTTCACCGATACCATTGAAGTTTCGGTGGATATGAGTTGGTATATCTATGAACCGATATATAATTATTTACTTTATTTTATAAAAACAGCGAAAAACTATACCCAAATGTTGGTCCGCGTACAAGTATTTCACACTCAGTATTTATTGCCTGCTTCTACTTCCCCTCATAGCCAATAACTCTACTTTCAGCATGCGTTAAAGTCACAATTCCACTTTTCGTATTCATATTTAACAGGAAAAGTTAAAACATTTAAATTTGCCACATACTTCCTGAAAGCCCGTTAAAACACACACATGCTTATATTTTTACATACACATACGGGAAAGACATTTGTCAGCGTCGGCCAGAGTTCATTACCCTTTTTTTCGCTCAAACACGTTCAAACGTCCTTGGGAAAGTGTCGTTCTGCTTTAGCGGCTTAACATTGGAGAATTACCCTTAAAAAGAGTCGATAACAACTAAAAAAATTATATATTGTGTGCAGCGCTATTTTTTGTAACTCTGAAAAAGCCTAGTTGGAGTACTTATACATATGTAAATGAAACGAAATAACCCAGTCAAGCAAATAAAAATTTACGGAGTCAATTGTTTGGATTCAAAAGACGATTTCTAATTAAACTATTGTAGCCACTTGCTAGCTAGCTAGCCACTGAAGAGATAATTTTCCTTTAACACGCCTTAAACACTACTTTTATGTTAATGTTTATGAAAATACAATCCTGTTTTGCAGAAAAAATTGGCCGCGTGATAGAATACATGTTAAGCGGATCATTATCGAAAAAAATGTTAAACTAAACTGAATCCTTCTTAAAGACTGTAATTAAAACGATTTTCTGCTCGACTTGCACTCCTGTCCTCTGAAAGCACTCATCAGCAACTGGGTATAACTAAACTGTGGGATGCCATTCCAAGCTCCTTACGTATGTACAGCTGCAAACAAAACCATTGGTTTTCTGAAAATACAAACGAAGATGCTGGTACGATGGAGAGTGCCATGTCGCAATTGACGCCTTCCTACCCGGCCTAAGTTACAAACGACCACTACACGTGCGGGAAGAGATAGATACCGAGCGTTAAAGAGGGAAGCCAGACGCTTTTGCAAACAAAAAAAGAGAGAGGAAGAAATTTATGAGTACGAAAAGCTTGACAAGGACTTTATCAGTGTATTCACCATGCCCTAAGTCTTGAAAATAGTTCATGAAAGAGGATCGACACAAACCACCTCTTTGTCGATTTCAAAGGTGCTTATAACAGCACGAAAAGGAGCTGCGGCGATGTCTGAATTTGGTATCCACGTAAAACTGATACGGCTATGTAAACTGACGTTGAGCAATACTAAGAGCTCCGTCAGGATCGAGAATGACCTCTTTGAGCCGTTCGATACCTAATAAGGTTTCAGACAAGGCAACTCTCTATCGTGCGACTTTTTCAACCTGCTGCTGGAGAAAATAATACGAGCTACAGAGCTAAATAGAGAAAGTACAAACTTCTACAAAAGTGTACAACTGCTGGCGTACCCCAATGACATCGATATCATTCGGCATAACAACCGCGTCATTAGTTCTGCTTTCTCCAGAGTAGACAAAGAAGCGAAACAAATGGGTCTGACAGTGAACGAAAGCATGACGAACTATCTCCTGTCATTATACTAACAGTCATCGTATTCGCGACTTGGCTCCCACATCACTGTTGACAGTCATAATTACAAAGTCGGAGATAACTTCGTCTATCTTGGAACCAACATAAATGCCAGAAACAACGTCAGCTTCGAAATCTAATGCATAATATCTCTGGCCAACGGTGCTACTTCGGACCGAGTACGCAATTGAAAAGTAAAGACCTTTCTCGACGAACAAAAACCAAACTCCACAAGTCTCTCATCATTCCCGTCCTTCTAAATGGTGCAGAGGCATGGACGATGATAACATCAGATGAGTCGACGTTAGAAGTTTTCGAAAAAAAGGTTCTGCTGAAGATTTATGCACCTTTGCGCATTGATAACCTTGAATATCGCATTCGATGGAACGATGAGCTATGTGTGATATACGACGACATTGACATATTTTAGCGAATTAAGAGACAGCGGCTACCCTGACTGGGTTATATCGCCCGGATGGATAAAAACACTCCAGCTTTGATAGTATGCGATGCAGTACCCGCCAGGGGAAGCAGAGGAAGATAAAGATCTCTACTCCGTTAGAGAGACCAGGTGGAGAAGGACCTGGCTACTCTTGGAATCTCCGATTGGCCCCAAAGAGCGAAAAAGGTTTGATAAAATTAAAAAAATATATCGCTTGCGATTTCCTTCTATTGCTTACTGGGTATATCAACTTTCTGCTTCAATTTTAGTTAATACGACATAAAAGCACATGAGTATGTAAGAATATTTAAATATATTCCATGTGTTTATGGTTTTCTCATTTCATTCTTGTTAATATGGGGAGTATATGAAGGGGTATGTGTATTGGCATTTCATCGCTGGTATTTCACAAAATATTTCGCTCATTAATCACAAGAGCACTACAGTGTCATGCACAGATTGCGGTTAATGCCTTTAAGTAAAGTCGGTATGTGGGTGAGTATGTACTATATATTTATGCCATTACCATGTGCTCGTTGTTGTCGCTCTCTTACTCGATGTGGAGGTTTTGTTGAGCTGACCGAAACGCTGATAAGGATCGTTACACTCGCAGAGCATTGTAAATTTATTGGGAGCCTATATTTTCTACACAACCTTTTTGCACTAACACACACTTGCTGACACATATTGGTGAAAGGAACACTAGAGTAAAGCAATAATTATGTTATTATATACAATAATAATAAAATGTGTTGTATCAAAAGTGGAACTAAAAGTCGTGTGACTGGGACACAGTTCATTAAATTTTTACCTGTTTGTTGCACATGTAGAATTTGTTATGTAAACTTTTTGCGTGGTTTTCAATGATTTTCGATAAAGCTTTAATGTGATAGTTGCTAGGGCAGAGGCTAAGTTGGCTAATATAAAAGTTTTGAGTTTGGAAAGAGCTGACAATAGTTTGACCACATTCGAAATCTGTGCACTTTATGAAGCTGAAAAATCGGTGTTTCTAGTTTTTTAGGATTTTCCGATTCCTGCTAAAATGTTTGGAACACCATTCGTTAAATTATTGAATATTTTCGATGACTCGCCATCAGTAGTTTGGTGGGATGTTTGAAGGTATGCGCTCCGAAGTGTTTATGTCTTGACCTCTCAAACGCGAGACAGCCAAGAATGAAGTGTTAAGTTGGTGCCATCTCATACAGTTTCTGCAGATGGCGTCTGGTTAAGTTCCCAGCCTTACAGAATGGACACCTATTGAGTAATGGCCTGTTAAAAACCCCATAACTATGGAGAGACTAGCCTTCCTGAGGACAAAAAGATCGCCAGATTTTTTGCGATCAATCTGGTTCCAAAAGGCTTTTGCGACAGTACATGTACCGATGGTGGCTCAGCGCTGGCTAAACTTCTGCCAAGCCCAACTATCTAATAGTAGAACACAAGAGAACATGAGAGCACCGACCCGCTCCCATTCTACTGATAGCGGTTCTACGTTACCTTTCCTTGCTAGCTCATCAGATTTACAATTTCCTGCGATTCTGCTTTGGCTTGGCACCCATACTAGTCTTATCACAAAGATACTCGATGCTATTGATAGCGAAGTTAGGCACTTCTTGACCAACTTTGTACGCGCTCTTAATGAGTTCAAGGTTGATGTCACCGCCTTGCTATCTGAGTGGGTGGTAATTTTTCTGAAGGACTGCACTCTGAAGTAGTAAATCTAGTGCTACCTTAATGACTGCAACCCTGGCTTAGAAAACACTGCTGGAGTTGATGGAAAGCTCCTGACAATAAACCTCTCCATCAAGCTTCCAGTAAAGCTTTGACTCTTCCTTAATGAAGCTCACTGCCCCTCTTCTCCAACGGCTTCTTCCCACCCACAACTTTCTCGCTGGTGCATGAGTTGAGATTGAGCCGCCAGAGTTCGGTTTGGCGACTACATGATCCAAGTGATCCGGTTTGAGGTCAAAGTTGATGAGCGGCGCCCGTTGAACCTTCTCGAGTTTCTTCGAAAGTATAGTATTTTCTAGAACCCTCCATCACCTGAAAACTCCATTAGAACATAATGAGCTTTACTATGGTGTCGTAGAGCCAGAGGGTAAGACTAAGAGATCTCATCTTTTGCTAATGGCTTCTCTACTTCAATATAAAGCTACCAATGCCTTTTTTGCTCCCTCTTCGATTTTCGGCTTCTGTGAAAGCTTCCTATCCAGTATGAGCTTTAGATATTTCATTTATCTTCCGGCTGTAGACAGATGTCTCCCATTTACGGCATGGGGATCTTGTATCTTCTAGTAAATGACACCATATCGGTTCACATATAACTATACCTAGAAATATATTAATGCTACTGAGGAACAAGTAAGTTATTCTATTGAATGCTTAGTTAAAAATAGAGCATAATATTTTATTTCGATCAAAGTGGACTTAGCAAACAATCACTGTCAATTGCAGCGTCGAAGACATTTTCATAATTTTCCAATTATATGAGAAGCAGTTATGCGTGTAAACAAATGGGCGACGGCGACAAGCTAAAACTATGAAAAAGAATCTGCAAAAGCTTTGAAAAATGATGCAGCTGTGCTATGCTAGCACTAATACTAACACAATCACACAAACCGTTGCATATACAAATTTCCATGCATGTCATTTTATAAGAGTAAGTAAGTTTATATATGTATATTTACAACTGAAATGCATATGTAAACGGGCGCCCCATTTGCCTGCCACTACAGCCAACAACAACTACGCGATCGTATGCTCGTGTGTGCCTCAGTCGATGGTACAATTTTTCACTCTCAAATCCGCATGAAAAATTAAATCGAAAAATGATACGGAGCTAAGCAACAACAGCTGCAACCAATAAATGGCTGCAGCAGAAGCTGAAGATTTCACTTCTTGGCACAAGTAAGACAGCCAAAGATTTTGGCAAGCAAAATTTGGCCAACCGATAAAAAGAAGTAAGTAAAACGCAGAAGATACATTGTTTACTTTGAGCCGGAGAAGGGAGTGTGGCGGATTGGCGAAGCGCAGCTGCAAATGTTGCAAGACGCGTGTTGTTGCATGGCGCTGGGCGAGCGCGGTTCATTACATATAATACATACATATAGAAGCACACAAATATGTGCACTGGCACGCTGACTTATTTAAATAGAATATTTTTCTCGAAAAACTGCTTTCACGCAATTTGGGTCATTGTCAGTGTGATTGCAAAGCAATGCATATTGCTGCAGTTGCACGCGCAAATACACACATATTCAAATAAAAGTGTTTGTGTGTGTGTATGTGTGCACGCCATTTGCTACAAAGGCACGTTTTCTTTTGCGTATGGCGTGTTTTCCTCAAACAATAATCACATTTGAATATGAAAGCAATGATTTGGCGGCGTGACAGCGAGGGGCGTATGCGGTGCGGCGTATTAGATATGCAATCAATTATGTTTTGCGATAAGCAATGATTATTTCTATACATTCCTTTGTGATTGGAAACAATATAAGCATAACAATTGGTATTGTTGGGTGGGGCGTATGAGTAACATTGGAAATTGATGCGGGCGAAAGTTTTATGGAAAATTTTATTAGATTTGTGCAAAATTACTGAATAAATTTTTAAATATAACATTATCGCGACTTTAAATTAGATATTTGTCGATATTTACTCCTTTTTGGCGATAATTTTCAACTTGCCTATGTATTATACGTATAGAATATGGATGACATGGCGTATGCGTAACTTTTTTCTCTCATAACATTCTTATCAATAAATAGTGGAAAAAGAGAAAGAAAATTGTTTATCTAACGTATCCTAAAGATCACAACTTCCCAAAATTGGAGTAATGGTTTCGGGCGAAAGAAGAGCATTCGCGGAGGCTGATGAGACGCTTGAATAATATGTACTGGAGAGGCTTTATTAGAGGTGTCTAGGTACCTACCTACCGCAAACATGATGATAATCTGGAAAAATTTTATTCAACGAAAGAATCACCATATGCCGTTTGGATAATTTATTTCTTCCCAACGAGTTTTCAACACTTTTAACGTCATGTGAATTGATCCCACGCTAAACTTAATTCAAATCCGGAACCACTCGCCGTGACTGACTAATATTTACTCTCCAGCAGTGTCCTTCTCGCCAGCTTTGTGTAAAATGCCGCTGAAAAATATGTTATTATGCATATTTTTGTAATAAATAATCTTCGTTTGTGGCTTCGCTTGACTTGCATTGACCTTTGAAGCCGAGGCAACGACGTTGAAAGCCCGGCGAACCATGCACTTCGAGCAAAAATTTTAACGACGCTTTCAAACAATGCTCGCAACTAGAAAATGTGTACGTAACTTCTTTGCTATTGTTATGTACCCACCTAGGAATGTACACATGTTGAGTTTGCGCATATAAAGGGTGAGAAATTTCGAGGTCTCCTTATTTTTGAAACTTCAAGTTTAATGGGAATAATAAACATCATTCGAAAGAACATTCTGCCGTATTTATTTTTCGAAGATTATCTCTTTCAAATGTTGGCCACGGCTACGTCTCAGATGGTCCATCCGCTGAGTCTAACTTTCGATGACTCGTTCGAGCATTTCGACAGGTAACTGGCTATTCACATGCTTTATGTTTTGCTCCAAGGCCTGAATCAAAGCGTGATCGTCCGATCGTCTAACGATGCGATATCACATGATCTCGGTGGCCAATCGATCGACGCAAATGTGAAATTATCTGCTCACCAAAGTGTTCTCTCAATAAATCCATTGTTTGATGTGATGAAAGTATTGTTGTCGCCGAGATAACGAGCTTCAATTTCAGTCATCAAATAGTCGGTTATCATGGCGCGATAACGGTCGACATTGACGGTTACACTCTCACCGGCATCATTTTTGAAGAAAATATGGACCCATAATCTCACTGCCCCACTAACCACTCCAAACCATTGTTTTTTGTAGATAAAATGGCAGCTCTTGAATCTTTTCAGATTGCTCTTTGTCCCGAATGCGGTAATTTTGCTTGTTTACATACCCATTGAGCCAGAAATTGGCCTCATCGCTGAACAAAATTTGCCTCGAAAACATCGGATTTTCTTGGAAGTTTTCAAGAGTCCATAGAGCGAAGCGATGTCGCTTGGGAAGGACGAGGACAGCCTGACACGACTATTGAAAGAAGTACCTCTATTGGATCACCCGTTATAGGAGTACAATCAGTAGCATATGAAACAAAGCCAAGCTCTAACTGTAGCGTTCTTCAGCGTCGCATGT
This sequence comes from Bactrocera dorsalis, assembly GCF_023373825.1. NCBI lineage: Eukaryota > Metazoa > Arthropoda > Insecta > Diptera > Tephritidae > Bactrocera > Bactrocera dorsalis. The sequence continues at coordinate 61,231,523 of NC_064306.1, read as the reverse complement.
GCGCTTGTTTTCTCTGGAAATATTTACACTGACCGAGCTTGTTGCATGTAATAATAAATAATCCCTTGCCAATATATACAAACATATATTGTATAACGGAGTGTTTGTGGTGAATGCTACACTCAGTTAGCACATGTGAACTATATACATACACAAATATGGTTACGTGCTCAAAAATGCTGCTACGAAAATTTGTGTGCGTATGTGTATAAAGTATATTTTATGGCAGCGAGTAGCGCGCGCTTCTAAGTGCATTGTCATGTTATCAATGAAACACATTCCTGGTATACTGAAGAACAGCGTTGACCAGATGTTTTATAATCACTGCGCTTTAAAAAAAAATGGCGGATATTTCAAGGTCACCTTTGGGGTTTTATTCACTGAAAATTAACATTAAGTATTACATATTAGTGTCTTTATTGATCTTCTTAAGGTGTATATAAAAATATTTAATTATTCATCAATATTTATTTTGTCGCCTTCAAATTAATCCTAACCAGATGTGATTATGCCAACGATTCCAGTCCTCGAAACACTCATTTTTTATAAGGACTTTTTGGGATGACCTTCAGCTTCTTTGGCGAATTTTGCGTTATCTCTTCGTTTGACTGAAAACAGTTTCCATTCCGACGATTTATGACTTGTTTGCATGTCGAATTCTTAAACATATTTCTCTGCGGCTGCTATAATGCTTTCTATTAATGAGGGATCGGAATTCGCACGATCCGAAGAGACCTGTTTACGGTACTCTTTTTGAAAAAAAAATCAGCTTTATCAGAACGAGTCGAACACGAATGTGTTTTATACCCAAAATATCATTCGAACGGACTCGCTAGAGATTTCGAACTCTCTTGCCATCTCTCTAACACTTGTCTTACAATTTTCAAGCACCCTCCACTTTTTTAATATTTCCATTAGTTGAAGAGGTTCCATCAGAAAGTTGTCCAAAACGAGGCATGTCTCCAATGATCTCTCGAACCGGGGAATTTAATTACAATTTTCGGGCTACTATTTTGTCACAATGTATCATTTTTGTATGCAAACAGAAGATGCTTAGTCTTAAGTTTATGCCTGATGGTGTCACTACAGGGAAATTTCGGGGTAAAAGTCATATTTTTTTTATTTCAACATAAAATAAATTATAGCTGACAGTTAGCCAGTGTTTAAACTTCTAGGAGGGAATAATGAGATGCTGGCGGTCATGAGTTCCACAATATATCGTAAAAACATCAAGAGGTATAGAAAACGTTGACTATTTTGAGGCATACCACCTGAACAAATGTGATGCGGACTAACAAAAAACAGCATATTTTCCCGTATTTGCTAGATGGTAGAACAGTCTGAAGGCAGTCTGATGAATACAGAGGGTTCAGCATTGTTGTCAAGTATATTTTTTGCGATCTCTTCTCAACGTTGTTTCTACAAAATACTCAGGTCCTTAGCCGTGTTTAAAGCAAGCTCAATTTATGCACCGATCCGAGTCAAATATGATCAGATTGTACCTGTAAAGATGTGAATATTTGAGTGAAGTTATGTATGTCGATCATAAGAGTTATGGAGCGCTAAAAGCTTCACTGTGCATAGATATTACTTATCAAATGTGTGCTGAGATTAATTTGTAGTCCCAGAAAACTTACGTTAGATACACAATTTTAATCAATAGAAATATGTTTTACTTTACAAAGAGGCGGGGCCGATGGATTGCCAGCCGAGCTATTCAAATACGGCAGCTAAGAACTGATAAGAGGCACGGTTGGACGAAAGCATGCCCAACGATTATAATTTAAGTGTGCGCTGCCAATCCACAAAAAGGGAGACCCCACAATCTGCGCCAACTACCGTGGAATCGCATATAAGTTCTATCGAGAGGATTGTGTAAAAGAGTAAAGCCCACCGTCAACAAACTGATTGGACCTTATCAGTGTGGCTTTAGACCTGGAAAATCAACAACCGACCATGCGCCAAATCTTGGAAAAGACCCGTGAAAGGAGAATCGACACACACCACCACTTCTTTGATTTCAAAGCTGTTTTTGATAGCACGAAAAGGAGCTGTCTTTATGCCGCGATATCTAAATTTGGTATCCCCGCAACACTATTAAGGCTTACACAGCTGACGTTGAAAAGCACCAAAAGCTCCGTCAGGATCGGGAAGAAAATCTTCGAGCCATTCAATACAAAACGAGGTTTCAGACAAGGCGACTGTCTATCGTTCGACTTTTTCAATTTGCTCCTAGAGAAATTAATTCGAGCTGCAGAACTTAATCGAGCAAGTACAATCTTTTATAATAGTGTACAGCTGCTGGCTTATGCTGATGATATTGATATAATTGGCCTCAACAACAACAGCATCGTTCTGCTTTCTCCAGGCTAGATAAAGAAGCGAAGCATATGGATCCGATAGTGCACGGGGGCAAGACGAAATATCTCCTGTCATCAAACAAATAGTCTTCGCACTCGTAACTTGGCTTCCACGTCACTGTTGATAGTCATAACTTTGAAGTCGAAGATAATTTCGTCGCCCTTGGAAGCAACAACAACTTCAGTGTCAAAATCCAACGCAGAATAAGTCTTGTCAACAGGTGCTACCTTGAACTGAGTAGGGAATTGAGAACTAAAGTCGTCTCTCGACGAACAAAGAGCAAACTTTACAAGTCGCTCATCTGCACCGTCCTGCTATATGGTGCAAAGGCACGGACGATGACACCATCTGATGAGTCGAAGTTACGAATTTTCGAGAGAAAGGTTCTGCGGAAGATTTATGGTCCTTTGCGCATTGGCAACGAGTATCGAATTTGCTGGAAGGATGAGGTGAACCAGTTATACGATGACATTGTCATAAGGATGAAAACACCCTGGCTCTGAGAGTTTTCGACGCAGTACTCAGCGGAGTAATCGAAGGAACAGCAAGATTTCCACTTCGTTGGAAAGATCAGGTAGAGAAGAACCTGGCTACATTTGGAATCTTCACTTGGCGCCAAAGAGTGAAAAGGAAGAACGATTGGCGCGCTGTTATAAACTCGGCTATAACCACGTAAGCGATTTAAATCAGGATAAAGATCCTTTTATACCCTTTATGCTATAAGAAATACAACTTTGAAAGGTTTTATAGCTTCTGTGCAGCCGAAATTAACTAATATATAATTTTGAAGATTTAATTGAGTAAAATAATATTATTTTTCTTCTTCTTTATTGGGGCGTGAACAGCGATTATAGCCTAGTTTATAAAAGTTGGCTGTTTTCTTTTATTCACTGGAGGTGTTTTTACGTAGAGGGTCCCAAACTCAGCGTACAAGGTACTTAACCCATTCGAGGGCGTTGGTTAAGCAAGAATTAAAAATATTTTCTATTATCACATTGTAAAAGGTTAGCACTTCAGTTCAGCTTCTGAAGTATGCCAAATTGCGCTTCATAAAAGACAAATATGTATATACATTTAAAAGGAAATTATTTTAACCACAGCAGCCTTTGGAGCGAAAGCGATAAATTGCAAATTGTTTGCAGTTCAATGCATAATGACTTAACTGTGCAACAACAGCAAGGGAACAAAAACGATGCAACAAATCATATGTTTGCTTAACAAGAGTTTTTCCCTTCGCACACACACACACATACGCACTCAACACACATTTGACATTTATGGTAATTGTACTTTTATTGCTAAGCAAGCGAAGGATATCAAATTTTAAGTGCATATTTCACACGCCAACAGCCAAGGCGGCAGCATATTTCGCAACAACAACAACAAAAACAGCAACAATGGCGCAAGGCTAGCAAGCGCTGCGCCAACCAACCAACAAGCGCTGTTCCTACCATCTAGCGCGTTAGTGGGTTTTTGCCAGTGAAAGTGTGTGTCAAGTGTGTTTGTGCGTGTGAGTGACAGCCGAAGGATAAATGAAATGTGACAATTTGAATAAAATGAAGCGGCAAAAGTGTGCGAGTGCGCAGAAAGAATTTCAAATATTTTACATTTAATTTATGAATATGCATACGCCGGCACATATATTACATATGCATGTATGTGTGTGTGCGTGTTTGTGTGAAAATGCAATTAAAAGTTAAATTGCATCAAACGCAATTTACATGCAAAACTACTTAAGTATGCATGCAACATTTTCCTGCCTTCCTGCCACTCGGCGGAGCGCCTCAACAACCGCACACACACACACACCGACAACCCCACATACTTGTCAAGCAGCTCACACCGTTGTGTTGTTAGGCATCCGCTCGCATTGCCACGCAACGCTACGGTGTCTTGCAGCCTTTTCCGGGCAACGCACCGCTGCTCACTTTGCTGTGCGTAACGCCAGCGCTGGCATTGTTGCCACATGCGCGTTGCATATGCCGTTGTTGCATGCTTCACTGCCATTCATATTGTTAATGCTCGGTTCTAAAAGTAATGTCGCCAGCATTCTTTTTTTTCACCGCCACCACCAACAACAACAACAAGTTGTTGGCATTTCCTACATGCCGTTATGCCAGTTTGTCGTCGCTACAATGAAATTCTGCAATTCTGAGTGATGTTGCTGGCGTGGCGACTTGCAACTGCGTGAATGGGTGAAGCAGCGGGCGACTGTTGCTCAGCAGTATGAGGCGCCTGACGTTTGTGGTATGTGTATGCGTTGCTATGCTGTGCTACGCTACGCTCGAGCCGAACCGTGTGAGCTGCTGGCTTGCATATGCCTGTGTGCGCATTCTCATGCATATCATTCGGTTTATTAGTGTTGGTGTCGCTACGTTTTAGTGATGAATTTGCACATGAATTGGGACGGCCGACAGTGTGACGCTGTTGCATGTGCCACATACCATTTTGTAGAAATATATTTTTGTATATATATTTTTTTATTTCTAAATTCACTTAACGCTCTGGGAGTATGTTGTGCAACTTCCGTTAAACACATGCACTGGCAACTGAATATTTTAAACAGCTTAAATTGAGGTTGACTAGTTTTATGGGAGTCAAATTGTGACTAGTTACGCGATTAATGATAATGTCACTAATAGTTTTGAAGGGTTAGACCGTAAAATAACGGAATGGGATACGCATTTGGAACATTTCTGGAGCCTTCACCAATGTGTCTACGGAATCTCTTCTGAACAGTATCCAATCAAAAGGTGATGCTCAGCCTATACAACGCTGGATGAGAAACCTTGACGCATTACCATCCTAATAACGGGAACGTGTCTACAGATCATTAGATCCAGAACTGGGCAAGCGGGTCTTGGGTTAAACCCCGAATTGGTGTTTACAAAAAAGCACAAAATTCTTCTATGGAAGTTCCAGTCTATAAATGGAACACAACTCTCTCTCAAGGACCGACCAAATATCTTGGAGTAGTCTTGGACAGCTAACTGTTGTGAAAGCACAAGGTAAAAGAAAGAGTGAGGAAAGCCAACAATGCTTTATATGCATCTAGCCAGAGGCTCGGGTGCTCTCTCCCTCTCTCATGTACCACCAGCTATATGTAGACCAATTTTGCTCTACGATGCAGTAGTATGTTGAACAGGCGTATGGAAATCCACCTACCGGAAGCCAATGGAGAGGCTCGCTGCCCTGTGCATTATAGGAGCTTCAAGGACAACTTCAACGACGGCTCTTGAACTGGGAGTATACGAGGTATGACAATTAAGTAATGACTGACTCCCCTTCAAAGTAGTCCCCTTGGGCAGCCATACAGCGATTCCAGAGCGTTTTCCATGCTTCGTAACATTTCGACTGGGATGTCCGCGAGTACCCTCGTCACGGCCGCCTGGATGTCCGTAATCGACTCAAAATGCGTTCCTTTGACCACCGATTTTGTTTTAGGAAACAAAAAAAGTCACAGGGTGACATGTCGAGCGAATAAGGCGGCTGTTGCAACACGGCGATCCCTTTAGAGGCCAAATACTGGGACACGCTAAGGGCGGTGTGGCACGACGCGTTGTTGTGATGAAGGATCCAGTTACGAGCGATGTCTGGGCGCACCCTGTTGACTCGTTTTCGCAATCTTTCGAGTACTTGGCAATAGTAGACTTGATTCGCAGTTTTCTCCGGTGGAACGAATTCTTTGTGGACGATTCCACGGCTATCAAAAAAGGCAATAATCATCGTTTTCACCTTCGACATGCTCATGGGAGCTTTTTTCGGGCGGGGGGCGCGCGGAGACAACCATTGTGCCATCGAAACACCTGGTCAAGACTAAGAGCACAATCACCATACACACTTAAAATTTTAGCGTACGTTTTCGAAGCTGTTTCGCCCAATCTGACGAAAAATTTTATTCGTTTTTCCATTTTCGTGACGAGCACTACAAACACACGTCTACCTAACTGAACTTGCAGGCGAACGAAACAAGCTAGAGCGATGGCATATATCAATGGAGAGGGGAGTGATGCCAGAAAAAGAGAAAGGGAATTTCAAATCATCAGTCTCATTACTTAATTGTCAAACCTCGTACTACAGTATGTACATATATTTAATAGGTTGTTTCATTTTGAGTATTCCAAACTTCGTCACAAACTTAGTATACCCTGTTCAGGGCACAAAAAGAGGATATTTCTGGTAACTAAATCTAGAATTGCTGACAAACAGGGAAACTCGAAAACCCCAAACTATTTTCGAATGGTCTTTCAATATAGAATGGGTTTCGAGACCGAATCAAATTAATATTTCAGTTGAAATCTGCCTCGTCAAGAAAGGTTATACCATAAGCTACCGTCACCACAAGTTTAGTCTCCATAATACTTATTATCTTAATAAACCAAAATATGAAAGGTTTGAAGAAGAAATTGGAGTCAAAGCCCACAATCTATTTACGATAGCCAAAGAATTTGCAAAGTAAGGCTAGAAAGCACTGGGATTTAGGGATTCTAAGGATTCGAAAAAAACCTATATTACAGGCAGCTTTTGAAAGCTCATGTCTTCTGAAAACTCAGGAAAACTCTTTTGGTGTACATCAGCACCAGCAGAGATCAGGTCTTCGAATAGTAAACTTTCCAACAGTGCCCGAAGAAGTGACTGCAGCAACGATTTGGCATTGCATAAGGCAGAACTGTCCATATATTAGTGTGAGTTAAAGAAAACCAAAAGAGGTTCGTGGAGAAACTTCTGTGGAAGCAAAGAAGGCTATCATAAATCGTGAAGTTTTAGGCAAATTCTTGTGAAAAGTCGTGCTCCCCTGGTGTATTTAAGAAATGTTGATGGTGATGATGAATGGGACGCGAACTGTGTGGACTCGCTAAAGCTACTCCTTGACGTACACTTTCCGTTAAACCTTTGTAGAGCAGAACACTTTCCAGACCCAAATCATACGAGTATACCTTCGTAAAAGAATTATATGTGCAAAATTTTTTTTCTGTGTATTCCGTAAATTTATATCGATAAAACTGGTTCCCTCCTTCCTTATATGCTCAGCCTGTTATTGTCACTAAGGGGTAAAATCAACTAGTTACGAGACTAGTTCCAAACAAACCAATTGCCTACTAGTTAATAAACAACTAGATTCAAAAAAGTCATTGGTAGCAAATTTCTCTTCATACACCATTTGTCAAATTGAAATTAGTGGCGATTTATTTGACACCAATTAGCAATTAACTCTAAACGAGTTAACTTTCCTATGTGGTCAACTGCTTTATCTCATCTATGCAGTTGTTGCACCAGCTCGAAATGTGAACGGAAGCTGCCACATTGGCATCGCCTCAGCAGCCAACTTCCGACCTGAAGACTTGACTGCAATTTATTACGTCGCTTCGTCTTATTCTTTTTCATTTAAATTTCACAGCTCGGCTGTGGTAAGTACGTGTGAGTGTGTGTGCGTGGGTAATTTTTATGTCAGCAAAGCGCTGGGAAATAAATAGCACAATAGCAACGTGCGCTGCATGTGGAATGCAACAATCAGTCAAGCAGTCAAGCACTGCCACATGCGCACTCAAATAACTAAGTATATTTATATACATATATATGTGTGTGTGCAGTGCTGTTATCACGGCGGTCTTGCGTCACCCAGTCAGTCAGATAAGGCGATGCATGCCACACTTGGCAGGCAAAAGCAATGATGTTGTCCATTTAGGTGGCAGACATTTGAAATGCATGCCAGCACACACTCACATACACACACACGTTTGCTGCACTTTTGAATTTGTTACATTTATTTGCAATTCATATATGCATGTGTGCGTGTGTGTGACGACAAGTCGGAAATGCACAAAATATGGTAAACTTTTTCACATCCGTTTTTGTTCACATTCATTACTTTCGTTTTCATCTCCAACCATTCGGTTGTGCCTCCTCCTCCCGTCAACTTCCCACCGCTCCCCTCGGGTGGTCGCTGGCATTGCGGATAGTTATGCGCTTCATAAATCCTTGAAAACTTGAACAACATTAGTCAAGTGATTGTTACTTGTGAAATTGTTGTCATAGCTGTGGCGGCATTGGGGTTTACCAGGCGTATACGTGACTTTTCTTCGGGGAGCCGACTGCTGATGTGCGTTGAAAAATTTTGTGCATTTTTCATATGATTTGCGCAAATTCACATGTGTGCACACTTATATTTGCGTGTGTATGTGTATATGTAAGTGCATGGCTGTGAGCTGCGGCAAGAAATTGAAAATTTGAAAGTCACGAAATATTTGCCACATTTAAATTGCTTGTGTGCTGCTGGCAGCTAGGCACTTACGGTTAAAGTTTGACTTTTCCAGCAATGCTTAGTTGGAATTGTTTATTTGTGTTATCAAAAACAATAAAAAAGTGTAAACTTCTACGCAAATACAATGGTCATGCATTAGTAAGATTTTCCGAAAAAGAAAATTTAGAATGTTAAGAGAGTTTTTGTATTTGGAAAGGTCAAAAATCGACTTTTTAAAATTCAAATTATTTTCAATATTATAGTCGTTGATAACTCTGCCGGTTGGTTTAACTTGAAACTTTGAGCATTTTTTTAAGCCCGAAAGCAAACTCGTATAGCTTGCCTGTGTACCTAAAGAGAAACACCGTCCTGATATGCATGGGCGGAATGTCATCTTCTCTTTTTGCGCAGCGGACGGGATCTTCCCAGCCTACCAAGGGGGGGGGGAGATCTCCCGCATCCATTTAGCGGACATCTCGCCCATGCAGTCTACCTGTAATATGCCTCCTTTCAAGTAGACCTCATGTTATGTTGGACCTCATGTCAGGTTGGTAACGATTTGGTGCGGAGACCTGGGAGCCTACTGTGGCGTTATTTGTCCGCTCTTTCGCGGTTTGGGTAGTCGAAGGCGGTGCATTTTTGCTTCCTCGCCTGACGGTTGGGGTTGCGTAAGCCGGGCAGCAGACCCGAGCATCGCTGCCTCGTGCGTGTACAGACGCGGATTTGCCACCTTCGCGCTTTTTCGATGCAAGGGAAGCACCACTATCTCTGACTCTATTTCGCGCTAATATAGGGTGATTTTTTAAGAGCTTGATAACTTTTAAAAAAAAAAAAACGCATAAAATTTGCAAAATCTCATCGGTTCTTTATTTGAAACGTTAGATTGGTTCATGACATTTACTTTTTGAAGATAATTTCATTTAAATGTTGACCGCGGCTGCGTCTTAGATGGTCCATTCGGAAAGTCCAATTTTGGGCAACTTTTTCGAGCATTTCGGCCGGAATAGCCCGAATTTCTTCGGAAATGTTGTCTTCCAAAGCTGGAATAGTTGCTGGCTTATTTCTGTAGACTTTAGACTTGACGTAGCCCCACAAAAAATAGTCTAAAGGCGTTAAATCGCATGATCTTGGTGGCCAACTTACGGGTCCATTTCTTGAGATGAATTGTTGTCCGAAGTTTTCCCTCAAAATGGCCATAGAATCGCGAGCTGTGTGGCATGTAGCGCCATCTTGTTGAAACCACATGTCAACCAAGTTCAGTTCTTCCATTTTTGGCAACAAAAAGTTTGTTAGCATCGAACGATAGCGATCGCCATTCACCGTAACGTTGCGTCCAACAGCATCTTTGAAAAAATACGGTCCAATGATTCCACCAGCGTACAAACCACACCAAACAGTGCATTTCTTGAACGGCTTCTGGTTGCTCTTCACCCCAAATGCGGCAATTTTGCTTATTTACGTAGCCATTCAACCAGAAATGAGCCTCATCGCTGAACAAAACACGCGCGCGAAACACATTTCGAACCGAACACTGATTTTGGTAATAAAATTCAATGATTTGCAAGCGTTGCTCGTTAGTAAGTCTATTCATGATGAAATGTCAAAGCATACTGAGCATCTTTCTCTTTGACACCATGTCTGAAATCCCAAATACTAATGCATGAAAATCCTAACCTCAAAAAATCACCCGTTACCTCCACCACCTCAGGAGTCTTCCCCTCCCAGAATGGTCTTAGGTACCATTTTAAGCTAGCACCGCTCAAGGCCTTCCTGCGAGAGTCATCATGCAAGCGTGCGTTACCGGCTGCTGGTAAAGGGGTCAATCGGCCCCGCTATTCCTTTTTCACCTCCATCTGCGAACACCTTTGGTATGAGTCCGATGCGACTCCCCCAAATGTAGACAGCTGAGCCTGCTGGGAGGAGCCTCGGTTGTCCTAGGTTTAATTTTTGGGTTTGTTATTGTTTTGGTTTATTGTGTCATCATTTTCTTACCATTTTTGGCTCAACGAGGAAAGTTGTCAGGCCTACGTTTTTGTAGGGGAACGCAGAGGCTTGCCGCATCAGCATCCCATAAATCGGTAAAGCCATCGTTACTTCCCAATTCGGACCGGTGTTGAGAAAGCTTCCATCGAATATAGCCGATTTAACCTCCTGACTGCCAATCATCCAATTGACACGGGAGTCGCATAACAACTTGGAATAGGAGATGGCAGTTCTTGGTAGCTGCACGCATGCAGCTTCAGACAACCGGTAGCAGTGGATCTACACAGCACCATTCCAATTTTCCTTTTTTGTGAAATCTATAACTTTTGGCATGCAAAGCCACGAACTGATGAGAACTGACGGTGCTATACTGACCTGGTATATAATTGGAAGATAAACTTAGAAGATATGGTAATCATTTGATATGGTTTTCTTAGATTTTAGAAATACTCTAGATTTGATAAATTTATAAAATATCAATTCGACATTACCTTAAAGATGAAACTGAAACCAAAACCGTGTAGTAACAACTCTTTTATTAAACCTTTATTAAATTTCAATCCCTCCTCACTGCAGCAGCTTTGATTACAAACCAAGCCTCGGCACAGCAGGCAATTAAACAACATTTTTACATTTTTGTTGTTTGTGCTACAGTTCCCACTGAATGAGCACGTTGTTGCATTAGTCTGGCCGTTAACGTTGCATTATTGAAAACTTGGCTCATTTAAGACGCATTTACCACACTCATTGCGGTCTTCCTTCTGACCCACATATCTACGAATGGTGTTTTGGAGCTGGCCATATGGACACTACACATTGCAAATCTAGTTTCGGAGGGCATGAATTTAGTCTAGCTGGTAAAGGCGTTCAGAAACAGACAAATAAAAAGTGACTGACAAATAAAATACTGACCAAACGCTATAGAAATTAAGGTGCGTCTTACAGATACATCCACTTGCTAAAAACATCAAGTAATGTACCACATGAAGAGCTCGAATAAGTTAATTTACTACTCAACTCTTTCTGAGGCTTTCTCAAAACATTTGTAATTAATATGACCGCTGTAAGTAGCAGAAAAACCACTGAGCAGCAGAAAGAAAACACTGTTTCTACATTAATAACTACATATACATATTTCCGTTCAAGAAGGGATCGAGGAAAATGAGGAAAACCATACAAACACTAGGTTTAGAGAAGCCACTACAAAACTAAAACAGTCCGATATAATGTACCATAATTTTTTATAGATTATACTTGTATATCATGGTTCATTCTGACTTCGTAGATTCAACCGTAGGAACCCGAATAACCCATCGTTCTAAACAACCTTGCCTTTAGTTTTCCCTTTTCTGGTCTTAGTTTAGCAAGGACAAGTACCATATCTTCTTTCAACTATTATATTATATATATAAAATATCATAGATTATATTATACTAAAAGCATCTGAAAACTCACATGAGTTTGGTTATCATGAAACCGAAAGAAACACCCAACACAATTATGGTCCTGAATCTAATCACTCAGACTAAGGTAGTGATTTGCAAGAAAAGGCTTCTCTTGACAAAAAATTAAAACCTTTTAAGTTTTTCCTTATAACGATTATAATAATATGATGCCAAAGCACTACAGGCCACTGACAATGCAGCGACACTTTGGTTAGATGATACCTCATACAAGAGATAGGTCTTCACAGCATTAAAAAGACGAAATGAAAAAGGTCTCAACTTCACTAGTGCCTCGCATAGATTCAAACTTGACTTTACACGTCTTTGGAGCCAATATCAACTTGTATGGTAAAAGACACAAACAAGCAAATGACAGACCATACAAAATTATTGGGGTTTCCAGGGCTGAAGAAACAAATTTGCCACACCATAAGTGTTTCCCGCACGACAGTAGAGAAAAAGAACTATTGAAAGGAGTAAGAGAGTGAGCAGTGACTATCGAATTGGCGCTAACTTGTAGCGGGTGATCCAAGTACTTTTTTCAATAGCCTTTTTTTGACAGATCACGCGTAGTCGAGTCAAGCTGTCATGTTATTTTGGTTCAGTATTGTTTTGCATTTCATTATGGAAAGACTTACTGACTGAACAACGTTTACAAATCGTTCAACTTTTTTACGAAAATTCAGGTTCTGTAAAGAAAGTGTTTCGCGCGATTCTCTCAATTTATTCAACACAATCGGCCTACTGAACGTTCTATCCGCAACACCAGCACTCATCTTGAGACCCAGCATTCATTATTGGATAATACTCGGTCGAATGAACCACATCCAGTACGCAGTGAAGGAAATATAACAGCCATAATTGAGAAGGTACACGAAGACCGTCTAGAGTCGATTCAGCACCGTTCGCACCAACTCGGACTGACGTATGAAAAGACTAGGCTAGACTATTTTACGTCGAGATTTTAAATTTTAAGCGTACGAATAAGATGTATATGCAAGTCGCTCAACCATTCCAAGAAACATCGCTTCGTACTATGTGTTCTTGAAAAGTTCTAAAAAGATCCAACGTTTTCGAGCCAAATTTTGTTCTGCGATGAGGCCCATTTCTGGCTCACTGGGTATGTAAACAAGCGAAATTGCCACATTTGGAACGAAGAGGAGATTCAAGAACTGTCATTTCATCCAAAAAAAAAAAACAACCGTTTGGTGTGGTTGTGGCGCGGTGGAATCTTCGGTCCATATTTCTTCAAAAATGATGCCAGTGAGAACATAACCGTCAATGGCTACTGTTATCGCGCCATGATAACCAACTATTTGATGTCTGAAATTGAAGCTCGTGATCTCGGCGACATTTGGTTTCAACAAGACGGCGCAACTTCCCACACATCACATCAATCAATGAGTTTATTGAGAGAGCACTTTGGTGAGCAGATAATTTCACGTTTTTGGCCGGTCGATTGGCCACCAATATTGTGTGATATCACACCGTTAGACTTTTTCCTGTGGGGATATGTAAAATCTAAAGTCTATGCGGACAATAACGCTTCGATTCAGGCCTTGGAGCAAAGCATGAAGGCCAATTACGAGTCGTAATGTTCGAACGAGTCATCGAAAATTGGACTCAATGAATGGACCATCTAAGACGTAGCGGTGACCAACATTTGAAAGAGATAATGTTCAAAAAATAAATCCCAAGGAATATTCTTTCGAAACAGTCTCCATTAAATTTGAAGTTCCTATGTTTTTTCTTCTAAAAAGTGGGGAACTTCGAAATGGATCCCCCTTTATAACAGAAGAAGGAACTCCGTTCGGAAAACTGCAAAAAGTAACGAAGAAGAACGAAGATGCACTGAATCATAATCGGGCCTCTTACCGATCTGGGTGTACCCCATAATTTTCATATTTGCAATTACAAGAATATTCTACACATCTCGAAGAACTTTCTTCCATGTATTGCACCACTGAAAGTTATACAAAAAGTTCCTCGGAAAATATTTTCTCATTGATTTCGTCATATTTCCAGCGAAGCAAGCGGATTTCTGTAGAAGAAAAAAGCACTAAAATCTCCGCAAACGCTTCTGACCTTTTGCAGCGCATACAATTCCGCAAACTTAAATGAATTTTTTTTTGTTGCACGCCAGGCAATTACATTTTATTCTGCTTACTGTTCGCTTTTCGCTGTTAAGCGTTTCATAATTCCTTGCAACTGCACACTTACACACGCGCACAATTTCTCGCTTACAACATTTTATTAGCAGCATGTAATCAGAGTGTGTGAAATCTTCAAATTGCAATCAACTTTTGCAACATGTTCATTACTGGCGAATATATCAACTTTTCAACACCACCCCAACACATCCTTGGCCGCAGTGGCAGCGGCAGCGGCAACGGCATAAATATGAGCGCCAACATATGCAGGCAGCTACTGTTGCACTTGCAGCACCATGCACACACACTTACACACCCTTTTTACTGGACGGACGCAGAAGACCAGCTCGAACGGCTTGAGTGCACACTTGAATTTTCTCGTTATAAGCGCCGCCCAGCGTCCGTCCGTCCGTCCGTGCGCTTCTAATGCACAATTCTGCCAATTACGCGTAAAGTATTACAGTTAGTTGAGGCGTGGCGGCGTGGGGTGAGCCGGCGGCAAGCTAAGTGTTGCTGGATGCGTTGATGGTGTTTCATTCGATGATAATGCTGGCACATTAAGTACATTTTCTGCAATATGTGAGAGTGCGAATACGAGCCGATCCAGCTGTTTGCGGTCGGGTCATGCGGCGGCGGCAAGTTGTGCAGCGGCAAGCAAGCATGGTGAAGTTGTTGCTTGCGAAAATGCCAAGCAAGCTGCCTTTGTAGTTGTTGTCTTTGTTATTATTGTTTTTGTTGTTGTTGTTGTGGCTCCACTGTGGCATATGAAAATGCATGCAACACAATTTAAAGCATCATTTAACTTTCTACGGATATCCCCACACATTCCACATACAAACTCGTTGTGTGTGTTTGTTTATAGGCATGTTTGCAAAGGATCTTAGAAAGTTCCCCTGGCACACATGCCCAAGCACACACATACATACATACATATATACAAATGGAGCTGACAAAGTTTGCCCTGTTCTTCGGCAGCTCTAAGCAGCACTGCAAATGCTAGATATTCACATATCGGTGCGTCCTGTTCTGCTTGTGCCTGACATACATTTAATCGTTCGAGTCATCATATGCCGTAAACCTTGACCCCCTTTTGGGATTACAATGAGCCAATTAAAATCCCGTGCAATTAAAGTGTCTTGAATTGTGCCAGCTTCAGGTCTTGTCATAAATTAATAGGTTAATTACCGTTAATGATGATATGAAAGGGCTTAGCTGCAAGATCTAAGGTTGAGAATATGTCTAACGAAGGCGTTTGTTAACGGTTATAGCTTGATTGTAGGACAGAGGGATGTGCAAGCGCCTTAGAACACTTTCCTCAATCAAATCAAAAGAATATTATTATTATTATTATTATCATTTTTTTAATATACACAGGGTGATCCATACAAATTATTTTTTTACGATGTATAATAGTTGTTATCATTCGAAAGAACATTATTTGGCATTTATTTTTTGAAGATTGTCTCTTTCAAACGTTAGCTACGCCTACCTCTCCGATGGTCCATCCGTTGAGTCCAATTTTCCATAACTGGTAAGAGCATTTTGGTAACTGGCGTATGACACTCGTGATGTTTTGCTCAAGACCAAATGTGGCCGAGATCACGAACTTCAATTTCCGACATCAAATAGTGGGTTATCATGGCGCGATATATTGACATTTCCTCTTTCACCGGCATCATTTTTTAAGAAACGTAGACCGATGAATACACCGGCCCACAAAGCACAAAGCACCATGTTTTTCTCTGGGCAAAATGGCAGCTTTTGAATCTACTCAGGTTGCTCTTGGTCCCAATTTCGGAAATTTTGCTTGTTTACATACCCATGGAGCCATTAATGGGCCTCATCACTGAACAAATTTTGCCTCGAAAGTTTTTTGGAACTTTTCAAAAGCTCATAGAGCGAGGCGATACCGTTGGGGAAAGTCGAGAGACTTCAGTTCATACACAAGCTGTATTTGGTACGTTTTCAATAAAAGATCTCAACATAAAATACGGCAAGTCGTTCCATAAGCCAGTCCGAGTTGCTGCGAACGGTGCCGAATCGACTATCCACGGTCTTATATTTTCTTCACTGCGTGCTGGACGTGGTCTATTCGGTCGAATATTATCTAATAATGAACGATGGTTCTCAAGATTTGCACATTTGTAAACGTTGTTCAGAATGAGTCTTTCCATTATGAAATGCCAAACAATATTGAACAAAAATAACACGAAAGCTTGCAATCTTGACAAAAAGTGAGCATATTCCTTCTTCCATTTGGGTGGTAAGGGTAAGTCAGAAAAATCGTCTTCGAGGTCGTACAACGGTAAGGTACGTGCTGATACGACGCGATCGGACCAAAGGAATAGGGGTGTTAGATGAGTAGGCTTCGTTGAGAATGCAAAGAGGTGGTTAGAGTCATGAGGGGACTCGTTGCATGCTCGGTATTCATTTGAAATTTTGGGGTCGATTTTGGATAAATAGCAGTTTAACCTGCTACAGTATCCGGAACTCGCGGCAACTCGAGCTCGACGTCTGCAATGGGTGGTGGTTTGATTCCAAGAACGCCATTCACGGAAAGGGAGTCGGTGAAGTTGTAAAGAGCACCACTGTGAATGGCGGTCAGTGTGTGTGGAATATATGAAGTTTATTGCGTCAGAAGGCTGATCAACGTACTGTCTAGTGTCGGGGACGTAGTTAAGGAAAGATCTCCTGGTGTTCCTAGGAGGCGGCTTCTCTTCAAGCGGGCGACTGCAGCGATGATACCCCAACAGAAACTGCTTGGAGAGGAATTCGTTATGTTGCTTAACCAGAATCATACGGGTCTCATCGCGTAGGTGTTCGATCGAGAACATCAAATGGCATCCCGTTATAGTCCGAAGTTCAATGTTCTGATCTGACTAAAACTCCTTCGTTTCACTGCAGACCATATTATTTCGGCGTAGTTAAGAACCGCCCGTCCGACTGCCTTCTACGTTGCCAACAATGTTTATTTGTCTTTTCCCCATGTGCTGCCGGCTATCGACTAGAAGGTTTTATTGCGACTCTGTACTTAGGCAGCTATCACGGACGTATGAGGAGTGAAGGAGCACAGTCTGTCTAATGTCACACTTACAATTTTAGAATTGTTGACAGTCGGAATTAAACAATAAGGGGGAGAGGACACCACCGCGTCGAACCCCCGTTTAATTCTTCTCAATTTGACATTTTTACCCCAAAACAGAACGGATAATGGCCAACCGCTCAGGCAGTTCATAGTCCATCTCTTCAACCCTGGAAGGAGCGTGGATTGTTCAAGAGTGGATTGTCAAGTAGCGTTGACTTTGACCAAGGCTTTTGACAAGTCCAACGCTACGAGGATCGTCCTATCAATAGGTTATTTTTGGTTGATGATCTGGGCGTTTATGACGCTAAATGCTGTGGTGGTGCTGTGCACTTTGCGGAAGCCATGATGGTGGTCTACTGGAATAAATAGGACCTTGCTATGTGTGGCCTTGGACGGAATATATTTCATCGCGGCTTCTCGGCTAATAATAGAATAATTGAATCGGAATAAGAGACAATCCGTTGCCACGACAGTCGGGTCTAAGTAACCAGAACGGGCCCAGATTCCGGCCAGTGACGGTCAACTCGGCACCATTTCTCGAAATTATCTCAGGAATGTTTTGTGTCTAGCAGAAATTTATGAAAAGTTTCTATGTGCTTCTTAAAGAAAGTTACCAGAAACTCTCCTTTAAATGTCAGCCATTATCTCTTTTCCATTAGCTCCAGAAGCTCCGATTAGTTCGGAATACTCATACTATTTATGAAAAGATAATTTCGGTTATACTGAAGTCATAACACCAAACAAGAACTTAATGCTATAGTTGTCCGATCTGAACAAATTCTACGGAAATTGTAAGGCCGCCTTCGTGCTAAATTTCGTGAGGAAATCTTCTCAAATAAAAAAGTTTTTCACACAAGAACTCAGTTTGTGTATCATCGTTCAACCGGCATTGCAATCCTTTATATGATAAGGATTTATCTAACATACATCTTCCCCACCAGCACCAGCAGAACATTGCGATATGATTTAAATCGAAATTTATAGTATTTTTTTACCACTATCGTCCTTCACGAAACCTTTTAGAACCAAAACAACTTCAAACACTACACTATCCAATCACAGCCATTCACCAGTGATTTCAATTAATAAAAACAAGCACACATTTAAGTTTTCACCACTTATATTAAAAAAACTGTATTGTTTCTAATGCTTCCACTTTTCTGCTGTACACAAATGTGTACGAACAACAAAATATACGCACAAAGAACAGAATATGTTCCAAATTTAAAGACGGCGACCACGACGACCTCCCTTCCTGCGTGTGGAATCTGATGGGATTGGTGTAACATCCTCGATGCGTCCAATTTTCATTGAAGAACGAGCCAAAGCACGCAACGCTGACTGGGCACCGGGTCCAGGAGTTTTGGTCTTGTTACCACCGGTAGCACGCAATTTGATGTGCAGAGCAGTGATGCCAAGAGTTTTGCATTTTTCAGCGACATCCTAAAATAAGACAAGGTTTGGTTAGTTTAAGCGCATAAAAACTATATGCAAATTATGCTTACTTGAGCAGCCAACATAGCAGCGTAGGGTGAAGCTTCATCACGATCAGCCTTCACTTTCATACCACCAGTGACGCGAGCAATGGTTTCACGGCCAGACAAATCAGTAACATGAACAAAGGTATCGTTGAAACTGGCGTAGATGTGTGCAACACCGAAAACGTATTCACCATCACGTACTTGTGGGCCCAACGATACTTGGACTTCTTCCTTTTGAGCTTTAGCCTTTCTGGGTGCCATTTTTGTTTGGTAGGATCAACTGTAATTGCAATAACATTGTATTTTGATTATTTTTGCCACAGTTTATGTAGAAAACACTTTGCTAAGTACACATTTTTGATGGTGAATTTGTTTATACAGTGTTAAATGCTATACGCCCGCAATCAGTTGGAAAACACAATCGAGGGTTACATTTATTTGTTCGCATCCATTAACACTGCCAAAAACAAGGCGAGATTTTCGATTTACATTGCTTAGAAATATATTTTGAAGCTTCACACACATTGCTTTTGCAAACAAATTCACCATGTTTTTTTAAATATTTCATAAAATTATTAAGAGCTTAAATAAAACACAGACCAATTGCGTGAACCGGATATTGAAAAAGAAAGTACAGCAGTTTTAGCTGTCAAAAGTGTCATTAGCTGCGCGAACGTCATAACTGCTAGAAAATCAGGGTTGCAAACTCGTTTGCATTGTCCGATTGGCATTACGGATAAAATTTATATATTTAGTTATTTTTCGACGTATTGGTATTTATTTTTCAGGAAGATTTTGTTTTTAGAAATCCTGCCTATTTTATTATTTAAAATACTGGAAGTTAGTATGTAAAGTTCGTTTGATTTTTCGAGCTTGAAATAGGTAACTGAATACAAGTTGCTCTAAGGGGGTTTCATCAAAATTTTTTAAGAACATAAAGAGTTGATGGGTGTTTTGAGAAGCCCTGGTCCATTTATAAGAGAAGGCTTTTGAAAAACAATATTCAGAAATTTCCAAACTGATATAATATTGTGTTTATCACTGAACTCCTGTGGAACCTCTTCATTATAATTATGAAACGGTGGGAATTTATCAAAAATCAAAGTACTGCCCTCTGTACGGAGATATTTGATTAAAGATACAACCCTGCATTTTAGAATTCGCCGCACTGCCATATATAGCTATCACTTTCATACAGTTTGTTATCAAAAACATTCCTTTTCACTTACACCACCGCAATCAGGAGAGAGGGAGATGTTGATTTTCCTTTTCCCAAATGCATCGATAATCCAAGGCCTTGCCACTAGCGCACATTTTAAGGCCTTCAGTAAAATGTCAAATATTTATATTGAAGGGATTGCCTGTGTAAAGCGTTATACAATTGCAATAACGCAGCTATATATACTTCATTTAGTATTTTTTCAATATTTGATTTTGCAAGAATATATATAAGCGATTTAAATCCTAATGTACTAATTTTTATTTGAAAAAATTTGTTTAGGCATTTTGGGAGATTTTCGCTGAATTTTGTACTCCAGTTCTTCATGCTGGCAGCATCGCTGGACCGTACGAGTGTGTGTGTGCGTTTTGTGTTCCAAAGAAATTCTGTGTGTGAAAATTTGGCGAAGAAAAATTGGGAATTAGATGAAATTATCGCATAGAAAAACTGGAAAATGTGTAGAAAACTATATTAGAAACGGTTTAAATATGAATTTGTTGAAATGTTGGGCGAAACGGTGTTATGAAATGTCAAAAATATTAAGTGAATGAGTGGTTTGATTCTGCCTACGATTGTCAGGGGCACTCGTTCATTTTCCTTTCGGTAGTAGAATCGAATAATTTTCTCAACTTAAATTATGTGAAAATTAGATGAAAACTTAAAAAAGTGTTAAATTTCTTTTAGAAAAAAGTCATGTGACTTGACTGTAGTAATTCGAAACGTCCAAAAGAATTGTAATCGCCTGAAATTGTATATTATTTTAGAAGACGATTTTCAATGAAAAGGGGTAGGGGAATATAGTTAGAAGTGAATGTTCATGCAAAGGAAAGCAAAAGTGGTGGAAGCATAGAAAAAAAGTTGGTGGAAAAAAAGAACTGGTTGCGGAGCGAAGAAAACAAAAGGCGAAGAACGAGTGGCAACAGTATAACAACAATAACAACTGCCAGAACGTAAACAAGAACAAAGTTATGATTAAGGCGAATTAAAGTGTTGGATGACAATTGATAGCAAGAAAGTGGGTAAAAAAGAAACGAAGGAAACATCACACGAATAAGGAGTTGTAAAAGAATTTAAAAAGACGAGCAGCTGGTTGCTCAGCCAACAATGCTGCTGCTGCTGCGCTGCTTTAACTGTGCATAATTTTATTTGTGTTGTGTAGCTGCGCTGCCTTGCGTCATCGTTGACGTTGACGTCCAAACGTTGTCGAACTCATCCGTGTACGATTGGTTTGTATTGTACTATAGCGCTTATACGTAGCATGCAATCCCGTTTGGTCGCTTCTTGATTTGTTTTGCGGTAGTGTTCGTTCGTCTTATTGTCGTCGCAATGTTCCGTGTTTCTCATGTTTTGGTAGGGGGGCATATGAGAAAAAAAATTATTAAATAAAAAGTAAATCAAATATCCCCAACATTCGTGAAAGGCCGCGCAGACATCGAGGACGTGTTTGTATTCATCAACAACGGACTCGTTTATGTAGCACATCACATAAGTCTTGAAACTTTAGTGTAGACCACTAAATGGACAAAATTTAATTGTCGTGATCGTCATCGTCGTCGAAATCGTACGGGAATATCAGTTGACAATTAATTTAACAAAAAAAAAATACGGGTTGAACACAGTAAACTGACTTGTAATATAATTAATATATATTTAACTGTACATATATACATATATTCATAAACAGTAACATATACATAAGTGAAGTTAATTAAAAACATACATAAATTTAACTGCTAGTGGATTAATTTAGACACATACGCACACACACACACACTGAGACTCAGAAATTCTATGAACTCTTCATACGAAAAGGTTAAATCATCCGTCGCGTCGCGAGTGTAAAACAACATAAATTAAAAAAGTGCTTGTTAATCACGTACGCAGCCCGCACAATTTTTGAGAAAATATTCTCTAAGAAAAGTCTGCATAATATCGAAACACTTTGTGTATAAAAAACCAGCATCCTGGCGAACCGCAACGGTAACAACGGAAACGGTGGTGGTAGCGGTGGCGGCGGTAATAACGCTGCTGCTGGCGCCGCTGGTGGTGGTGGTGGTGGTAATGCAGCAGAGGGATCGCGACGTAACGGCGCTGCTGCAGCGGCCAACGTTGCGGGGGGTGCTGGTGAGCAAGGCGCCGCAGCAGGTGCCGGAGCAGCTGAGTGGAATCCAGAAGAAATCGACCGTTTTAGCTTCGATGACTCTGATCGCTTTGAAGAAGATTCACTCTGCAGTTGGAGCTCCGAACCAGAGTCGCTTTGTAATAACTGGCGCGGTTGGAAGAAACCATCAAGTTTCGGTTTGACCAACCCAATAACGGCCAGCGCTAGTTCAACGCCTGCCAGCATTGTAGCGCGTAAAGGTGACACTGATGGTGGTAAGTATATAATAACAAAACATATGACAACACATATGTACATAATTGTTAGGTGCTTATGTATTTATGTCTGTATGTCAGTTTACTGTTTTAATTTGCAGTTATAATTTTTCTGCAACTGTAGGTAGGCAAAAGATGGGACTTCTTTTCGGCTTTGCAGTATTAGAATTTTGTACTGAATTTGAGTATGCCATGAAGTTTGTAAGGCTCAAAAGGAATCGACGGAGACCTTATAAAATATAAATGTACAATGTACACATAATATTTCACACAGTTTTATCTGAAGAAATGTTCAAAAAGATAAAGAAAATATTAAACAAGTTTTGAGTTCGTTGAAAAATAAGGTTTGCTTCGTGGAGTTGAAGTTAGCCAAGAATACATTAGAAAACCTAGAAATGTTTTCCATGCGAACAATGGAAACCTTAAATTATGTTTCTCCAGTCAAAGAGTTACTAACAAATACTAACCTCTTCGTTACATTTACAACAAAAAATGCAGTAATAAACAGAAAAAATAAACAAACCACCATAAGAGAACAATCAAAAATAATAAACATGTATATTTTTCTTTTATATTTGAAAGGAAATGTGCAAAAAAGGCAAGCGAAAAATGTAAACGCATGTGCAACTTGCTTGTTGCACCGAATACAGGCTATCAGTACATTGTACGTGCAAACGCTGTGTCCATGTTTGTCAGTCCATTGCAAATGCGACAGTGCCTACCCTATTGCATAGAGCGCTCCGCAGCTAATTCCTGCCTAGTTGCAGTTTTTTCGAGCAGTGAATCCATAGAACGCCCGCAGCTTCTGCGCTTCCAAGGCAACGAAACATGTACAGACACATACATGTATGTGCATTTCATCTGCAAAGGCAATGACAGTGGACGCAACATACAATTGTATGCGTTCATCCGGTTTATTTTAAATGCACAAATACAATGGTACTTTGTTGCAGGGCTAATGTTGGTGCAACATTTTGCGTTTTTTTTTTTCTAGTTCATTGGCTGCGTTGCTTGCGCGTTCTGGCAGATATTGCAACATTTTTATTTTATAACTTTTGTTGCAATATTGCTTTGAATTGTCTAAAAATAACAAGTTGCACTGAGTTCTTTTTAATTTTTTGTTGTTATTTATGTGTTTATTTGTTTCTTTTTTTTCATACCAGCTGGCTTCATGTTGCGTTCTTGCCTCCAGTGGCGGCAACATACAGATCTATGTTTGTGTGTGTTTTGTGCATAGTGTTCTCCTTCTTTTGGTTTGGAGTCGATGCTGTTTGTATCGCTTTGAAAAATCACGGAATGAAACGGTAGTACCATATAATCCTCCGTGGCATATGCATATAATGTCTGTTTTTACTATTTTGCTTCTAATAGGGTAATAAGTGCCGTATAGTGCATATGCCACATGTGTTCGCTTCTACCTAGCCATCGTTCCTTTAACCTCGAGCATTTTACGTTTTTTTTTTTACTCGTACATTAGTTGCACGCAGTGTTTCATTGTAAGCCTCTGTGTCTGTGGCTGTGGCTGAGTTTGTGTGAGCTGAATTGCCTGTGTTCGACATCACCTGTGTCTTGTCCTGTTGCTGGTTTCGACGTATTGCCTTCTCTAAATGCTGATGTTTGTACAGTGACGATAGAAATAATGGCTTTGAATCAAACTTATTCAAAATAAAATGAAAAGTAAAAATATGTATATATTTTAGAATATAACCCTCAAATTGCACGAGAATATGCGAACAAAAAGCTTTAGTCTGAAATTCTAGCATTTTATAATATATTTTGTCAAGATTACCTTTTTTTGACCACTCGGTTTTTCGACAACCGTTTAAAAAAATGGGTAGAACCACCCTGTACCATATGATCGGTCTTAGAGAGTTAGAGCGTTCGATGTTACCACAATTCATTTGTGGATATTTTTCATATTTGCTTTTTCAAAGTATATTACGGTTCCCACGATGGGTTAAACTTACAACAACAACAACGTTCCCAAAACATTTTAATTACCGATGCAAACAAGATTAGATCTTCGAAAAAACAGTCCACGCTCGGATAAACTACTTGTCAATTCCGGTAGCTTAAAACGCATTTCGTCGTAGAATATAAGCTCGTTTTGTCTCGTGACTCCAAAGTGACTTTCTTTCACATAATATCCCTTTCCAGTTGGTCCGACCCCGTCGAAACATCCAATTTCCTGGACCTACCGCTAAGTGATTTCGATGACAGTTAATTTTGCACTAAACGTGGCTCACTCTCACTACAACAACAAAAACAAGTATGTTCCCACGGCAGTCAAAAAGGCGTAACAGAAACGGATTGGGAATTTAATCAGGCCAAGAAGTTTAAACTCTGCAGCATCTCTAAAAATTATTTATCACCAAATATTTGTTTAACAGGAATAACATTTTTTTTGCCTTTATAGTTTCTTATTCTATGCTTTGCAGAATTCCTCTGTCACAGTTGAGGAATTGTAATGGATAAGTATTAATAGTTCTCTCTCTCTCTCTTATCTGCTCTGTCTCTCGTACGTTCTGTCTTTTTCATACCTTCCCTCTTCTTACCTTATATCTCTCTCTCTCTCTCGTACCTTATCTCTCTCTATCTCTATATCTCTGTCTCTCTCTCTGCAAAAATCGTCCTTGAGGTAATACCAATTTAATTATCCACGAGTTTCAACTTCAAGTGTTGCCATTTTAGTCAAAATAACCTATATCCACGTTTTAAAGTCTTAAGTTGCAAACTGTCTTTCTTAACGAAAAGCAAAAGTACCGCCGCATTGCTATTCTTTAACCAACACTGTACATGTATAAATGCCTATATGTAAGTGAAATCGTTATTATTTCTGCGTTTATTTTCATTTGCTCCTTGTCTATGCTCTCTGTCCGTCCGTCTATCTGTCTGTCTAGCTTGTTTACTGGCCATCCTAGTGCTGTTCGGTGGTTGCTGAAGTTCGTGGCAGTTACAAGTTCTTGCCATTATTACCGTTTTCCAGCTCTTAAGATAAAGATATCCATCCACGTTCAACGCTGTGCCTTCACTACTTGCCACGTTCTGCCATTGTTTTGACCATTCTCTTGTCTCTTTATCTGTTTCTTCATATATGTTTGTATGTGCCTCAACTGCTTTCCCTTGCCTCCCTTGCGCGGCCGTGGTTATCTGCATGTTGGTCATACGCCATTTAACAATTGCCTGTTTGCCAGTCCTCCAGCCTTTTTGCTTGCTAGCCTGCCATTTTCCGATGTCAAGAAACCATTTCAAGGATTCTCGCGCTGTTGTTTTAAATGAAATTAAAATGATGACACGATTTAAACTTTTTTTCAACACAGAATATATCTGTGTGTGTTTGTTTGTTTGTGCTCTCGATAGCTTCGTTCGTCCACTTGCCATACTAATTTGGTGGTTTATAAAATGTAAGTGGTTGTTCATTGATCTGATGCTGTTGTTTTTATTGTTGTTATGGTTTCGTTGGTTTTTTGCTTTTGTTTCAGCTTTTACTATACGCTCGTTGTCTGCTGTCAGTTGATCAGCTACTGATGATGCGGTATATTTAAGGTCCAGTAAAAATAGTTCCATTATTTTATTATATCGGTTAAAATGATTCGATTTATTGCCAAAATAACTGGTATCGCAAAGGGCCAAACTGGTCTATGCGTGGCTTTTTGGCCTACCAGATTAACCTAACCTTTTGCCCAAAAGAGTAAGAAACTGTATGTGTTTATCGACTATAAGTCGCTTCCCAACATCCGATAATCTTTGAAATACAAAGTAAGACCGTGATTTGCTTTCTGAGGCACTCCTTCTTCTTCTTTATTGGCGTAGACACTGCTTACGCGGTTATAGCCGAGTTTACAACAGCGCTCCCGTCGTTCTTCCTTTTCTCTGTTTCACGCCAATTGTACACTCCAAGTTTAGTAATTTCCTTCTCCACATGGTATTTCCAATGGAGTGGAGGTCTTCCTCTTCCTCTGCTTCCCCCGAGCGGCTACTGCTTTCTTAGAGCTGAATAGCCAGCCCCCGTCTCTTAATTCTGTTCCACCGTCATCGATTGGGGAATCGGGTTCGCCTTCTCCTGGCGTTAGGCTTTCACTGTCTTTTAGCAGGCTGGAGAAGTGTTCCCTCCATAATTTTAGTATGCTCTGGGCATCGCTTACTAGATCTCTTCTGGAGATTCTACATGAGTATGCTCCGGGCTAGAAACCTTCTGTTAGTCGCCGCACCTTTTCGTAGAATTTTTGGGCATTACCCCTGTTCGCCAGCTTGTCAAGCTCTTCATACTCACGCATTTCGGCCTCTCTCTTTTTCTGTTTGCAAATGTGTCTCTCTTCCCTCTTCAACTAACGTTGCGAGGTAGGCAGTCGGTTTTTCCCCACTGCGACACCGCACTCCTCATCGTACCATACTTTTGCCTTTACCGAAACAAACGGTTTCGTTTGCAGCTGTAGATAAGGAGCTTGAAATGCCGTCCCACAGTTCCCTTATAACGAGTTGTTGATGAGTGCTCTCGGAGAGCAGGAGTGCAAGCCGAGTAGAAAATCGTTCGGCTGCCTGTTGAGATTGCAGCTTCTCGACGACGAACCTTCCTTGTGTTTGTTGATGTGCGTTTTTTGCTGCACAGAGGCACAAGATAGTGGACCTCGAACAGTACGCACATATAAAATACTGGAGACATGTTTTCCGTCTATCGCTACATGATCGATCTGGTTGGTGGCATTTCGATCCGGAGACAGCTAGGTAGTTTGTTGAATTTTCTTATGCTGTAACCTAGTATTACAGACAATCATACTTCGGGCTCCGGCGAAGTCGATCAAACTTGCGTGAACTTTTACACATGGCTCCATCCTCCAATTCTTTACTGAATTTAATATCGGAACACATCAGTTAAGTTGGGCAGATTGTAGGTATCGTTCGAGCTCAGAGATGCTTAGCTAGAGCTCAGATGTTGCGGTAAAATTATCAATGCCAATGCCAAACTTCCGAAGATCATTACTTCCTCAGACGGGAATCAATGGAGAAAATCTGTTATTACAAATATTTACATTATTTATATAGCTAAGAAAACTATAATCTGTTTCCATCAAGCTCCAACTTCGTGAATTTATGTTCTTTTTTTAAAGCTCTTTAAGTTCCTGTTTCCATGAACCCCAGATGGAGAGACACTAAACTAAGTAATATCTTGTATTGGACGAATATTGGATGTGGTCAGTGAATTTGTTAGTGTCTGTAGCGGAGTATCAACTCTTTACTTTCATATTCGTCTATCGGTTTTGTTGTTGTAGCGGCATAAAATATTCCTGAAGCAATTTTGAGGAATGTTGGTGAGTTCACAGTTCTTGGCCGGATAAAAATCCGGGTCCGTTCTGGTTACTTAGACCCCACTGTCGTGGGAACAGATTCCTCTGTCGTTCTTTATTACTGCTTCACAGACACTTTCAACCTAGTGATGTTGTAAATCTTGGAAGTTATAATTATGAAATATACAAAAAGGAGTCTATGCATCATATTTTATAGGAAAGAGTTGAAGAATATCCATTCAAAACTTTGAGCAGAAAGTGGAATGGGATGCATAAAGCAGAACAATTAAAGCGAGAAGATATAACATTCCGATTTTGCAGCCAGGGTGAGGTTGAAACATCACGGCAGTCTTACCTTCGGGGGACCTGGCGACATGCCGAAACTGACATTAGCCGTCTCAACAAATCTGTGATAGGTTCAAAGCGCTTTGAGGATTTGCAAGGGTGTTACTAAGCTGTCCAAGATTCCTTTGACGATTTGTAAGTGTCTTAACAAGCTGCTCAAGTGAGATTCGTGTTAGGATCGACCTCTTAATGATCTGATATAATGAGTAAACCAAAACCAGACTCTTTAAAGAGATCTAGACAAGCAAAAGAGTGTCCTAACATGATGAATATACCATTATTTTTCGTTAGAGATTGCCCCACTCTAAACCCTGTTGAATCATCCAGTTTTTGTCTCAAAAGTTAAAATTTATATTCACATTTATACATGTAATTTCCATATGCATTTTCCTCATATAATAAAAACTTCAAGTTTTCTATGATATTTAGTTTAAGTTTTCCACACATTTTATCTAGATTTCATATCGTCACTTCCGTGTGCACCGAGCGCCGAACGTCGCGCGAGCTTTGAGCGAGCAGCAGCGAACATTGAACGCTGAATTGACCTGACCCGCTTCGATGGCTATCTTTGGCGCTGTTGGTATTGTTGTTGGCGTTGCAATCATTTTAATTGAGGTTGTCACCGTGGCGATTCATGCTTATGCATAGCCATAGCCGTCGGAAGACGAGGTGAACACCTCAAGAAAATTAAACACGCGATAGGGTAAAAAAGTGCAATGAAGTGCAACGAAAGGGCTCCATATTTAAGTGGCGCTGGCAGTTACAAGCGACAAGTTACGAGGGCAGCGTGAACATTATTTTTAGGTGGTTAGTATAAGGTGGATCAAAAATTGGGAAAGTTGTTTGGCGATATTTCTCAAAAATTGTACACATGTCCTTTTCTACCAAAGACGTTGCACATTTCACGAAATCGCTGATTTTTGATCACTATGTCATATGGCTGTCATAGACATTGAACTGTCAAAATGAAGTCCTTCTATGGAAAACTTTTGTATTTGCTAATATATCTTCACCAACTCACGAAAATCGGCTCACTATAGCATATAACAAGCTCAAGATCTTCTTAAAGATATATTTCCGCTATATAAGAGCGACTTCATTCGACTTGAAGATTGCTTATATCATATGTACAATGATATTAGGTGAGGTTAATCTGGTAGACCAATAAGCCACGCATAGACCAGTTTTGTCCTTTGTCTACGTAATTACTCGTAGCTCAACCAATCACGATAGGATTCCCTTTTTCAGAATTTGTATAAGGAAAGGTAGGAAATATCAGCTACGGACTGTCATGGCAATGGGTTTTCCAGTAATGTTACTTGTGTGTCTTTCTCACTCTCTCTCTTCTCTTTATCTTATAAATACCACTTTCCAAGAGATTCCAAGCGAAGCCAAGTCCTTCTCCACCAGGTCTTTCCAACAGAATAGAGGTCTTTCTCCACGAACGAAAGGGAGTTGCTTTGTCTGAAACCACCAAACGAGGTAGAGGTCCCTCCCGGAGTTTTTGGTATTGCTCAACGTCAGCCATATTAGTTTTGCGGGGATACAAAATTGAGACATCGCGGCATAAAGGCAGCTTTGGAATCGACAAAGAGGTAGTGCGTGTCGATTGCCTCTGATAAGGTCCGATCAATTATTGACGGTGGGCTTCAGTCTTTCACATAGTACGCTCTATAGAACCTTATACGCGATGTTGAGAAGGCTTATCCCACGGTATTTGTGGCAAATTGTGGGGTCTCCCTTTTTAAGGATTGGACTTAGCACATTTAAATTCCAATCGTTGGGCATGCTTTCGTCCAACCATATTCTACAAAAAAGCTGATGCATGCTTTTTCTCAGTTCTTCGCCGCCGTGTTTGAATAGCTCGGCCGAAAACCCATCGGCCCCCGTCGCTTTGTTGTTATTTAGACGGGTAATTGCTATTCGAACTACGTTATGGTCGGAGGATGGAGTCATGTGTAGAAGTTCACGCAAGTGAGAAAAGTTCTCTGATCGCCATTCACTTGGGAGTGGCCAGAAACGATTCTTTTACATATGGTTCAAGCAGCTCACGACTTCCGGCCTTAGACCTAGTATCCTCTGGGTCGTCAAAGAACATCCGTTTAAAGGCGAGCTTTAAAGTGAGAAGGCGAACTATCCATCCCCAAGGTTTTGCGCTGGGTTCGGGACCCGCCACGTAAAAAACGCCCCCAATGAAAACTAAACAACAGCCTCGGACGAGAGATCCCACTTTTGATGACGATCATGACATTTTCATCTACATAAATAGTACATAGGCCGGAGATGGTTTCCCTTTCTAAGAGAACTCGATACTATAAAAGTCAGAGATATCAGAAACAAGGAAGGAAAATGTTTCTTTGTAAACTTGTCTGGAAAGAATATCTAGATCTAGGTCGGAACAGCGACTTTACTGGAGCTATTTTTTAAAGACTTCGTTAACAATTAACTTAGCTTTTCCCCAAAAAGATATCACCTCTCGAGGTCTTCCTTGAATGGCATAAGCAGTCATCCAGTAGTGATCCTCAGAACGACTATTCGATATACATACATATGTATCTTGAGGTTTTTTCAAGGCTTGCTTTTGATTCTCAAGGGCCACACGGGGGCGCCGTTTAGCTGAAGCTTTCCGAACTTTTCCAATCCGAAATTTTCCTTCCGTTGCCAAGATTTTTAACATACCTGTCCGCCCTCGTACCATATATGATTGGTCATATGGTTGTACATATGTATATTTACTCGTCATAACTTCTCATAAAGCGTTTATTTATGGCACAATTTATTGTTTATGGCTGCAAGAATGGCAAAAAGCAAATGAACGAACACGCTAAAATAAAAGAACCCAAAACAATTTGCAATGCTTTTCAAAGTATTTTATTTTATTTTATCTTTTCTTTTTTGCATTTTTTCTTGCGTGCACCAGTTGCCGTTGTTGTTGTTGCGTTGGTTGCATTTACAATTTCCTTTTCGTTTTTTTCTGCGGTTATGATTAATTGTCGAATTTGTATAAACGGCGGAGGTGAGTCCACACTCCGAAAGCAACAAGAAAACAACAACAATCAGCTGTGCCGAATGCGTACAACCAGTAGCTGACAGCCAGTCGCCGAGTTAGTCAGGCGGTGGAACTGTGGGCAGCCGAGCGCTTTGGGCGACAAGCGACAGCACGTATACTTACATACATATGTATGTATAAGTATGCTTACATACAGATAGATATGTTGGACGTACGTGAGCGACGACACGACCTGCACGTGGCAAGGACAGGCAACGAACGCTGCCGATTGGAACACAAGACGAAGACGACGACAAAATGGCAACAAACACAATGTTCAAGCGCTTATCTCTGTGTGTGGGTGCATGTGTGTATGTGGCACAAAAAGCGTAGAAGCGAAGGACGTAAAGGTAGCAGCGAACATCGAAAGTTCAAATTGTGCGTTGTGTTCGGGTGTGGGTCCATAAAAGGTTCGCTGCCGCCAACAATAACTACAGCAACTTGCATTTTTGTTTGTTATACCCAGAGCATTTAAGTTTGCCACGAAGCTTGTAACACCCATTGAGAAACGTTGGAGACGAGCTGAGTTGTTTTAGCCAGCTATTTGCGTGAACTATTGCCTGAGCTTTTGAGTTATCGTCCGGAGATTTTGCATAAGCTTTTTTCATGTCCAGATGCTACTCGTTTGTCGGAGCTGCCGATATCGGACTACTGTGGCATATAGCTGCCATACAAACTGAACGATCGGAATTCAGTCCTTGTATGGGAAACTTTTTTATTTGATTAGGTACTTATCTTCACGAAATTTGGTGAGGTTAATTGGTTAAAGCATTGTTACATTCTCTGAAGAAATTGTTTAGTTCGGACAACTATAGCATATAGCTGCCATACAAAATGAACGATCGAAATCAAGTTTTTATATGAAAAACTTTTTTATTTGATGAGGTATCTTCACGAAATTTGGCACGGATTATTGTCAAAAGCAATGTTACAATCTCCGAAGAAATTGCTTAGATCGGGCAACTATAGCATATAGCTGTCATATAAACTGAACGATCGGAATTAAGTACTTGTATGAGAAACTTTTTTATTTGATGAGGCACGGATTATTGTCAAAAGCAACGTTACAATCTCTGAAGAAATTTTATGGATCGGACAACTATAACATATAGTTGTCATACAAACTGAGCGACCGGAATTAAGTTTTTATGCGAAAAACTTTTTTATTTGATGAGGTATCTTCACGAAATTTGGTGAGGCTAATTGGTTAAAGCATTGTTACAATCTCTGAAGAAATTTTTTAGATCGGACGGCTATAACATATAGCTGCCATACAAACTGAACGATAAAAATCAAGTCCTTCTATGGAAAACTTTTTTATTTTTGATGAGGTATTTTCACGAAATTTGGCACGGATTATTGTCCAAAGCCAAGATACAATCTCTGAAGAAATTTTGTAGATCGACTCACTATAACATGTAGCTGCCATACAAACAGCTCAAAATATTCTTAAATGAAAACTTTTTTATGCGTGATGGGTTTCCTAGCTTCCCTTCAACCGAAATTTACGTTTTTCTTGTATCGCCCCTTCTGTTGTTGTTCTTGTTGCTGTTGCTGTCGTTGTCCGATGTCACCGTCAGCTTTTGACTTCACTATGGTTCGCGTGCAATGGTGCACAACAACGATGACACAGCGGCTTTTGTTGCCATCAATGGTCGTTTTTTTATTAAATTTGTAGTTGTTCTTGTTGTTGTAAGGGTTTTGCGATATTGTTGTCGCGCTTCGCAAATATTTGAATGTAGATATGTAAATATTTTTAAGTTTCGCCAGCACGCTTTGTTTTCAAAAGTGACATTGTTGTTGTTGTTATCATTGTTATGACTTTGTTGTTATTGCTGCTGCTGCTGCTGCTCTTATCGTTGGTGGGGTTTGGTGGTAGCAACGTGCTAGACGCTGACGTTGCTAACGACAATGATGCCGTCGTCATCGTCACCAACGCCATAGTCGCACTTGTTTGTGTGTGTGAGTTGCGAAAAGAAATAACAGCGAAGAAGCTGATGGAAGACGACGTTGAATAATGGTGCCACTATGTCTGGACTTAACCGAAACAACATGTGTTTGTTTTCGTTGCTTACTCACTGTTGCTTTTACCATATTGTTATCGAGACGCACAACGCCACACACGCACACACACACATTCGCAGACACATCTATACATATGCATTGAAAATTAAGCTTACGCATATTGGCACAAATGTGTTTGTTTGTATGTTTGTTTTGCATTTGCCCCACTGCCCTGCCGCCTCACTTCGTGCGCTCGTTTCTTTGACGCTGCGCCACACACACGCACACACGCGCTACCCTTATTTCGCCTTTGGTCCTTTGTGATTCTTGCTCTTTTGTTCGGTACGCTTCGTCGATAACGGTGGCGGCGACGCGCATTTTCAGTGGAATTTGTCTGCTTTAATTAAAAGGATTGCAAATTTCATATCGAGCACATTGCCGTCATTTAATTAGCCGACGTCTTTGTTAAGTCTTCGCTTTGTTGTTATTGTTTTTGCAATATACATGTATCTACATACATATGTGTATATGTATGTATCACATATTGGGCCTTGGTATGTATGAATGTATGCGCTTGAGTAAATACGCAGGGTTGTATTGCTAATTGGCGCATCCCTGCAGTTTTAACCGAAATTATAACCAAATTTTATGTGAAAACAGCGGTTTTTAATTTTGTTATCGGATTCGATTACATTTCATAAAGCAAAACTGGGAAAAAAGCATTAAATATTTAATAGAAAATAAACAAGTAAGGAAGGGCTAAGTTCGGGTGTCACCGAACATTTTATACTCTCGCATGATAAAGTGATAATCGGGATTTCATTATCCGTCATTTACATATTTTTTTATTTTTATGTAAAATTAATTAGAATAGTAGTTCCTGAGATATGGTTTTTGGTCTATAAGTGGGCGACGCCACGCCCATTTTCAATTTTTAAAAAAGCCTGGGTGCAGCTTCCTTCTGCCATTTCTTCCGTAAAATTTAGTGTTTCTGACGTTTTTTGTTAGTCGGTTAACGCACTTTTAGTGATTTTCAACATAACCTTTGTATGGGAGGTGGGCGTGGTTATTATCCGATTTCTTCCATTTTTGAACTGTATATGGAAATGCCTGAAGGAAACGACTCTATAGAGTTTGGTTGACATAGCTATGATAGTTTCCGAGATATGTACAAAAAACTTAGTAGGGGGCGGGGCCACGCCCACTTTTCCAAAAAAATTACGTCCAAATATGCCCCTCCCTAATGCGATCCTTTGTGCCAAATTTCACTTTAATATCTTTATTTATGGCTTAGTTATGACACTTTATAGGTTTTCGGTTTTCGCCATTTTGTGGGCGTGGCAGTGGGCCGATTTTGCCCAACTTCGAACTTAACCTTCTTATGGAGCCAAGAAATACGTGTACCAAGTTTAATTATGATATCTCAATTTTTACTCAAGTTACAGCTTGCACGGACGGACGGACAGACGGACGGACGGACAGACAGACATCCGGATTTCAACTCTACTCGTCACCCTGATCACTTTGGTATATATAACCCTATATCTGACTCTTTTAGTTTTGGGACTTACAAACAACCGTTATGTGAACAAAACTATAATACTCTCCTTACCAACTTTGTTGCGAGAGTATAAAAACAACGAAAATAAAAGGATTCTCTTTCTGAATCCACTTGAGCCCCAAATTATTACGCCTTGAGAAGTCTCAGAAAACATGGTAGTCTTTTCAACGCAGAGAAGATGTGCTGTTTATGTTTCCTAATACTGTCGCAACATCATCCATTCGTGTGACATTTCAAACATTCTTTTAAAATTACAGATCTTAGATCAAATATGCACCGTTTTGTTCGAAAATTTGTTGTCTTATTACTTCCCGATCCAGACAGGGTTAGATCCTTGACGTGAAACCAAAATGAACCATGCTCCACTTTGATCTGGGTATTATATCAAGGAGCATTGGTCATTGTAAGCTCAAGAAGGACTTATACAACATGGGCCTAGCTTCTTGTGCGGATTGCGGGTTCTGCGACATTAAGCCCTGAAACTTCAGAATACCTGATAATTAACTGCACAGCATTATGTAGGCGCAGGATAAAAACCCTTGGATCCATGTTTCCAAATAGGGATCACATCGCGTCAATAGCATCTAACAGTATATTGGAATTTATCAATAAGATGAAACTAAGAGAGTCGTTGTGACTTAGGAGAAGAGACAATAGACCTTAGGCCGCGGTGCAATCTTCATGTATCTAATCTGCATGCAATGAGTCTCTGCATGCAACATGTCGATTTTCTCAAACTTCTTTTCCGTTCCCAAGACAGCAGGATCTACGTAACTGGAATGTACCCGGACAAGCTAAAGCAGTTTCTGGTGACATATAACGGTGAGTGTAACCAGGTGTTATGCTGATGGTACGCTTCTGAGCGTTTGGCCGTAGAGGCTAGTGTCAAGTCGATGACTCCATGCCAATCCCACCAACCACAAGCAAAATCTTCCTGACTGTCTGGCTTGGCTACCGTTTACGCCGACTTACCGACGTTGTCGTAACTGACTCACTATTCATCACCGATATTTCGCTTCAGAAAAGGATCGATTTATGCTGCGATTCAGTAACGATTCGCAGATGGAAAATCGTTCCATGAGATGTTTTGTGCCAACTGGCACTCATGCAAGGTTTGTCCGGAAAGTAACAGGACTGACACGATTTGAAAAAATTTATTGAACTACTCGTTAGAATTCTTTAAAAACTTTCAAAATAGGTTTCTACTGCGTCGATGCAGCGCTGCCAGCGCGATTTTCAAGCATTGAAGGTGTCACGGAAGGCATTCTCCGGAATAGCCTTGAGAGCCGAGGTACATGCTGCTTGGACGAGGAGATGGCAACGTGTGCCACTCGGAAGATTGCCTCTTTGTCTCGGGATCTCATACTCAAAGATAAATGACTCGTCACCTGTGATTACGTTATTCAAAAATGAGTGTCACTTTCACACATATTCAATTTTTCTTGGCACACTTCAACTCGCCGCAATTTCTGCTCGTCAGTGAGCACTTTTGGCATCATCTTCGCGCACACCTTGCGCATGTTCAAGTGCTCCGTCACAATGTCATAAACCACAGATTTTGATACGTTTAATATCTGGGCAATTAAATGAATACTTAGTCGACGGTCTGAGTTCAAAACTTTGCGGTCTCCCAGCACGGTCTTCATCAGCGACCTCTTCCCGGCTCTCCAAAAAGGCTTGGTGCCACCGAAACACACCACTTCTTGCTAAAGCAACATCTGGGTAAGCCTGCTTGATCATAACAAACGTCTCTGTCGCAGATTTACCGAATTTCACACATAACTTAATCGCGTACCTCTGCTCTAACGAAAACTCGGCTTGCACCACTCACAAAAACACGTCGCACGAAAATGTTTGTCCTGACTCTCTAGGTGCTCAGAGACAACTGACCAGCCCGTTCGTTACCTAGGACCGCCCTCTACCGAATCCAGTCGAAGCGCGCACGCTCCGAAGTACAGTCTCGGCGGAAGAAAATCAGTCCTATTACTTTCCGCGATCGCTTATAGAACCTCGAAATTATCTCAGCAAGTAACCGATGTGTATATTAAAATAAAGGGTCAAATAAAATAGCTACTTCTAACTGTTCATGAAAAAATACCGTACAAATATAATTATATCTCCTCGCCTGCAAAAATATACGTTCCCAGAACCATGGCACTGTCCGCAAGCTAAATGACACTTGAGTGTAAAATGCTCTATTATTAATTTCCAATGAAAGACGTTGTGCCGTACAGGCAGGGGCGAGACAAACACACAACATAAAAACTGCATAAATACCTACAATGAAGTAAAACCTTTTTTCCGGTCATTTGATAAACTCCACCGACAACTGTTGCCCGATGCAAAGCAATGCAACATTTTTACCAACGGAAGACAAGTCAAGACCACCGCTTATTGTTTGTTTGGCTGTCTATCTGTGCGTCCGTCCGCATGCCTCGGCGTATAATTCAGGCAATTGCTTGTTCCTAAAGTATCACTTACTCACTGCCAAGCAGCAAGTCGTGTTGCACTCGTCCTGCCCCGTTTCCTTCCTTCCCAGCTGGCCCTTTAGCTTCACCTGTTTGCAAGTGCCACACATACGCTCACTCACCCCATCCCCTCTCGATACGCTTGCTGTTGCACTATGTTTTTATTTTTCTTCGCCACCGCGCGCTTGCCTCTCCGTTGGCTTCTCACTTGGCCAATCCTGTCGGCCAACTACTCGAAACTGGCGCACTTACGCTCGATGCAAAGTGCCTGGTGGTTGGCCTGCCCTTGTTCTGCTGTGCCATCTCAATTTTATATGCCCGTTCTCTACCTTCGCCGCCGCTTCGAATGTTTATCGCTTCGTCGTTGTTGCTTGTTTTGGCTTTTGGTTGGCAGATAGACAGACAACAACATTCAACAGCCACATTGCGTGCCACTTTAAGGTTGTTAGTTACACTGCGCATAGTACATTCTTACAATGTTGTTGTTTTTGTTGTCTGTCTTTTGTGTTACCTTGTTGACTAGCTGTCCGGCTGCTTGACGTTTCGGCCAACTGACTAGTTGACTGCTTTACCGGTTATTGCTATTTTGTTCGTTATTCTTGTTGTCTGTCCGCTTTCGTGTTGTTGCCTGTCGCACGTTTGTTATCTTCAAAACTTGTCGTGTCAACATAACCAAAAACTGAAAACCAAATATTACATTAAAAAAGTGCAAAATAAAGAACAACAATCAACTACTTACAAAGGCTGTCGGTTAAGTCAGTGACTTTTTGAAGTTCCCCCTAACCTCAAATGCAACACTGCAGCTGTCAACCGTCATCCATTAATAACCGAAACCAAAGTTTACGGTTGGCTTAGTTTATGAAAACAGACAGGGAGGTTAAAGCCAGCAATTATAAAAAGTGTAATTAAGTTAGCATTGTCAATTAATCGATAAAATAGTTAGGGCACTTAAAATTAATATGGAAATTTTTTGTTTTTGGAACGAAAGACCTAGATAATGCTAATGAAAATTTGAAGAATGTGAGTGTTGTTGTTGTAGTGGCTGAAAACAATCCTGAGGTAATTTCGAGGCATTGTGCGGGGTTGACAGTCCTTGGCCGAATAAAAGTCCGGGTCCTTTCCGGTTATTTAGACCCTGACCGACGTGGAAACGGTTTATGTATGTATGTCTGGGAGTGTAACAGTTGACGGTTTCATAATTTTAAGAAAGGGGTAAATCAAATTTACAACAATATTGGGTAGTCGAAAAAGTCTTTTCGTATTTCAAATCAAACTTCAACGTAAAATTGTAGTCTGATGGTGCAAGGTCAGGGCTATAGCTCTCTCAGTTTTTGCAGCGTCATCAAAGATGTGTGTGATCCAGCGTTGTCCTGAAGGAAGATACTGGCTTTACGACCATTTGATGAGGCTCAACACGCTTGGCCCGTGATCTTTTTCGCACGTCCTTGTCGTATGAGATTGATACTGTTATCACTAGCTAAAAATTCGATAAGAATTCGATATATTTTAAGTTATCGGTTTTCTGATAAATATCGATAATTATCGATACACATGTGTAAAAAGACACAAATTGTGGGTAAAAAAAAGATGCAAACCATTAATGACACTAGAAATAATGCTGTTATCCTTAACCAGGATGATTCAATGAATTTATCGATATACATACATATAGTACATATGTATTTTTGTAGCATTATTTACGTCAATATTTTTGATAGTTTTCCTCT
The DNA here is from genome assembly GCF_023373825.1 of Bactrocera dorsalis. NCBI lineage: Eukaryota > Metazoa > Arthropoda > Insecta > Diptera > Tephritidae > Bactrocera > Bactrocera dorsalis. Next base: position 61,192,743 of record NC_064306.1, on the reverse strand, counting down.
AATAGCACACATAAGCTCTAAAAAATTGATTGGTAAATTTTAGAGGTGCCGAATTATTTTGAATAATACTGTTAACCAAAAATTTGATGTTATCGACACACTTATTTTTACGGTTTTTACAACAGTTTTATGCATGACTGCATTAATTTTATTCCAGGGTAACTAATAGCAGTAATATTAGTACTGTTAGCACTGGCAACATTTCGATAAACAATCGATATATTTTTATGTTATCGATTTTCTGATAATTATCGATAAATTTCTATAGTAGACAAGAGACAATTTATGTGAAAAAATTGAAAAAGTAGAACTATTAATAGCCCTAGTAATAATCAAAGAAATTCAATAACTTATCGATATCTTTTCATATTAACGTCTTTCTGAAGATTGCCGACTGCTTTACCCATCACATATGAGTATAGAAGATATGCAAAAATTTAGCAACATTTCTATAAGCAATCGATATGTTTTATGCTATCGATTTTATAATAACTATCGATAACTTTTTATAGGGTATAAAGGACAAGAGACAATTTATGGATAAATATGGGAAATGTGAATGAAAATGTATATAAGCCTAGCAATAATAAAAGAAATTCAATAGCGTTATCGATATGTTTTCATATTATTGCATATTGTATAAAGATTGTCAGCTGATTTAACCATCGCACATATAATAATCAAATGTGCAAGAAACGTATTCACTTGTTCTGTTGAATACATTGAATTCACTATTTTTGAAAAAGTCGTCGATATTTTCGAAAAAGTTATCGATATTTTTGAAAAGCTATCGTTATTTTTCAAAATAGTTTTTTTTGAAAAAGTTATCGATATTTTTGAAAAAGTCATCAATATTTTTGAAAAAGTTATCGCTATATTTGAAAAAATTATCAATATTTTTGAAAAAGTGATCGATATTTTTGAAGAAGCTTTCGTTATTTTCCAAAAGGGTTTTTTGAAAAAGTTATCGATATTTAAAAAAAAACTCTTGTCATCAATATTTTTGAAAAAGTTATCGATATTTTTTTGGATATTTTCATAAAATAGAATATCGAGATGTTCGACGATTACAAATTTAAACACTTATAAAAGCTTTTGGCTTTTGTTTTGTGATGGGTATAAAAAATGTTGAAAAAATTCTGTGTCGAAAATTAGAAAAATACACTAAAAAAAATTTTTTGATTTTTCTTTCGAATCACAGGCCACTCAAACTGCCCTCGTAGCAGTAAAAACTATAAAAAGGTTGCAAATATGAGAAATAATCGCACATGTGGAAGTGTCCAATCGATTGACAGTGCAACACACACTTTGCCTTTATAAGTAAGTATGTGTATGTACGAGTGCAAGCACGTTTCCGAAACCGTTTGTAGGTTTGTGCCTTTTTTATGAAAGAATCAACACGACCTCTGCTTGTTTGTTGAGACATCCACTGGAGCAGACAGCCGCGTGGCACGAATGCCTTGTATCCATACCCTTGCATATGCCACACATTCACCTACACATAGCCATATTTGTGTGAATATGAGGCACACATGTGCATATGTTTTATTTACTGAAGATTTTGTACACGCGCTTGTTTGTAAATTTTTAGCAAATAAGTCATTGGCATGAATAAGCGTTTGACCGCGGAGCACTAAAAATTTCCGTTGAACATATGTGCCTATGTCTGTATGGAATTGTGAATGCAAAGTGCAATTAACTCCTTTTGTTTACCGTTGTTCTTTTGTCGCTGCTCGCGTTTGATGCGTTCACGGTTATTTGCTACACCTTGAGACAACGAAATCTTTTGTGGTTGGGCAATGTGTCGCGCTTAGTTTCCCAACTGCTCGATAGACAGTGGAAAAATGTTTATGCTGAAATTTTTAAAATTTTGTTTAATAAATTTGAGATTATTTTTGTACAAATTATAACATTTTTCTTATATTGAGTTTATGTATCGAAGATGCTAGATGCCGTTGTGGTGAGATTTTGTTTTTCAGGATTTTATCTCCTGAAAAAATTACATTTTACGGGTTTAAAACTCATTTCCTTCGTAAATCCTTTGTTATTACTTTTTACAGGTTTAGTACACATTTCTTCGTAAATCCTTTGCTACATGATGTTAAGAAATAATTGTTTTTTTTGGTTAGAAAATTAATTTATTTTAATTCAATATTTTTAGTTTTGCTTAGTTTATATATAACGGCCCTTAAACGATTATTCAATTGGAAGAATGGTGAAAAACAATTTTTTCTTGGCCCAAACCGTTGTCGTCTCACATCATTCGGGTTAGTCAGCTGACATGAGCTTGAAATGCGAACTGTCTTGATCAAATCGGACGATCATGTCATGTACTCTTGTCTTTATTGTTGTTGTTGTAGCGGTAGAATACAACCCCGAAGTGATTTGGAGGAATATTGCCGAGTTGGCAGTCTTTGAACGTCTAAAAATTCGGGCCCGTTCCGGCTACGTATAACCGACTTACGAGTCATATAAACAATTTACCGTTATTTCCAATTTCAAAATTTTTTCTAATCAGGCATTTTTCGAAAATTTTATCGAAAGCTGAAAATATACACACTTTACTGGCAAGTCTTTTGTAGATTAGCACGAGTTGCTAAAATTAGTACTCTTCGAGATCCGCTTGATCCGCCATTTTGCAACAAAATGTTAATATAAAATTTTTTATTCCTTGTTGCTGTTGTTGTAGCGGCAGAATTCTGTCGAGTTGACAGTCCTTGTTCGGATAAAAAATGCGGGTCCATTCCGGTTACATAGACCCGACTGTCGTGGGTTTTTTATTCCTATTTCTTTTTCCTTGAATTATTTGTGGATCTTAGATTTTTTGGATTTTTTTTAGCCATTTTCAGCGAACATTCATCTTTGAAAAACATTTACTGTAATATATAAAATTTTCTTTATTCCAATTCTACTTAACCTCTAATTATTTATTCTATGCCTTAAAAGTTTAAAAATGCCTTATTGCCCATTTTAAGCCTTACTAATTTAAAAATTTCACTTTTCTTCTTGCAGATGTTTCTTCACTCACCGAACTTGCCGCACGCTGCGTCGCTTCATATATCCCCTTCGAATTGGTCGAACACGTCTATCCGCCCGTACCGGAGCAATTGCAGTTGCGCATTGCTTTTTGGAGTTTCCCAGACAATGAAGAGGATATACGCCTGTATTCGTGCTTGGCTAATAGCTCAGCGGATGAATTTAATCGCGGCGATCAGCTGTTCAAGACACGCGCCGTCAAAGACACACTACAAATCGGTTCGTATATACATACATACATATGCAGCTGTAGTATATGCCATGAGCTATATAAGTATTAATTTGCATTTTCTTTGCTTGCAGGCTTTCATTTATCCGCCACTGTAGTTGGTCAAACGCCACGTGCCCACTTCAATGTGGCCGTCACCTTCGATCGTAGGCGCATCTCGTCGTGTAATTGCACTTGCACCTCGCCCGCCTACTGGTGCTCGCACGTGGTCGCCGTCTGTTTACATAGAATTCATAATGTAAGTTAGCAACAATTTACCGCTTTTAACAGTTATAAATAATAAATTTATGCAATTTCTTGTTTTCGTGCAGCCCCTAGAAGTATGTTTACGTGCACCCGTCTCCGAATCATTGACGCGCCTACAACGCGATCAATTGCAGAAATTCGCGCAATATTTAATCAGCGAATTGCCGCAACAAATACTACCGACAGCGCAACGTTTGCTCGATGAGCTGCTCAGCTCACAGCCCACTGCCATAAATACAGTGTGCGGTGCGCCTGATCCGACAGCTGGTGCTTCTGTACACGATCAGACTAGTTGGTATTTGGATGAAAAGACATTGCATGCTAATATTAAGCGTATTTTAATTAAATTCTGCCTACCGGCACCCATAGTTTTTAGGTAAGTTGAAATGCCATCACAGATCCCTCTCTCTCTCTCTCTCTCTCTCTCTCTCCTATACTTATTTATATTTTTACTCTCTTATGCCTTTAGCGATGTAAATTATTTAACAAACTCCGCCCCACCGGCGGCTGCCGAATGGAGTTCACTATTACGTCCGTTACGTGGACGTGAACCCGAGGGCATGTGGAATCTATTATCAATCGTACGTGAAATGTATAGACGTTGTGATCGTAATGCTGTACGCCTGCTGGAGATCATCACCGAGGAGTGTATGGTGTGCGATCAGATATTGATATGGTGGTTCCAAACGAAATTATCACTGATGATGGGCTCGCATGGGCATAGCGGTGGCAAACACTCGAATACACATTCGAATTCGACAGCCCTGCAGCATGCATGTAGCTCGCTGTGCGACGAGATTGTGGTGTTGTGGCGTTTGGCGGCGCTAAATCCCGGCTTGGCGCCGGACGAACGCGATATGTTGCATGCACAATTCACTGCATGGCATCTGAAGATACTCGATCGTGTGGTGAAGTGTCGTATGATGCCGCCGTCGTACAGCAATAAGCACCAACAGAATTCAAGGTAAAGTAATTTCGTATTTTATTTGATTTTTAAGTGAGAATTGCGTTAACATTTACATTACTTTGTTTGTAATCATTATTCTATTTGTATTTACTGCAACTAAAAAATAAAAATTATATGATTTTGACTACAGGCACTTGAAACAATCGAATTTTTAAAAGTAATTGTCATGTAATCATAATCATTACGATTGTTGCAATCATAATTTTTGATTGCAATCTTCATGATTTTATATTTCATTATCAAACAATATATATCTCAAATTTGCTTTAATTATAATCGTCGAATATTCAAAATTACAATTGATGAATCATAATCATTATTATTATTGATTACAATTTTTGATTACAATCAGTGTGTTTATAATTATTAAATATTATTTATTTTAAATTAATTTTGAAATAATTGTAATCATTGAAAATTTCAGTTACTATAATGATAATAGTTATGATTACTGTAATTGTAATTATTTTTCATTATTATTGTCATAATAATTGAACAATTTAAGTATGCGTATCTTTTATTCTGCTATAATTGCAGCAGCGGAGTACTAGGAATTACAATTGTAATTGTAATCATAATCATTACGACTATTGTAATTAAAAATTTTGATTACATGCACTATGATTAAAATACTTCAATAATATATATGGTACATCTTTGAAATAAATTTTGCTATAACTGTAATCGCCGAATAACTGATTACAATTACAGTAATCATAATCATTACAATTTTTTTATTACAATTTTTTTAATTATATGATTTAATTATAAAATAATATATACATATATATCTTTTTAAAATTACTGTAATCGTAATCATTACCATTATCACAATTGTAATCAAAAATCATAAAAATTACCGCGCGTTTATAAGGAAAGTATTGGCGTTCAGGCAATTTGTTATTAAATTTGCAGTATGCTAAAAACTTAGTGATTACAATTACAGTAATCATTATCAGTGATCAAAATGTAATTCTAAATTATCAGCTCCATATAAAACAAATGTACATAATTAAGTATTTTTCTAATTCTTCATTTCTGCTCTTAGATCTGATGCCGAAATGTTTGTTGGATTCAAGCCAGCTATTGAAGCTTGCTATCTGGACTGGGAGGAGTATCCAATACCGGGCATTACACACACGCACGATACCAATCCCATATATTACAGCCCTTTCACATGTTTCAAGCACACCGATTCGAAAAGCGAAACAAATAATGGACAACTAAATGCTACACAAGCGGTCATGGCAAACAACAAACATTACAACTACATCAGCTCATCTACAGATCACGGCGCACGTGGCACGTTCAAGCAACGTCACGAGCGTCTCTTCGTTGAACGCTTCTACATTTCGTCCAGCAATAATTCGAGCAACTCCTCAAGCGATAGCGTACATGCGCGCCTACATCAAGGACTTGGCTCAGCTGGCGTGTCCAGCAACGCGGGTGGTGTTAATCCCGCTGCAACGGATGGTTCAAGCAGCAATGTCGGTGCAATGGTCGCAGGCGCCAGCAGCGCCTTGGCCAATGTGGAAGCGGCCAACAGTTTACGTACAGATGCTGGACCAAGTGGGAGTGGTCATGGTGGTGGCGGCGGCGGCGTACCGGGTGGCGGTGTCACCATCAACAGCATCAGCGGTCCTTCCGCTATAGCAGATTTGCCACGCTTACCGATGAGTAGTGTTTCCGGTAGTGGTGGCAATGTAGGTGTCGGCGCCGGCGGTGGTGGCGGTGATGGCAATCGTTCCAGCGCAAGTAGTGAAGGTTTTTGCGAGAATGAAGACTTTGGCGGTGACAGCAGTAGTAATAATCTTTGTGCGGAAGGTGGACAAACGCTTGAGCCGGCACATGCATCCATCGTGGGATCCGCAATGCGTTTGGAGCAAAGCGATGCACAACGCAACTTCACCACACTAGGCACAGACGTTCCCGTCATGGTTGGGCCAAGCGGTGGTACTTCATATCATATACAAACGACCACTTCACTCTCATCCGACACCTCCTCGTCTACTTCAAGTTCGTCATCGAACTCCTCATCGTCATCGATGTTGATGGGCGCAGCCGGCATAGATACCACACCCGAAATTACAGCGAAAAGTAATAGCAACAAGCTAATATCTGTAGGCGATGTCAGACGTTTATCGAAAGATGAATCATTCTCCTCATCTTCTGATGAGTTCACCACACAAGATTCGCCAACTGCGATTAAGTCAACTGAGCTTACGACAGGGGCGAGTACATCAGCCGCGGCGGCGGCTTCGGCAGCAGCGACAGCGCAAGCTTCGTCGGCAATGGTGCCGACACAAACAGCAAACAAACAAACGCTACCCGCCAGCACGTTCACTGCTAACGTGCATGCAGCCGCAGCAGCAGGAACAACAGGAAATCATCCGTCAGCATCCACCTCGAACGCAGCACAACACGCAGCCACAGGTAGCAACGAGAAGCCACACATCTTCTCGAATGTGCGTCCCACTGAGGATGCCTGGGATATACTTTTGGCGCGCTCCGAAGGTCTACATGCACACGGCCACGGGCGAGAAGCATGCATACTGGCCGTACGCTTGGCGGAAGAAATGTTGGCCAATCCTCCGAACTTGATGGTGGAACTGCCGCAGATGCCGAAACGTAAAGGTAAAAATAAAAACATAAACCCCATTTCACATCATCTAACTGTGCTGGCGTCGTCCACTTTGTCGAAATGTGCATTCCTGTGTACGGTGCTGTCGGAGAACTCCGAGCACTTTCACATCGCATTCAGAATTTGTCTATTTGCATTGGAAATGCCACGCCCACCAGCTAGCACAAAACCGCTAGAGGTCAAATTGGCCAATCAGGAAGCTGACATACTCACGCTACTGAAGAAGATACCACTGAACGAGCCGGAGCTCCAAGTGATACGTGAACGCGCAGAATGCCTGCGTAACGGCACTTTTAAATCACGCGGCGAAGCATTGCTGCCCATCAATCTGGCGACATTTATATTCGATGCGCTAGTTATGCCCATGATAATGGTCAAAGAACCACGCAATCCCGCTCTAGACGTGATGTATCGTTTGCCATCCGATGAAAATTTAGGTTTCGAAGCCGCTGTGGCCGCTTTGGGACTGAAAGCAAACGTTTCGGAAGCTGAACATCCGTTGCTGTGCGAGGGCACACGTCGTCAACGTGGCGAACTGGCATTAGCACTACTCTGTTATTACAAAGATGAACCACGTAAAATCGCCAAGATCATGGAGAAACTACTGGATCGCGAGATACATGTGCTATTGAAAACACCATTGCTGCCAGCCTACTATTCGAACAACCCACCCGTGCGCACCGCTGCATCGTCGATGTCACGACGTGAAGAGCATGAGTATGCCAATGCCATCAATGGTGGCGCACACAATGCCAATCTCAACGATATGTTCCCGTCGGACTACGGTTCTGTAGGTGGAAATAGTCGTCCGCATAGTTCGACCAGCGCCGAACTAGAGGTAGGCATGAGCGCACTGAGCGTCTCGTCGTCACAAGGTGGCGGTAGTGGCACGCTAACCAGCGCTACTGGCAGCAATCAACCGATGACCGGGCCGAGCGGTCAAACAAACGTCACTGGCGGCGCCACTAGTCGCAGTAAGGACAGCCGTTATAAGGGCAAGCGCGCTTACCCCTCCATACCCAATCAGCCGTCGGAGGCCAGCGCACATTTCATGTTTGAGTTGGCAAAGAATTTGCTGATCAAAGCAGGTGGCAACTCATCCACATCGCTATTCACACAAGCCACCACCAATCAAGGCCACCACGGACCACATCGCGCACTGCACATATGCGCCTTTCAGCTGGGCCTCTATGCGCTCGGGCTGCACAACTGGGTCAGCCCCAATTGGCTGTCGCGCACCTATTCGTCGCATGTCTCGTGGATACTCGGTCAAGCAATGGAAATTGGCGCACCCGCTATCAGTTTTCTCATCGACACTTGGGAGGGTCATTTAACGCCACCCGAAGCCGCGGGCATGGCCGATCGTGCTTCACGCGGCTGGGACAACAATATGGTATATCCGGGCGCTGAATTGGCGCTCTCCGTCTTGCCACATGCCGCCGCGCTCAATCCCAACGAAATTCAACGCGCCATCCTGCAATGCAAAGAACAGAGCGATCACATGCTCGAACGCGCCTGCATCACCGTTGAGAACGCCGCCAAAGGGGGCGGTGTCTATCCCGAAGTGTTATTCCAAGTGGCACGTTACTGGTACGAGTTGTATGGTCATAATACACCGAACAACGAACATGAACAGCACGACGATCATCTGGATCATTCGGCGGTCAGTCTGAGTGCGCTCATCGAATCGCATCAGCATCATGAAATGCAACAACAAATGCAGGCGCAAGTGCAGGCTCAACAGCAGCCGCAAGGCGGCATGGTCGGTCCACCGCCGGTCATGCCAACAGCACCGCCGGGCGGCCCCAATGCACCCGGTCAGCCGGGACAGGTTGTGGTCAGCACAGCGCCGCAACCCTTCCAGCAAGGTGTTGCCACACTGGCGCCCATCGCTTTGCCACCATACCCGCCGTATAGTTTTTGCCAAAATCTATACCATCACAATATCACCACCTATCCGGGCAACCAAATGCAAATGTACATTTCAACCGGTCCACCGCCACCGTATCCCGGTTACCCGCCCACACAAGCGCAACAGCAAAATGCGTCCAACATACAACCGAGCGGCTCTGCGCAGCCGAACTCACCGTATGTGCATCCATCGAGTGCGCCGAGCGGCGGTTTTCCACCACAAATGCCACCGCAACAGATGCCACCACAGGCATACCAGGGCATGCAATGCGGCGCTGGTGGTGCGCCACCTACCGGCTTTCTGCCACAACTCGGCCAAGGCGGTCAGCCGCAAATGCCACCGCAGAATATGCAAAAAGTCGCCGCTGCTGCCGCCGCCGCCGCGGTATACTTTGCGCCACCACCCCAGCATCCCGCACAAGCAGCGGCAGCCGCCAACGCGGCCATGGCGCAGCACCAAATGCGTCAGCAACAGCAGCAAGGTGTTTATCCGCCGTTTGTGCAACAGCCGCCGGTACATGCGGCACCGCCGCAACCACCCTTGCGCCAACGCCACCCACACCAATTCACGTAAGTCTCATAAAGGAACATATTTTCTTTAGAAATGTTTCATTTAAATTTTTACTTTTCAACTGCAGTTCAACACAATTACGCTATCTACTCGCCGCCTACAATGTGGGCATGTTGGCTATGGAGACATTGGCGCGCCGCGTGCACGATGATCGTCCGCAAGCGAAGTACGCACGCAATCCACCTTACGGTGAGGACGTTAAATGGTTGCTGCGCATCTCCAAGAAACTGGGCACCCAATATCTGCATCAGTTCTGCGTATGCGCCGTAAATTCGATTGTCAGTCCCTTTGTGTTGCACGACGTTGCCATCGAATCGGCGCACTATTTGGGCCGCAACAATCACCAGTTGGTAATGCAGCATTTGCGCTCGGCGTTAACGCCGCTGGTGCAGAAGTGTCAGCAGATGTAAGTTGCTTTGCAATGAGTGCTTTTTTATATAGTGAAGTTTCTAATAAATATTTCATTATTCGCTTGCAGGTATATTCAGTGCATACACCAGAAGTTGTATCATCTGACTCAGGCTGATTATGAGGACTTCGCAAGCATTATCTTAGCAGCGCGCGCTGCGTTCCAGATAACACCAGAGGGCAGTGCACAGTTCAAGGATTGGCTGCAATCGATTAAGAGGTGAGTGATAGTCGGCATTAATCGATGAATAACGGTTCTTGGTATGCAGGAAGGGGATTTCTTCGAAGAAAAACTAGTTGTTACTGAAAAATTTCCATGATTTGAAGAAAGTTCGCAGTTTTTCTTTAGTTTTTAAAGTTTGAGGTTATGTCTAATACCTTAAGGTTGAAAAAGGTTCTTAGAAAAAAAAATTCCGGATCGATATCTCAAAAGTTGACGTACTAATTCGTTTATATGTATATAGACAGATGGATATGTTTTATTGGGTCTCCGACGTTTCCTTCTGATTTTTACAAGCTTAATGTACCCTGTTCAGGGTATAAACATTTCCTACTTTACAAAAGAGTTGTCAACTAAGTTATATTGAAATATAAGAACATTCAATTTCTGCATAATATTTTCATACAATAAATAAATAAATCAAGTCTTTTTTTCAAAAAGTTATCAAAAGCTTATTTTTGGAAAACGAACGTTTAACTTCAAACTCCAAAACACATTCAAGGGGCTTCTTGATAAATATTTTTTTAGGTAAATTGATAATTAGTTACAGTGACAGTGAATCCAAGAGTCCAAGAGCGTTCCTTTTTGACGTTTGTAACATAATCGACACTTCAACCTAACCTAACATATATTTCTTAAAGGGCTTAACAAAATATCAGCACAATTTTTACTTCCACATTGAAATTTTGACCACCCTAATGTATATAACTTCAATTTTCTTCACTCTAGATCGAAATCCTGCAAAAAGGAATTGTGGACGCAAATCAATGCAGCTCTGCAAAGCAATTCCAAATGACAAAGACTTGATTCATTTAGTTTATCGCATTCAACAACATCAGCACCCAAAATCGACAATTACTTTTCCACCAATAATTCAACGACTTCGACAGCAACAGCGGCAACGAGCGCAGCAAACGTCCATAACCCCCCTATGGACAATACAACAGCAAAAAACACGATAGATAATGCCACCAACGCGAATGCTGCAACCACAGCGACGGTTGGTAATGAAGGTGTTATCAATAGCAATAGCTGCAGCGGTGGCGGTGGTGGTGGACGTAGCAGCGGCAGCAGCAACAATCAGAACAACGGCAATCACAACAGTAGCACACACAATGGCAGCGTCAGCGGTAGCAACACACAACACAACAGCGGCTGCAGTAGCAGACACATGAAAACGAATATGAGCGGCGCCGGTGTGCCGACACTGCCCGCAGCAGTGCTACCCCTGTCAGCAACATCCGTAGGCAGCACACCGCCGAGCAGCGCTGAAGCGACAAATACCAACAATTTCGCTTATTACACGGGCGCCGCTGAAACGGTGGCAGCAACAGCTGGCACAGCTGCAACGCAGCGACATGCTGTAGCAGCAACGCCACCACTACCACCCCCACCACAAACGTTGCCACCACAATCATCAGCTGCGGCGGCCTCATCAGCAACAGCGCACTATCCACCACCACACCAGCAACACTATGCCGCGGGCAACACAGTGGCGCCACTGTCGGATGCCTTTCACCACCAGCAGATGCAGCTACAGCTGCAACAACAATATGAGCAGCATTATCAACTGCAAACAGCCTATTTTCACCAGCAGCAGCAGCCGCCGCCACCGACGCAGTCGCAGCAAGAAGACCAATCAACAACGTATGTGACGCCACAACAGCCGTCTACACAATACCAACATGCGGTGGCCACAACAACAACAGTAAATCAACATGCAGCGCGCAGCAATAGACAAGCAACGCCGTCGACAGCCACACACCACGCAACGAACACATCACAAGCAACAACAACAGCACAGCAGCAGCAGCCACAGGCAGCAATGACGCACGCGTTGACACACACCACACAGCAACAACAACAGCAGCAGCAGCAGCAAATATACCCCACGGCTATGTTGGCAATCGCCACCGCACCGCCGCCACCAACAACGTACGGTGTTAGCGGTGGCAGCGGTGCCCCGGCACCTTTGGCCAACATAAGCACCGTTAATGCCACACAAAACGTCAATGTGATTTCGGCAGCGCCGATCGTGGTGGAATTCAGCAATTTTCAACTGAATTGTATGCGCACAACGGCCACAACGACGACAAATGGTGGCGCTTCAGCAGCAGCAGCGGCAGCAATGGTCGCAACAACACAAGCGAACAGCGACGTGAATCGCGGCTTGGCAGGCGGCGTCATCGGGCAAGCGAACACACAACACCATCATCATCGCCACCACCATCACTATCACAATGCTGCTGCGGCGGGCAACATGCATGCGCATACACACCAACAAGCGCTGCTGCAACAGACACAACCGCAACAACAACAGCAGCATCAACATCAGCACCAGCACGCGCTGCAATCAGATGCAACGCTGGCCGACAGACAGCAGCTGCAGCATCAGCAATATGCGCAGCAGCCAACGCAGCCGCTCCAGCAACATGCAACACATTACGGCTATCACCAGCCGCATCATCATCACCATCATCAGAATGTGCGGCACTATCATCATGCGCCGCCGCCGCCACCAGCGCCGTTGTAAGGCGTCGAAATAAATTAGAAATAAGCATGTTGCGCAACATGTTGCAGCAACATTGCTGCACACACACAGTTTGCTATTGGTGGCCGAAAGTTAATGTTAGTAAGAAAAGTAGTAGTTATAGTAATGAAAATAATAATAGCATAAAATAAAAAAATAGTTAATAATACTAATTATTAAAAATGATAATATTTATAAAAAAAATAATGCGTAATAAGTAAAAATGCATAATAATTAAAAAATAATAATTTTTAAAAATATACTAATAACAACAAATTATAGTAATGAATGAACAAATTATAAAAATAATAAAATAAATTAAAATAATAACAAAAATATAATTAAAAATACATTAATTAAAGAAAAATTAGTAGTAATAATAATAAACAAACAAACAAATAAGCAATTTTTGAACTTACCACCGTTTCTCATAATCATAGTTTGCTTTGTTTCGTTTTGTTTTGTTTTTTATATATATAATTTAACGTTTTCTAAAATGTATTTGAAATTTTTTTTTTCGTTCGTTCGTTTATTTATTCAATTATTTATACGTTTATGAAGCTCTTTTCGCAATTCTAATTCTGTTTGTAGTTTTAATACAATTTTTTGCATATATTTTATTGTATGTACCGTTTTATATACATACACACACATATATATATTTATATGAATATAACTTCAGTTAGTTAGGGCTGGACTGATTATTTAATGTAAAGCAACATTTACCACATGCTTCAGGAGTTTTTTTTTATATATAATTTATTTAATGTTTACGAGCGCGACGCAAATGTTTTTTATGCAACATTTACACATTTACAATTATTATATTTCAATAATTAATAATTAATATGGAGAATTATTTGAGTAGACGTAGACACGCGAGCGAAATATGCATGCAACAATTGTGGAAAATTAATGAAAAAAAGAAACTAAAATTGTAAAGTTAAAAGCTGAATGTAAGAAAACAACGGCAAAACAGTAGCAACAACAACAAGAAGAATATCGCAAAAATCTACCGCTGACGGCTGTTTTCGCTGTTTTCCAGCTGCAATGTGTTCAAAATCAACAAAAATTTAATATTATTTTTTAATATTTTTCAACTCATATAAAATAAAAATGTAAAAAATTATTTTGGAAGCTGTTGCTTTGCTTACATGCAACATAATTCGTAATTTAAAATTGTAATGTTAAAAAAAATAAATTAATTGATTATGCATATAAATTTTATAAAATTTCAATATTTGTTTTAGCATTAGGTGCGTAATTGTACGTTTTTTTTTTATTCTGGATTTTAGATTTTATTTTTCTATGTATTTTTCATTTTTAAATGTATTTTTTTTGTTTTTTATTTAATAATTTTTATATTTTAAATTTTTTATTTAATATTTCTTTTACATTTTTTATATAGTTTTGTTTTATGTATTTTTGTATATTTTTTATTTTATTTATTTTTATATTTTAATTTTCTTTTTAAAAATATAGTAAATTTTTTTATGCCAAAAGGTGTATTTTTGTACACTTTTTATTTTTTTAATTACATTTTTTGCAACATTTTTTTTATATTAAATTTTTCTAATTTTTAAGTATATTTTTTATTTTCTTTATTTTTATATTTTAATTTTCTTAGCTAAATTTTGTTTATTTATTTAAACTTTTTTTATGTGAAAATTTTTTTTTTTAATAATTTAATTTTTTAGTGATCAAATTTTTTTTTATTTAAAATTTTATATATTTTCTGTTATATTTTAATTTTTTTTATATAAAAAACATTTTTTTGGTCAAAATTTTTGTATATGTAATTATAATTTTTTATTTAAAACAAATTTTTATGTTTTTTTTTGCAATTTTATGTATATAAAAACCAAATTTTTTTGTAATTTAATTTTTCTAAAATACCAATTTTTTTTTGTATTTAAAATTTGATATATCTTTTTTATATTTTACATTTTTTGTATTAAAACTTTGTTTACGTCAGCATTTTTTATTTATGTATATAAATTTAATTTGTTATATTTAAAATTTTTTCAAGTTAACAAAGTAATTTTTTTTTTATAATTGTTGTTTTTATTTTATATTTATTTTATTTTATTTATTTTTTTTTATAATTAGTGTTTTTATTTTATATTTATTTTATTTTATTTATTTTTTTTATATTTTATTTTTTTGTTTTTTTTATATTTATTTTAATTTATTCGTATTTATTTTATTTTATTTATTTTTTTTATATTTTATTTTTTTGTTATTTCAGCAAGTTTTTTTAATTAAATTTTTTTTCGTTATTTAATAAAAAATATATTTTTTTACTTATAATATATATTTTTATGTTTCTCACATGTCGCATAAATTATTCATATACACATGCAGCGCCAGAAAACGTTGCATAAATTCATATTTACATTTACAAACATATTTACACACATAGTTTTACTTTTAAATATTTTTTATTTAAAATTTTTTCTTTAAAATATATTTATATTTATTAAAAGCAACCACATACATATACATGTGTTTGTTGTGTGTTGCATAGCTGTAATCACACGTTGCATTCGCATATGTTTTTGTGCTGAATTCTATGTTGCAAACGTTTTTCGAAATTTTTTGTTTTTATACACGTTTTTAGTTTAGGTTTTGTGCTTTTGTGTGCAAATTTTTTTTATTTTATACAATTATTTACAAGAAATACCTACAATTACATTTACATTTACATACACACATACACAATTAATGCTAAAAAATATATTTTGTATTTTTACATACATATATTTTTTCAATTATAAAAACGTTTATTTAAAAAAATGCAAAAAAAATTATATATTATAAAAGTAGTTTTGAATAAATATGATTTTTTGGATTTATCTCAAAACTCGCAAAAAAGATAAAAACAAATTGACTCTTTATTTTGTGTTTAATTTGGTGAGCTTTAAGATTAAGTTTACTGTTTGCGGTTATAAAGGAAGTAACAATTGATTGAATGGCAGTTTGTGGCGGAAGGAAAATATTTTTGAAAATTTGTTGAGTTTAGTAAAAGGCCATATGTTTCAACTGGGCATTATAGGAAAATATAGGAAATTTTTTTTTTCAAAATTTATTAAAAATATTTTTTTTTTTTCAAAACTTTTTTTTAAAAGTTTTTTTGAGATTTTTTTCAAATTTTTTAAATTAATTTTTTAGAAATCTGATTATAATTAAATATACAAAAAATTTTGTATAATTTTTCAAATAATTTTGTTTACTGAATTTTTTTTTTGCAGAATTTTTTTCGAAAATTTTTATTTTTCCTACTTTTGTTTTAATTTTCAAAATTACATTTTTACCTATAATATATACACAAACTGTCATAAGTATTGGAGCAAATATTGTATACAAATTTTTTTTAAATTTTCAAAACCTTTAATGTTGGTCTACCAGACTTTCTTGAGCTTTAATGCTTGAAAGATTCAGCTGCCAGGGCAGATGTCAGTATTTGACATTATTGTTGTTCTTGTACCTGCAACATAAAATCGTTTATTTCTACTTCCGGCACAATTGTGTTCAGTTAAAAATTCTCTCTCATGTTTGAAATTGATCATTGATTAACCTTCTTTCCACTATCTCTTATATTGAGCTTGATTTTAACTATTTTCTTCTTTGGAATATTGCTTGTGAGTCACAAAAATAAATTAAGTAGAAAAGTTCTACAATAACGTACACTGTGGTAGCGGCGCAATGTCACTAGCGGTATTTCTCATTTTCTGTAGTATCTTTTAGGCTGAATTTTTATTCACATGACGCTTATAGACAATTGGGTTTTTGTTGATTGCAGTCACATAGCATATTAAATTTCTACGAAGACGTGATATTTGATTTATATAAAATATTTAAATATCAAAATAATATGTTTATAACTGATATTTAATTTATATTGAAGCCTGCTTGCTGAGGAATTTTATTTCTGATTATTTTAGGGAGACTAAATTGGAAAAAATATAATTTTAATAATATTAAGTAAGTAATATTATAAATATCTTTATTTTTATTAAATCTTGTATATTTCTTTAAATTAGCACTTACATTTTGCCATATTTTTTTAAATAATGACCTACGTTTTTGAATTCGAAATGTTAGCGAAACTTGATATATAAAAAAAATGTATTTGTAATATAATTACCGTTAGTCGGTTGACGAGATATTCGAAAAATAAATATAATTTTCATCACTGAGATTATGATTTCTCTTCAAAAACTATTATATAATTTTATAAAAAAAATGTTTTTATTTTTTTTTTCTTGCAATTTTTGACATCTTCGTACATCTTTTTTAAATTACTATTTTTTTGTTATTTTTTCACATTTCAATTCAAATTTTTATTATTATTTTTTTAATTAAAATTTTCATTACTTTTGTATTTTTTAAAATTTTGTAAATTTTGTTTTTAATTTTTTTTCTTTTTTGTGTGTGTTTTCTTGTCTAAACTATGTATATATAATTTTATAATAAAGTTGTATTATCTTTTTTGCGATTTCTGACTTCTTCATACATACATCTTAATTGTTAATTATTTTTAAATTTTTCAAATTTATATTTTTTGGCTTTTTAATAACATTTTGTTATATTTTTATTTTTCGTTATTTGATTAAAGTTTAATTAAACTTTTTTATAATTTTTTAATTTTAATTCACATTTTTTATAAATTTTCCACATCTTAATTATTAATTTTAATTGTTTTTTTCTTTAATTTCTTGTGTGTTTTCATTTTCCTTTCGCTTACTGTTCATTTACACCTACAAGTTATATAATATATAAACATACATACATATATGAAAAACTGCCAACTTGCAATAAAAACAAATAAATAAATATAAAAATAACTGATTCTGCTACACTATATTTTTGAACTAACTTCGTAGGCAACAACACTACTCTTTCTTGGTGAAATCCATGTAGTTAAATGTAAACTGTTGTAAATAAAGATATACAAAAAAATTAAATAAAAATACCTACACACACTTCTCAAAAATGCTGGTTTTGTAAATAAGTATTAAAAAGTTATTCAAATGGAGAATAAGCATAGCGGGTGTAGCAATATGGTGTACTTGAAAATATAAATGAAAATTTTTTAAAATATATTTTTCATACATTATTGTTACAAAAAGGTATATACATATATTTAATTTCAATAATACAATTTTTTTTTTCAATAATAAAATTAAATATATTTAGCAGTTTTAGAACAGACTAAAATACTTTTTTTTTTGCTTTAATATTTTACATTTTTTTTATTATATTTTCTTAGATCTTTTTAAATTTTTCAGAATTTTATTTTTGAATTTTTTAATTTTCAATATATTTTTAATAAATTTTTATTTTACATTTTATTAATTTTTTATTTTAAAAATTGTTTTCATAGTTTTTTTTTTAGATTTTTTTGAAAGTTTTTCAGAATTTTTAAATTTATTTTTAGAAATTTGATTATTCAAAAAATTTTGTATATACATACATAAATATTGTCAAACAATTTTGTTTACTAGGAAAATTTTTTTTAATTATCATTTTTTTTTCATAAATTTTTATTTTCGATTTTTTCATATTTTTTTTTTTATACTCAAAATTTTTTCAATGTTTTTTATTTTTGAGAATTTTTTCAAATTTTTTCAGAATATTTTTATTAATTTTTTTAAAATTTGATTATATAGAAGATTTTGTATATCTTTTGAAATGACTTTTTTATTCAGAATTTTTTTTTTCTATTTTTCAGAACTTATTTTCGATTTTTCATATATTTTTTAATATTCAAAATTTTTGTTTTAGATTTTTTTTTGATTTTTTTGTTCAAAATTTTTTTCATAAATTATTTGAGACCTTTTTGAAATCTTTTTAATTTATTTTTTATAAATCTGATTATCCAAAAAATTTTGTATAATTTTTCAAATAATTTTGTTTACTCAAATTTTTTTTCAGAATTATTTTATTAACAACATTTTATTTTTCATATTTTTGTTTTAATTTTCAAAATTTTTTATCATAGTTTTTTTTTTTAATTTTTTTTTTAATTTTTATTAGTTTTTTTTTGTTTTAGAAATTTTATTACATCAAAAAAAGTTTAAAAAACTACTATAATTTCAAATTTCAATTCACGCCAGCGAAGATACATAGTTAAAGCAATAATATGATTAAAATTTTAAATATATAAAATAATACACAAACATATTACAGCAAGTATCAAACGAGTTAAATTAACCATTCAAAACGCATGTATTGTGGTAGTTGAATAAAAAGGTTCGAAAAAAAATTGTGGAAATTTTGGAAAAAATGTGTAAAAAGTAGAGTTTTAATTCCAAATAATCACCAAACTAAAAATGTACAGCAACAATATTCATATTGAAAACAGTAATGGCCATGACCAGCTTCATGCAATTTAAAATAAAATTTGTATATAAATGCTAAACTCCCTCCAAACTCCCCCTCACCAAAAAAACAGCAATGTAATTAGCGCTTTCGAACAAGCCTATATACAAGTACATATGTAGATATATTACATGTACATATATTTTAAAAAATTTTTAAAGCAACGGCATTGAACAATACATTTAGCAGAACATTGCTTTAACTCTTAAAAATTTTGCTTTAGTTTTTTCAAAACTATAGAACTATTTTTCAAATTTTAAATTAGAAAATGAACATTAATTTTGAAAATAATTTAATCATTCAAACACAATCTCGATTTTTAATGATTTTTTCTGTGCTAAAACTATTAAAATCCTTAAAAACACACTTTTAGCCATGATCTCATGATCTATGATATAGCGATCGCTTTGATGGAACTTCCCAGATAACTTCTGAAACTGTTAAATAATGCCATTATACTTTCTAGTCGAATATAAAAGTCCAGTAATAATAATTTCGAATAATGTTTTGAGCTTTAGTTTCTAGTATGCAGTTTTTTTTGAAACTACTCTTCAACTATAAACCTAGTAGAGCTCTCTAAGCTTGCTACATACAAGAAACACCAGGTTTGAGAGAACTTTCTAAGCCTTCCTTTAGTTGTAACCAGGAATTTCGATTCTTATGACGACTAATCTGAAAATCGTGTTGTTTTGATACGGATTCGAAATGGCAATTCGTTCGAAAACGTTTAACAGAACATGTCTAGAGTTTTTCTGTACGCACACTTTTACTTAAGGGGTTCTTATACGTAAGTAGTTGTAGGGCGGAAATGATGCTCAACAAACTGTAGGGCTTAAATGGTTATGTTATGTTAAAGGGCTGATCTATAGATTTTGTACTTGGTCTGCTATTTTAGTCCTTTGTGAAGCCGTAGAAAAGAAGAACTACTGTGTTCGGACTTATAAATTATCAAACCGCTTAGTAGCCAATATAAATTTACATAGGTGTGAGCTCTCAAGTGTTTAAGGCTTGACCTCCCAAATGTAAGTCAAGAAGGGAGTGTTGAGTTGTTTTCAACTCGTCTTCTTCCATACAGCTTTTGAAAATGGCGTCTCGTAAGATACCCAGCCCTACAGCAAGGACGCCAATAGAACAAAGACCAGTTAAAACGACCACAACTAGGGAGAGCCTTACTAGCCTTACTGTAGATCACTAGATCTCTTTACAGACACAGATCCCAGACTCGCTCCCATTCTACTGATAGCGGTTTTAGGGTGATTTTCCATGCTAGCTTGATATTTAGAATTCAACTATTTATAGGCTATACTAACCGCTTGTGACGGCCTACTGATTCTTAGTAATGCCAGATGGCATTTTTGAGCTGAAGTGTTCGCCATACAGTACGTCGTTGACTTTTTGCGAACTTTAAGAGCGACGTGACATCTAAATTTGACACTTCGTCTAGTTCCTTGAACTGCTAAGCTCCTAGATAATGCTGGATAGGGCATTGGGCGCGTCTCTCATCCCTACTTCTCTGGACTTGCTGCATGTATCGTCATTACTTATGCTCGCAAATGATACCAGTAGGTTGTGATCTGTCAAGAGGGCACAGACAAAAATTACGGCAGTTTTTCAACGGCGCTTTCGCCCTGATCGGTCTGACAGCCCTTTAGAAATTTAATTATACATCCTTTTTAGCGACTTCCGTATTACCTGTAATTCCTAATTTTTTTGATTTAAATATGTAAAAATTGTAAGACTTTCAGCTTGCTTTAATTACTTTTAAATTTCTCTCGAATAATTTCCGAAATAATCTCGATTTCTTTAGAAAAAATATTTTCATTAATTATAGCAAATAAAATACAAAAGCAATTTTTTTCAAAATTTTTTTTTTTCAAAAACATATATAATATATGTACATAAACACTCAAGTACATAGACTTTTAAAATAACGGTATTTGAAAGTAATGATTTATGCTTAAATAGTAAAAAAACTAGATACTTACTTACATGCATACGAACACTTGTATGTACATATATACTTCAGCATACATATATACATATACATATATGATAATATTTACACTATTAATTAAGCTATTTTAAAAGAAAAAAATACCTCATTCTTTACAATTTTACAAAATTAATTAATTAAAAAAGTTAATGATAAATATTTAGCGTATGTATGTATATCTATTGAAAAAGTAATGAAAATATTCATTTAAATACTCACTACAAAAGAAACAGGAGCAAAATAGTGGAAAAAGCAACTTTGTGTACAGTAATGTAATGCAATTTTTAGCGATTTATGTAATTACATTACTTTGCATTACATTGTGTAATTAACGACGTACTTAAAACTAAATATGTACTTCGTATTTAGACAGAACACACAACAAAAATAGAGCAACGTCTTAGCTGGCAAAGAAACTGTAAATATGTATAAATTAGTGTGTACAGATGTGTGTGTGTGTGAGTATAAAGCCCGGTGATATCAATATCACGCGGCGCAACACGTCAAAACATACATACATACAAATGCATGTATGTCGGTTTGTGTGTGAGAAAAGGTGTTTTTGTGTTTAAAGGCAGGTCGGTAAACAAGAGGATCTGCTTTGTTATTTAATAGAAGACAAACCCAAAAAAAAATTGTAACGCATTGTTGTTGTTTTTTTATTTACTAAACAATTTTGAAAACATTTCCTAACCTTAAAGTTTCTCTTTCGTGTCCAAACACGCTTTGTATTTAAATTTAATTTGGGTGGTACAAGCCAGACTTTTTTTAAAATATATTAGGGTGTGTCTTCATTTAAAATTTTTTAGGGCGAATTTTATTTTTAACCAAAAATGTTTTGAAATTCATATGAAACCTTCAATAAATTTTTTTTTATTTTACTTTTTATTCAATAAGTATATAGGTTTCAAATAATATATACTACAGTAAGGTGGAAAAAAAACTGCACCCTTAACATAAAAATAAAGTGTATATTTATTGGTAATTAAATTATTTGTTATGCTTAAGGGATTTTGAAAACATAAATTATGGATTTTTAAACCTTTCATGGCTGAAACATATTTTTTGAGGGCTAATGTTGACAGGCACTCATTCATTTCAAACATAACCTCAATAAACACGTACATTGTATAATGAAACAAAAGAGGTACTGTTATCAATCATTCCTAAATTGTAAAATTTTAAGGAGGTATTCTGGTCTTGACGTCTAAATTCAGGCATTTTTCCAACTAAGATAGAAAATGAAAACCCTTTGATTTGGGGTGCAAAAAAAGGTTGCTTCTTTTGTGATTTCATTGTTGTGATCAAAATAAACAAGGTGCAAAAAAATCTTCTTCTCTAAAGATGTCGTTACCGGGTTGACCTTTTGACTAACAAAAGGGCGTAGAAAATAATTTTTTTAGTTCATTTTTGACTTTTTTTGAAAATACTTAAATAAGACAAGGCACTAAAACGGCTATAACTTCGAAAATAATTTAAATTTAGAAACAAACCTTTTTAATAATTTTTTTTATCTAAACTTTTTTTTGGTTTATTTTTTATGATTTAATGCTTTTTGTTTGCCTTTTTTCAAATACAATATTTTTTTGATTTTTCAATTTGTTTTTGGTTTTTTAAACTTAATTTTTTTCCAATTTTAAATTTATTTTGGCTTTTTCAATTTTAATTTTTTTTTTGCTTTTTTCAATTTTTATTTTTTACTTGTTTCATGTTTAATTTTTTTTTAATTTCTCCATAAGAATACCCCTTAATAAAATCAATAAATACAAACCATTAATAATAACCTCAAATTTACTATTTTCGAGTACATAAATCATGTCGACGATTTCTTTAATTTTCCTCATTTTAGGGTTTTATGGTTAAAATAAGTAGCTTCAATTGAATTTTATTTTATGATCTCAACGTACTCATTTCAAGTTTTACGATTAAAATATGTGAGGTTAGTTATCAGGAAAAATTCAATTGAATCCAATTTTGCGTTAAAAGACTGTGAAGCTTGGACTTTTCTTGGTGTTTCATGGTTAAGCATATATTTTACGAACTGTACTCCATATCCAAAGCATCAATAGTCGCTATAGAACGGATATTGAAATCCCCTGTTATTGGTAGTAAGATTATGACTATTTTTAATGTAGCAATATAGATCTTAGTTGGTGGTTAAAAATCAGATTTTATTTGGGTTAGGTGGAAGGCAATCTTCTTGAGACAATTTAATGAATCTAACCACGAATTTTTTTCTTTAAGTTCGTTTACTATAGTATGTGTGAAAAAATAGTATACTTTAGAACACAACAAATATTTTTCTTTTGATGTTTCCTCCTCCGAGAACTGGTCATACATACAAAAGATATACGAAAAAATCTGCTAGAAACTCTAAATATATATGTATGTATATGATTTGTTCAAGTTTTAAACCAAGTTTTTTATACCAAAACCAGCTGACAAAATTGGGGAGATTTTTCCACTATTATAGAGCTTGTAAAATACTTCCAAGTCAACGTAAGAAAATAAATACTAGAGACTTGCGTCCATTAGTATTTCGTATCTACCCCGGTACTGTACTTAAAGCTATTGACCAGTAGCGGATCCACGGAGGGAGCCTTGGGGGTCAAGTTTCATGTGCTATAGTCTGCTGCTAAATAAAAAATAACATTATTTCGAATTCAGAAGAATTTACGAAATATGTTAACATCAATATCAAAAATATGTTGGAAGAAAAACTGTTTTTTAACAGAACCTCCCAGACAGAATATATTTATAAGGAGCGTGGTAGTAGACCAAAAATTATTTGCAGTGCAGGCGTGTTACTTTTAGCGGCCGTTAGCATCTAAACAGTGTGACTTATTTGACTCAAACTATTAATCTGATGTAGCCGCATAAGTACACCTTATTGACCAAAAATCACTGCAAAACTATCAAACTATTCCAGATAGGCAAGTATAACTTGTATTTAGGTATGAAAAAGTGAAGTCGAACTTTATGCTGATCCATTTCCAAAGCATAAAACAGTTTGCTGATGTCACTTTAGCGCTTGTTCAAAGAAAATGCCAGTTAATTAATGTTTGCATTATTATTTTCGCTCGATATTATTTTATTTGAAAATATTTACACACAGTACTAAAGTAAAAATGTTAATATTTACAAATATAACAATATTGTTTTCATATCACTTCCGGTTATTGCGCTTCTTTGCATAAAATGTGGACACATAAAATTTAATGAGTGCAAAGACTTAAATTTTTTCCCTAAAAATACATATGTACATATGTACATATATATGCAAAAGCATTTTATGCTCATTTCCTTATAAATTGAACTTTTAGGATCATCAAACGTACAATTAATTGTGTGTAAAAATTTTGCCAGCGCCTTAGTAACAACAAAAACAACAGAGATGCAATATCCGCCAACAGAATTATTGGCAAAAATTAACAACAAGCTCAAATTATTGAATGAGGCGACAGAGAGATTATGCAAGAGCGAAGAATATGTATTTATATTCACACGCACACACATACATACACACACGAGGTATGCAATATAACATACAATAAACATCATTAAAGCAATGATTTTAAAAGCGCAACATTGCAGTTTCGCCTTCGATATGGACGCTGTATCAGCAGGCATTAAGAAACTTCACACTCACGCGAAAATAAATAGTATACATGCAAATAAATTGTATATGTATATAAATACTAAAAGGCATACAATTGAAGCTTGTGAGCTGCTGGTAGAAGATTTATGAGTTAAATGAATGATAAAGGCAAGAAAGAGTGACACCCATATGTACATACATATATACATATGAGGTGCTTTGGTTGCGAAAATGTGTACATATTACTAATATACTAATATTTTATTGCCAGCTAATATTGAAATATATTTTTTTTAATTCTTGAAAATTTAATTTTTTGAAAATTTTGTTTTTTTTAGAATTTTTATTTTTAATTTAATTTAATTTAATTTTTTTAATTTTTTTATTCTTAATAAATTTTTTATTACTTTTTTTTAATTTATTAATTTATTTTTTTTTAATATTTTATTTTATTTTAAATTTATTTTAATGCGAAATTTATTTTAAATAAAATATAATTATTTACTAAGCAAAACTCACACATACATATGTACATATATAACTGCATATAGCATGTAAAAAAAACTATTTTAAATAGCATTAAAGTTAAAAAAATTAAATAAAATACGAGTTTTGAGTAAAAAACTTTTTAATATTGCAAAATATGTGTTTCAGTAACTTAACAGTTTATTACAACAACAAGAAAAACATGTAATTAAAAATTATGCCACAAAATTAAGCAAATACAATTTTAAAGCTCTCAAATATACATACATACATACATGTGAAGGTAAGAAAGTGCGAGAATTTTAATGAAAAAAAATTATATATAAAGAAATAACAAAAACAATGCAATAAGTTGACGAAAATATTGCGATTTTAAAGAAATTACTGTGCACATATTAAAAAAATATTAAAAAAAATAGTTGCGAGTAAAAAAAATTAAGTAAATAATTTAATTGGCGTTATATATACTATATATATACAATATACATACATAAAATCTAGCATATATGCAATATATACAAACATATGCTGTAGTTATATATAAATTTAAAAATCACAAACACATATACATACATACAAACACACGCGCAATACATAAATTTACATACTTACATAAAAATTTACACATACATATGTACATCTATATATACATCTATACATAAATAGTAAATCAGATTCATAAGCAGGTACTTACAGGCATTGTGTGTGCGTTTTAAAGCCAGAAAGTAGTGTTAGCAGTAAAAAACACATACTTACACACATACACACACATACAAGTGATTATGTATTATATGCAATGATAAAAAGTGTTCTTGAACCAAAAAACATACATACATACATACATAACTAGTTAAAAGAAAATCACCGTTATGCAAGACTAACGGTGAAATGCGCAAAACCAAAAAATATTTGAAAATAAAACAACAACAACATATGTATTTAACTAAAGCAACTGGATTTAAGAAAATTTTTAAGCTGTACATTGAATGCAAATAGTAGTTTTGAAAAAAAAATATACATAAAAGGTAAAATAATATGAATAAATAAGCAAAGAAAAATAAATGAAAAGCAGAAATTGCAAAATTGAAATCCCTGCATTGTAACGCCACTGCTCCCTACCCGCTCAACAGTAAAACAGTTAGCTACAATAGCAACAAATTTCATAGTCAACGAAAAAAAAATAAAAAAAGCTACAACAAACACAAACATGCAAGCCATTTTGTGCTTGTGTGCGTAAGCATTCTACTTTGCTGCATTTTTTTGCTTTGCCACTGTGAAATTAGCACTTTTCGAAGTAAAAGTTGTAAGGTCGCGCCACTAAGTTTTCCCAGGCTAAAATAATAAACGCTTTTTATTGAACTGTAAGCAGAAAATACACACCCACGCACACATACAGACAAACTATAGAAAAAATCCATAAAATTTTAAAAATAAAAAAATTCAAAAATAATTGCAACATGGAATCCTTTTTTCTTTAGCTCAAAACAATGCCACAACTAGAATAAAGATTAGTTGTTATGTAAATACAACAACAACAACAGCCAACTCTAACCGAAATCTCAAAACGAAAATTTTCCAAAAAGACACCTTTTATTATGAATTACGCCATAGCGCAACAACAACAACTACTAAACATTATTGCCAGTAAAATTGCATTAAAATACAAAAACAGCAATAAAAGCTCACAACATTTTTTCTTTGAAAATATTTTACTGCACATAAAACTTAATCCTTTTTCAACAATAACCAACAACAATAAACCAAATTACTTGCCACGAAAAATCATTAATTACAAACACATAAACTAATTTGCCACAACAACAAAAAATAAACCAAATTTTTCAATACTCAACCATATTAACTGCTTCTGCTCACCACGTGTGTGCATGAAATACATAACCGCTCATAAAAATTGATAACTGTAAACATACATTTGATTAATTAAAATTATATACAAACAATCAACTACATGCATGCATATGTATTTATGTATAAACAAGAAATAAAATATTTGAATTCTCAAAATGCTAAATTTGAAACCGTAAAGCAAATGAACTCCCCCAAAAAAAGCAAAGCAGCGCATACAAACAGAAAACAGAAAATAAACCGAAATTAAGCAGAATTTTAAAGGCATAACGAAAACACTAAACATCATGAAAAATAAAGCAAAAAATAAACAACTTCAAGAAAAAAGACATTGCGAGTTTTATTTTCATTGAAACAAATTAAAAAAAAAATAAGATTTTCTTTATAATTGGATAATTTCTTCTTCTTTACTGCGGTAACAACAGCGCGTCGCCAGTCGTTTCTTCTTCTTGCTATTTGGCGCCAATACGAGATACCAAGTGTAGGCAGTTCCTTCTCCGAATGATTTTTCCAACGGAGTGGAGGTCTTCTTCTTTCTCTGCTTCCACCGGCGGGTACTGAAACGAAAACCTTCTAAGCTGGAGTGTTCTCTTTCATCCAGACAACTTGACTTAGCTAGCGCAGCCGCTGACTCTTGATTCGGTGAACTATGTCAATGTCGTTGTATATCTCGTACAGCTTATCGTTCCATCGACTGTGGTACTCGCCGTTGCCAATGTGCTAAGGACCATAAATCTTTCGCAAAACCTTTCCCTCGAAAACTTGTAACGTCTACTCATCAGATGATGTCATTGTCCGCACCATAGGATACAACTACTGTAGTTAAAAAATACATAATGAGATCCTTAAATTATACATACCATATGTATATCATCGAGAGCTCTTTAGCAATTGTAAGATCACTATTTTTGTAGATGCTAACAAGGAAATCCACTGCTTGTATATTTTATACCAAAACTGAAAGTATCGAATAAGACCTTTACTGATACAGAACTTGATACTTGTTTATACATATTCAACATATTATAATCTTATAGTAGGTTTTCCAATAGGGATAATATGATTTATAAGTATCGTATTCAATATTGTTTACAGTTTCATGTCTACCTGTGCCTGCTATTCATCCAATTGTTGAGAACATCGAGCGTACATTTCCTTTACATAATGTCCAAGTGCCAATAAAACATAGAACCGCTGGAAGTAATGAAAATATTACAGCCATTCAGGCAAGTGTTGATGAAGAAAGCAATTTGTCAATTCCAAGACGTTCTCAAGAATTGGGACTGTCTCAAACCAAAACTTTAACGATTTTTAGAAAGGATTTGGGATTTGGATCCATATAAAACTCAAGAACTGAAGCCATCGGGCTACAGTAAACACTGTGAATTTGTTGATTTTGCTTTGGAACAGCCTGAAAACGTTAAAGATTTATTTAAGAAAATCAGATTCTCCGACGAGGCTCACTTTAATCTGAGTAGTGATGGAATCATCAGTCCGTTCTTCTTTCGAAATCAAGTTGCAACAGTGTGTTATGGAAAAACGCGTATTGTGGAAATATTCTACAGATTATTCTGAACAACTTTGTCTAAACGCGGTTTCGAAACATCCGGTTTTATATCCATAGTCTCTTAGGCAAAGTTATTCAGAATGATCCGTTTACATACGTATATAGTTATATTGTCTAAAGAGTTTAACAATCGTATGAAAAAGAAATTTAATTTCAATTATCCAAACATTGAAACACTGAACTGGCTATTTCGAGCAACTTTATTTCGTAATGAAATTATTTAAGCTTCCGCATAAGTACGAGTATATCAGCTATTCATTGCAGATTATGTTGAAGTGGACAATGGATGGATTTGCTCAGGCGAATTTATAAGAGATGATATTGTAGAACCGAATATTTATGTAGTAGGGCTATAGAGAACGATGAGAAATCTGAAAGAGAATTTCTGAAGTCGAAATGATTCAACCGCCATCCAAAAATGATGCAACGCATTCCTTTGCAATTTTAAATTTCTATTTAAATATGAATATTAATACAATCGCCGATCACTACAAAGCACTAAACAGATCGAAATCTCTTTTCACTGAAACAAACAAGCAAAAATATACTATGTTCATTCAAAAATTCCAGACTACATATTTTATACACTTTATGCGAAGAAAATAAATAAATCTGCGTATAAAGCAATATTTTACAGCTTTTATGCTTTAATGAAAACTTCTGTCAATCGAAGTCTCTCTAATTCGGTTTTTGTGTGGATTTTGTGGTCATTCGAGTTAGGGAAGTTCAACTGTATTATTAATAATTTTTTTTTTTTAAGTTTTAAACATTTATTTTAGCATAAAACGAGAAAATGTAATCGTCATGTTAGTTTATTAACATACTCTGCTTTCAGACTGTATAATTAACAGCTGAATGTAGTAAGTAGCAGTAAACGACCCCTTCTAAACTAACAGTTAATGTTAATGTAACATTGTTAATGTTAATTTAACATTCGTAAATATTTCTTACATTACAGAGTCGACGAAAGTAACAGCTGCCTGTAGCAATTAGCAGCACACGGACACAGCAGCTAATGTTAATGTAACATACATAAGTACAATTTCTTTTGCATTACAGACACGATGAAAGTAATCGCCGGTATAGATAACGTTTCCGAAAATTTCCGCTCGAAGATATCAACGGACACATTCACATACACAAATATAGTATGTGTAATTTCTTTCGTGTTTATCAGTGTTCATATGTACACGTGCTTCAGATGGCGTAGATATTGATTCGTTGTAACAGAAGAATCGTTGCAACGAAAACCAAATCAATGTTAAAATAACTGTGCGGAACAGCTGTTAAGCGTGTGAATAATTGGAAAAGGATTTTATATTTATATATTTTTTAATTTTTATTTTCGATAAATTATAATAGATATGTATATTTATAGCTATATAAAGAGGAAGTCTGCAGCTTTTTGGCAAATCTGTATGTAAATAGTGTCTCAAGAGCATGATCTTCATTCCATAAGCAAAAACTATATTGCTCATTGTAGCCCACAAGATCACATGCACAAAGTCATGCCACATAAAACGTCCGACGGTCAATTTGTCACGCTGTCGCACTTTGTCCACATTTAGTCCATCATAATTTTTAATGGTTTTATTGCAGATTCATTTGAGTTTCGCTTATCAGCAGCGCGAATACTGAGTACACTCACTTTTTTCGAGATTTGAGTACTTAAACAACAACAATAAACAACTCAGTAGTAAATCCCACTGGCAATAGACTCAACGCCTTGTGCGTTGTAAAGCTTGTAGCGCCTCGTATGTACGACTTTGTGATATTCAAAATCCAAGCCATAGGCCCACAAACGCCATCGCTATCATTGTTAGAGGAAAAAGCGGCAAAGCTGGGAAGTGAACGCCTTAATGCCAGCATTAAGAGCATGTACTGTCATCAACAACAGTCACACACACACACGTAGAAAGTCATATAGAACGCTTGCTGGCAATAAAGCGCGCGGTAACCGGGCCTGTCTGTCGGTTTGTTTGCGCGCCCGCCTGCCTGTGTGTATGTACTTGCTAAGTGCTTGGCCGTCTATCGCTCGCTGGCTAGCCGGGCCTGCCTGCCCATCTGGCGCTAAAGGCAGCGGCACATATAAAAACGCTGGCCGGCCGCACCGCATTCGTCATTCACTGGCAAGAAGCAAACCCAAGCAGCTGAGTGTATCGTCGTCAGCGGACAAGTGCCACTAACGGAAGAAGAACAAGACAAGAGAATTTTAGCGGCAAACACACAGTCGTATCTACTACAGCTACACACATACATATGTTAAGGTAACAGTGTGTGAAATCACGCGAGTCATTTGACGACTTCGGTGCAACGGCAATTTTGTAAAATCAGTTGTTGACAAGCTGTGAGCGCGTTAACAGCAATTTATTTTGTTTGAAAGTAAAACCAAAGTGTTTTGTATTGAATTTATTAAGTGTTTTAAGTAAAAGTTCTGAATTAAGTAAAAAGTTCCTTAAAAATGTCTTTCACACGTGAACAACTGGAATCGGCGATGAGCGAGAAGTTGTCCAAGTCGGACACCATCAAATTGCGGAACAAACACATCGGGTAAGGATGACAAATTTTTGCTTAAAATATATTAAATTAAGAATATATTTTTATTATTACTTTTTTAATTTTATTTTAATCATGAAATTTGTTATGAATATTCTAAGTGCCTAAGTTAATGAATTTAATTCTAAAATGTACAGTTTTGACTTCAATAATATTATGTGTCTAAAAAACATTAAAAATCAAATAAATCAATTTTTTAAGTGGTTAAATTTGCGCATAAACAATAAATTTTGCATAAAAGTTTTTGAAAAGTGAAAATTTAATATTTAGTAAGAACAACAATAATAGCAATCACTTTTTTCTTCAGTAATATTTCGAATTTTTTCAACGATTTTTTTTAATAAAAACTCCAATTTTTGAAAAAAGCTATTAATTTTTTAGAAAAATTATTGAAAAATTCATATTTAATTTATTTTGATTTTTAATAATATTTTGATTTTTTTCCAAGAAAAATTATTTCGAAAATTAAATATTGAAAAGATATTTCGAATTTTTAAGGAAAATTTTTAATAACAAAAGAAAATTTTTGAAATGTTTTACAATGATATACAATTTTTAGCGAAATAATTGAAATATTTTTAATTATTCATTCCAAAAAAAATTCATGAAAACATATACTACATATGTATGTATGTACATATTCGAAATATTTACAAAAAAACAAAACTTTTGAGTAATATTTTGAAATTTTTTTAAGAAAAAGTTTTTTAAAACAAAATATTGAAAACATTATTTTTAAAGAAATTTTTTAATAAAAAAACGAAATTATCGATTTTTATTATTATTTAATAATTAAAACAATTTTAACTTATATATCATTCCAATTAAAATTAATGCAGACTTTTTCAAAATATTTTGAAAATTTTTTTTTGAAATTTTTTAGTTGCAAAAAAACGAAATTTTTGAAATATTTTGAAATTTTTTATTAAGAAAAATTATTTTGAAAATAAAATTTCAATATTATAATTTTTAAGGAAAATTTATGAATTTTTTAAATATTTTGAAATTTTTTGTTAAGAAAAATTGTTTTGAAAATAAAATTTCAATATTATAATTTTTAAGGAAAATTTATGAATTTTTTAAATATTTTTTTCCTTACTTATCACTCCAATTAATGTTCAAATAATTTATTATCCTAATACATATTTATATTTAAATTTTTTTAACAAATGATGTTCTTATAATTTAATTTAAATTTAATTAATTTTAAAATATTTTATTTTAATTAATTTTTCACTTCTTAGTTTATTATTTATTTTAATAACTTTTTTTCGATCCCTTCAATGGTATCTTAATTACAATTAACCGCAATATCCACTCACTTTCATTAAAAAAACTGCAAAACTTTTTAAACGCGAATTCGAAGAACTTTTGTTTGTTGTCTACATTAAACACCCCAAAGTTCATGCAGACAACAGCAAACACAAAAGTAAATACATACAAACATATGTATGTATGTATACAGTTATGTTTGCAAGCGCTGCTTAAGTGCATAAGCATGACACTCACTTCGTGCGCTGATTCGTGGCACAAGGTCGTTGCCTTGGCAATTTCATTATCAAGGTCACCGGCGGCGCCAAAAGTACTGCTTGCGTCAAGTGGACGCACACACACAGCCTGGCGACAAGCAGCCTCCTCGTGGCAGGCACAAAAACAAGCGAAAGCTATTTTTCAGCTAAGCTCTTGGCGGCATCCTTTGCTGCTGAGCTTGTGTATGAGAGGTTTATATGCATGTATGTATGTATGTACATGTCCCTATGTCCTTATTTACTCTCACGTTTAGATTTATTGAACCTTAATGTTGGCAGTGTGCTTGCTGCTTGGCAAGAGTTCTTCAATTTAGCTGCAAAAAACTTTAATATAATATAATTTTATTAGTAAAAAAAAATATTTTTTAATTTAGAAATTTTTTAACTAAAAAAATAAAGTTTTTTAAATACAGAAAATTGTATTATAAAAAATATTATTTTGAAATTCAGAAATTTTTTAACTAAAAAAAAATTAAATTCTTTGAATTCAGAAAATTTTATGATTAAAAAAAACATATTTTAAAATTCAGAAAACTTTATTTTTAAAAATATTTTTTTAAATTCTGATAATTTTATTATAAGTTTTTTTTAATTCAGAAAATTGCTTATTAATTTTTTTTTATTCAGAAAACTTTAGTCTAAAAAAATTTTAATTTCAGAATTTTTTTAACTAAAGAGATATGTATTTTTTTAATTCAGAAAATTTTGTAATTTTTGTGTTTTCAAATTCAGAAAAAGTTTAAAAAATTTTTTTTTGAAATCAGTTTACTAAACAAAGAAAATAAAAAGTTCCACTCAAGAATTTCTAATTTTAGACTTTTTTGCAAAGTTCAGAGATAATAAATCGGCTGATAAGCGTATCTGGTTTCAGAACATAAAAATTTATTTGCTTTCAATTTAGAAAATAATTGTTTATTAAATGATAATAACAAGCTAATTTGGTACTAAGAAACCATACGCTTGGCTTATCAGCTATTTACGAACATTTGTAGGTGTTAATTAACGGTACTGCGTGCAAAGCTTGCGTCACATAAACGTAGTTATAGTGGGTTGCCACCAGCAGATGACTTTAGGCTGTTGTTGTTAGTATCGAAGTCTGAATTTCAAGTGCTTAGAAGCAATCCGTGACCGACCCTCTTTTTAGTCACAAATATTTTGTATTATCAATTATACATATGTATATAGTAGAAATATTACGTATACGCCTATAATACATACAAATATACATACATAGATAGTTAAATATGATATAAGTTAAGTTATTCTTACTAAATTAGTTGTTGAATTCTCTTTTACAATGCAACAATTACAAATAATGTTTTTTGTTTTTTGTTGCTTTTCTATGTTATGTTCCAAAAAACAGCCAAGCCTGCCAACTGTTCTACCGTTCTGATCCATTGAAAATTGTGCGTGGTCAGGGCCAGTATATGTTCGATGAGATGGGTACTCGCTATTTGGACTGCATCAATAATGTGGCGCACGGTAAGTCAAAAGTTGAAAAATATGTAAAAAATTACTAATTTATGTTTGGAAATAAGAGAGAAATGTTGGAATTAAGTGAGAAACATATTAAAAATGAAAATAGTATATTAAATAAATTTGAATTATAGCTCAAAAAATCAAGTATGCGGGCAACTATACCCAGTAGCCTTGCATAATAGCGATGTTAGGCAACAAAAAATATCGTGCTGATTAATTTTATTCCCCGCTTTTATGCAAATATTTACTATTTTCAACAAAAAGTTTAACAAATTGTAGTAAAAAAATCATAAAATATTTTTAATAACACATTTCATGGATTACCTTGCAATTAATTGATAATCTTAAACGCTGAAAATGTCTTTGAACTTTCTTTTATTACTGCCCAATAGACTGACATGCTTTTTAGATAGGCTTATCAAGTCATAGAACAACAATATACATACAAAAAATTAAAATAAAAATTAAGTTGCTATCAAGTATTTGCCTAATTTTGGCTTTTATCGCTAGGTGACCACTCATTATTTTTATTGAGGTTAAATTTTGATTGATCTATTTTTAAATTTTTTGCGATTAATAATATAACACGATTATTTGAAGTGCAGAGATTAGTACCTGTTTTGTGATTGTGAGTAATCTATTTTTGTTTTCTTCAAAAAATACTTATAAAATTTGGTTGATTACGTCTCAGTGCTTACTTTGGATCGGTTTTCTTTTATTTTTAAAATAGACGAATAATAGATTTAAAATTTTCTAAATACGACTTTTCACTCAAGGTTTCTCTATCAAAAGTAAAAATTAGTAGCACGATCACTTACAATGATCCCTGAGAAAATTTTGTTCATTTTTTTTTTTGGAGAAACAAAACCTTCAGCTGTGTATATAAATGAAAAATCTGGAATGACGGAGCTGACGGGATGGAGCTTTGATTAAATTGTGATCAAGAAAATTTATCATTGCTGATCTTCAAAAGATCAGTTTTCAAACGATTTATTTCCAGTTCCTAATTTAGTTAGTTATGAAAATGTATTCATACCCATCGATATCACCTAAAATTGCAATAAAAATGATCGTGAAGATCTCAAAAAATATTTTTTGTACAAAGATAAGAAAACTTGTGTGCTAATATTTCAGTATTATTAAAAATAATATTTATGGCAAAGTGATAAGAGCTATTTCTCCTCCAAGCCTCCTGATCAAGGCAATTGATCGTCTAATTAACCTCCTTTCATACATACTGCGATGTTTCACCTGATCAGCAGGTTCTCAGGTCAGAAATTTTTGGTTTTAAGCTCAATAAACAACCAAAAAAACAAATAGAACACAAATATAGCTTCTTCCCTGTTCTTTCTTAAATAATTTGCCTAAATGGTATTACGTTTTGGCGCGTCAGTGGCATATCATTGCTCAAAGTCACTTTGCTTCAAGGTCTTTGTAGCGCAGGAGCAATCATTATGCATCTATACATTTAATTATGTATGTGTGTGTGTGTTTCATATCTCCTAGTCGCCCGACACCTGGCAATGCACCAAATAAACTGCGCGTTTCGCTGCTTGGGAGCTATTTTGTTTTGATAAGATTTGAAAACAAATGACAGCGCAGAATAGATGTTTACTGATCATGCATTGCATTTAGATAATTGCATACATACTAGTACAAACAAAAACAAACCAAGGGCTGATAATTGAACTCGCTACACCTGTGTGTGAATTTTTTACATAATGTTAGATAACTTTAAATTTCTGTTTACAAAATAAAAAATATTTAATGTCATAAAACTGCTATATTTAGCTGAAGTTGTTACATATTTACGTTCCTCACTTACATCCATATTTTTACAACACGTGCAAGGAAATTTACATAAACACAAAGCCACTCAATGACTCGGTCAAAACACGTGATCGCTCGCCAGTCGTTTGTGGTGCGACCACTTCACAGTGGAATTGTACCAGGCAGCAAACGAGCATATCAATATAAACCGAAACAGTAAATATTTGTGCTGACACTGCACAAATTCATATCAATTGATTATAAATATTACAAAAACATGTTTGTTTGTATGTATTTTTGAATGTAATGATGTAAAAAGGGCAGCTGAAAAGTCATAACAATGGGACAAAAACAAAACTGAAGCATGAAGCTAAACAAATATTTATTAAAGGCCATTCACACCAGACATTTTCACGTTTTGTGTGTACACACATACATAAAAACAATTGTATGTTTGTTGCTTTGTGGTAATTTTGTTTTTGCAAATATTAGTGCAGTGGAAATTACCCATCCGTTGCAAGCCGAAAAATAAGTGATGCTTCAAAACAATAACAATTTTTAAGCAAAATTCACACCTAGCATAAATACATATGTGTATATGTTCGTATGTTGTAAAATTTTTTGCGAGAAAAACGTACAAAAACGTCACAAACAAAAGACGTGTTGCCACCACAGCGAGCGATCGCGTAAACGCGTGCAAAGAATTCGCGTTGCCAGCATGTGTGGGCGTTGACACGCCGAAAATGTGTTTACGGATATTCTTTTTTACAGCACACAGATGTACATTTGTACTTATGTATGTGTGTTTGCGTCAGTCGAACTAAAAAGTAAAAGTTGCTGATCCAAAGCGGTGCTGTTCGCGTGCTGGTTTACCTGTTAACTTGCTGACGGACGGAAAATACCCAAAAGGAATTTTTGTAAATTTGGTGGATTTGCTTGCACGTGCTTTTATTGCAGATACATACATACGTGAAAACGCGCAAAATTGAACAATAGATGTATACTGCAGACTGGTTTTGAAATATTTTTGCATATTTTTTACTGATCTCATTTTACTCGTATGCATATTTGAGATAATTATTTTTGAAATATTTAATTTTGAAAATTGAGATTTATTTAGAGAATAAATAAAAGAAATATGCTTTAAGTTTAGAGCTAGCTATTTATATCAAATTTATATCCATTTTATACCAAATTCATATCAATTTTTTACCCAATTTATACCCATGTATGTATATCCTTTTGACTTTTAATCCTTTATCAATTTTAAATACTTTTAATTTTCTTTACACTTTTCGACAAGCATTTTACAAAAAAAAAAAATAACTATTTGAATAAAACTTTTGTGTTAGATGGTGTTGGCTAGGAAGTTTACAATAAATTTGTATGAAACATAAAAAACTAATTTTATTTGCACTTTAGTAAATCTCTTTAACAAATTAAATTTCTTACAATACCTTTTACTAAACTCGGCTGATTTTCTGCTCCATTTAATTATAAATCCAAAAACCTTAATTATTTGAAGTTTTCACATAGATTTTGAGCTTATGTAAAAAAAAGTCTATAAACAAAAGTTATACATCTTTTTATTACCGACAATATTGTCATATAACTTTTTTCTATAAGTCCCGTAGTTTTGCCGGAAAACGGGTTAAACCATTCTTAACCCTTAAAAATCAGCCCTACCCCCTTCTTTTACTTGACTTCACATCGCCGTTATTTTTCGCTTATTGTTTGTTATTTTATCTTTTGTTTCGGATGGGTTTCATCTACTATGAATTTCATTCTTTTTTATCAATTCATCAAATGAAATTTTTAAATTTGTAATGCTTTACAATATCGCAAAGAGAGTAAAAAATCTCAAAAAAGTAAACACGGAAATAATTTAATATTTTCAATTAAATACACTTGCGTCATAGGTATGCACGTCCACAAAATATTTTTTATAAATGATCTTGCATCAGCGACAAGCCTCTCCCAGCTACAAATTGACGCAATGACACACACGTCGTAATATCTCTGAAAACTTACGTCAATGACAATAAAAGTAATTTAGTGTCAAGCTGTGAATCTGTAAGATACTACGCAGTCAGAATCAAATTAATACCGAACATGCCGTTATGCAGTCTTCAAGGCATAACAATTTATTTTTATTTTCCTACAATATATTTTTATAAGCAAACTCATGGACAATTTAAAAATAGCGCAAATAAATAGCGCGACTTATCAGCTTAGGTGCAAAGTAATCACGTTTCGCAGTTCGCAAGGGTCACATAACTAGTTCGAGCAGAGTGACAACAATTAAGCAATTGCGTTCTAATGAAAGCGACTGGAGTGCCTCAAATATACTTAAGTACATATGGCATAAATATTTCCTTATCAGCAGGCAACTATGAGCTTTTGACAGACAGTCTCAAAAATAAAAGATTAGTGCCACTAAATTCAACTACTTCAGTGATCGTCGCAACACACCTTCTACATGTACTGCCATACTTACATACATACTTACATATAGTACATACATATCTATGTATGTGTGTATGAGGCTTTAATTACTTGCCAGGCAAGCATGTGCGCCACTTACACGCTTCGTAATCGCGTGTGGTTCACGTGAAGAGCGCGTTGTTGTCGGCCGAAGTGACCCTCAGGCGTGCAAGCTCTTACAGAGGGGTGGGTCCAACAGACATGTGCTGTAAACATACTTACTTACATACAAGTATGTGCTATGTCATGTAATTCGCTGTAACTTTGTTTGTTGTAAGCGCCGAAGCGGTTGAAATGTGGGCCAGCAGCGGCGCTAGAGACGATTACGGCGTGTAGAAGGTCGTTTATTAGCACGATCACATCGCTCAGCTGTGAGATTGTGTGTATTTTCAGCACATGCCCAACTTTTTATGAGATTTGTAGTTTAACAAACTTCAATTTGCGCGCTCGTGTTCACTTTTATTTACAGTTAGCAAATTTATATGATCACCGATCGCCTTGAGTGCTAAAATTAAGCACAACAACAGCGCTTGAGCTTTGTCACTTGACAGACTTTTGTTAGAATTTATCAATATTTACATACATATATAAGGCGATAATGGCGCGTTAGCACAATGAGCTTAAGATACACACACCCACACAGTTGTAGATATTTATATTTGCACTGTGCCAGCATTTCTTCACGTGATCGAGCGTTCAATTTGCATTTGGGTTATCAGCTGTTGCCGGCTTTTGGCGCTTTGTGTTGGCGTGTCGTGATATCTCTAATCGCCATTTGCAAGTGTAATTGCTCGCCGAGATTGCAGCTGTCGGAATGACTTGTAAAATGTTACGCAATGCAAATGCAGGCAATACTTTGTATATTATTTGTTTGGCTAATTGGTTAGGGTTAATAAATAATATGACCCATTTATTATCGTTTTGCTGCAGCAGCTGATTAAATCTGTTGCGAAAGCGTAATTGTCGCCAATGCTTATGAATAATAATAATATAAAGTGGGTGTGTGGAGGGAAGACAATGTTAAGTGGTTGGAGGGAGACCTTGCTTTCTTTCTTATTGTAACAATTTAGACTCAAATCAATGGAAAATTGAAACTAAATACGTAACAGAGGCTTATTTCGAATATAAGCTGGTTGAAAGGCGATAATCAAGATGTGGGCGTATTTGGGCTGGCAAGTAGGCTCATAGCTCATAGCGACTACTGAAACTTCAATACCTAACGTGTCATTCATAAGCCCTATTTCTAAGAAAGGGTTGAACGATTTGTTCATTAAAAGCTCAATAAAACTTTAACAGAAATTTCGAGTAGCACTCTTGGGTAACTAACCCTCCTTTAACCGAGAGTTAGCTTGCAGGTCCATATGTAAAGCTAATTATAAGTTGTGGGGATATACATATGTACGTATGTATGTAAGTTTCCTTAAATATGATTCGAAAATAAGCGAGTAGAAAGCTATGTATGTACTGCGAAAATTTTGAAAATAAAGATATTTATAATATTTTGTTTTAGAAAAAAAATGTTTTTTAGTTAAGCCTACCAACTTTTTATTAAAAATGTTATAAAAATGTTAATTCGATTTCTTTCTACAACAAATAATTTTTATCACAAAAGAAAAGAAATAAACTATTTTTCCAAAAAAAAAATTTTATAAAAGAAAATCAAAATTTGTTAAAACTTTTTTTCCAAAAATATTCCTCCAAAAAAAATTTCAAAAAAGTTTTTCCAAACAAAAATATTTTTCCCAAAAAAATATTCCCAAAAAAAAAATTTTCTCCAAAAAATTCAAAATAAATTTTAACAAATTAAAATTTTGTTTTTTTTTAATATTTTTCCCAAAAAAAAAGAATCCAAAAAAATTTTTCCAAGCAAAAATATTTTGCCCCAAAAAAAAAAAAATTTATTTAGTTTTAATAAAATAATATTTTAACGAGAGACTTTTGACCTTCTCCGGAATGATGATATTTTTACAATTTTGTTTTTCAAGATAAAAATATACTTGAAACTGCCAATTTTTATATAAATATTATAAAGATATTCAAAATCTTTTTGCCAAAAAAATATTTTTACCCAAAAAAAAGGTTCGAAAAATGTCAATCGTTACTTAAGCAACCTCCAAAAAATTCCCAAAAAAAATTTCCAAACAAAAAAAAAAATCCCAAAATGCCAAAATTTTATATAAATATTACAAAGATATTAGAGTTATATATTTTTCCCAGAAAACAAAAAAAAATATATATTTATTTTTATTTTTATTAAAATAATATTTTTATGAGATTACTCAAAAATTTTGGTCATCGAAGCTTTGAAATTGCCTCCTAAGAGACTTTTAGAACTGATATAACTTAGAACTTTTGCTTTGAACAATTTTTAATATAGAATAAATTTTCTATATGTACATACATATGTATATCCCACCGCCGCCAGTCTTTCAAATCCTTCTTCCCACTCCACTTATGAGGAATATTTATCGTTATTTAAGCAAACTCACATTTCTGCTTATAAAAACGAGAAACAGGTCTTATTTAATAAATCCATTTGGTGTAAAATAGTCTTTAGAATTTTCCATTAAATAACAGCTGATAATAAAAGTAGCTTAACAGACTGTTTGAAAAGTAAACATACAAATAATCAACAGTGCACACACTCGCAATGGTGCAAACTAGAAATCCTCTACTACAAACAGCTATAAATACAACAGCATTATTTACCATATTAAGTAGTTCGAAAACATGTGTACAACTGTTTACACGAATGTGTGTACATGTGCCTTAAGCTTATCACTCGTTTAATATTTCCACACGAGATGTTCACATGTTTTCTGAAGTCCACAACTAACGCAGCGACAGCGCTGCGAAAAGCACGCGAGTCAAAGCGCACATAAAAGCACGATCGCGCTGCTCGGCATGACTCGTGAGGCGCTGAACGTTATGCCTTGATATACATTGTATGTATGTAAGTAGTTGTGAGAATCCATAGAGTAGCAAGCGGGGTAATTGAAAGTGAGTTTCGTTTGTATACAGTGAGTGTGTGATTTCAGAAGGAGAAAAGCAGAAAAGTGAGGCGATAAAGGGGGCCTGCGCATTGAACGCAACGCTAATGATCGGTCGACGCAGAATAATTTTGCTAAAAATAAAATTTCAAAAAAAGACAGCATATAGTTAATAGGAAGCACTTTTTCAGATTTGGAGAATTTTCTTGTTTACTTTCATGCGATCCGAGCATTTGAGTGACCAAGTGATCATGGCTGTACGCATAGCATGAGCTACTGTTGAGCATTTATTTGTTGTTGTTTAGCGGTGTTTATTTATTAACTTAATTAAGCTGTCGTTATCATCAGCAGAGCAGGGTATCGACGGAGAGAGGGAAGGGAACTGAACTGTGTGCGCTTGGAAAAATACTTGACGTAAATAAATATTTGAAAATCGTGTGCAGCAAGTTGATAATGGCGATCGCATGCTTTTCCTACGCCAGCACGTTCTGGGGGTTATTAGAAGGGGTATTACTGATAGAGCTGTTCAAAGTTCCTCAATACTAGAGTAGAGATAGTAGAGCAATTAATTGTTGTTATTATTTTCAAACAGAAGTGGGTTATGATATAAGGAGTATATGAAGTTGACATGGAAGGTTACTTGTAATGGTTATAAGAAACAAAATGATAAAGTTGAAGGAGGGACCTTGCACAATAGGTTGATTGATATGGAAAATTAGACATATTTTTATATTCTTGTTGAGTTTCCTAATCGAATATAAATTGCCACAATTTTTTTAAATCTAATAGTTTACAATTTTAAAACAAGTGGCAACTCTGGTATTTTTTCTAAGATTTATTTTTCTTAGCTCGATACTGGTATTTTAAAAAATTTCCATTCTACAAATTTTTTAAGTATATTTTTTAACAGGTGGCAACACTCCTAAAAAATATTTTTAAATAAATGCTGTTTTCATTATAACTTATATTAAAAAAAAAAATTAATACTATACATTTTTACAATTTTTTTAAACAGGTGGCAACATTTGTCCAAATTTTTTTAGATTCTTGCTTTTTTAAGGGCTTCAGTTTAATAATTATAATATATTAAAACAAATATTTAATCAAAAATTTTAAAAATATCATACATAATTTTTAAATCAGGTGGCAACGTTCCAGAAAAAAATTTTCAACTGAAACTGTCTTTAATATTTGATACCCTTTAGGTAATAGATAAATCATCTTAAAATTTTTTGTAATAAAATTTTGCAACAGGTGGCAACGCCTAAAATTTTTATTTTAAACTTTTCGAGTATAAACCAAGATAGTAGTATCCAAAGTCATCAATTATTTAATTTTAGCAAAATTTACATTTAAGAAAGTTACATTACTTAAAGACATTTATTAATCTTCTCCTTTCTACTCCCTTTCATTCCAGTCGGTCATTGCCATCCGAAAGTGGTGCGCGCTGGCAGCCTACAAATGGCCACCATCTCGACGAATAATCGTTTTCTACACGACGAGCTCGTGCAATGCGCCAAAACGTTGACCAGCAAAATGCCCGGCGATCTGT
Organism: Bactrocera dorsalis; assembly: GCF_023373825.1. Classification (NCBI taxonomy): domain Eukaryota; kingdom Metazoa; phylum Arthropoda; class Insecta; order Diptera; family Tephritidae; genus Bactrocera; species Bactrocera dorsalis. Next base: position 61,149,730 of record NC_064306.1, on the reverse strand, counting down.
CGGTCTGCTTCTTTGTCAACTCCGGCTCGGAAGCCAACGACTTGGCTCTGCGTTTGGCACGCAACTACACCAAGCGACGCGATGTGATCACACTCGATCAGTAAGTTTGCCAAAAATTAAACAAAGCAGATTATAAACTTACTAACTCTTTACTCTTTTTCCTTACAGCGCCTACCACGGCCACTTGACCGCCGTTATGGAAGTCTCACCGTACAAATTCAACCAACCCGGCGGTGAACCGAAACCCGACTATGTGCACGTTGCACCCTGTCCCGACGTCTATCGCGGCAAATATGTCGACAAAGAGCATCCTGGCGAAGATATGGCCGAACTCTACTGTGCGCCCATTGTAGAGGTATGCAAGAAATTGCAAGCTCAGGGTAAGGGTGTAGCTGCCTTCATCGCTGAGAGTTTACAGAGCTGCGGTGGTCAAATCATACCACCAGCCGGTTACTTCCGTGCTGTGTACGATGCTGTGCATGCCGCCGGCGGTCTCACCATCGCCGATGAGGTACAAGTCGGTTTCGGACGTGTTGGCACACATTATTGGGCTTTCGAGACGCAAGATGTTGTGCCCGATATTGTAACGGTCGCCAAGCCAATGGGCAATGGTCATCCAGTTGGCGCTGTGGTCACCACACCAGAGATAGCGCATGCCTTCTACGCCACCGGTGTGGCCTACTTCAACACCTACGGCGGTAATCCGGTCTCTTGCGCCATTGCTAACGCTGTAATGCGCGTCATCGAAGAGGAGGGTCTGCAGGAGAATGCACGCAGTGTTGGTGATTATTTGTTGAAGAAATGTCTTGAATTCAGCAAGGAATTCGACATTATCGGTGATGTGCGTGGTGTGGGTCTCTTTGTGGGCATTGAATTGGTGAAAAATCGTGAGACCCGCGAACCGGATACCAAGTCGGCGCATTGGGTTGTCAATCGCATGAAGTCGCTGCACAAGGTGCTTGTCTCCTCCGACGGTCCCAATGACAATGTGATCAAGCTAAAGCCACCCATGTGTTTCAATCAGGAGAATGCCGATCAATTCCTGCAAGCTTTCCGCGAATGTTTGGCCATGCTCGTGAAGGAGGGCAACGATGCACACTTCATGGTCGGCGCTGATGCCGAGCAGAATACTAGCACGATGTTCGAAAATCGTCAACGGCTCATCAAGTCGTCATAAGGTCTACCTTGTGGCTTTTTCTTGTGGAGGGAAGTGGGGTAGTCAGTTAAGCGCTTTAGTGGAGTGAAGTGTGTTTGTTTTCTAGGATATAGCATAGTTAGTTTAGATATTTAGCCAGATCAATATTGGTGCCATTAGTTTAAGTGTAGATCTATGAATATTCAACATTTTTTTAAAAAGTTAAGTTATATAACTGTAATAATTGGTTATATATGTATATGCTATAAAAATCTGTAGAGATAAAGTTTAGAAAAGTTATTTACTTGTCTTATATATAATATAATAGTCTTTAAGCATGTATTAACTATTTAATTAAAGTAAAATATTTATAAAAAAGAATTTAGTTAAGCGTATTTGTGAAAAAAATATATTTAAAGTGTTGAAAAAAATCAAAAATATGTAAGATTTTTATTCAAAAAAAATATATATATTTCTATATTAAAAAATATTAAAAATTAAATGATTCAAAAAAATACCAAATTTATTAGCAATACTCGTACCATTTTCAATAAAAACTGCATTCCAAAAGAAAGTTAAAAAAATTTTTGCGTTTTACTTTTATTTTATTAATTTTTTTTGGATTTTACATTCTCAAAACTTGTTTTCCTAAAGACATTTCAGGGACGGGGAATATTTTTCAAAAACACAACAAATAACAACAAAAGAGTTTATAAATTATTTTAAGGCAAAATTAAAGCGAACAACCAGCCAACCAACCAACCAATGTTATGTGTACCTATTTGTATGAAATTGACTGTTGTTGCTTGCTATGAATAATAATTTATACTAATTAGGCTGAGCGATAAATAAGCTTACAAAAATAACAAATATGTAAGCGTTAGAAAGCTTACCAAAAAATATTTACATACTACATTTTTTACAAAAATAAATACAAATAACTACAAAAATAACATGCAGGAAAAGTATATGGTTTACAATATAATAATTGGTGAATTGCTTGTAGATTCTGCAAGAAAATCTAGAAAAAATTGTAAAAAAATTAAAATTAAAATAGAAATCTTGCGGGTAAGCTGGTGATGCTGCGTTTATCTAGGGGACAAGGTCCTTTGAGGCATCATCATCAACATGTTGAACTCGGATCGTGCCAGCGGTGGCATAAAAAGGTTCTCGCTCCATTTGGACGCTGGGCGTTCGTTGAGATGGCGCCAACCCTTCTGTTTCGGCAGTTGGCTGGAAGAGAATTAAACAAAATTTGTTGTTGATAGAAGATATATTTTTGTAGAAACTTTTGTGAATATTTGTTTCTACAAAGCGCTACTTAGAAGTAATATTAAAATCCAAGCCATTTAAACTTTATAAAAATTTCTATTCGAAAAGAATTTTCAATTTTGTAGCAATCAATTTTGGCTTTAATCATAGAGCTAATGTGACATACAGTTACAATTAGAGCTGATAGAATCTAATATAGTTTTCTTCAGAATTTTGGCATTAAGGTCTCGGTTTTAATAATATTGTCTGTCAGCTTTGTGGGCTACTGTGCTCTTTACAGATTGTGTTTCACATTTTGGGCTTCAGACCTCAACAGCCTTAAAACCTAAAGTATAGAAAGTTTGATCTAATGGCAGTCGGTCTTCGACAGGTCTCATCTCCGGTTGGATATTTACTTTATAAAACCTGTTAGTAATATTAAGACGGCTTTAAGTTTCCTTCTTCTGATTTTTTCGAGTTACCTCTGCTGAAGACGTAACACTTCTAGCAATAGTCAATTCATTGTGAAAGTCTGCTTAATCTTATGTGAGAAATATTGTAAGATTGAGCAGTTCGTAAGACGCAGTGTAAACCTGCTGTTTTATTAGAGAACAGTTTGGAATACATGTGTTGTCTCAGCTTGATCAATATTAAAGAAGTAAAGACGTTTGCCAGGTTACTTTAGTCTTTGAGAAGATGGATGGACAGACGCAGAAGTATTTGAAGCTTTGGAACTGTGATTCATGGATAAAAGCGTAACCCTCTTTTTATAGACCGGCTTTAATAAAATGCCATATCCTTTGCTGTCCTCTTTATATAGGCTCAGTACTACTGATTTTATTTAATATAAATCCTTTTTTCGGCAGAAAATTCGGTAACAGGTAAGTTAAAGACAATTTGAACCTTAATAACGGGTTTGGGTTTTTCAATAGGAATGCTACAAAAGTAGACCGATAAGGACAGCGAACGACGCCATATTTTTTCTCACTCTTTTGACATTTCTCTTCAGTAAGGTTTGCCATTTCAGCATGGAAAAATATATGATTCAACAACAAGTCGAAATTGTTAAAATTTACTACCGAAATTCAAAGTCAGTGGCCTCAACTTTATTATCGCTACGTCCAATTTATGATCGCCATATGCCATACGTCCTGTCAGATCAACAATTGAGCGTCTGGTGGAAAAATTTGAATCCATAGGCCTATTACAAAGAAGTGTCCGTAGTGTTGAGAATATTGCTGCCGCTAGCGGATCAATTGAGGAAGACCCGAATCAGTCTCTCACACGTCGTTCTCAAGCGTTTGACATCTCGGTTTTGGCGAATTTTGCGAAAAGATCTTAGCCTATATACTAAGATAAAATTGATGCAAGAACTGAAGTCGCCTGACCACCAGAATCGTCGTTTGTCGTGAATTGCACTGAGCAAGAACTTGAAAATGATCGGGATTTTCATCGAAAATCATCTTCAGCGATGAGGCTGAGTGGCTTCGTCAATAAGAAAAACAAAAAAACGCGTTAGTTCGTTCAGTCGTAAAATTGCATCAGTATCGGCGCCTGGACTTCTGCAAGAGTGATCGTGGTGGCCATGCAAAAAAAATATTGAGTTCCATACATAATGGTATCGAATGTACTTTCACAGGAATAAAGAATTTCATTGATATCCAATATAACTTCCAAAACTCTAGGCATTTTGAAACTTAACGAAGAGCTATACAAGACGTACTTAAGATTTATGAAAACTTGGATGAACTCTGAGATCTTTCAAAACACGAATACTATCTAGTTAAGCACGAACCATGAGCCAAAAGTACCAAGCCAACTAATTTTTACGTTCCTCCGAATTAGCTGGTTAGGTACTTTAGCTAAAAGTTAGCTTTTAATTTCGACTCACCGCTGCCGCTTCGAGAAGTATCTCCGCACCCGACGGTGAACTGTTCCCGCTTTTGCGCAAAAATCGATAAATCGGCGGAACATATTGTTTCTTCTCGTGCCCTCCATCCGTGCCGAAGTCTCCCTCAAAAGAGGCGGTTGTGCTGCTGATGCCGCTTTGCTGCTGCACGCTGCCTGTTGATTTTCCACTGCCGCCGGTGAATGCAGATAGTGGATTCTGGAAATGCAGGTGGATATTGAAATCGCGATGACCCTGAGAGTAGCGACGATAGTACAAGTACCCAAAACCGGCGCACAGCATGGCCAATAGTAAAAGCACCAAAATGATTGTAACCGCGGTATGCGCTGACGATGTGTGCTCTTCGTCGTGTGGACTCCAGTTGAGCAAGGCGCTGGATACGATCTCATTCGTGTACTCTTTTGCACAGCGTACATGTTCGCTCACAATATTATCGCCACACATACATTCGTAACCATAATCGGCTTGCACACACAAACCATGACATTTAGCCATGTTGCAGGGATTTGTGGCATGCGGTTGACGTGTAGCGCCATCGACAACAACATCCTCAGCATTCAGTATATTCAAATTGAACGCTTTACAGTCATACACACCGAAGAGTTGACAATGCACCGCCTCCTTCGAACCGATGTTCACGATGTAGGCCTGATTCTCATAGACCGTCAAACCGGATGGATGCATGATGACATTGCCCTTCTGAATGATTGTACGTGGCATATGTTTGCTGCCCGTTTTGTAGTCCAACGCTTGCAAGGTCTTCGTATGCATGTCGACAAAGTAGAGCTGACGTTTGTAGGGATCACAAGCTAAGGCGGTGATGTAGCTATCCCTTTTAAGCAAAAGCGTAACAATTTGCTTGCCATCTAAGTGCGACATCGTGAGCACCGAAGTGGGTGTGCTAAAGGTTTGTGCGCGAACAGTCACATAGAAGAGCCGACGACTGAGTGCGTCAACAGTGAGCGCGCGTATGGTTTCGCGTGGATTGGCCTGTGCTATGAGTCCGCACATTTTGGCGCTGAATGAGCACACCTTAATGCCGTACTGTGACGAACGCGTGATGACATACACATTATCTGTGGGATGGTGAGAGAAAAGTGTGAAAGTATTACGCATTCTTAGCGTCTAAACAAATGCATTGCTCACCTGTTATCCAGTCCACCGCAACTTTGGTGGGCGTCGGCACATACAAGCCACCCATAACCACACCTTTCTCCATATCCACTTTGTACAACACATCCTCGACATCGGTGGTGAAGTAAGCCACACGTTTGCCCACATTCAAATCGAAGCCGGCGATCTTCGAGTCATTTACCGCCCAAGCAACGCGCAATGTGATCGGTTGTTCCGTCATGCTACGTACTTCGTTATACGTAGAGAACATGAGTGACGACTCACTTTCGATGGATTTGCATGTGGTCTTGTCCGGTCGCAACATAAAGTCCGGATAGCATTTGCAATGATATGAACCGAGCGTATTCTCACACAGTTGCGCACATGGCTCACCATCTTCGCACTCGTTGATGTCCAAGCAAGTGCGCTGATCCGTGTCCAAGCGATAACCGGGATAGCAGGAGCATACTGCACCCATCGGCGTCGGACGACATTTGTGTGAACAAATCGGCCGATTAGATACAGCACTGCAGGCGGTATCGCAAAGTGGTCCTTCATCGGCGCCGGAATCGCAGTCTTCGAAATCATTACAAACACGTGACATTTCCACACATTGCCCATCTCGACAGTCGAACATGTTCGGTCCACATGCACGCTCATTCATTTTGCTCATCATCGAACCAAAACCGGTGGTCGTATTTTTATAATGTTCACAGTTCATTTCGTCTGAGCCATCCGCGCAGTCTTTATCGCGATCACAACGGAATTCCATACGTATACATTCGTCGTTGGACTTGCATTGGAATTCGTATATGCTACAAACTACGCCACACTTTGCTTCGTCCTCGCCGCGTGGACATTCGGTGGTGCCATTGCAGCGACTGCTTAACTCAAGACAAATACTCATATCGCTGGGACACTGGTACATCGGATGGTTCGGTGTGCCACAGGTTAGATTGCGCTGCTTGCCAGTGACGAAGTCGCAATTCAATTCATCCGAATAGTCACCGCAGTCGTTGTGTCCATCACAAACGAGACGCCGATCGATGCATTGACCCAGCATACATTTGTGCATATCGGCCGGGCATTCCTTAATGCCTAAAAGACAAGGAGATACAGTACACTCATGAATAAAGGATAACATTAGAATTCTGAAATTGAATGGCTTCAGGTGTTGAGAAAATTCGATATTAAATGAGGGAGGAGACCGGTTCGTCTACATAAGACCGAGTTAGACTCTTAAAATTGTGTTCTCCATTCGCTAAAGAGACAATCTGACTTGACGCGAATCCTCTCATATTCAATGATTAGAACAATCACACGATCTGCGTACTTACCGCATTTTTCGTGTTCATCCGACGCGTCTGTGCAATCCAGTTTTCCATCGCATTCCCAGCTCTGCGCAATGCAAGTGCCCGAGTTGCATTGGAACATATTCGCCGGACATCCTGGTAGATCGCCAGTTGTTTGTGTGGGATTCGATTTGCAGTTCAGCTCATCCGAACGATCGCCGCAATCATCGAAGCCATCGCACATAACGCTCTGATCCACACAATTACCGTTATCACAGGCATGCTGATGTTCATGGCAAAGTTTGTCCTTATCTACAAAGAGCAGAAAACGCCGATTTAATTATCAGTAATCTGCTGACCGAACAATTTTCAAAGGTACCAACCGAATTTCTCGCAATGCGTTTCATCCGAACCATCACGACAGTTTTTGGAACCGTCACAACGGCTTTTCATACTAATACACTGTGTACCATCGTGACAAGCGAAATCGCCAATTGAACAAACCACTTTGCGATATTTAGTGCTCCCAGCATCGCAGCCCAACTCATCGGAACCATCCGGACAGTCCTTGCGTCCATTACAACGTCTCGATTGTGTCAAACACTCGCCCGAATGACAACGGAATTCACAGTCCAGCGCCTCGATGCAGCTCGTGTTGGTCATATCGCGGAAAACCAAACCCGCAGGGCATAGACATGCGCTGACAGACTTTGTAACGGTCACACAAACATGCGAACATCCGCCATTATTATGCTGACAGGGATGATCTAGTGTAGAGGCCGGTCGACTAGCCAAAAGCGGTATGCGCGAGGGTAATACATGTGTATAAGCCGGCTGGGTTACTTTGATTTCGATGCGCTTTAGTGTACCCATTTTATTTTTAGACGTCCAATGTATTGCCGACGAACGTAACTCTGTCCAAAAGAGGTCATCTTCAACTAAAGCCAGTGAGTAGGGACGTTTGAGCATTGTACGGAATGTGACGTCATGCAGACTGCGGTAGTCAGTATAGGAGATGCGACCCAACTCACTATCGGACCAGTAAAGCCGTTTCGTTTCGGTATCTGTGGTAAACCTGAAATCGTCATCGCCGAGCTCATCCTCAAATGCATGGGTATGTGGACCGCGACCGTCCAGCGGCAGTTGATCGATGTGTACATACCTACGCGTGCGTAGAGCGACAAATATGACGCTGGAGGGGAAGAGAGATTATTTATATTAAATGTCGCTTTTTCAAAGTGAAATTAGGCTAAGTACTATGTGAGTTGAAAGTCGATTAAAATGGTTTGTTCCACTTTCAACGAGTCCCCCGTGGGAAGGGGTTGCTCTCATCATACTTTGGGTCTTCATTCCATTACCATTAGTCTTGAAGAACTTACCCCTCTTCTGGTATCACCGCCAGCGCTATTGGCACTTGCATGCCGGCGAAGAAGCTAACAATTGCGCGTTGATGCGTCTGCAGAGAGTAGACTTCCACCACATGACGTTCAGCATCGGCCCAGTATACATTGTGCGACATGTGATCTGCGGGTGGAAGGGTATATTAAAAAGGCTCTACGACTTCCTTAAACTCTACAGATGCTCACCAAAATCAATGGACGTTATATTTCCGATGTTCTCTTTTATTAGCACTGATATGTTGTTGGTCAACAAATCAAACTGATAGATAGTGCGATGCACATTATCTGCGATAATGATCTTCTCATCGATATTATTGTAGGCCATCTCGCTGATATACAACGGTAGCTGATGTGTTTGCAGTATGGTGTGGCGTCCAAACTTCGTATGCTCCATCTCGAGCAAAGAGTTCATCACACCAATGAAGAGACGTTGTTTCCTGTGTATTTTCACGCAACGCGAACGATCGGCGCCCAACTGCATGCCATCGGGACAGGCGCACGTTGCGCTCTCATTTTCAGCGAGCAAACACATATGAGAGCAATGTAGGCGCATGCATGCATGATCTGTCTTCGGCTGTTTGGCGCTGTGGTAAATGTGCACCGCATAGATGGTACGATCCTTGGTGACCACTTGATGTCCTTTGCCGGTAAATTTATTGCACTTATGCACACTCTTCGTACCCCAATCCGACCAGTAGATGTTGTCTTCAAAGACTGCTAAACCATAAGGATGTTTCATTATATTGTCGAGTATGCGACGTCGATCGGTGCCATCGGACCGCGTACTCTCTATGGTCGCCAACTTGGCATCCACCCAGTAGATACGATTATTATGCATATCTAAGGCGATGCCGTTGGGCCAGTGTATGTTTTCGGTGACCAGTGGCATTGAGTTGCTGCCATCCATGGATGCGCGCCCTATCATCGGCTTCAGACCCCAATCGGTCCAGAACATTTGTCCACGTTGCGGCCAGAGCGCTATGCCGCGCGGTTGATGTACATCGACGGTGACGAGCGCCGCGCAATAAAGTCCATCGTTGGTACAGACCGCTATGTGACGCATCGTGTTGTCCGAGAAGTAGATATTGTCTATGGGAAAAAGAGGGCGTGTTTTTGATATATAAATTGGGAAGAAGAGACAACGATGTGAAACCATATACACTTTAACTTTAACTTTTAAATAGAAGGTTCTAAAACAGAGGTGACTTTTCCCGAAAAGGTGGACTCTACGGAAAAAGCTTAATGCTGCTTCCCATGCTAGAAAGGGGGTGCACTATTTACTAGGTACTATTATTCTGGTCTTGTAGATAGACAACTGAGAGGTTAGTAATTGTAGCTTCGAGGTCAGTAACCCTATCTAACAACGATACTATAAAATGCCTATGGAGGTTTCCAGAGCTTCGGAAGAAACTAACTGTTGAGTTGGCAACCCTTTTAGAAAACCAAGAATACTTGAGTATTAGGCATCCAATATTTATTCTACTTTTCTCACCTGTCAGCCAATCGACCGCTAAGTCTTCTGGCGCATCCAAGCCGGCAGTGAGAAGAATTTCTTGATTGGTCCCATCGGCGTTCGCCTTCACAATACTCTCTGCCTCATTCTGTATATTCGTCCAATAGATGCTCTGCCCATCAAAGGATACACCGATCACTTTGGTCAGATTCTTGGCCACCGCATAGACTAATTTATCGCGTAAATGCACTCCCATTACGGCCATTTGTGTGGTATAGAGCAGTAACGGATCGCCACCATAAGCCTCACAAGTGTGATTGTCCGCCTTCAGCACATAACCTACATCACAGGTGCAACGATAAGAGCCGCGCGTATTCTGACAACCCTGCGAGCACAAGCCATAGATCTCCAGACATTCATCGATATCTCGACAAGCGTTCTCCAGCATTGATAAGCGATAACCCTTGGGACAAATGCACTGAGCACCTTGTTCTGGTAGCATTTTACAGATCGCTGCTGGCGGGCAAGTTTTCGTGCTGCAATTGTTGCTGGTGGATGAGCAGAGTGGCGACTCATCGCTGCCGTCCGCGCAGTCCGCCTTGCCATTGCAGGCTGCATCGATGGTTAGGCAGCTAGAATTGTCACGGCACAGGAAGCTGCCTTGCTCCAAAGTGCAATTCATGCCTAGATTAGACGTTGTTTTTATGTATCAACTACATTAGAATGAGAAAAGCTGTTACTTACCACACTTGCGTTCATCACTGCCATCACCACAGTCATCGACGCCATCACAGATCCATTTCTTGCTCTCCAAACATTTCTTATTGTCACAAAAAAAGCCTTCACAACTTTTTCTGGCGCGCTCACAGCCATCCTCCTCATCGGAACGATCGTGACAGTCGCTCTTGCCGTCGCACATAAAATCCAGCGGTATGCACGTCTTATCCGTGCGACATGTGTATTCGTAGGCGCTGCAGTTTCGTTTCGTATACCAACCGCCTGTGCCGATATCACCGCTCTTTGACATACCCTTGCCACCGCCGCTGCCCCAGAAGGTAGACGTGCTAACACATTCCAATTCATCTTCGCCGCCTGGACAATTCTCGATGCCGTTACAAATCAGTTCCGATGACAAGCAGGGTCCATTAGGTTTGGCGCACTGAAACCAATCCGGTTTGCGGCACATCTTCTTTTCTGTAAAAAGAGTAGAGACGGATGGTTTGGTCAACCAATTATTCTATATAACAAATGGTTGCTTTTAGTTTAGTCCAGAGTTTACCGCAGTTCATTTCGTCCGAGTTGTCCGGACAATCATGACGTCCATCACACATCTTCTCCTGTAAGATGCAACTTCCGTCGCGGCATTCAAAGTGATCGGCGTCGCAGTGTTGGAAGGCTGAGACACGCGCGAAAAATGGCGGCATGAATATTAATATGACGACAACAACAATGACGGCGCAGTTTGGCGCTGCGGCGCTGGGTTGTAGCTTCTTGCGCACATTTTGTAACGGTAAATGAAAGGCTTTTGCCCTAAAGTATAGGAAAATAAAGTGTGAAAGATGATTAAAAAATGGTACGAAGAAGATGATTTGAGGGAGAGAAGGTGAGAATGAGTTACTTATAAAGGCGGAATGATGAAAGAAAAGGAAAGTGAAATAGGCGAGCGAGCGAGCTCACATGGAAAAGTGCTGGTCTTCATGTGAAAGTGAGGTTAGTTGAAGGGATATTAAATTGATTATTTTAATTACAATAATTTTGATTTTGTTTAAACATTTTTTTTTTTATAATTTTAATTTTTGTTTTATATAAAATTTTTGCTTTTGTACTTAATAAAATTTATTGAATACTTACATTGATTGCCTTGAAAACGATCGATTTCAACACGCAGCCTTAGCAAGCCGCGAACTAATACACTTTACTTCTATTTTAATTAATTATTTTTTAATATTTAAATTTTATTTTCAAACACTTTTATATTTTTTCAAATTAATTTTTCCCTTAAAATATTTTTTTTTTTAATTTTTTACAAATTTTTAACACTGCAAATTACACAAATTTTACACTTAACACGTTTTTCGGATCGACACAATTATTGCCGCGCATTAGCGCGTTAAAGCCGAAATTGACTGAAGATCATTGATCGATTGATCGCCGCCAAAGTGCCGCTGACTGGCATACCAAGGCATTGGCGCATAAGTCTACATAAGTACTGTTAATTATGAGTTGTATTAAAGCGTTTAGTGTAGAATTAGATATTTGTCAGATTTTTTAATTTTCTACATATTAAAAAAAATTTAAAATATTTTTATAATAAGTTTTTAGAGTAAATATTAATATATATAAACAAATTCTTGAATTTGCTCGTAAAAATTACTTTAACGGAAGTACACAGCGTCACCTACTGTATATTAGTTATGGTTGCTGAGTTGACTTAAGGCATGAGAATGTACAGCGTCATCTAGCGGTCAATAGGAAAATGAAGAGACATTTCGTTTTATACAAAGCCAAGTAACGAAAGGATAAGGTCATCTGTCAAGGCTATTGCTCTAGATATTTCCTGCGATCTGTCAGCTCCATTATGCGGGCGTGTGCCGCCACCAGATAGTTACCAGTTAGTATTCCGATCATATTCTCACAGTCTCTTCTATCGTGTGCCAATATGAATTTTTTATACTTTCGATCTACCGTTTTGCATTTGACTTTTGCAGTTTCGCACCCGGTAGTTCGTTCCATCGGGTTTTGATTTCCTCTACCATGCTTCTGTCCAGATTCGCGCCTTTCGCAATAGTAAAGACCTCAGCTTGAAATATACTTTAGTGTTTCGACAACTTAAAAGGCTGCCTTGTGCCTAACTCTGGACAGTTTATCCCCGCACCAACTCCATCGTTCAGCCAGTAGTCGTCTAATTATCGAAAGCAATCTTCATAGAAGAAGTCTGTGCTTTCTTGTGAGCACAAGCAGATCCGATTTCTATGGGTTCGATAAAATGTTCGCAATAAGAACTGGAGCCCACATATTCGGTAACAGAGGCTTGAGCAGTAGTAGCCCGATTTTGACAATTCTAAGTCATAAGGTGCCATACCACAAAGCCAATATTTGTGCTAAGTTTAATCTGAATACATTTATTGGCTCTTGATTTGTATACTGGAACGTGAAAGAATCAGATGGAATTTTAAATTGTATTAGTGCTAAAAGTAGGCGTGGTTTCCATCCGATTTGACCTGTGATATAGGAAGTTCGAGATTTTATTATTAGCCACACTTGGTTGAAATCGGTCGAGCGGGTCACGAGATATGTGATATCATCTATAGGTGGGCAGTGAGTGGCTGGGGTTATTATCCGATTTCATCTATTTTCATACATATCGTATGAAAGGTTGATAGATTTATTCTGTCCAAATTTGGGAATATAACTTTATTGATTTGAAAGATACCTACATATAACTTATGACCAAGCACCCGCAAAGTCCAGCTATTCCATAGTAGAACCCACGAGGAGAGGGAGTACCAACCAGTACCCATTCTACAGATAGCGGCGCTATGGTGCCGTTCCTTATCCGTTTCATTTTCTTGGCAGGCACGGTTCTTTCTAATGCCATTGGTGAACATTTTATTCCTTTCCATGAGTTCATATGCAATAGCGTTTCAAGAACTCAGAATGAACGAAATGTAGCGGAGAAGCATAAGTCAACATGAAGAGGCATTTATATTAGCGATATAGTGCTTAGCGGCGATCCCGCAGGTACAAATAAATACATATGTATGTATAAACTACAGCAACCTGAGTTAAGGATTTAGTACGTAGGCATACTGTTTCGAGGTTCCAGCTTAGTTATTTACTCGTAATATTGTGTCACTGGTATTGTGAACTCATTAGTCATTACAAAAGTCCTGCCTGTCTTGTCCATAAATAAAAGGAAGATAAGGTGTTTTGCTTGGAAGCTAGTAGGTAATATCTCGCGCGCATTTGCCGTTGAGATTTCACCTCTGTTCAATTCATTGAAATTTTTGCATGACGTCAAGGCTTCTCAAAGCTTTGCATATGACGTCAAATGGTCTACAATGGTCTGCTTTGAACTCATATCACTATTAATCTCGAGCACGTGCGCACAAGCCAACGGATGCAATGTTCAATAACTTTATTAAGCCGTTAATCTTCTACCAGCTGTTTGGCTTGACTTAATAGAAAACAATATTTACGCGCAAATTTGCAATTTAATTCCAACGCGCATTGTAACAATGAAATTAGCCAAATCAGCTTTCGACCGCAGCTTCCTTATTGCCTGACGAGTTGTTTAGTACACGAAATGCAATCATTTTGACTTTTATTGCCCGCTTTTAATCAAAGAGCGATAATAACGAAACTCAAAGTGTGTTGTTTGAAAAATGCTTGTTGTTTTATTTGTTGTATTATTAAATAATGTTTTTAGTTTATTTTAATTTTAATTTTGATTTAGTTTGGTTTTGATTCATTTTTGATGCTTCTGAGTGTTAGAGTAGTTCTCACATACTTTTTGCCTCTTTGTCTTTTAAATCTTATGTCTTAAGACGCCTTCTATGGGCATTGTTTGTATTCACTTTGTCGCAAGTTTTCATAAAGAAAATATTAATAAGACACATATATAGTATAAAAACGTTCTCCGAGAACCACAATAGGGTCAATGAATCGGTGAGGTTATTCCTCTTTACTTCTGTTGCTATTCAATTCATGAAAGAACATCGAAGTTCTGTTAACTCCGTATTAATTTTCTTAAAGTAAGATCGTTTTGGTCACCGCATCATTGTTAGACACTTTTTAAAGTTTATTCGTAGAAATCTGACTGTTCAGCTGCCCGTCCCCACCTGGTCAGGATATTAGGAATTTATCCGCGATAGGGCTTGTCTGTCATAAGAGGCGACTAAAATAATGTTGGCAAAGATCTTTCATGATGCAACGTCCATGACTGCCATCAACATCAACTGTTGATCAACACTTCAATAAAATAAAGGAATTGGTTCTTGACAATGTACGATTAGTAGTCAGAGATCTTACTGGGATCGTTGGAATATCAGAAGGATCCGCGAACACCATTTTGAAAGATCATTTGGGCCTAAGAAAAGTGAAAACTCTATTGGATCCAAAATTACTCAACTTTTCCGACCAACAGGTTATCATGAAACGTCTTATTACTAGCGATGAGTCATGGATCTTTTCTTACCACCCGGAAACAGGCTATCAATCAGCCGAATATTGAGACAAAGATGAGCCGAAAAAAACACGTCCAAGGAGGTCAAAAATCAAGGTTATGTTGATTGCTTTCTTCGATTATAGAGGTGTGGTGCACTCCGCATTCCGTCCGGCCGGCCTAGCTGTCAACAAGAAATTCTATTTGAGTGTTATGCGTCATTTGCAGGAAGCTATTCGTAAAAAGAGGTTAAAGTTATGGGTTTTTCACTACGATACTGCACTGATTCTTCGTGAATTTTTCTCCAGGTTTTCAAACAATATCGTGCTGCAACCACCGTCTTCGTCTGATTTAGCTCCGTGTGACTTCTGGCTATTCATCAAACTCAAACGACCGCTCTAGGGAGACCGTTTTGAGTCAATTGAAGCCATTAGACGTGAATCGTTATGCGCATTGAAGGCTATTCCGGAAATAGTATACACAACTGGAACAACAGAGATCTTAGTGGCATCCTTGGAACATCAGAAGGATCGGTGAAAACCATTTTGAAAGATAATTAGGGCCTAAGAAAAGTGAAAGCACGACTATTTACAAAATCACTCAACTTTTTCGTCTGTGAGTGTGCTTTGAGGGGACGACATAGATTCTCAAGAGTAAGTTAAAAATTAAGAATTCTAAAACAAAGGCTTATTATTTTTGTCATAGTAGCCGATATATCTTATGTGTGTATACCATAATATGTATATATGTGAGTATAAGCGTGAGTAAGTATGAAAATTTAATTATAATAGACAAGATTTGCTATTAAGGTTGATACAAATCTGAAATGTGATGTCTAAATGAAAATCCGTCACTTCTCTACTGCACATGTACTTACACATGCATGAAGCATGCTCTTATATCTGTGTATATACAATATATGGTACATATCTACACAAATCCTACTCTTATAGCTGTATGTATGTTGCCATGCAAATTTGCGGCATTTAAGAACAGCTACTGACCTCTTCTTCCACGCCAAACGCCACAAGGGCAACATGTGCTTCACTCGACGCACAAAAGTTATGTTATTTCGGCCTTTATTACATTTACACACACATATGTATGTATAGACATAAACTTTTAGATATAACGGGTGATTTTTTTGAGGTTAGGATTTTCATGCATTAGTATTTGACAGATCACGTGGGATTTCAGACATGGTGTCAAAGAGAAAGATGCTCAGTATGCTTTGACATTTCATCATGAATAGACTTACTAACGAGCAACGCTTGCAAATCATTGAATTTTATTACCAAAATCAGTGTTCAGTTCGAAATGTGTTTATCGACAAATTTTGTTCAGCGATGAGGCTCATTTCTGGTTGAATGGCTACGTAAATAAGCAAAATTGCCGCATTTGGGGTGAAGAGCAACCAGAAGCCGTTCAAGAACTGCCCATGCATCCCGAAAAATGCACTGTTTGGTGTGGTTTGTACGCTGGTGGAATCATTGGACCGTATTTTTTCAAAGATGCTGTTGGACGCAACGTTACGGTGAATGGCGATCGCTATCGTTCGATGCTAACAAACTTTTTGTTGCCAAAAATGGAAGAACTGAACTTGGTTGACATGTGGTTTCAACAAGATGGCGCTACATGCCACACAGCTCGCGATTCTATGGCCATTTTGAGGGAAAACTTCGGACAACAATTCATCTCAAGAAATGGACCCGTAAGTTGGCCACCAAGATCATGCGATTTAACGCCTTTAGACTATTTTTTTGTGGGGCTACGTCAAGTCTAAAGTCTACAGAAATAAGCCAGCAACTATTCCAGCTTTGGAAGACAACATTTCCGAAGAAATTCGGGCTATTCCGGCCGAAATGCTCGAAAAAGTTGCCCAAAATTGGACTTTCCGAATGGACCACCTAAGACGCAGCCGCGGTCAACATTTAAATGAAATTATCTTCAAAAAGTAAATGTCATGAACCAATCTAACGTTTCAAATAAAGAACCGATGAGATTTTGCAAATTTTATGCGTTTTTTTTAAAAAAAAAGTTATCAAGCTCTTAAAAAATCACCCTATATTATATTTCTATTGTTTTCGGCTTAGCTGTTTTAATTGGCGGTTAAGAAGTGTGAAAAAAGCTAGAATTGGAGAATAGTAAAAAAATAGTAAAAATTAATAAAGAAAAAATAAAAATAAGAAGATTTTGTGCTCCACAGTTAAAACTGTAAGTAATGCATTAACTACTACGCGTATTACCATTACTGACCCTCTTAATAATTACAGGTACTTTTCATAACAATGACACACGGAAAATAGCTGAAACTGCCTAAGCTCATCTACATATGTATGTACATATACTAAATATTTATTTATATCATGAATATGCATATAGTACATTAAAGACTTAAGCATTTACTCACTTATGCGTTATTTTATACATGTACATATATGTATAAGTGTTCAGCTAGTTTCCAGTTGGGCGGTGACTCAGTAGTTTTAATTAAATTATAAATGTTGTTATCTTTGGCCTTTGAAAGATGACTTGTAACAAGTACGTATGTATATATGTATGTTTGGATGTTTGTGGGCTAATATATGCAGTGCAAGCATTAGTATTATTAGTTATGAATAATAATGGCGCAATGGAATAATATCATGCTAGCAATATATGTATGTTTGCAGAATAATAAGTACCAGTAAGAAAGTTTAGATTTTCTTAGGTTACACAGTCAATAATCGAGTCGGAGACTCTATCAAATATATTAAGTATGTATAAATGATCAGCAGTTTTTGAGATATCAATCTGAAATTTTGCACTCATTCTTTTCTCTGCAAGAAGCCTTCCATTTGTCGGAACTGCCGATTTCGGACCACTAAAGCATACAGGTGCCATAACAACTGACCTATCAAAATCATCTTCATTTATGGAATTTTTTTTATTTGACGAGGTATCCTTACGAAATTCGGCATAGATTATTTCCAAGGCATCTCTATAGTCGAAAAATTTGTTTAGATGGGATCACTATAGCATAGAGCTGTCGTACAAATTGAATAATCACGTTCCAGTTCTCGTATAAAACCAATTTTTTTGACCAGATGTCTTCACGAAATTTGACGTTAATTTTTGTCCGAGATTTATTTTCTATCTCACCCTTTATAAGAAAAATATTTACTAGTCCATAAAAACTTCAAACGGTTAGTATATTTTTATAGTCTTTCGGGTACAAAAAAATACTACCACTGTTTGCATAGAACATGTTTGAATAAAACGATTCGTTCTCTATAAAAAAAGTGTTATTAATCATAAGTGACTCAACCTGGACCTGGTTTATTTTTTCAAAGCAGCTTTACTGATAAAATATTTCGCTTTGCTTGATTTTCTATTACATACGAGTACCATCTATATAAATTCTATAAAGCCTTACATAAAAAGCCGAATATCTCGAGCAGTATTAATGATAGCGATTTTGACCTTGGACTTTTTTGTAGCAACTAAAATTTTCTACAAGTTTGTCATGAACATTTTTTCTGTAGCTCTTGTCATTTATGAGATATATACAAAAAATGCGAGTTTCGTGGAAAAATCAGGTTTAGAGCCTCATACTACCTCATCGGTGTGAGTTACGACTTTGTTGCAATTAGCACTTTTGTAGAGTGTACGATTCTGAAAAATATGCGTCTAAAGTCAAAGCGATGCCATAAAATACCTTTGATCTGTAGGAATTTAAAGATAAAAACTCACGATTGTAGTGTATTTTCTATGGAAAATTTTTACAGGCCTTGGTCCAGTTCTTAATGTTAATATTAAGGGCTAAAATTTTTTTAGGGTATTTCCAAGGAAATTTCGTGACGGGACTGAAAAACATTATAGTTAAAAAAAACACCCTACTGTGTATTGATATCCCATTGATTTTGGCAGGTATGCAGAACAAAACAATAAATTTTTGATAAAGCCATGAAGTTTGATGGATCTCGAATGATTTTGCCGCTCACCATCGAGTATCACTTGGTCTCAATGCTCATCAACGCTGAAGTTTCATTGAATTCCTAACATTACGATGTTCAATGCTTCAATGAGTTTAGTTTGAAATATGCCAACATACTATAAAAGGGCTGGCAGATAAATATTTAGTCCACAAAAAAGAAAACGAAGCAATTTTGGAAAGTTTCGATTTATTTCTATATAGGTATACTTGTAGTTTATTTTACCTCCATACACTAGTCCCATTGATGATCCAACTTCTTTAATACTTCGGAAAAAATAAAAACTTTTTTGAAGTTCTACAAAGTAGACCGCGACTTTCTGTCCAATGAGTGATTTTTTTAAGTTTCGAAACAAAAGGAAGTCGCTTGAGACCAAACGCCATTATTTCATTACGAGATTTCCACATGACTTCAATACAAAACTAAGAGTCGGATTCGGCTAACAGCTTGACATCTATCGTTCACGAGAATGTACTACACAACTGGAAAGGTTTACTGCGATAGTGACTATATCAGGTGGTGAAGTTAAGTCATTATTGGACCGTCCTCGTACTATACACAAACTCCATTATATGGCGTATGTTCTTTGTGTATTTAGTTACGCATACGCGATGTATGACTTTTAGAATTGTTTAGAAGTGAATTAAATATAAAATATGCAAAAATGTTAAATGCCGTGTGTATGTATATATATTTACCACTAGGTATTATTTATGGTAAATATTTGGATTCGCAGAAATATTCATGAATTATGTATGAGTAAGTACTTGAGTATATCAAATGCAGATGATCCAACTCTGTTAGGGAATTTCGTTTTAATAACACCAGCAGTTTACAGTAATTTTGCAACTGTGATGTTTAACTCAAATTCATATTCAGGATACCTCAAATATTCTACAGACCTCTTAGCACATTAGTCGAAAATTTTTTCTTCAAATTTGTTGAGTATGTTTGTTTTATTTCGATAGCAAATTCTGCCCAGTTGTGATTTGTTGCATGAAATTTTAATAAAAACCATTAAAATTATTTTATAATCTCAATATAACATACAGATTAGACCAATTAGAAGAATTACAAATTAAAACATAACGACCAGCCGCCCATCCCAATCGCTGTCTAACACCACCTCTTAATATCTCAGTCTTTGATCTTCCTGCCAACAGCACTAATGTATGTATGCATGTAATATACTATTTATAATATATACTATATATAATATATACATATATTCAGTTAAGTAAAAACATATTTAAGGTCGCAAGTGTTTACTTCCACCAAATCTAATTATATTCCAGTTTTATATGGCGTAGCTGTGACGTTGGCTTCTTCACTGATATGCTGCGCTCTAAGCATAATTACTCACGGCCAACAATTATGTCTAACTGAAACAGAGAAACAAAAAAAGAAAAATCTTGAAATATTACAAATTCTTAGGCTTGGCAAACTGCTAAGTGCTTTGTGACGCTTCGTTTCACAGCTTATTGTCGAAATAATTTATGACTTCTAATGTGTAAGTGATGCGGCACTTTGGGCTCAAAGTTTATTCTTCGAAATTACAACAGAATCCTCATTTGTTATGGAACTGGCATGCGTAACGGATTTGAGACTTAGCATAGTATGGGTAGTAAATATACATAAATAAGGCATAAGGGCATCTCATCTAAAACTCCATACTTAGTAGAGCTTCCTCGGCGTGTAAAGCGTCGAATACTTTCAGAGCTCGGGTGTTCTGGTCCATTCTGACGGCATGACCTAGTCAGCGTAGCCACAGTCTTTTAATTCGCTGAATCCGCTTTGCATGGGTCTTTTCCAAGCCTGGCGCATGGTAAATATCCGATTAGTTGTTGATTTTCCAGGCCTAAAGTCATACTGATAAGGTCTAATCAGTTTGTTGACGGGGGGTTTAATCTTTCACACAATACGCTCGATAGAACTTCATATCCGATCTTGTGGGGGCTTATCCGACGGTAGTTGGCACAGATTATGGAGTCTCCCTTTTTGTGGAATAGGCAGAACACGTCTAAATTCCAATCGTCGAGCATGTTTTCGTCCGACCATATTCTACAAAGAAGCTGATGCATGCTCGGCCGGCAATTCATCGTCCCCCGTCACTTTGCTGTTCTTCAGACGGGTAATTGTTATTCGAATTTCTTCATAGTCGGGCAATGGAACATCAGCTCCACCGTCGTGGGAAATCGGGTTCCCCATTTTCTGGTGTTATTCTTTCGCTGCCATTTTCTCCTTAATTTCTCACAGTCTGCTCATATTATAAACTGTCATAAACCTTAATTGCAAGCCTCGGAGAGTTTTGTAGGGTATCTCAGGTAAGAGAAAAAATTATTAAAAACTAACAAAAAATGTTCTGAATCATTCGCGCTAAATGCGAAGACTAAAAAGCATGACAGACGCCAGTTAATTTCACACACTAATTTTAGGATCGGCTGGTTTATCCCATTATGTCCATAATTTATTATAGTAAAAGAAAAAAAGCATAAAAATGTTCAAGCTTCACCGGCGTTCGTTGGAAACCATAAATCAAAAACATTCCAATTTCGATGACGCGCTCGAAATTGTTCGCCAAATTAATCAAATATTGCACAGTGGACGTTTAGTCGAAAAGTATACATTATTACCTCTTTACTCGCGTACATCATAGATATGCAAATAAATAGTTATTGATTTTAAATGACTGTGTCTAAAGCGAAGAGGTTGTTAAACTCGTTTTTTTCTGTTTAAAGTTTGAAAACTAATTTGTAATTTGGCAGAATTCTTAAATGTAAGTTTTCAGCATTTGTGTAGTTGTTTTTATGTGAAAAACCCAGGCCAATTATATTCTTTTGTTGAAGAATACAAAACAAATAGTTTTTAAATTATTATTTGGTCAATTAGCGTGGGTGTGGTCGCTAAATCAGTGAGGGTGGCGATAATGGCTACAAATTCACGCTACATAACTGAAAAAATGGTTGAGCTTTCTTGAACAAATATGAGGTTACATATTAAAATAGAGATTATTTAAAGTAATGCCTTAAAATATCATGGAAAAAAGATAGATATCAACTATTGATGATCAATACAAGCCTCCTTTTAGCTACCTCTACTCGTCGGTTTTTGTCAAAGGTTCAAGTCCTTTGGTACGAGTTTAATTTTGACTTATTTCGTACCCAAACAATTAACCAAAATAATTATGGTTGACTCATAAGATATTTTAAGGTACTTTGCTATTTCTTTGATGTCAACACGATCAATTAAACGAATATCAAATACTGTTTCTTTTTATCGTTATTAACAGAGTTGGATGCACGACTCGCATGGGGCAAGAGCTCGATGGCTTCACAACCTTCTGTGAATGCTTTGTGCTATTCAAATACCTGTGATGGGCCTCAAAAAACACTTCAGAAACTTTTTCAATGATTCTGTAGCCGAATCCAGTGGAAGCATAAAATCACAGGCATCGATGTTAAATTTTTTTTTCCATAGAAAAAGTGGCCGGATAAGTTTTTAACAAACATCAAGAATATAAAAAAGATTATACTAATCTTAAAAAAAAATTATAAATCAGGTTTGTATCAGTCCGAGTCAAATTTGATCGGATGGTATATCTGTTAAGAATATATTAGGGTGACATAAGGATTGCGTCAATGAACATCAACTCAAGTTTTTGTCGCCTTATATCCTAAAATAAATTCAAAAAGGTCTAAACTATTTAATATATCTCTTTACTAACAAAAATATAAGTTCAATCGAAGTTTGTAACGAACATCCCTAATGTAAGCATAAACATAGGAGCAGATTTTAATGGGCTTATATTGTCTAAGTTATATAATATTTATTATAATAAATTTGCAATTTGATCGAACCCACGAAATGAGCACGGAAAAAGATTGTTTATTTGTTTACATTTTTTTTTTATTTCGTTAAGTCATTGACCGCTTTCGAAACTTTATATATCTATATCACGTTATTTACAGCTTGTGACAAAAGTAAAGACAAACACATTAACATTTTTTTTAATTTCTAAAGAATATATTAAGAAACAAAAACAAAGATATTTTTTAAACTCTACCATTTTCTAAATCTCAGTGATTTTCCTCTTTTGGCCATACATACTTATGTATATGGTATTTATATTTGGGTTAGTTGCGAGCATCTTTTTCTA
Source organism: Bactrocera dorsalis (assembly GCF_023373825.1). Taxonomy (NCBI): domain Eukaryota; kingdom Metazoa; phylum Arthropoda; class Insecta; order Diptera; family Tephritidae; genus Bactrocera; species Bactrocera dorsalis. The sequence continues at coordinate 61,126,883 of NC_064306.1, read as the reverse complement.
CAGATTGACTGTTGCTTTATAGCTGTGACCTAATTTTACGTGATTTGAGTCAAATATAGGGTGATCCATTTCGGTTCAACACTTTTTTTAAGAAAAAACACAGAAACTTTAATTTTAATGGGGAGCGTTTATTACCATTCGAAAGAACACTCTTTTATTTCCTTTATTCATTTATTTTTTGAAGATTATTACTTTAAAATGTTTGCCGCGGCTACATCTTAGATGGTCCTTCCGTTGATTCCAATTTTCGATGACTCGTACGAGGATTTTGACTGTTAACTGCGGCGTGTTATTCGCCTGATGTTTTGCTCCAAGGCCTGTATCGAAGTGGGAATGTCCGCATAGACTTTATATTTTGCATATCCCCAAGGAAAAAGTGTAACGGTGTGATATAACGTGATCTTGGTGGCCAATAGATCAGCCCAACACGCGAAATTTTGATTGATGTGATGTGTGAGGAGTGACGCTGCCTTGTTAAAGCCAAATGTCGCCGAGATCACAAGCTTCAATTTCAGACATCAAATAATGAAAACTTATATCTTTTCGTCATTCTCACCGGCTTCATTTTTGAAGCCATATAGACCGATGATTCCACCGGATTAGCCTGCTGTTACTGTTCCACTTTTCTTGAGAGGATTTTGGCTTCGTTTGGCTCGCACTACGTGTACAAAAACACTTTCAGGTCTTATGGCCTCTCAAGCAGTTATTAAATTTATGAAAACGGTCGTCAAATTTTATGAAACTGACAAGAAAAAAGCTTTATCAAGATGTCATATGAAAGATTCTGCGGCAAAGGAGACTCACTGGTGGATGTCTGGAGCATTAATAATCTATATAGTGAAGTTTCTTAATCGAGTTTTCAACATGGTATATTTATTGATATTCTCTAAAGTGAGTTTTATGGAACATTGTTCTTGAATCTAGGTATACGATACAATTCTGGAACTTGAAACATTTCAGTTTTTTAATGGCTTGGCAAAGTTTTGAAGGTGCCGAAAATGAAAGCTTGGAATGGATGCCTAACTTCGAATTAATGGTTCGAAGTTACAGCTATAAGTAATAGCCTTCGTACATGGAATGAACATTTACTCCGTCGATTAAATATGTTTAGTAATCATTAACGAAGAAGAAGAATCATTAACGATGTTGGAGATCGAATGATTACTCATTTAACGCACTATCTATGGTGACCGTAGTCTCATTCCACAAACATATTTTTCATGTCACTGGAAAGCTCAATTAGAGATTATTAATGACAACTTGATGAAGAAGTTCAAGATTACCTAAAAAATACACCGAAAATTGTATCGAATATTGAAGAATTTGTAAACTCATAAACAATATTAAGGAAATAATTGTTTGAAATGACTAACTAAAATAGTGTTAGCAGCTTTTCGTCATTCGCGACTAGCTTTGTCACCTAAAACGGTAGTTTGTGCATAAATTTCAAACAAGTTTTATCTCGAAGAATGACCCCAACATATCACTCATACATTATTAATCATTTCATTATTATTATTTTTTTTTTTCAAAACAAACAAATTCTCACAAAAAGAAAACTAAAATTAAAAAATTATCTCGTTAGTCCACATAGTTAAGTTGCCGGAATGGGAAATTAATGGAGTCACAGAAACATTTAATTGCAGTCTAAGCTAATTGCAAACAATTAGTGCTATGATTGAATGATTAAATGATTGACAACATATACAGACATGTTTGAATGATTAACTCGAATTTTGCATTACTTATTTTGGTTCTCGAAATTCGCAATGCGTTAAGATGTGCGAAGTTATTATATCATTCTGTTGGCTAAATGTTCACAACGGCATCCGTATTGAGATCCGCTTAGAGCTGACAGACATAAATGGCAGAATTGATGTAGTCAGATTGGCCGGCAAGGTTATGCAGGTAGAACGTAGGTACGAGTAATCCAGTATGAAGATTTGGTTTGAAGGGAAAAAGCAGGAGGAGTTTAGGGAGTGAAAAGATCTGTTGACCCAGCAAGCTTCAAATATGATAAATAGAATATGAAACCTTGATATGCCGAGAATGTGCTTCTTCAGCTGCTTCTTCTTTGAATGCTGTTAGCTCCTTCCATCACTACTTGGATATGATGGAATTGTAATTCTTATCACTATATTTTTGTACCCGAACGCCAAGTTTTCTATAAAGTATTATGTAGTGTGATGAATGAAAGGCCAAGAAAGGTGCCAAAGTTCAAGGTGAAAGCTGAAAATATCTTCAAAACACATAATTGAAAAACTTCTTTGTATTTTTCTTAAATATCGAAATGTTAAAATATGGTTTCTAATAAGAGGCAAGGCGTTAAATTATACACAACTATACGTCATATACCATTTTTTCAGATGGCGTCAGTTTAGAGTTGGTCCAAAACCGATGGATTTCACTTGGACAAATATTTGTCCTTTGTTTTACCCCTACTCCTAAAAGTGGATCACCTCATAGAATGACGAAAGGTTTTGACCTTACAGCAAATTCATTAAGGTGGTTAACATCAATCACAGCCATATCGCTAAGTTCGCCAAAGGTGTTTAATATCAGTCTGGGGAAAGCCGGGCAATAGAGAGGAGGTGACAATATGGTTCCGCTTCGCTTTCTTTTATACAGGTACAGTCCTGGCGAGGAGCGTTCGACAAAATGTTTAGTCAGACCGCAAGTGAACTTATTAGTCAGTGTCCAGTCATAACACCTACATACAATTGCGCGAGATTGACTTTGTTAACAGCCAGTTGTTCGGGGTATCTCTTAAGGTTGAGATTAGGTCAGAGCGATCTCGCAGTCGCACAATTTCTGGTTATTGACAAGGCTTCCTGACCTAGCTGGAGTTCCAAAGGTCCAACGCCAGACCCAAAGAAATTGGAAAACCGGAAAATCTGGACCTCTTACGGTTGACTATAGACCAGAAGGAACTCAGCTGCACAAGTTCTGGTTATAGACAAGGCTTCCTCAGCTCATTGGAGTTCCATAGCTGCAACGCTAGATCACAAGACTTTAGAAAACCAACTCGCTTCTAATCGTATAAAATTGGGGAAATCGTTCCTTCCCTGGTAACTTCGTCGGTTTTGCAGTTTTCGGCGATTCCGCTGTAAAACGACGTCAGTACGAGACAGTTTTGAAATGTAGGCTGCGGGCAAATACCGAAGTCAAGTAAAATAATGCTTTACTGAACCGTAGAGTTTTCGGTTCTTTTGGTTCGAAGCTCTGTTAAGCTTAAATTATGTAAAACATTTGCCTTATTGGTGTTCGTAATTCTTTAAGGAGTAACACATACGTTTCCGATAGAAAACGTAATCGTTGGGATGAAGAGTCTGCTATTTTTTGAAAAACTGCTTGCGGTATGTAAAATAAATAAGAAACTCGAATAAATATGTAGAAAAGGCTAAAAAATCGGCGACTAACTAAAGGAATTCGTAAAAATCAATTATGTCACTAGAGGATAGATAACTTAAAAGTTCTAGGTTCTATTGGTAATTCCATAAAAAAGATCCCTGAAGGGGAAAGCCCTTCTGAGGTCCGAAAACCACTGCCATGGGATCTCTATCTTTAAAAAATGGAGTTTCATTTCGTTTCCATTAGCTTACCTGGATGGCAGATAATGCCAGATCCTAGGCGTTTCAGTCTTGATTTAGTGAAGTTGCGACAGTCAAGAAGGAAGTGTTGAGATCCATTTAACTTGTCTTCTTCAGAACAACTTCCATTTCGCCGATTGGACAATGATCAGTTCAAACACCCATTGGGATGCTCGAACTTTGCCAGAATAAGGAAAAAGAAAATCATATCCAACCAAATTTCAGTTTACCTTCCACGTTTTAGTTATTACTGATTAAAATGTTGTGTGGCAGAACTTACTTCCATAGCCTGTGGAATGTCAGCGCAAATTCGCTTTATTGTCCAATAAAAAATGCAAGGTGTTTTCCGGTTTCATTTGACCAACAGAAGTGGCTTATTGTTTTGTCGTTAATAATTATGAGCATTTAACTTTGCTTTGTTTACTTCGAACAAAAAAAAATTCCAAAAATTTAAATAAGAAAGAATTTGTCAAGCGGTGGCGTTTCTTATAAATTGCGGAGACCAAATGAAGGCGCCAAAGCAAATATGTTCAGGTACTACAACAACAACGAGACAATTGAGTTGTTGATTGCTGCGATGATGAGCATAAAATATAAGTTAGCTGTATATGGCATACTTACTATTGTTGTTGTTGCAGCTGCTGTGACAATTGCTCAAGCGCCGATGGAAGTTCAACAATTTTGGTTTTTTGGCTGAGATTTTTTATGACACTTATGAGCAGCGTCATTTTCGGCTTTAATGTGGTCCCATACAAGGCAATAACCTGCGTAACCTGCAATTTTTTTAAATATATTATGTTTAATATATATTTATATATATATGTGTGTGTATGAGTGTGTGCGAATGCTTGATGCGTCGCTGGAGGCTGTTGTTGCCAATGCAAATAGCTAATAATACTCGCAAGACGCAGCTCTGAGGTGCAAGCAGTCAGTCGGCCCATCAATCACCTCGGCAGTCAGTTAATGCATTAGACACTTGGTTTTCGGTGCTGCCAGCATGCTGCGAATTAAATTAAAGGTATTTTATTTATTTTAATTTGTGGTTATTTTATTGGACAGCTCAATTTTAGTAGATATTTATTTCGAGATTTTAAAGTATCTCGTACTGCTTATCGTTTCAACGACTCCGGTGTTCGCCGTTGCTAATGCACAAATGACCATAAATCTTCCACAGAACCTTTCTATCGAAAACTCGTAACACCGACCCATCAGATGTTGTCATCGCCCATGCCTCTGCACCATATAGCAAGTCGGGGATGATGAGTGACTTGTAGAGTTTGGTCTTTGTTCGTCGAGAGAGGACTTTACTTCTCAATTGCCTACTCAGTCCGAAGTAGCACCTGTTGGCAAAAGTTATTCTGCGTTGGATTTCGAGGCTGACGTTGTTGTTGGTGCTGATGCTAATCAAGATAGACGAAATATCTACGACTTTGAACTTATAACTGTCGACAGTGACGTTGGAGCCGAGTTGCGAGTGCGACGAAAGGGGAAATATTTGTAGGATGAAATTTTATTTTTTAATTTTAATATGTGGCAACACTGTTCTAAAACAAAATCGAATAACACAGTTTTTCAAAAATATTAAGGGATTTAAGAGCCAAATACAAGTTCATAATACACTCATATAAAACCACCGAACCAAAAATGCATGTCTGGCAACACCGAAAAGCAAAAATTTGCACTGACTTTGCAGTCAGTTTAGGGTGGAGTGATCGTCCCCTGAATTTGAAGAGCAGCAAGCCCCTCAACACTTTTGTATTAGAATATGATATTCTTAGTGTTCATTACAACAACAACAAAAAACAACAATAATAACAACATGACAACCGCTCAGAATGACAAGCTGGCAGCGATTAGCTCAAAAGTTTGCGAAAAATATAAAAACACACAACATTTTTGAACATTTGTTTTGAGTTGTTGTTGTTATTGTTGTTGTTGATGTTTCGTTTGTTTGGTGGCCGCGCAGCGTTGAACATTTGTTTGGGAAAATAGGCGCGCATACAAAGCAAAAACAACCAAAAAAAGCCAAAAAACAAACACCAAAAACACACAAATATTTGCGTGTTGCTTCGAAGTATAAATTGGCTTGTTTACCTCTGCTTCGGCAGCAGTTCTTAACTCACCACAAACCGCAAACAACGCGTCCGCAACAACACGCAACGCGCCTTAAAGCCAAGTTTACACAGCTTAACTTAGAACTGGAGATTTCGTGTGCAAATTAGTGCGAAAATGGTTAGTGTTATTCAGCTGGGGAATACAAACTCGCCTCTTATTGTATACATAAGTGTGGGTGTATGTGTAGTCGTCTGCTTTGTTTTGTGTGCAACAGTGTGTGGAAAGTGTAGAAAAAAACTCAATAACTGCCAAATTGGATGTGTTTTTATATACATATGTATTTAATGGCTTCAGTCTACAAACGAATGATATTACATGCTTTAGAGCTGATGATTTCATAGTTACACCGGTCAACAAGCTTTTTTTTTTGGTGCCGAAATTTGTGTTTTTTTGTTTTATGCAAAACAATGACAGGATCGTTGTTGCAAAAAAACGCCTGCATTTTTTAGAGGCGATGATTTAATAGTTACACTAGTCAACACGATTTTTCTTTTGCGAAATTTTTTTTTTTATTTTTTTATGTAAAATAATGGCAGGATTTTTATTGCAAAAAAACTTAAATTTCTTGGAGACGATGATTTAATAGTTACACTAGTCAACACGATTTTTTGTTAGCGAAATTTTTTTATTTTTATACAATACAATGGCAGGATTGTTATTGAAAACAAAAATCTTACATTTTTTAATAATTACACTAGTCAACAAATTTTTTTTGGTGCTGAATTTTTTTTTATTTTTTGTTCTTATACAATACAATGGTACGATTGTTATTGTCAAAAAAACCTTACATTCCTTAGAGTCGATGATTTAATGGTAACACTAGTCAACAAATTTCTTTTTGGTGCTGAAATTCGTTTTTTTTATACAATGATCCTTTATAAAGAGAAACCTTATGTTCGAAGATTATAGCGTTGTCTTGGATAATCATCTATGCTGTAATTTGGAAGAGACAATTTGGAAAATAAAAAAAATTTGAACGGAAAAGTTAAACAATAATACCATTTTTATAGAATTTTATAATATGATAGGCTAGTCGCCTTCAAAGATGCAACTTTTGGCGTTTTTTTTATTAAAAGAGTTTAAGTTGAAAATATCAAAATTTGAGTTGAGTTGAGTTGAGAAAGGAATCAAATAAAAAAACTGCTCAAATTTTGGCAAAAAAAAGTATTTAAAACCATTTTTTGTAACTATAAATTCCGGGCGCTTGAAGTATGATTTTGGTATTTTTCACGAAAAAATTAACTACAAATATAACCGAAACTACATATCATCAACTAAAATGCAAAATGACGTAAAATCACTTTTCATAACTTTAAGGCGAAGGTAAAATGATATAATAGAAACCACTCAAGTTGAAAGAAAATTTAAGTTTTGGTTATAAAATGGTTATAAAATGGTTATAATATAGTTATAATATGGTTATAAAATGGTTGGTTATATCTGACAGTCGAAAATTTTATACTCCATATATGATGCAGTGAAGCTTAAACAGTGAAAAAATCAATTTCGATTTTTTTGATGATACGTTGTTTTGCATTTTAGGTGACCTTACATTATTAACCTTCACATCAGTATTTTTTATAGGAAAGAAGGGTAGAAAAAGATCTGTATTCTGATTTGGATCGGTTAGTTTGAATGTAAGCTATAAGATATAGATCTGTACATATGTATGTATATGATTGTTGCGATGTCTTGGAAATATAATCCATACCGAATTTCTTGACAAATAAAAGAATTTTCCGAACAAGGATATGATTTTGAACGTTCAGTTTGTATGGCAGCTATATGCTATAGTAGTCCGATTTCAACAAGTTCTTCAGAGATTATAGCAATATCTTAGATAATACTTTGTGCTAAAATTCGTGAGGATATCTCACCAAATAAGAAAGTTTCCCATACAAGGACGAGATGTTGAACGTTCAGTTTGTATGGCAGCTATATGCTATAGTGATCCGAAATCGGCGGTTTCAACAAACGAGTAGCTTCTTGATGAGAAAAGGAATGTGCGCAAAATTTCAGACTATTATCTCAAAAACGGAGGTACTAGTTCACTTATATACAGACGAACATGGCTAAATCGACTTAGCTCGTCAAGCTGATCATTTAAAATTTCAGCCAAAATTTCTTTTTTTTTTATTTCACAACGAAATAATTTTAAAAGATATTTTAGATCTGACAAATAATCAGAAAATATTCCAAATTGTTTTTGTAAATTATATTTTTTACACCAAAAAGTTTCAAAATCCTTTAAAATGTACGTAATTTTACTTACAGAACTCCATCGTCAGTATTGCCCTACTCGCGCTGGTCGCATGTACCCACGCCGATGTGTCACATTTGTCACGCACCTACTTACCGCCATCGACGGCATCCGCATCCCGTACCGTTACTTTCAATCCAGCCACGGGCTATTCAAGCGGTGGTGGTGTAGGTGTTAGCAGTGGTGGCAGCAGTCTTGGTGGTCAGCGTTACACAGCGTCCGCCGTTTCGCACAGTGCACCCTCCTTACAAGTGCACATTATTTCGAAGAGCTCCGGCGGTCATTCTGTGTCTGCCGTGCCATCTCGTCAATATCTAGCTCCCGTTCAAGTGCCGGCTGCAGTGCAACACAGTTCTACTAGTTATAGAGCACCTGCAGTGCACACGTCGTCTTATCGCGCCCCGGCTGCCACATACATTGCTCCAGCAGTTCAAAAGCCAGCATTTGTTCAACATCATGTTCAACAATATCGCGCACCAGTTGTATCACAAAGTGTCCCGACGGCCACTCAATATCGTGCACCAGCTTCCGTCCATAGTGCAGCAGTGAATCATGGCACTTCGTCTGGTTCTTATAGAGCTCCTTACTCCTACAATGCTCCGGCACCAGTTGTATCACAAAGTGTCTCGCCAGCCACTCAATATCGTGTTCCAGCTCCTGTCCACAGTGCACCAGCTACGGTGAGTCATAGCGCATCGTCGGGTTCTTATAGAGCTCCTTACTCTTACAACGCTCCGGCATCAAACATTCGTGTGCCAGCGGCTCAATATCAATCATCTGCAGCGACATATAGAGCTCCAGCCGTTCAACATCAAGCAGCCACTGTATCGTATAGAGCTCCAGTTGCTCAATATCAGGCCCCTGCTGCTCTATATCAAGCCCCTGCGACTACATATGGCGCCCCAGCGTCACAATATCAAGCTCAAACGACTAAGTATCATGCACCCGCCGCTACTTATAAAGCACCTGCAACATCTAGTTATCAAGCACCGGCTTCCTCCTATAGCGCATCCACCACATACCACGCTCCCGCCATTTCTACAAGCAGCATTTCAAGCGGTTCGTACCAAACTTCAGCTGGTCATTACAGTAGTCCTGCGATCTCGTACAACGTTCCAGCTAAATCCATTTCGTCATCGTCATCCAGTCTTGGTACCCAATATGCGGCTAACGGTGGCTATATTTATTAAAAACTGTATTTGCGCAAAGCGTCGATCTTTTATATGTTAAATGTTGGTATTATCTCGCTACGAATTGATTTAAGAACATTAAATATTTTTTATTGAAACGAAATTCAATTGTAGTTTTATTAACAAAAGTAACTATTTGGTTTTCTTCTTCTTTACTGGCGTAGAAACTGCTTACGCGGTTAGCCATTTCTTCCTTTCGCAAGGTGGTAACAATTGCAGATTCCAAGCAAAGCCAGGTGTTTCTCCACCTGGTCCCTCCAACGGAGTGGAGGTCTTCCTTTTCCTCTGCTTCCCACGGCGGGTATTGCATCGAATACTTTCAGGGCTGTTTTCGTCCATTCGGACGACATGAGCGTAGCCGCTGTCTTTTAATTCGCTGAACTATATCAATATCGTCGTATATCTCAGCTGTATCGTTCCATCGAATGCGATATTCGCCGGGTCCAAGAACCTTTCTCTTGAAAACTCGTAACGTCGACTCATCAGATCTTGTCATTGTCCATGCCTTTGCACCATACAGCAGGACGGGAATCATTATCAGCGACTTATAGTTTTGTTTTTGTTCGTCGAAGAGTTGTACACTCTTATGATGGTATCTTCTCTGTTCTTCTTGGTTTTACCTGGTCTTTATATAGACCAATGTCTGAGAGGTTTGAAAGTAATGAGTAACTTTAAGGGGGTTAAATTAATTAAATCTGTGTTTGAGCTAGCTTTATCCATTGAAGACTAATATTTAAAAGAAAGTAAGGTTATGTCTGCTTGATCGGAGTCCATTCGAAAGCTAAGAGCAAAAGTTAGTCCACCAAAATCAAGATAAATATTTTCCTGGAAATACTATTAAATCTTCTAATATTTGGACAATATTAGAGCTCCTTTGATCTTTTGAGGGAACCACGTTGAATTAGTTTAGATCGTGTATTCTTTTATCTTCCTACATGGAAAGTGATGGATCTCTTTCACAATAATTTTAAGCCTTCTAGAAATTTTTTTAGTCGCAGGATTCTTTTCATTCCTCTTTTAGACAAGTTCTCCTCGGTCGAATTACTTTCGAACCTGCCTTACGTCCACTAGACTTGAAAGTTTACTGTATATGGAATACGCATCGACTAAGTTTTCGATTCAAACCCTAAGTTCTTCCAATTATCTATAATTGTCTGCTTTCTTTGCGAGTCTTTCGTGTTATAGAAATACGTCAAGGTATGCTTAGAAGAGTCTGATATGACTGCTTTCCCAGAGCCAAAGTTGGAGTAATAAACTTGGTTAAAACTGCCTTCACGTCTAGTCCAAAATGCGATGTTGATTTGCAAGAGTTAATGGTCGGCAAGCAGCTGTCAACTCTTAAATGAAATGAGTTCCATTAGCATGAGATCTCTCTTCGTACTCTTGAGCAAAGCTAGGCCCTCAATTGCACATTGAACAAAACGAATCTATAAAGTAATAAAAACCCAAAACCATAATCATATTTTGCTTGATATCACTTTCGTTTATTTGTCGTGTAATCGTTTGTCCGCTGACTGAAAACTTGGGTCAGCATCGAAGTTCAAATACTGAATTTAATCGACAATACAATTGCTTAGTTCCTGTGTCTGTAACGGTATTCATAACCACCATTGGCGGCATATTTAGTGCCATAGTTGGAGGAACCAGCGGCAACAACTTGCTGAATGTTGGAAGGAGCAGCAAATTGAACTGGAGCTGTGGCTGGTGCTGGAGCAGCGTAACTAACTTGTGGGGCCGAAGCAGCCACAACTGGTGCGGAGTAACCATATCCGGCATTGGAAGCAGCGCCGACTGGGGCGGCATAGCTGGCGTGACCGCTAGAAGCAGCACCTTGTCCACCGAAACCGCCGGAGAAGCCAGTAGCAGGAGCGGAGTAGGCAGCGACTGGTCTCGGAGCTGGAGCGAAAGCAGGAGCTACATGTGAGGCGGCGGCAACTGGAGCATGATGTACTTGAGGACGTGGTGCTGGGGCAGCAGAGTAAGCCACATTTGAGGCGGCGGCAACTGGAGCGTGATGTACTTGAGGACGTGGTGCTGGGGCAGCAGAGTAAGCTACATTTGAGGCGGCAGCAACTGGAGCGTGGTAAGCTTGAGGACGTGGAGCTGGAGCAGAGTAAGCTACATTTGAGGCAGCTGCAACTGGAGCGTGATGTACTTGAGGACGTGGTGCTGGAGCGTAAGCAGCTTGCTGACCAGAAGCAGCACCAAAACCGCCAAAACCACCCGAGGACGCGAAACCTACCTGAGGTCGTGGTGCCGGAGCGGCGTACGAAGCTACGTTGTGAGAAGCGGCAGCGACTGGCGCATGGTGCACCTGTGGACGTGGAGCAGCAACTGGCGCTGCGGCATGGAACGAGGGTGCAGGAGCGTAGCTAACGTGTTGAGCCGAAGCAGCACCGCTGCCGCCAAAACCGCCTGCAGATGCGAAGCCACCTGATGGTGCCACATGACGGCTGGGAGCTGGTGCGAAGCTCGCATGAGATATGGATGGTGCAGCGTAGGAGGCGGGCGCGGCATAGCTGCTGATTGAGTTCGAAGCTGAGGCCTGTGGCGGCAAATAGGTGTTGCTCAGCGCATTGGCGCTGACGCCCAACAAGGCAATAACGGTGGTGATAGCGAAGAATTTCTGCAAAGGAAAAGACGGTCAGAGCTCGAGTTTCAAGTGCTGATAGGTGATATTGAGTTGCTGGAGCTAGAGCTGCTAGCCTTTACCATATTTTCTGCAGGACTTCTAGATTGTTGAACTGGAAATCTGAGACTGTTGATGTTTGCTAGAAATCGTGCAACTTTTATACGAGAATCTATTTAATTCGGCCAAATGAGCGATGCTTGAATATGAGTAATAAGTAGAGGTGAAAAAATAAATGTCTGCAAAAAATTTTGGGTTTCTTGTTTGAAAAGGTGTTCTTGCGTCTTTCTTCACGCAAGTATTTGGTTAATTCGAAAGTCAATTCATTAATTAAAACGGGTTTAACCAAACATTTCTAGCCGATGAAATTAATGTTATCAGCTTAAGTGAAGCGCGTATATCCAAATATCTATAAATGCTTACATATGTACATACTTGACTACATACATACAAGCATACCCTGCTGGAAATTGCGAGGTACTTTTACAAATCTACGGTACGGAATCAGCAACAGCTTCGTGTTGGGAAGGTTGTGAGTTTGAGTTTCAACCAAGAAGACGCGAATGAGTTCATCTCGCATAAGCGCCAGAAGAGTCTTGGTTTGCGGGCTTACAAAATCCAATTCGTGCTAAAATGAAATGGTGAGTGGGCCGAAAAGGAAAGGCCGCTGATCACGGTTTTCAAAAAAAAGTTTGTTCAAAGAAGAAGCTCACTTTTGGTTGAATGGTACGATAGTAAACAAAGTTTTCGAAATTGGTATGAGACTAATCCTCAAAACCTTGCTGATACACTGTTGAATCCCCAAATAGTCACTTTTTGGTGCTCTCTGTGGGAAGAGCGAATCTTTGGTCCATATCACTTCAAAAATGAAGCTGGCTACAATGTTACAAATGTTACTATCAATGGGGAACACTATAGAGCCGTTATTAATGATTTTTAGGTGTCTGAATTGGGGGTAGTTAAAGTGGGGGACCTTTGGTTCCCACAAGACCACGTTACAAGCCCTACAGCCATCGAAACAATCAATTTATTTAAAGACACTTTTGATAAGCGTGTTATCTCGCCTCGTAGATCGTAAGATTTAAAACCGCTGGACTATTTCTTGGTGAGTTTTGTGAAGTCGCTTGTCCACGAAGATAAGCCCGAGGCGATTGATGCCTTCGAAGAGAATATTCGCCGCGTTATTGCTGATATGCGACCTCAAATGCAGCAAAAAGTGATCGAAATTAGTCTAAGTTTCGGCGGAAATTTATTCGAGCCAGCCAAGACAGTCACTTGCCCGAAATTATTTTTAGAACTTAATCTCAAACCATTATCTTTATAATATATTCATCATCATAACTGTAAATTAACTGCTTGTTTTTGTTTTTTTCAAGAAAACCACTTGTCTAAAAAACACCCTTTACGTTTTAAGAAGAACATGAAGGGAATCAGAAATTGTGCAGGGCTCACTATGACCGTATCTTTTCCCAGATTTTCATACTGGGTACATGGGCACATGCACCATATATAAATATATCTATATATTAATAAATATACATATACAAAAATGCATTAGAAAAGCAATAATAACAAATAATGGGAGACTAATTGGAGTATCAGAGTAAAAAATGCGTTTGAAGACACGAAAAGTAGAAGAAGAAGCAGCAGCAGAAGATTGGTACCTAGACTTGAAGTGAAGCTTAAGCCAATTTGGCTACTTACTTTGTTATTTGGCATAAACATATACTTGTACATAAATATATAATAATTTAAGAGATTACACATATACACACACAAACACACGTATACCAAATATAAACAGACCAAAGCTTCATCGCCTGCAAGCCTTGCCAAATTCGAAGTCTAGCTTCGAGTGTTGATTAGACTCCGATCATTTGTTCTGGTCTTCGAAATTGGCGTTGGCGCGTCTTGCTGTTTAAACACAACAAATACAACAACACTTGCTCAATCAGACAGCCAGCAGCTTGTTAACTGTTTTTTCTCTTCTTATTTGCTAAGTTTTTTAATTATTTAAAATTAGTATGCAGTGTAGGTATGTATGTATGTATATATCTATAGATATATGGACGTGAGTGTGTATGGTACTTTAACCAAATATTTATGAACTTAACCAGCAACAAAAACCATGGCCAAACTGGAATATCTATTAAACACGCGCAGAACAAACAGTAGTTGATACATTTTACTAAATTAACTCAATAGTTTCATTTTGGTTTTATTTAAATAATCGCTGGAATTGAATTATTTTATTGTCTAATTGAATGTAGCGCCATTAGTTGCGCTTTAACGACGTGATTAGAGATAGTTTATGCGTGTGAACGAAAACATGCCGAGCCGACTGTGGCACAAGCTTAGACCATATGCCAATGTTTGTTATTGTGGTTGTGTGTATTTGCCTAATAACTGTGTTAAAAGGTTGTCAACAAAGTGAGAAAATTGCATAATTTAATTTTTGATTTATTTAAAGATTATGCGGATTATTTAATATTGTATAATAAAGGAGATGTGTCGTAAAAGCGCTTGATAGATGGCGCTGAGAACGAAGTTGTTCTATAAAGAAAATTTTGTGAAGAATAGCAAATCAAAGATGATTTTTCTGTAATATTATATTATAATATAATCACTCTACTCGTATAGCCGATTAAGTTCCATAGTTGACTGGCTACGGCGGATTTTTGATTCGAGTCTCGCTTTTCTTATGGGAAAGTATTTTTCAGAACACTGTCCGCATTCGATGAGCCTCTAACATGCGAAGGTATTCATGCCATTGAGAAGCTGCGCAAGTCCTTCTGAGGCTGTAGGGATCTGTATTTAAAGGATAAATTAGTCTGTTTAAATATTGGCTAACTTTTGCATTAGTCTATATATCCGAGTTCCTTTCATTGGAAGTGTTTTTTTTACGTGGTGAGTCCCAAACAAGGTCGCCTTCAAACGGATGGTTTTTTGCCTACCCAGAGGATTCTTGGTCTAAGACCGAAAGTCGTGAGCTGCTTAAGCCATATGTAAAGTAATCGTTTCTGCCGTCTCGGCTATAACTGCGTAAGCAGTGGCTACGCCAATAAAGAATATTTATCCAAGTTTTCGACTTTCGATGTTTACTATACAAAAAAACATATATCAACCCTATATTTTTTGGCTTTCTTACCACTACAGCGCTTTTTGACTGGAGGTGGCTAGCATTAAACTAGCAATACTCGTAGATCTACTATTTCTGAGCGCAGCCTCTTTAGGCACGTTAATATCCATTTTCATAGCAAGCGGTTGTACGAGTCCGAGCTTTCAGCGTTCTGACTATAAATATTCGAATAAATGCTGAGAATACCTCAGTCGTAGAAAATCGCACAACCAAAGAACAAGCAACGAATGATACTTCTCAGAACGATACTTCGCAGAATAAGAACCCTTTTTTAAAGGTTTACTATTGCGCGCCTGAGTCTCACTTGAGCTTCACGAGCGACTTCAAGGACTTTCATAGAATGTATGTCTGTTGTAGAAGCTGTTAACTGTCTAATTCTTGCGATATTATACTTGAAAGACATCATCAATGAAGGCCATAAGGACACGGTTTGCGCGAGTAGGAATGAAACTCCAAAACTGAGTAGTAATGGGCTCAAGGCGTATACTTGAAACATGAAATCCAATCACAAGAATTTTCAGGTTTTAAAAGAATTTGTGCCTAACACTCCAAATGTGATCTTCATTTCGGAGATCAGCTATAGAACCTAGGATTAGTGACATTTTCAGGTGTTGCGCCGAACAGTTGGCATTTCTCCTCAGAACGGTTGTATCATGAAAAGGAGCAAGATTCAGGGTCTTTGATGGCTGATATAATTGGTTTTTACAGTACTAAGTTAGCCATGAAAGTACGGTAACTAACT
This sequence comes from Bactrocera dorsalis, assembly GCF_023373825.1. Taxonomy (NCBI): domain Eukaryota; kingdom Metazoa; phylum Arthropoda; class Insecta; order Diptera; family Tephritidae; genus Bactrocera; species Bactrocera dorsalis. The sequence goes on along the minus strand of NC_064306.1, from coordinate 61,111,218 downwards.
CATTGTGAGTTTCAATTTAAGAACTAGAAATCAAGAGATTGATATTATCTGAAAGGTTAACAACTTTGTAAGAAGATAACTTTGGTTTGTAAGTAATGTAGAGAGGGCAAGAGAAGCTCTGTTTCTAACATTCTTATAACCATAATAATGATTATCGATACCGAAGCCTTCGCAATGTTTTCCTCTCTAACACGGACTTACGATCACGCATAAATCAAACACTCTTATCGGCCGAAATTCTCAAAGGCTCGGGAATGCTTAGATAGTAGTTCCAAACACAATCATTCGGAACACTGGTAAAAACAAGGAGAAGAAATTTGGACTTCGAAATATCTCTTCTTCCTCTTTACAGGCGTAGACACCTGGTTTTTCCAACGGAGTAGAGGCCTTCCTCTGTTTTTACCGGGGGGTATTGCGTCAAATACTTTCAGAGCAGGAATATTTTCATCCATGCGTACGGCATCACCTAGCCAGCGCAGCCGCAGTACCTTTCTCTCGAAAACCCGTAACGTAGAAATATCTAAGGTTCAAAAAAGTTGAAGTCACATACAGGGTGTAGCATAACATCCAAAGAAATGGAAGACCCGTTGCTTAACCGCGGAGCCATAGGTTACAATATATATCTTCTCAGGAGGTCGTGGAGTATGAGTTTCATAAAAATTCTGAGTTTCGATCTACTTAAATAGAATTTTCAATTAACGGTCGCTTTCTTGACAAATTTTCGCTAAAGAAAGTTTTTCATAAAATCTTTTTGAAAGCTCGACCAAACAAGCAAATAGCCTCATTTAGTGCCCAGGTCAGTTTCGAATATCACAAAAGAAATTTCCAAACAGCTTCGAAATTGGCTTCGAATGTTGTTTGCGTCAAGTCTGATTAATCATAATTCAATTCCATTAAAATATAATCTGAATTTAATTTAAGTCGAATGAAGTAATACCCACTGCTCCAGCGTCTATCTTTCAAGCACGAAATAAGTAAACAAAAACTGTTTACTTATAAAATCGCATTAAATAAATGCATACCGTTATAAATTACATATAGTATATATTCATATGTGAAAGTTGTCCAAAGAATTTAAATGAAAACAATAAACTTGTGGAGAGATTTTTTTTAACCTTTTATACCAGTTTGCTACACGTTACTAGCATACCTTAATGAATGCCGAGACGATGTTAGTGTTCATATTGTTTGGTATAAACAGCTCATGGTTCTAAACAAAAAAGGGTAATGTGAAGGAATTTCGAAATTTATGTACTGTTGGAACGATTAAAAAATTATTAAAGCGAAAGAGTCTCGGACCTCGTACTCTATCTTACCGGTATATTGACTACGCAAAATATTACGCACAGGTCATTGCTCTATACTTTGTAAGATATCCACTTAAGCCAACCCTAACTCGGAAATCCATAATCCCGAATTTCTTTTTGCAATGCCAGGAAGTGACACTTGCCGACCAGCCTTTGTGCGACTACGAGATGATTCTAGGTGGAATGCAAGAGATCTGCTTAATTAACTGGTTTCTCAATAAGAGCGCCATAAAAGTTTTTTTAAATAAAACAAAAATATTTGGGATCTTGATGAAGTTCTTTCTTCCTGTGAAAGCACATTTGATGCCATTATATATGGAGTCGATTTCTTTTGCGTAGCCACCACGGGCACGCTTACAGAAGTCCAAACGTGAACCCAATTTTCGACGGTTTTCAAGCATAAATCGGCTGATATCGGTGCAATTTCACGTTCGATATGAATACGAAGTTCACAATCGTCGCTGGCTCATTTTCAAGTTGCTGCTCAGCCCAATTCACGAGCTTACGACGAATCTGGTGGTCAAGCGACTTCAGTCCTTTCGTTAATTGCATCTTGTAAGGATGTAGGCCAAGATATTTTCGCGAAATTCGCCACAACGACGTGAAAGAGGTGTCCAACGCTTAAGAACGACGAGTGAGACTGACTTGGGTCTTCTTCAATGGATGCGTTAGCGGTAGCAGTATTCCGACGACCAAAATTGGACGTAGCGCTCTTAAAGTTGAGGACACTAACTTCGCATTTCGTTAGTAAATTTTAATAATTTTGACTCGTTGTTAGATCGTATATCTTTCAATGATGAAATGACCTTACTTGAGATAAATGTCAAAAGAGTGCGAAAAATTGGGCGTCGTTTGCTGTCCCTATCGGTCTACTTTTGTAGCGTCCTTATTGAAAAACCCGTTACTTGCCCTGAGCAAAGTCCATTTGGGTTACTAGTTGTTGGGCACTTTCTCATCCACTGTCCAGCCTTTGCTAGACACGGTATTCCTACTAGAAGCCACAGCTGAAACTGAAATCAGCCATCTCAAGAAATGTGTGATAGGCTTAAAGGACTTTGTCGATCTGTAAGGGTCTTACGATCCCGTTCTAAGGTGTGTCTAGGTACCTCAACTGACCGACGTTCAAAGCTGTTCAAGTAATATTCTTTTTGGTATCCATCCTAATACCTCAGGACTCGGCCTCGGAAACTATAGTCTTCCACCTCTACTACTTATATATTAACAAGGACGTATGGAGAGTGTATTAATATTTTATTTACGTTTGTCGAGAGAGAACTTTATATATAGGGGTTACACATAGTCTCATAAAGTTATAACGATCCGAAAACATGGCGTTCAAAGTTGTATTTGGGTAGACTTATTTTAGTATGCAATCCAACAACAAATTTTTAAACTAGTGTAAAAATTTATGATTTTTTGATATTACGTTGATTTATGACACGTTGTGAGTACCCAATAATAAATAACTTCATGTTAAGTCCGAAACAGAATTGGTTGGAAAAAGTGATTGTACATTGAGAGTCGAGGCTGACGTAAATAGTGTTCGATGAAGCCTTTGAGCCATTGGTTGCTTCTTTGAAAGAGGAAATATGCGGTTACGTTTGAGTAAACAAACGATATTTTAAAATATTTCGTCCATGCAGTGCGGTTTCATTTTTGAGACTATTTATGTTTAAGTATTACAATATAGAAATCGTATTCCGAAGAGTTCAAAATATGAACTTGAAACACTTTTTAAATGCGTTTCCCCAAACGCTAATTTAGACATGGTGGGTAAGGAGAGTGTCTTTATACGTATATTGGGTAGGTAAATGAAGTGATGGCTCTGCAGCTCTTTCTCGGATCTGATGCAGAGTCCATTAAAGAACGCACTTAAAAGTTGAAGACATTGATGTTTAGTCTGGTTTTGTATTGTTCCTCTAAGGAAGTGGAAGGAAGAACCGCATATATCCAATGAAACCAACCTTGAAAGGAAATCCAATTGTGAGTTTGGTCCCTTGATAGTACGGTTCCGTGTCGAACCGGATTTATATCCTTCTACATATTCACTGTCTACTTGCCAACATTTCTCCAAATTATTTGGGTTTCGTCCGCACAAGGCAACCACTTACTTATATAACATTGTGCCGTTAGCCAAGATGTTCTAATTGCTTTATAAATAAACAATTAAAAAAATTTGATTAACAATTAGAAAGTACGACGGACCGACGACTTTGCTTGGTTATGTAAGATTTCCATAAAAAAAGGCTCATTTACATAATGCCATTAAATGTGCATATATGTTGTTGTTGGGCACGAATGTAATTTTTTGCCGTTAGTCGAAACACGATTATTTCTTAAATATTTCTTAATTATCTTAAAAGGAATTAGCGTGTTTATTTCGCGTAAGCGTTGCCACGCTTGCTGCTGGAGACAAAGTGGCGCAATTTTTTTATTGCTGTTGTTATTGTTATTATGGCAAAGAATCAAAAGCGTTCAAGAATTAAGGTTAACTGCTGCAGCGGCAAAAAAAAAGCGAGAATTGTGCGCAAAAAACAATTATCTGTAGAAATAAAAGTGAAATAAAAACACGCCACAGCTGAGCGCCTGCCAACGGCCACAGGTAGACTTTGCGCAAACTCGTTAAACCCGAACGCGGCTAGGTGTCCGTCGGCCGTGCGCCGCGTCGCCTTTGGACGGCGTGTGTGCGTAGTAGGCCGCGTAAAGCGCGTTGCGGCGCCCGATGTAGCGTGTGGCCGAGATTAAGCGTCGTTTATTTGGCGTAAATTGGCTTAATTAACTTCGTTTGTTGTTGCTTTCTTTTAGGCTGTGCGTCTTCGACGCAGCAGGCACCAGGGAAGAAAACAGCGAAAATGGGGAAATTAACGTACGCATCATATAAAAGATATGCGAAAGTGAAGTGTATGACTTAGTTTCACGATTCTTGTGCGTTTGAGACGACGCCGTTTGTTACGCATGCGCGGAAGGTTTTCGCACGATGGCCAAGGTTTGTTGCAAATTATTGTGCAAATTTTTACATAAATTCTTTAACAATTTTGCAGATGTTCTTTTTTGCACTGTTACCTCTGCTCTGCGTCGGCGTGCTCACACAAACGGTACACGAACCCATGACCGAGCATATTTATTTCTATCCACGACCCGGCGATGAGGCATCACATAACATTTACGTGAAGCCCACAGATCTTATAACACGTCATCGCTTACAGCTTGTGACGGACTGGCCTTACCCGGGCGTCATGGGTGGCACCGTACACAAACCCATCGATTTGGTCGCCACAGCCGAGGTCAGCTCCCAGCCGATTTATTTCCGCAAACGTGACAATCTCGCCAATGTCAAACTCAAGCAGAAACAGAATATCTTATATCTACAATTGCCGATGCTAGCGCAGAGCAATCTTCATAATCCTAACGAAAGTGAGAATAAAGTTTTGTAATCAAATCGAAATACATATTTTCTTAACAAAATTATTTCAAATGCGTTTTTATTTCGTTATCGCTTCGTCTTTCCAAAGTACACACATAATTACATATATAAATATATATAAAGAGCAATGATTTTGAAATCCTAACGACGTTTGCGGTAGATGTAACCACCGTTGGCACCGTAAGCGGTATCAACACCAGAGTAAGAGGGAGCTGAGTACGAAGCGGCAGCAACTGGAGCCGAGTAAGAGGCAGCTGGAGCTGAGTAAGTGGGTGCCGAGTATGAAGCGGCAGCAACTGGAGCTGAGTAAGAAACGGAACGAGCAGGAGCCGAGTAGGATACAGCTGGAGCTGAGTATGTTGGGGCTGAGTACGAAGCGGCAGCAACTGGAGCTGAGTAAGATGCAGCTGGAGCTGAGTAAGAAACGGAACGAGCTGGAGCCGAGTAGGATACAGCTGGAGCTGAGTATGTTGGGGCTGAGTAGGAAGCGGCAGCAACTGGAGCTGAGTAGGATGCAGCTGGAGCTGAGTAAGAAACGGAACGTGATGGAGCCGAGTACGATACAGATGGAGCTGAGTATGTGGGTGCTGAGTACGAAGCGGCAGCAACTGGAGCTGAGTACGAAACGGAACGTGATGGAGCCGAGTACGATACAGATGGAGCTGAGTATGTGGGTGCTGAGTACGAAGCGGCAGCAACTGGAGCCGAAGAGTACGAAGAGACGGAACGGGCAGGTGCTGAGTAGGAGGAGACCGAGCTGGTTGGCGCAGCGTAGATCACGCTGGGAGCAGATGCAGCTGACGAGTAGCTTGGTGGCAGGTACTCGGAAGAGACGGAGCTAGCAGCAGCCGATGGTGGCAGGTAGGTGTTGCTCAGGTGGCTGACATCAGCAGCAACGCTGGCAATAACGGCGAAGGCAATAGCAACAAAGAATTTCTGCAAGCATTTTGGGCAAGAAAAAGGATTAGTTGGCGGTTTGGATATTGAAATAATAAAAAAAATTATAATTAGTGAGGTGATAGAAATTAGGATTCAGCGTATAGATGGGTTATAGCTCTTTTCAGAACTTTTTCTCATGCGCAGTGTTGCTTAGGTATCCTCGAACTGACTAAAAACTTAGTTTGCTATGTTTTTTGTTTTAATTTTTTTGTATTGCAATTAATTTTAATTTATAATTAGTTTTTAATTTAATTTTTGTGCAACTAATTATGTTATTTGTTTTAATTTTTTTTTGCTGAAATTTATATTTTGAATAATTTTTTTTTTAATTATTATTTTTAATTAAGTTAATTAATTAATTAATTTTTTTAATTAAAATATTTTTTTTCGTATATTCTTATTTTTGGTTTATAATAAATTTTTTAAATTAATTTTTATTCTACTAATTATGTTAATTTTTTTAATTATAATTTTTTTTGTTCAAATTTATATTTTGAATAATTTTTGTAAATTAATTTTTTTTAAATTAAATTTTTTAAATTAATTAATTAATTTTTTGAATTAAATTAATTTTTCAATTAATTAATTATTTTATTCCATAGCACTTTTAAACACACTTTATGCACCGAGGTGCAAGTTTCCTCTTTTTCTTCACACTAACCATTTCAATTTGGCTCCGTTAACGGTTGGCTACACTTAACTCAATCAAGTGTCTTGAACTAATAACACACTTCCGTTCGCCAGCTTATTTATACAAATTTCACCGATCGTCTGTCCGTTTATTTGCATGCAAATAGTCAAACGCATAAGTTCGCCAAGAACTATGTAGATATTATGCTAATTTACCACAAATTCTGGATCCTGTACTAGCCGTCAGCTCGTTTCATAAGTAACTCGTAAAAAAGTAATCATCCCAATGACTAGTCGCTAATAAATATGCAGCGAGTAGCACCTTCAAAAAATCTCTATTATATACACACACATACAAATATATTTATAAATTTGATACGCTAGCAAGATAACGAAGAAAAAAGAATTTAATTTTAAATTGACGCCAAAAATCTAAAACAATAACATTAAAAAGGCTTAAACTCTATTAATCACTAGTGAGTGCTTTTGTACTGGATTGTCGTGGTTTGGTGGCAACGCATGCGTCACGCCGGCGGGTTTGCGAATTGGTAGTTTATGGCATAAACCACATTTTAATTTGCAAAAACTTTTAATAGTTATTTCTAAAAAAAAATACATTTAAATATATTATAGACCTGATTTATGCCTTTTTTGACTATTAATTTGACTATTTAATAAATTTGTTGGTGTTTTTGCATTATCTTCTTTAATTTTTTTAAATAGAATAAAATTAGTAGTCAAACTCTATTTATCTCTTGTATGAAGATCATTAGCGATCACTGCTTTGCAGACAAATATTAGAAGTGGATTACGCAAATATACTGTGCAACACAAGTTTTGCTGCCAGTCTTCAGTGTGCGTTCGAAGTTAGAATACCCATCACAGGTACATAAAAGGGTGTAAAAAGATCTTTTTTTTTAATTTTGATAGGTAAGTTTGTAATGTTATAGTAGACAGATCTGAATAATGTATGCTTGTAACACTGATTTTGACCAAAATCCTTGCAAAATTTTTTAAGGATACCTAAGCAAGAAAAAAAGTTTTCCATACAAGGACTATAGTTTGATCGGCCTGCTGTATGACAACTATATTCTATATATCTGAATATATATGTATGCACATATATGCTCGTCCAATATCCACGATTTCGCCAAATAAGCAGCTTTTTGGGGATAAAAGGATAAAATTTCAAAATTTCAGTTAAATCTCTCAAAAAATTAGGGCTTAGTTCATATATAGACAGAGCGGCGTGGCTAAATAGACTTATTTACATATACTTACATATATATCTACGGTCGGAAGGAATTCGAAGTGCATTACACCTCGATAATCGAAGAAATCTGTCAACATAACTTTGATTGGCCGGTTTTAGCTTCGGCTCATCTTTGCCATGACATTCGGTCGATTGATCGCCTGTTTCCGGGTCGTAAGCATAGATCCAACAGTCATCGCCAGTAATCATACCTTTCATGACATCCTGGTAGTCGGAAAGCATTGTTTCACAGTCGTTAAAGCGATGCAGTTTTTAGAAAAATTGAGTTATTTTGGAACCAATCGTGCTTTCCCTTTTCTTGGCCCTAAATGATATTTTAAAAATATTTTCATGAATTCTTCCGATATTCCAAAGATGCCATTAAGATTTCTGACTGTTAATCGTTGATTCTCAAGTTTCAATCCTTTTATTTTATTGACGGGTAGTTCGTCGGTAACGCTTTCTCGGCACTCTTTGAATAATTTGTACCAATCAAAAATCCTTGCTCGCGACAAACAACTATCACCGAAAGCATTTTCAAACATTCCGAACGTTTCGGCATCAGAAATAAGATTCCGCACAAAAAATTTAATGGAAGAAAATCAAGTCTAAATAGAATGTCAAGCCTTTTGAACTTATTCCTTTGTTTGAGCTTGCAATAGTTACTGGAGCTAAAGAGTCATCTACTTGTATTGTAAATATATATTATTTATATTTATATCTATATCTTCTTGAGTAGACCGAAGAACCTATAATTAAAACACTTGAACGGAGGGTCTATACTATGATCTACATCAGAATTTCAGAAGAAGCTTTTACTTCGTTGGCTAAATTTCTTTACATAGATATATTCTTAGAAATACAGAAGCAACCCATTTGAAACCATTAACATCGATCTAAACACCGGGTTTTCCAATAGGGATGACGTGATTTCTAATTTTTCATTAATGAAAATATTGCTAGCGTTCAGACAAGTGTTTCTGAAGACCGCTTATTGTCGATTTCAAGACATTCCCAAGAATAAGCACTGTCTCAAACCAAAACCAGACAGATTTTGAGAAAGGATTTGAGCTTGCATCTGTATAAAACTCTTCACACTCAAAAACTGAAGCCATTTGACCACCGTGAAGACGATAGCGATTGATTTGAGAAAATCATATTCTCCAAGTAGGCTCACGTTCATCTGACTAGTGTGGTAAATATATGTACAAAACTGTCGATTCTGGTGCGAAGAAAATCAACAAATTATTCATGAACAACCTTTACATTCACTTTAATTGACAGTTGGGTCTGGTTTTTGTTCTGGTGGAATCATGGACTGTTCTTCTTTTGAAATGAAGCTTTTGACGTTACTGTCAATGGAGAGCGTTGTAGATCGATGATAACCAATTTTTTATGGCCACAATTGAAAGAAGTTGATCTTGACAACATATTGTTCCAAAAACGACGGTGCTACGTGCCACATAGCAAGGGCAACAACCGAATTATTGCGAGAATAATTTGGAGATTCGATTTTTTCAAAAATTTGTGACATTGGATAGCCTCCAAGAAGTTGTGATTTAACACTACTACTTTAGACTACTTCTTGTGGGGTTATTTGAAGTTGTTAGTCTTCAGCAATAAACCAGGCTCTCGTCAAGCTTTAGAAGTCAATATTGAACGAGATACTCATGACATATGGCTTGTGGGTTAGGTAAATCAACCTGAATCATGAGAATTCAAACCAGAGGTAGCCAAAGTCGAACTGCTACTCTAGCAGTTTGGGCCAGATTCGGAAAGTAGTCCCAGAATAGTTAACAGAATACATATAAATAGTTTCCGTTGTCGTTAAGTGCTGTGGCTTACGAGGAAAGTGTTGAATATCATGCGATGTAGCAAACGTAAATTTACCAGACCACCCCCTTTGTAGCTCGAACTGTTACTTGCCAAGCTGATAAAACATAAATTTTTCCAAGACAAATACCGCCCTAGCCTTGAAATATTTTCTAACAAATATTAACTGATCTTCTCCTTCGAAATTGAAACCCAATGTCACTAGAAACGCTTGCAACTACAACTTGTCTTCCTAGAATATATTAATGGAATAACAAATTCTTTGCAGCATAGTGTAATCACCAACAAAATTTATGAGCAGCGTTTTATGTCTGCGAATTTCGTGTTGTCACATCAGGAGTGCGACTCGCAAGTTCATTATGAGCTAAAGATATTATTATCCGGCAAATTTGCACCAATTAGTTGATTGTCTAGTTTCCGAAAAAAGTGGAAAGTGCTGTTCTACTTGCTGCCGTTTCAATTTCAGCTATTCAAGTATGCATTTTAGATACCGATTATGCAGATGCGATCGCTTAAACTGGAATATTTTCACCTACGATCGTCGCGATAACGAGTCACTGGCATTGGAGAAATTGAAGTATTGAGATATTGATAGTGAATGCATACTGGACAGGTTGTGTCTTCCATGCCGCTTGTGCGGGGAAAGTCAAAGGTTTGACAAATATTTATTTATAAATTATATATAAGTGAAATAAAAAGTGCAATTCACTTCATCAGGTTTTAGTTGAGTGTATACTTTTTTGAGGTTAGTTGAAAGTTCAGTGTCTTCAGAGCTCGAACATTAAGAGGGTGCTTAAGGCTATGGCGGTTATTTGGCAGAACTTCTTTGGCTCTTAGTGCTGTAATAACTGATGTTGTAGGTCTATCTACAGAAGCTTTTGCATTTCTAGGACTAGTCTGTGGAGTATGCAGTTTTAGGTTTAGGCTATCTAAGGTTGGCAATCTGTGGTTAGTTCTGAAAATAGGTGGCTAAAAACTACTTTCTTCGAGCTTAATAGCTTGTCAACTATTGGTACTCGAACCCACGAGCGACAAAGTTACAATTATGAACTTAACACACTCGGCCAACTCGTTCGTTGCTTCATCCATCATTATACACGCACACCTGGGTTGGATTCTGGAAATTTATTAATACAATAAATCATCCCGCAGAGGCATTGTTAACCCCAACTAAAGCTGGAATCGTTCATAATTAATCAATAAAACAAAATATTAGTTATTTTTGTTATATATGTACATATATGTGTGAATATTATTAACGCGATAAGTTTTTATTTACAAATGAGGTAATAACAGTATTAACCAAAATTATTATGGTACAACAAATTGACAGCACGGCGCTGACATCATGGCAATAAGATGCTATAAAAAGCTATTAAGATGATTAAATGCAAATTCGAATACTAAAAACTACGAAAACGAGCGGCAACAACAGCTGTTTGGTCCGCTCACACTTCATCCCACTGTCGGCCAGCCGCCACTTTCCATCGGCTTTACAGTTTATTTCACTTTTCTGTAAACGTAACCGCCATTGCTGCCATATTCGGTGCCAGAGTCTTGATTGCTTACTTCCGGCGACGATGGGTGAAAGCTTTGACCAGCTTGTGGAGCCAATGCTGGAGCAGAGGCAGTTTCGTATTGAGGCGCTTGGCTTTGAGAATTACTCCCTGATTGGTAGCCTGAAGACGTTTGCTCGATGGTTTGGCTTAAAACAGCGCCACCCGCGTGGCTGTTAGTTTGGACTGGAGCTGGTGCTGGAGCTGAGTAGCTCTGCGTTGCTGGTGGCAAGTATTTCTGACTAACTGAAGGGTATTGTGGAGCTGGCGCCGAGTAAGACTGTAGAGCTGGTGCTGAGTAAGACTGTGGAGCAGGAGCAGAGTATGTAGGAGCTGCTGGAGCTGAGTAAGAGGGGCCCGCTTGTGCGGAGTAAGATGGGGCTGCGGGAGTCGAGTAAGAAGGAGCTGCTGGAGCCGAGTAAGATGGGGCTGCTGGAGCCGAGTAAGATGGGGTTGCTGGAGCCGAGTAAGATGGGCTTGATGGAGCAGAATAAGAAGGAGCTGCTGGTGCTTGGTAAGATGGGGCAGCTGGTGCGGAAGCCGGTGGTAGATATTCATTGTTAACTGGAGCTGGAGAGGAATACGACTGTTGTGCCGGAGCTGGGAATGAAGCTGTATAAGGCTGTTGATTGACTACGGGTTGTACTGAAGCAGCATGGGATTGTTGCACCTGCTGTACTGGAGCTGGAGCGGGTGCAGGGGCCGAATAAGACTGATGAGCAACAGGAGTTGGAGCGGGTGCCGGTGCTAACACAGCTTGTTTCACTGGAGCTGGTGGGAGGTATTCATTGCTAACAGGAGCTGGAGCTGGGGCAGAGTAGGACTCTTGTGCCGGCGTCGAGTGTGATTGTTGAACTGGACCTTGCGAAGGAGAGGAATAGTCTTGGTTACCCTGTGCTGGAGTAAAAAGTGGTAGTTTTTCAGGTGCAGGAGGTAAGTATTGCTGCTGTACTGGCGCTGGGGCAGGAGCCGAGTGTGACTGTTGATCTGGCGCCGAGTACGATTGTTGAGCTGGAGCTGAGTAAGACTGCTGAGCCGGAGCCGAGTACGACTGTTGAACCGGAGCTGAATAAGATTGCTGAGGCGGAGCCGAGTAAGATTGTTGTGGTGGTAAATATTCAGGAGCAGGGGCTGCGGCTGGAGCTTCGTAAGTCTGCTGGCTTGGAGTTGGAACTGCAGCAACACTTTCGCCTTGATAACCTGAGGAAGTTTGTACCACAGATTGACTTATATTATCTCCACCGGATAGATTTTGTCCATGCTCATGAACCGTCTCTCTTGGACCTTCCTGTTGCGGAGCTGAATAAGTTTGTGGGGCTGGGGCTGAGGCTGGTGCTGATGCAGGTGGTAGGTATTCGTTTGAAACTTGTGGGGCCGGTGCATAATTCTGTTGGGCCGGTGCAGAGTAAGACTGCTGAGCAGGTGCAGCATAGGACTGCTGTGGGGGGTTGTAGCTGCCGGGCTTTGGAGCTGGAGGTAAGTATTCGTTGGATACTTGAAGGGCTGGAGCTGGGGCAGAGTATGACTGTGGTGCAGGCTCAGGTAAAGGAGCCGATGCTGGAGCTGGGGCAGGTGCTGAATAAGATTGTTGAGGTGGTGCCGAATAGCTTTGTTGATCTCCACCGGAATAAGATTGGCTTGGTGCTGCAGAGTGAGCTGGTGACTCATAATTTTGAATAGGTGTTGCTACTGGTGTTGGGGCACCATAACTGTAAGAACCATCATTTTGGTGTCCGCCTGAAGAATATGAGGGGCCCGAAAACTGTGCTTGGTGCACGGGAGCTGGTGCTGGCGCGGGTGCTGGTGCAGGCGATGCATACGATTGTTGTTCGGGTGCTAGTGCTGGAGAACCGTAGTTATAAGATCCATCATTTTGTTGTCCGGAACTATATTGAAGTGCTGGAGCAGGAGCAGCATAATTGTGCTCTACTGGAGCTGGAGCGGCATATGATTGCTGAGGTGCGGGAGCTGGAGCGGGAGCAGTATAAGATTGCTGTACTGGAGCTGGTACCGGCGCTGGTGCAGGCGAGCCGTAGTTGTAAGAGCCATCATTTTGTTGGACTGGTGCTGGAACAGGAGCCGGTGCCGGTGCAGGGGCAGCGTAAGATTGCTGTACTGGAGCTGGTGCTGGTGCTGGTGCAGGCGAGCCATAGTTGTAAGAGCCATCGTTTTGTTGCCCAGCAGATTGTTGAAGTCCAGACTGTTGTTGTGGTTGTGGCTGATAGTTCTGTGGTGCCTCATAATTGCTTTGTGGCGCTTGATAGTTGAAAGAGCCAGCTCCACTTTGAGCATGCGATTGCACAGGAGCGTAAACGGGTGCTTGCGCATAGCTTGTTTGTTGTGTCGGCACAGTGTTGCTTAGCGAAAAGCTGGCAATTGGAATTGATCTGGTAATCTCAACGCCGTTGGATAGAAAGCTCTTTGGGGGGTGTTGGTATTCCTGTTGCTCCTGTTGCTGTTGAGCCGGTGGTTGATAGGGCGCAACAGCGGTGTCGACCGAAACGTGATGCGAATCTTGACTGGGTGGTAGGTACTGGTTGTTAGACAGATGGCTAACGTCCGCGTTAACTAGTTGGCTCGCTACCAGCGATATGCTGAGAATTGCAAAAAATTTCTGTGACGAAGAAAGTGGAAAGATTTTTAGTTATTACTGTGATGCTTTTGATAATATTGTAGTGAGAAATGGAAAAATTAAAAATCTTTTTTTGTATAAAAGAGGGAAGAATGCCACGCAAGACACCAATAAAATTTGTGAAGTTTACGGAGACGATGGTGTAACAGTTCGTGTAGCCCAACAATGGTTCGCTCGCTTCCGTTCTAGAAATTTCGATGTGAAAGATGCATCTCGATCTGGTCGACCTATCGTTGAAAAAGTCGATGAAATTATGAAAAAGATTGACCAGGATCGTCACATAAGCAGCCATGACATCGCTAAGGAACTTAACATTCATCATCAAACGGTTTTGAACCATTTAAAAAAGGCTGGCTACAAAAAGAAGCTCGATGTTTGGGTACCACATGAATTGTTTGTGAAAAATTTAACGGACCGAACTAACATCTGCAATTCTTTGCTGAAACGAAATGAAATCTGAAGCGAATGGTAATAGGAGACAAAAAGGGAATCAAATACGACAATAGTGGGCGAAAAAGAATTGCAAAAAAGCGTGGTGAAGCTCAACAAATAGTCGCAAAGCCAGGATTGATGCCTCGAAAGGTTATGCAGAGAGTTTGGTGGGATTGGAAAGGAGTCATCCACTATGTGCAGATCCTGCCTGGTCGAACGATTGATTCTACATTTTACTGTCAACAATTGATGAGATTGTAGCAAGCAATCGAAAAAAACGGCCAGAACTGATCAACAGAATGGCTTCGTATTCCAACAGGACAACGCTAGACCACACACATCTTTGATGACTCGGCAAAAACTGGGAGAGCTTGGCTGTGAAGTTTTGATGCAGCCGCCATATAGCCGTGACCTTGCATCATCGGACTACCATTTGTTTCGGTCAATACAGAACTCGCTTAATAGACCAAAGTTGGCTTCAAGAGAAGCCTGTGAAAATCACTTGCCGCAGTTTTTCGCCGAGAAACCAGAACAGTTTTACGCTGATGGAATAATGTCTCTAGCGAAAAAGTGGAAAAAAGTTGTCGACCAAAATGGTACATATTTGGTTCATTAAAGTTCATTTTATACATAAAAAATAAGTTGAAGTTTGATTAGAAATACGAAAATACTTTTTCGACTACTCAATATTAAAAAAAAAATTGGAGTACTCTAAATTTTAATTTCGCGTTATTTTTATTATTATTAACTAAAAAATTTTTCTGATGGAAATACTTTGTATTATTAAACAAGTTCTTTTTCATTAAAAATTAAAGATATATGAATTTAAAATAATTTTTGAGATAATTTTTTTTAAATTTTTTTTTAGAAAAAAGTTTGCTCATTATTATTCTAAACATGCATCAAATAATCTCCATCATCATTTAATCCATCAAAAATAGTACATACTTTAATACTTTTTAAAAATTTAAAATTTTTAATGTTAAAAAAAGATAATTAATTTTAATCAATAACTAAATGTTTTTATATAGGAAAAAATATTCATTTTTTAAATTCCATTTTTTGGCTGTATGTGTTCAATAATTACAAAAAAAAAAATAATTAAAATAATTAAAAAAAAATTTCATAAATTTATAAAACATTTTTTTTTTTTTTAATTTTTTTTTTTTTTAATAATTTTTTTATGCAATAAATAAATGTTTTTATATAAAAAAATTATTAAAATTTTATAATTAAAATTTTTTGCTTAATTTTATCTTTTTATTGTATTAAATCACAAGAAAATATTTGTTTTAACTTTTTAAAATTTTGACTTAATTTTTTTTCATATCACACTTTTCAACAAGTAACTGTAAACTTCAAGTAACTATTTCACGTTCGAATTTAATTTGTTGCAATTTTAACTTTTAATGATAATTTTTGTCTTAAACACTTTAACGATTTTAGCCGCTTAAAATGGTAAATATTTAATTTTCGTCTTTTTTCAACACTTCACACACACACACAAAAAAATTAATTGCAATAACACTTTTATTACTAATAAAGTTGATTAAGTTTTCAGTTACAAGTAACCGTTCATTGCTACTGACCATCTTCACTGGGCTGCCACTGCGTGGTTAACTAGACGATTGAAGCTCTGCAACTGATACTCCAACCCAAAGCCTCTTGACCATTTATAGACCACCTCCCTTCTCCAGAGCGGCCGCTAAGCGTCGATCAGAGCTGTCGTCTAGCGACACTAACTAAAGTTTGTAGGTGTGTGTGTAAGTGCGTACGTGTGCGCGTGTGACCAGCACCAATTCAGTGCCAAGTTCGCGAACTCTGCGCCTGCTATCTGTCAGCCCTCTGCGCAGCTGCATTATGACATCTGCCTACCAATACAAATACAAATAGCAAACACCATCGATACACACACATGCACATATTTGGATATATGTAAATGGTTGTTAACAACAATAACAACGCATTTCGCTACCGTTTCACACGATTTGCATTTGCATTTCTGTTCGGCTTAATTGGTTGTTTATCAAGACGACGCCAAACGCCCGCGGCCACAGACGCAACAACGCATCAGCCCAACGGAACGGAACGGCCACACACACTTATTATTATTAATCAAGCAGCAAGAGTGCTAACTATCATAGTTCAATGGTTTAATGCTTGAGTTTATGGCTAGAAGAAGTCTTCAGCCGCTTAGTTGCCACCTAATGGCTGATTCGTTGAAGCAACATGTCAAAGCGGTGCAACAAATTTACAAAAGTGCTTAATATACGATAAGTGCTGAGAATTGTTGTTGTAATTTTTGTAGTTTTTGTTGTTGTTGTCACTGCGTCATCTAGGTCTGCTCATATTAAAGTTGATTGTCTTATTAATTAATTTGCCTTGTGGTTGCTATCCTCCTCTTCCTGTTGCTCCATTCATTCGTCTTTTTTAGAGTTTACGCATTTATTTTGGAGAGAAAGGAAGGTGTTATTAAATGTTTTATATCTACATACACACTCAAATACATAATTAGTTGCTGCTTCTAATTTACACTCGAGTCTGCTGCGCAAGCGCCCTAATCCCCTCCCCGCTTCCGCTATGTAAATGAGCTTCGAATACTTGAGCCGCCCTCTTACACAAAAAAAGGTAAATGAAAAGGAAATGTTTACAGTGACTTTTGCCACTTTTAATTTCATGCGGTGTTGCAATACATAAATCTGGACAGATGGGCGCCCAACTGCATGTATCGTCTTGTATTTCATTTGTATAATATAATAATATAATAACAAAGATTCACAAATAAACCCGTCTTGATTGGAATCCACGCGATAAAGTTGAGAATCTTTCGGCACGTCAGTTGTAAAGCTGTTTGGATGAAGAAGAGGTAGAAACACCTTACTTATCGATAGTCCCGCCTATGCGAAATCAATGCTCAAACACTTGATAGCTCCCACTTTCAGATATCTCGCTAAGCTGGTGGGAATAGAAATAAAGAGATTTATAGAAAATAATTTGAATAATTATGTTACTATAACTTGAAATAACCCATTAAGTAACCACAAAAGAAGAAAAAGATGTTCTTGAAAATTGTACATACATCATAAGTTAAGTGAATAGAGTTAATAACAGAATTTTACCGCTATTTTGTCTGGCTTCAGAATACTTAAAGTCAGTTAATGGAACTTTTATGAGCGGTAAACTCTATCTCGTGAGAAGGAAAATAGTCAATGAACTCTACTTTATTGCCCAATGGAAACAAACTCTTTGGTTGCGAATTTCTGTTTTGTTCTATTTTTGTGGGAGGCTGAAACGAATACGTATTGGGTATAGTTCTCTAAAACAATGTAAAAAAAAGTTCCGTGTTTGAATTCTTAGTACTAAAGGACAATATCTGATTGATGACCGATTTTTTGTCATAACTGTTCGGTTCTTTATTTGCTATATTCTCATAAACTTTTAATAGAAGTCAGGGTGAAAACAGTCTAATAACACTACCCAACAAATCTGAAGGAAAAATTTTCGCCTGATGTGCTAAGATGCCTGCGGGGTTTCTGAGGTTCTGTGCTATTTTTGTCATTTTAGTTAAAGGTGGTTTTTTGACCCCTAAACTCATTGAACACAGAACAAAAAAAAAAAAGAAATTATTACTCTTAAACAGCCTTACATCATAGTCGCGAAATGACAGTAACTAATGTAAATGACTAAACTCACATGATATTGTTTCCAGAACTATCACGCTGAACCCAAATTGTTATGGTGAAAGCAGCTTATACTCGTACGTTGAAGATAGAAGATTTTAGATAACTTTAACCGATTTAGGTAGAATATCACATAAGTGGCTTCTGAGAGTTGCACTTTATTACTGTGTGTTTTAAATATATTTTCAAGCATATTGGTATGTTAAGTAGAAATAAGTGGTATAGGTTTTTAGAAATCATTCGACACCAAAGCTAATTTAGTGTAAAGAGATTTATTTAAACCGACATAAATCTTCAAAGAGACTCCTATTCCATATCTATCATGAAAAAGTTAAATATAATAGAAACATAAACAAAACATTTACAAATCTTATAAACCAATTTATTTTGTTTTTATAAGTTATGTAAGTAATATTAAGAAACTACCAGAAAAATATTTAATAAGTTGTTTGGTTCAATAGGGATACCAGAACGAACAAAAAAATTTATTTATATATACATACATACATATGTATGTATCGAGTACGCTTAGTTACATGGAAAAATAAAATTGCAAGGTGAAATTTAATTAACTTCATTTTCCTTTCATTTTGCAGCAAAGAAGCGCGCAAGCCACTTAACTCTTAAAGGTCATATGCTAATAGGTTTACCTAATCGCCCAGAGTTAAACCTTTTAATTAATTAAGAGTCGAAACCTCTCCAATGATTAAGTGGTTTGCAAAAAACTAAAAGCAAAATCAAACACTTTGCCAACCACTTATGACTCCACAAACACAAATACACACACATGCACTTAGCCGAGTGAAACTCCACACCTTTCACCAATCGATAAATGCTCTGAGCATCGAGCATTATGGGCGTTAACAGCGCTGTCACAGCAAATTTAAAATGATAACCAATTAAAATGACATTTTATCTTCGTTTGGAAATGTCAAAAATGTGCATCGCGAGTGCTTTGACCCGAATTAAATTTCCGAAATGACAAGGCGAACACATGAAATGTGCTCGGACCTACGAGCAGCTAGTGGCTATTGCTGCACAAATCGAAAAGCATAAATTAAAGCGAAGCCACTTAATGTGCACAATAGAAATTTGCTTGCCAAATCGTTTTTAATGGAAGCGGAGTTGGAGACAAAATGCGAAAATTCGCGAAAATATTTGGCGAAGCTATTTGATCAACACGGCTTGTAAATTAATTGCCACTGCGACATGAAAAGGAAATCGTTAATTTGGGCTTTTTCGAATCGGCAAGCTCAAACATCTTCGCATTTACCAAACACACATATGTATGTATGTACACTTATAGCTTTATAACTGCAGCACACGTGCGCAGCCAGCTGCTGCGTGCCCATAATCGCAGTTGATATGCGAAATTATTTCAGCAAACTCTACTTAATAAACACTTAAAATCCTAACCCAAGTCATTTGGTTTTTACTTGTGTTTTGAGTAAAAAAGGTTTTGTAATTTATTAAGCATTCATTTGCATTTTTGCGCAAAGTTTTGCAAAATCAAACCCATAGTAACTAAATCAGCACGCTACAATCGGTAATTCCATGTTCATCTACGAGTCGCACGAGCATAAATTGCGAAGTCAAGTTTATTGTCAAAAAAAATATTTTCAACATAAGAACTTGGGTTCGATCGGTCAGTTTGCTATGGCACGTTACATCCAATAGGGGTAAGTGGAGGCTGGAACGGTATATGACAAATTTCATTCACTTAGTGCAGTATACCTTAGACAGATTTCCATAATGCCCAATATACTTTACACGTTTATTTATTATTTATATACGAGGTATGACAATTAAGTAATGAGACTGATTCCATAAAAACAGTATATTTGAAAATTATTCTACAACTCTGCCATCCGCCTTCAAAGTAGTCCCTTGGGCAGCTATACAGCGATTCCCTCGTGTTTTCCATGCTTCGTAACATTTCTGGAACGCTTCGACTGGATGTCCGCGAGTACCCTGGTCAACGGCTGCCTGAATGTCCGTAATCGACTCAAAAATGGGGTTCCTTTGACAACCGATTTTGTTTTAGAAAACAAAAAAAGTCACAGGGTTGACATGTCGGGCGAATAAGGCGGCTGTTGCAAACGGCGATCCCTTTAGAGGCCAAATACTGAGACAGGCTGAGGACGGCGTGGCACGGCGCGTTGTCGTGGTGGAAGGATCCAGTAACGAGCGGTGTCTGGCGCACCCTGTTGACTCGTTTTCGCAATCTTTCGGAGTACTTGGGAATAGTAGGCTAGTAGTAGTAGACTGCGTAGTAGTAGACTGCGTAGTAGTAGACTGCGCATTCGCGTCAGTCCGCACCTCGACTGGTCTCCCATTCCGCGCCTCGTCTCAACGCTTTCACGCCCCTCCTAAACTCTTTGTGCATCGAAAAACATGGGCACGACTGAGAGCACTATCACCATACACTCTTACAATTTTAGCGTACGTTTCCGAAGCTGTTTCGCCCAATCTGGCGCAAAATTTTATCGCGACGCGTTGCTCTTGATTTCGTTTTTTCATTTTCGTGAGGAGCACTACAAACACACGTCTACTCAACTTGACGCACGGAGAGGGGAGGGATGCCGGAAAAAGATCAAGGGAATTTCGAGGTCACAGGTTTACCAGAAGCGCGGCAATAAAATCAGTCTCATTACTTAATTGTCAAACCTGGTATGTAGTATAAAAACCACCAGAAGCAGCTAGGATATATACTTAAGCGATTTTTTCTAATTTTTATAACTAGGACCAAATTATTGTTAAGAAGGAATATTCTTAAATATAAATCAAAAATTTAATTGTACTTTCGGATTAATAAAAACAGCTTTAGGTTCCCAAATTGTCTACTGGATCCTTGAAAAGATATAATCCGATTTTGATAATTTTTAGTTCAAAGTTGACACATTTTATCAATATTTTCATTCTGGCTGATTTTATAAAAATATATTCAAAATAGTCTCCTTCTGCTTCAATACAGCTTTTTGAACGGTCCAAAAACATGTCGAACGAGTGTTATAGCTCTTTGGTCGGTATGGCTGCCAGTATGCCGGCGCAAGTCTTTTGAATGGCCTCTACGTCTGATAAAACGCTTTCTTTTAGGGGTAAATGCATTCTTCGAAAAGGAAGAAGTCGCACGGTGCGAAATCAGGTGAATACGGGGAGTGGTTAATGGTTAAAGTGAATTTTGGTCAAATAATCGTCCTTCGAATGTTGGATTCTGAGCATCTTTTGGTCGCCAGTCAATTTGTGCGGAACAAACCGTGTACACTCCTTTGTAAGCCCAAATGTTGGGCCAAAATGCGATAAATCGATGTTTTGGGGATGTTCAATTCCATTTTTCATGAATTTCAATGATGATTTCAGCTGATTTTTGATGAATTCACGCACAGTTTCGATGGAATTCCGGTGATCACGACAAATCGATAGCGTCACCAGAAGGCACTAGATTCAAAAAGTCCCTGTTTGCTTTGGAAAGTATCTTGTAGTATTAAATGATGAGATCCCAATACAGATTAGTTGTTTTTCATATTTGTTGCGAACTACGATTTTATAAATAACATGGCCATTGAGAATCCGGCATAAAAGCATGTAAATTGAAAATTAATGAAGAAATATTAAAATATTAAATTACTAAAATGATAGCCAAGCTTTTCCAAACATCGTAAACAGTTCTCTCAATAGTTTCATGGGCATCTATGTTAGCTGCGGTCAACACTCTAAACATCTATACGGATGGCTCGAAAAAATGGAGTTGGTGCAAGGATATTTTGCCACAGAGTTAGCAGAAATCAAGGTAGTAACCTCTTATCGCATATCGGCCAAAAGTGTTATTGGGAAGCAGAGCAGCAGTAAATAGTGTTGCCAGAAGAACACTTTCACTTCTAACTGGCTGCCAGGTCACAAAAACACCGAAGGTAATTAAATAGTGAATTGGCAATTGGGAAAGTCATGCACTTGTCCCTCATTGGCAATACTACGCTGTAAGCAAACTGGGGTCTCCAAAGTATGATACCTGTACTCTAGAAGACTGGAAGAGATACGATAGTGAGGGCCACAGAGTCTGTTGAATTTCGCGTTCAAGCACAGGAATCCTAAAGGACGATTATTCCTCATGGACCTAATAACTGAGCATCTGGTAACGCAAAAAAACCTAATATAAACATATGTTATATAGATATAATTTAACCAAAATAGGTATGTAACCAAACGAGATTAAATGGTGTGTTTCAGGGCCCCTCATTATCTTACCGAGTCAAAATTTGATTTTTTTCGGGTCAGTAAAGTTTGACTCTTTAAAAATATACCATTTCGGATCACTTGAAACATTTAAGTATACATTCGATAAGATTCGAGATATAACTTTCGAAACAATAATGTGAAAAATGCTTTAATGGAAACATATAAACCCTCCCTACTTCTACTTTATACTTTTTGAATATATAAAGACACAAGTCACGTATTTACTATCATATAAAATATTAATATTAACAAACAAATATACACACTTATGCACTTATTTTGCAAAATTTATTCGAATTTTCATAAAGCCCATTCATAAAATGATGAATCTTTCTGGCTTACCCTCCTAATTGTTTCGCCATACTTTAAACTCCACATTTATTTATTTTTTTGTTTCATTTTTTCTTAACATTCATTTACATAACGGATTAATTATATTTAAATACAATATGTATATTAATCGAACAGTTGATTAAAATGTTGACAGATGTCAAATTTCGTATGTCAAATCAATTAGTGGAACATTAATAAAAGTTAGTTGTAATAAAAAAGGTGTTGGTTTGAGTTATGAGAGCTGAAAAATGGACAAACATACAAGCTCCTACAAATAAATGTATATATATACAATATAAAATATGTATACAGTGGTATATATGAGCATCTACGTATACATTATGTATATTCATTCACATATGTATGTATATTCATGTTTATGCGAACAGATTCGTATGTGCGCTTTTTTATTGCCCAAGGTCATATGTAAATCGGTACAACAACAGTCGTACATATGTTGATATATGTGTATGTAAATCGGTTAAATTATGCACCTACTTACATATATTTGTCTAAAATCGTGTTTAGGCACAAAATCCCATATATCTATGCAAATGTGTTAGTCAGTTTATGCGAACTGGACCAATCAAATTCAATTTGAGGCAGGTTTGTGCTATAAAAGTGGATGAATTTGTGCGATTTTGACTTAATGACTTGAAAGATGCAACAAAATAAAGAAAAAGTGTAAAAGTTTCAATAAAAAACAGCAAGAAATGTTCGTAAATCTAATTAGGTGGCGACATCTCTATCACGTGGTGTTGCTTGATTTATATGATATACATATACGTATGTACGAGTATTTTTATTGATTTTCTAATTTTGTTTTAGTCGGTTTCGAAATGTTTTCAATTTATAATTATAGGCCTCCTCTATTTAAATAAGTAGTCTACTTATGATTTAGATGTGACGATATTTTGTCAGGTGATATAATCGTATAAGGGAATTGTAATTTTGCACAACTTTCCATAAATATACATATACATATATATTTTCGCTGATAAGCAAGAAAGAAAAAGATTTAGATTCACTCGTAATTAATTGTATTGGTTTACACAAAGTTACACAAAGCGAAAGGGCACAAGCTAACCTCACGATCGACCATTTTTATGAAAGAAATTAATAAAAACTAATAAGGCTCGGTAAATTGACGCTGAGCAATACCAAAAGCTCTGTTAGGAGTAATGTAACCCAGAATAATTCTTGCCAACAGGTACTACTTTGGTTTGAGTGGATAATTGAGAAGTAAAGTCCTTTCTCAACGATCAAAGACCAAATTCCACAAGTCACACATCATCCTCGACCTGCTGCATTGTGCCGAGGCATGGACGATGACAACATCTGAGGAGTCAACGTTACGAGTTGATGGAACGATAAGCTGCACGCGTTATACGCCGAAATTGATATAGTTCGGCGAATTAGGAGACAGCGGCTACGTCGACTAGGTCATGTCGTCCGAATGAATAAAGACAATTTGAGAGCATTCGGCGCAGTACCCGTTGGAAGAAGCAGAGGAAGAGAAAGACATCCACTCCGTTGGAAAGACCAGGTGAAGAAGAACCTGGTTACACTTGGAATCTCCAATTGGCGCCAAACAGCGAAAAGGGATAACGACTGGCGCGCTGTTGTAATCTCGGCTATAACCGCGTAAGCATAGTTTATGCTAATAAAGAAGAAAAATGTATTATCTAAGGTTAGACGTGTTTTTATGAGCTTGGCGATTTTCGTTGCTGGCTTTGAATTCTTTGCCAAAAACAATGCTGCAATGATGCCCTAACCTTCATATTCGGCATGTTCTTTTATACATTTTCCAAAGATAAAGAGAACCTTGAAGCGTCGTTTTACAAGATAGATTGAAATTCCAGAATACGAGGTTTGACAATTAAGTAATGAGACGGATTTAATTGCCGCGCTTGTGGTAAACCTGTGACCTTTAAATACCCTTTCTCTTTTTCTCTCCGGCATCCCCCTCCGCTCTCTCTAGCTTGTTTAGTTCGCCTACTGCGTCAAGTTGTGTAGACGTGTGTTTGTAGTGCTCGTCACGAAAATGGAAAAACGAAATTTAGAGCAACACGTCGCGATAAAATTTTGCGCCAGATTGGGCGAAACAGCTTCGGAAACGTACGCTAAAATTGTAAGAGTGTATGGTGACAGTGCTCTTAGTCGTGCCCAGGTTTTTCGATGGCACAAAGAGTTTAAGGAGGGGCGTGAAAGCGTGGAAGACGAGGCGCGGAGTGGGAGACCAGTTGCCTTTTTTGATAGCCGTGGAATCGTCCACAAAGAATTCGTTCCACCGGGGAAAACTGTGAATCAAGTCTATTATTGCCAAGTACTCGAAAGATTGCGAAAACGAGTCAACAGGGTGCGCCCAGGCATCGCTCGTAACTAGATCCTTTATCACGACAAAGCGCCGTGCCACACCGCCCTCAGCGTGTCTCAGTATTTGGCCTATAAAGAGATCGCCGTGTTGCAACAGCCACCTTATTCGCCCGACATGTCACCCTGTGACTCTTTTTTGTTTCCTTAAACAATCGGCATTCAGCTTGAACTGATATTATAGACTTTGAAAGAGATTCCTTATAATAAAAAGACATGTGAAGTTCCAGCGACAAATGTCACCAGTCATTAACACTGATGGGTGCTCAATTGGTAGGGTCTGACCGGAGACTTAAATCTGATACCACGGTTCAGTTAGTAGTTAGCCATTGGATTTCGCTACAATATTCTCACTGCGTTCGGTCCTTTGGGGAGATTCATGGTTGCTTTGGTTTGAACCTAAACGCAGATAGAATTGAAAATTCAGTTCAGTGAGGAGTCGCACTGGGTCCGTCCCACAGCAGGACAGAGGGTTTTGGTCAATTTTTTTCACATTCCTCAAAATCGCGGAAAATTACTTCATTTCGCTTCCCTGTGCGGGTACTACCCCTTTAAAAAGCAAAATACATTTCGGTAAAAAATAGTGCTAAAAAAGTAGTGTGTTATACGAAAAAAAAATAAATATATAAAATATTTATGCGGTTGCTTCCATAATTTATTGTCACGATAAAGCCTACGCCATAAACAAATGCAGATATAAATAGTTAAGAGTCGTAAAAAATTACATACATATGTGCTTTATTAGCGGCATATGTATGTACTTTGGCCACTCAACGCCTATTGCCATGATGACCATGGCCATAGCAATGAATTAACCCACACGATTCACGCGTTGAAACCCGAAGCAAGTTTGCTATGAGAGTTGTAAAAAGCAAATAAAAAATTGCACGCATGATTGGCGACAAAGCGTAAGTTTGAAGATGCTTGGAATTAAATTATTGACTTGAAACGCGGGAGATTGGCGTAAAGCGAAGAGTTGCCGCCAGATTTATGATTCCAACGTCACAGCTGATGCGTTAAGCGAGGTCATAAAGTGGCAAATTCCAATTCGTAAAACAACGGCTTACTACGAGAATAATCGCTAGAGAGAGAGAGAGAGAGAAAGAGAGAAATATTGAAAGAGAGATATGATGAACATGGAATGAAGACTTGTAAAGACTAAAGCGGTGTGCGTAAAGCGTTGGTGGGTCTCAAAAGCAAATTTTGAAAAAATAGAAAAATAAAATGAAATAAAAATTAAGAAAAAATGGGTCACGAACTAGTCCCACCAACTGTCACTTATCAGTTATAAATGTAAACAAACCAATTTGTTACTATTAAGCTCATTTTGGGCTGCGAAAATATGTACGTCCAACACGCTTTACTGTTATTTCGACATCACGCAACTTGCTTGATTTATTAATGATGTACTCACACTCTTACGAATATTAATATTCATTAAATAAATAATTTATTCAGCAGCAATATGAAATAGAAATGTTTTACATAAGTCTAAGTGTTACACTTTCGCATTGTTTCGTCGGCCGAGTGATAAAATGCTAATTGATTCAGCACGATCCAGTCTCAAACTATGGAAAAATTAGCATTAAATCCGTGGAAGAAGAAGAAAGCAATAAAAAACACATAAAATCATCTTAAAGTATATTCCAAAAAGAGAATAGAAAAAAATTATTTGGGCTTGTCGTAGACATAACCACCGTTTGCGCCATAAACTGTATCGCTGGCTATGCGCGTTGTCAGCACACGAGTGTTGAGACCGTCTATGGGTTGTGGTGTTTTGAAATCGCCGCCGGACTGTTGCTGTGAAGCTGTTTGGTAAGGTAAGCCTGGAAAACCGCCTGCTTGTGATGGGAAGCCTTGACCGGAGAAGCCTGCGCCGGGAAATCCAGCGCCCGCAAAGCCCTGTCCTGGAAAGCCTTGGCCAGAGAAACCCTGACCAGGAAAGCCAGCTCCCGGGAATCCCTGTCCTGGGAAACCCTGGCCTGAGAAACCTTGGCCAGGGAAGGCAGCTCCCGAAAAGCCCTGCCCTGAGAAACCTGCACCCGGAAATCCTTGTCCCGGGATACCTTGCCCAGAGAATCCAGCACCTGGAAAGCCTTGTCCAGTGAAACCTTGTCCAGAAAAGCCTTGCCCCGGGAAACTTTGTCCTGCGAAGCTAGCACCAGGAAAGGCTTGTCCCGGAAAACCTTGTCCTGCGAAACCTTGTCCAGGGAAACCTTGTCCAGAGAAACCTTGTCCAGGAAAACCTTGTCCTGCGAAACCCTGTCCTGGAAAGCCTGCTCCGGTAAAACCTTGTCCTGGATATGTTGGTCCACCAAAGCTGGATGGAAATCCAGCACCTGGAAAGCCACCAAAACTAGGTTGGAAGAATGGATCGCTGGCAGATTCACTGGCGGCATTATCATCTGTGGAGCTTTGCTGTGTTGTTGCAACGGGCTCATTATCTAGTGATTGCTCGACATCTTTTAAAGCATGTGAGTTAGCATTGGCCGACTCGTCAAGTAAATTAACATCCGGTTGGGCCTGTGGCACTTCATCATGTTGCACTTGTGGTTGTGGTGGCGCTGCAAGTTCTTGACTTGGTGCAATGTGCTGTGGTTTACTGTGGTAGGGTGGTAAGTAAGCGCTTCTCAAATGGCTGACATCGGCGATACTCAAAGCAATCAGAGCGTAAAAGATAAGTAATTTGGAAAGCTGAAAAGGAAAATTTATGACGTTAAATTATAGTTTTGAAAACAAAATCTTTAAGACTTACCATTTTCTGTGTAGAGAGCGCAGGCTTGCCGCATGCGTGTAGAACTTAGAACGCGTACTAAATTTATGTTGCCTTAAGTTGGCTAGTTTTATAGTTTTTCTTGGACGAAAAAGTTATTCAACTCTCCGTGTTTATTTGCTTGTTTTCTTCGCCGCGACTTTCTTATGCTAATAAATGTGGTCTTAGAACGCCAATAAAGGAGAGTAGCGATTACTTAAATGGTGGCTAATTTCGCGTAGGTCTTCCAGGTAGCTTCTTCGATTCTTAAAGAACCAATATTAAGTTTTAAGTGTAATCTTTTTGGCATTTTGCTGACCTCTTTCTTCTTTTATAGCATTAACCTAAAGAGCTGTCTAAAAACATTTAACGAGTGCGTCTTCAAATTGATGCTCTGTTTTCGTTGATTGGCATCTTTTTGTTTTCTTCGTCAGTTTAATGACTAAATTTAGTTATTTGGGCGCCTAATCAGTCAATCTTGCTGGCTTCTCGTGCCTAATTTCCATATCGCAGCATCTTACCTTAATAGTTTTGCATTAATTTTTTATTTCTCTTTGGCATTATACCATGAGGCGAACGAAGGCAGAAGACAGTGGCGAAAAAATTTAACAGAATAATAAATTAGTGTGCGTAGATCAGAGTCTGCGCATGCTTAGTAGACTAGTCTTTTATATAATTTTGTTTTCGCAACAACTTCTTCATATTGTATAAAGAAGGGCATTTGCGTTTCAAACTTTAAGCGCCTAAAAGTAGACAAAGCCAATAAAATAGTATAAGTGGTCAATATTAATTTTAATAAAGAATTAATTTATGAATTAAAATAAGTAATAAATTCATTTTAAGGATATTCACAAAATTTCAATTGATTTCTTGTTAGCAATTGGTCAGTAGATTTTGCTAAAATTCATAGCCAACGGCTCCGAAAAACACCAAACGTTTTCAAAAAATTTTCTCCTTTCTAAAAATTTAGAGTTTTTAGACTCTTTTTAATATCACCAATCGAAATTTAAATATTTTTGGGACTAAATTAGAGCCCAATATAAAAAATGGGTAAAATAATGCTCCGAAAGTTTTTCAAAAGAGCTGAGATCCTTTTGATAATCTAAAGAAAATCAAAGAACTTGTATCAAAAACAAAGCTGAAAACCTTCTAATAATCTAAGGAGATCTAAGAGCCTACATAAAAGATCGAGATGAGAACCTTTTGAAAGTCTAAGAAAGATGGGACTGAAGACCTTTTGAAAGTCTAAGAAAGATCAAAGATATTTATAAAAGACGAAGCTGGGGACCTTTTAATTATTTAAGGAAGTCTAAAGTCCCTTTATAAAAGATTTAGAGCTGAGAACCCTTGAATGATCTAAGGAAAAACATAGAACTTAGAAACTGAGTAGGTCGTCAACTCATATGGATAATGCCAGGATAATTAGAAAACTTGTATAAAAGATTGAGCTGAGAACATCCTGATAATGCCAGGGAAATAAGAGAACGTCATAGAAAACAAAGCTAAGCTTCTCTTGATAATGCCAGGAAACTCAAAACTTTTTATTAAAGACAGATAGGTAAATAAAATCAAAGCACTTTTCAGCACAGCTCTGTCTAATTTCATTCAGCCACCTTTCGACAACCTATGGAATTTAATTCTATCTAACAATTATGGAATAATAATGTTTTAAAGTAAGAAGTATTAAAAACGCTTTGAGCAAAATTTAATTTTTTAAAACAAAAATTTATTTTATTGCAATAACAAAAACTAACTACACTATTTATGCTATTCAAAGTGAATGAGGTAGTACAAAGTGTTTTCATGGATTAAGGATGATATACCTAGGACAATTCAACAATAAACAAAATATTGCCAAGGTATTCTATTTACAAAAATGATTCGACGAATCGCAGTTCCAAGCGATTTACTTCTTTCTGTAGATGTAGCCACCGTTGGAGCCATATTGGGTGCCAGCACTGCCGCCAGAGTATGAGGGGCCAGAAGGACGACCGCTAGAGTAACCGCCAGCACCGCCGCTATAGTAAGAGCCACCGGCACCACCAGCACCGCCGCCTGAGTAACCACCAGCTCCGCCATTAGAGTAGCCACCAGCACCGCCGCTAGAGTAACCACCAGCACCGCTAGCTCCACCATATGAGTAACCTGCAGCACCACCGGCACCGCCACTTGAGAAACCACCGGCACCGCCGCTGGAGTAACCGCCAGCACCGCCGCTTGAGAAACCACCAGCACCGCCGCTGGAGTAACCACTGGCACCGCCGCTGGAGTAACCACCAGCACCGCCGCTAGAATAACCACCGGCACCGCCGCTGGAGTAACTGCCAGCACCGCTAGCTCCACCATATGAGTAACCTCCAGCACCACCGACTCCGCCGCTTGAGAAACCGCCAGCACCGCCGCTTGAGTAACCTCCAGCACCACCGCTTGAGTAACCGCCAGCACCGCCGCTCGAGAATCCGCCTCCGCTACCGCCTGAAGAGTATGATGGACCAGAGTAGACTGGAGCTGGAGCGGGAGCAGAGTAGACTGGAGCAGGTGGTGAGTAGCTTTGTACAGGTGGCAAGTATTCCTCGGATGGAGCAGAGTATCCAGAACCACCGCTAGAGTAAGAACCACCAGCAGAACCGCCTGAGAAACCAGCAGAGCCACCAGATGAGTAAGAACCGCCTGATGAATAGCTTGGACCAGCTGAACCACCGCTTGAGTATCCACCACCGCTACCGCCTGAGGAGTATGATGGAGCGGAGTAGACTGGAGCTGGAACTGGGGCAGAGTAAACTGGAGCTGGAGCTGGGGCTGAGTAGACTGGAGCAGGTGGCGAGTAGCTTTGCACAGGTGGCAAGTATTCGTTGGATGGACCAACAGCACCGCCTGAGGAGTATGAACCCCCAGCACCACCCGAAGAGTATGAACCTCCAGCACCACCTGAGGAGTAAGAACCGCCAGCACCGCCTGAAGAGTATGAACCACCAGCACCGCCTGAGGAGTAAGAACCGCCAGCACCACCCGAAGAGTAGGATGGGCCACCATAATTGGAAGAAGGTGGCAAATATTCAGTTATTGGAGCCGGTGCGGGACCATGGCTGTGTCCGTGACCATGTCCGTGACTGTGTCCGCCATGACTAGGTGGCAGGTATGATCTCGACAAATGGCTGACATCAGCCGAAGCGATGGCGACCAACGCAAGGGTGGCTACAACGAAGAGTTTCTGAAATTAAAGAAAAGTAAGTTTGTAGAGAAACATTTGCTTGTTAGAAAGCTTAATCTAAGAATTCGAGATCTTTAGACTTCAGCTTTGTAATATTTTCATTTGTTTTTTCGAGTTCACCCACCATTTTGTTCCGATGAGTTGTGGTCTGTTTGAAAAGGAGGAGACTTCTTTGCTGTACAAAGAAACCGTTGGAACTGATGCTCTTCCACCAATTGTCTCACCAATTTATACAAAAAATGTATGCTTACACGCGAATTATGTTTTTGCCGCGCAAATCACCTCCGCCTCGCACACACTCACACATTACTACCGTTAAACGTAACGCGACCTCTGCAATCACATAACACTTTGGCGATGAAGTTAGGTCCGCTAAACGAGTTTCGATGATTTACATTATGTATGTACGAGATTTGTGATAATGCTTCATAATATCACCAAAGAAAAAATGCAAAAACACAAATGCTAATAAAACTAGCAATAAAATAAGTGAAAATAGTAGTAAAATTGGAGTAAAGAGATTACACTAACAAACACAGTTGATGAGTGTTTCACATTATAATTCTCACACCATCGCCCAAATATCCTCGAAGTTAGTGATTGCTTTCCGAAATTGATGTTATTCTCTCACGGAGAGGATAATTTGTATATTCTAACCTTCCTACATTACTTTACCTAAAATTAGCCCAAGCGAGCAGCCTGCTCATGGATCTGAAGTTATCACTTGGTTATTAGCAAACGTCTTTAGATTCAGTTTGATGAATTAAATTAAGACAACAAGTCCATCAACATGGGTCAAATCGGCAAGTTCGAAAGTACTGACCCCGGTGTAAATTCATCCAGCTATACTTAGTCTGTCACCGACCACTTCGGTGCAGAGTGAACTACTTACCTATGTCATTTATAATTTCCAGTTTCCAAAAACCAAGCAATAAGACTTTAAACAGAACCAGAAAACTATAATAATTAATTGTTTGCCCAAATCTCCCATCTCTAAGGCTAGAGCCTTCATTCAACACTTGTAATTTATATATTCTAAAGCCGACGTTTCCAATAAAAGGTTAGGTTCGGTTATTTTGCCCAGTTGTTACGCCATGTATAGACCTAGTGGTTCTTGGAAATACCAGATGGAGGTTCAGTGTAGGTCGTAAGAGCAACTTGATATCCAATTTTGATATTTCGTTTAGTCCCTTGAACTCCGAAGCTCCTAGATACTTAAGACGAGTTCTAGATAATACTGAACAGAAACATAGGAGGTGTTCCACCGTCTCTCTCATATCTATTTCTAAGCACTTTCTTCTTGCATCGTCATTACTTATGCCCATCCGATGCCAGTAGCCCAGTTATAATGAAAACAATCTGCCATCGGCCTTCCTTTCGAAACCGTTTGAGTAAAGAGCAAGCGTGTTATTTTGTCAGCCCTTTTTGAAATTACATTGTAAATCGTTTTAAGTGACTTCCGTATTTCCTGTACTGGATGGGAATCTCATCAATCAATTCAATTAACGGAATTCCTTTGTAACCTCGAACCCAATATATGTATATGCAGCCATTGTCCGGCAACCGCTACATCTATTGTGCCTCTCTGCTTCTGAAGACAGTCTCTGACATAATATTATGTGAGATTATTGCCTTAATTGGCGCCTGGCTATCGATGTGTATATTGACCTTAGAAGTTTGAATGGTGGCACTCGTTATGTAGACAACATTCAGTCGCTGTATCCACTTCAACAGTTTTCTGTATGAGCTGTATGAGATTTTGCTGACAACGGTCCACCATACTAAAGCACCGAAAGGCAAGATTGGCTTGAGTACCGCTGTGTAACTTCAAATCATGAGGCCCGGGGATAGGCCAAATGTGGATCCTAGAATCCTCTTACATGTATATACGGTACCACTTACCTTTTCACCTTCTCTTCCACATTTAGTTTCCACTTCAGTTTGCTATCCAAGATGACTTCCAGGTACTTGGTATGCTTTTTAATTGTTAATTCAACTTAGGCTTCAGGGCTTTCCATTTCGGGATCTTGTACCTCCTTGTAAAAAGTACCATATTCCTCTTACTGGCGTTTACCTCGATGTAAATGACCCTTATGCCTTATTCATCATCTTATGCCTTATTCATCGTCTTAGAACAAGTATCCTCTGGGTAGCCAAAAAACCATCCGTTTGAAGGCGAGCTAAAGTGAGAAGTCGAAACATTCTCTCTCTAGGGTTGTGCGCTGGGCTTGGGACCCGCTACGTAAAACATCATTCCAATGAAAAGACGGTGCTACTTCGGACAGAGTAGGTAATTAAGAGGTCCTCACTTGACGAACAAAGGCTAAATTCTATAAGTCAATTATCTTTCCCGTCCTGCTTTATGGAGCAGAGACATGGGCGATGGCAACATCTGTTAAGTCGACGTTACGAGTTTTCGAGAGAAAGCTTCTGCGGAAGATTTATGGTCCTTATGCATTGGCAACGGCGAGTATCGCAGTCGATGAGAACGACGAGATACAGATGATGTCATTGTTCTGCGAATTAAGAGGGAGCGGCTATGATGGCTAGGTCATGTCGTCCGAATGGATGAAAGCATTTCAGCTCTGAAAGTATTCGACGCAGTACCCACCAGGGAAGCAAAGGAAGACCTACTCTCGGACTTTAACCGCGCATGCGGTATCTATGCCAATAAAGAAGAATTATTGGGTCTATGAACTTTTCCGTCACTAATATAGTGGTTTCAATGCTCAGAGATGTGTTTGCATGGGGTATTTGACTGTAGCAGTTCGGATTTTTCATTGACAAAGTGTGAACCAAAGTCCACTTCTAAGGCCCTCGAGTGTTCTATTAACTTCATTGTTCCGAAACTGATCCATTTTATGGTAAATTAACATTTTCCCTCGAGTACGATACTTATAAACCTCACTTAGACAGGGAGCTAGGGTTAAGTTGTTCATGATACTTACGATCAACTCAATATCAAATAGATTGCATTCTATCGCATGTCTGAGAGATCAGATAACGTATATCAAGGCAGCTCAAGAATCGGGATCTACGAAAAAATGTTACATGAAAAAGTTTAGGCGCTCGACCCCGCTTGGCGCCTCTAAATTTCTTCAACACATTTGACACATTTGAAATTGGTGGTTGATGGTTCAAGTGGGTAGCTGTGTAGCTCCTAAAAGCGCTTGCCACCGATGCACACATTTAGCTTATGCATTTATGTATTTAGTGTTGGCGCGTGTGCTGCCTTGAGAGGTCGCACAGTGAAAATGACTGCCGCGAACTAAAAACGTGCGCTTGTCGGTGCAAATTTTTGCAATTAAAACTGCAAAATAACAACGAATTTGGATTTAATTAATTTTTTTAATTAATTTTGTTTTTGCGGCTGATGCGCCATGACATCTGGCGGCTATGTCGCGTTATGGCCGACAAAGTCAAGTCAACTAAACGTTGCGTATATTAAACATGTGTTAATTTAAGTTAATGATGGCGAAAAAAATGCGAATGCGAAATTATAATGTTATAAGTTATCATAAAGTTGTCGTCGTTTCTTTTCGTCAAAAAAGAATATTAAAATCGACGCGCCGAAAAGGGAGTGTCTGCCATAAGCGCTGTGACTAAAAGTTAAATCAAAACCAAAATAGAAAAAATGAAACACTTCAAATCAACAAACGGTGTCAAACTTTTATCAGACGCAGTAAAACGACGCAACGCAGCAAGCATAATTTTGCATGTAAACGATATTTGTGGTTTGGTAACTCAGCGCTGAAGGTTTTAGGCCCAAGTTAGAGTGAGTTTAAGGGGGCGCTACAGATTTATAAGCTCTTCGCATGGTTTATATCCGTCCTATATAAACTTCTCAAAGTAGTAAGTCATTGCTTAGCTTTAGTAAGTCACATTTTTGTTATTTCTCAAACCTTCACCCACCACCTGAGCTACGAACTCGATACTATCAACCCAAAAACTACTGTACAAGCACGCACTGTACTCCTAACTCGTATTGCATTACCGGCAAACGCGCCGAGATGCGCCGCTTAGTCGCCTTACTGACTAGCGCTGCTTTTAAGCGCGCTGGCGTGAGTTGGCGCGCATGCGTATACCAACCAACCGTATATTTGTGTTAGTGGCGCGCTCCAATGACCGACTGCCTACTTAGCGGCGCGCACAGTTGAGCGTCGAAAATTAGCTAACTCAAATTGATTAGAAATAAAAAAGCCAATTAATGCATAATACAAATTATATGGCGGCGATTAAATGCATTTCAACTTCGGTGTTTGATTATATTCGCTTTATGCAAATTTCTCTTGCGTCTTCATTGAATTTCTCTTCGGTTTACATGCATTTCTTTGATTGGCTTTTTTTTTGCACAAGGCCACTTAAACACATACTAATGTATCTTTCCAAATCTTACATAACATGTTTGTCATCCCTAAGTGGTGGCTAGTCAAACAATAAAACCGTTGATAGCGCCATCAGCAATTATTCCACTTTCTTGGATGCGGAAATACCGCATGAATTTGAAATCACGTGCACGTGTTGCTACCAACTGTAAAGAAATAGCCGAGAATTCGAAACGTGTCCGACATTTGGTAAACTCATGCATTGTCGATGCGACGATCTAGATTGGAGCATGACAATGAAGACGAAAACGCGGTGGAACGATCTACTGGGGGGCAAAAGTCATTGAAAAAGCTGTAGAAAAGAAAAACATGAAGTTTCTACGGAACTCGCAGAGATTGTGGGAACATGGTTGATACTGCTCATAGACTAGGGCTGACAGTTCGAGAAAACTGCAAGATATGTGGGAAATGTCAAGAGCAAAAGTTCAGGCTATTAATGGAGCAGCTTTTGGTTACTTGTACCACAATAGGCAATTGTCCCACGGTGTGGGACACTGAGAAATGTAGCTTTGCTGAGGATACAGAATCAGTTGAAGCTTCTAAAGGATAACTGCTACTGCGCGACTACGTGGAGGCAATGAACCAAAACTGGTCTGTGCATGCCTTATTAAGTCCTCAGACCCTAGAGTATGTATTGCATTACCAATAGCAGATAGCTATTGATAGCAGAGAATGAAGGAGATCTTACTTCAATGGGCTTTTCGAATGGGCGCTCGATAACAAATAAATGAAACGACTTGAGCACTATTGTGGCCAAAATAGTTGATATTTTGACAACGCCAATGTAATAGAAGATGTAGTAGGATTCTTAATTTGTTAAAAGGATGGAAATATTAATCGTGTTCGAGATATCACTGTTGTCTTATCCATATAAGGGTTTCTAAAAGATAACTTATTATTTCCAATGCGGGATGTGATGCAGGTCACCTCCGAGTTGGTGGACCTACGGCAGCGATATTTGACTTGGGATCGGCAACTGTGACCTAAAGATCTGTGCAAGATGTCTAGACTTATTGCAACGAGTTACAACGCAGTTAGAATGGTATGGGTGCTTGGCCACAGAGGTATTGCAGGAAACTGCAGGGCTAATGAGAATGCTACCATAAATACTTTAATCAATAACAGCAGAATAGGAACGGGTAGGAGTTCTATTGCTTTATTGTGATTCTTTACTAAATTTTAATCCCTTAGACCCGTTCAGCAAGCGTTGCTCAAGCTAGCTAGTTAAAACTTGTCCAGAGTAAATACTAAGAGGTCTAATGAACTCTTTCCTCTCGGCAAAGTCCATCTTTTAGTGGTTGTAAAAGTTTTAACTGTACAAACTAAACTCCGATCAGGATTCATGCGGTAAAATTTAAGAATTTACAGGCTGCCAGTTGCATCAGCTGTTTGGAAGAAGATGGGATAGAAACATCTCTACACTTCTTCCTCGTATATACCGCCTTTGCCAGGCCAAGACCAAAACACTTCGGATCTCATACTACTACATCCAGGTGACATGTGCAAATAGGAATAAAGCATCCAATTTTTTTAGAGGTTCAGAGTGTTTTGCCGGTAGCAGATAGCCAACTGCTGTAGTTTATAAGCTGGATGACCAAAGAACAGTATGTATATATGTAACAGTCTAAGTATGATCCCCACGCCATATGGAGGGATCACCTATCCAAACTAACATTATTTCAATAATTGTCTTGAACTTCAAGTTAGAAGCAGTAATGCCAGATTCGCTGAAGACTCTGCTAATCGTCCTTAGAATTGGCACAAGAAAATTAGAAAGGCAACTCATTATAATACTTAAGGACAGATACACTTTATAGACATAATTTCTGGACACCACCACTCTTCCTAATTTAGAATATGTATACTAGATCCTAATATTCTCAAAGAGTTCACTCTGTATCCTTTATTAGTTTCAATAAGTATCAACATGAAAAAATTGATTGATTATTGATAATTTTTGTTCCGAAAAAAATTCCTTCGGGATATAAGACATCTATTTAGGTATGACTCATTCTTCGGAGCGAAGACAACCGGCTTCACTAAACCAGAATATGGATTTGATCAGCATTTCAATTTTCGCAGTTTTACTTTAAAGAATTCGTACTCGGCAATAACATTCATGTGGTCGACTTTTCCTTAAGATTTAGTTATTTCGAGTCAATGTGTAATTTGAGAATATTCACACGCTGTAAATATATGTAAATATATTATAAATGGTTTCAAAAGCTGTGTCCTTGTCCAATAAAGCTTTTAGCCGAGTTTCGAACCATTAATATACAAAATTTAGCAATGTCCAGAACCCATTGGTGTAAGAAAAGAGAGTTAAACTTGATTTTACGTTGAGGCTGTTACTTCATCAATTTTTTTTGTAAAAGTTGCATAATTTTTTACCTTCATAATAGGTAAATGGACTTGCCTACTTTTGCGTAAATCTAAACTTTCGCAAATATTTACATACCAAAGCCAATATTTGCATCAAAATATGGCAAGAATGAGACAAAGCAAATATGATGTGCGACTACCGGACAGTCTTGTCAGCAAACACTTTAACAGAAGCAGCAAATAATATATTGAAGATGCAAAATGTTAAAAGAGCTTAACTCAGTTTTAGGGAACTTTGAGAGAAGCGTTTCTATCTTCAATACATAACTGTTATAATTACATTTCTGTACAGGCGCAATAATCCAAAGACTTTTGAAGTAAGTAAGCTATAGCCTAATACGATTTCAGATTTTTTCCCTTAACCAAAATATTGAAATTGAAAAACCATAGATTTTTAAATATAAAATTAAAATGGATTTAATAAAAAAGACTTTACTATTTACAACATATTGTTTGAAAGCAATGAGATGGTTGTTTGTGACTCGTATGTATGAACTACTTAAAGCAATACAACAGTAAAAACAAAAAAAAATATTGCTACGTTGTCTTAAGTACAAAAGAAAGTACGACTAATCACAGTTCCAAGCGATTTACTTCTTTTTGTAGACATAACCACCGTTGGAGGCATATTGGGTACCAACATCGGCACCAGAGTACGATGAACCGCCCGACGAGAAGGATGAACCGCCCGACGAGTAGGATGAACCACCCGATGAGTAGCTTGGGGCAGCTGGAGCCAAGTAAGTGTTAGATGGGCCAGAGAATCCAGATGAACCACCGCTCGAGTATGAGCCGCCGCTGGAGTAAGAGCCACCAGCAGAACCGCCAGAGATACCAGAAGAAATACCAGCAGAGCCACCAGATGAGTAAGAACCGCCTGATGAGTAGCTTGGAGCAGCTGGAGCCAAGTAAGTGTTAGATGGGCCAGAGAATCCAGATGAACCACCGCTCGAGTATGAGCCGCCGCTAGAGTATGAGCCACCAGCAGAACCACCAGAGATACCAGAAGAAATACCAGCAGAGCCACCAGATGAGTAAGAACCGCCTGATGAGTAGCTTGGAGCAGCTGGGGCCAAGTAAGTGTTGGATGGGCCAGAGAATCCAGATGAACCACCGCTCGAGTACGAACCGCCGCTGGAGTAAGAGCCACCGCTACCGCCCGAGGAGAATGATGGAGCAGAGTAGACTGGAGCTGGAGCTGGTGCAGAGTAGACTGGAGCTGGAGCTGGGGCAGAGTAGACTGGAGCTGGAGCTGGAGCAGAGTAGACTGGAGCTGGAGCTGGAGCAGAGTATACTGGGGCTGGAGCTGGGGCAGAGTACACTGGAGCTGGAGCTGGGGCAGAGTAGACTGGAGCAGGTGGTGAGTAGCTTTGTACAGGTGGCAAGTATTCGTTGGATGGACCAACAGCACCGCCTGAGGAGTATGAACCTCCAGCACCGCCTGAAGAGTATGAACCTCCAGCACCGCCTGAAGAGTATGAACCACCAGCACCGCCTGATGAGTATGAACCACCAGCAGCACCACCCGAAGAGTAAGAAGATGGTGGCAAGTACGTCCTCGACAAATGGCTGACATCAGCCGAAGCGAAGGCGACCAAGGCAAGAGTGGCGACAACGAAGAGTTTCTGTAATCAAGCAAGAGAGAGTGAATGATATAAAGAGAGCACAGTTGACGGTACGTGTTTGAAAAGAGTTTAGTAGTTTAATGTTTTAAATTTTTTCGAAGATTGTTTAATGTTTTTTTAAGTTCACTTCACAGTTGTGTTCCACAAAGAAATTTTTTTATAAGTTATCAATATTTTTGTGACCCAGTAGCCACTAAGATGACACTTTTTCACTCGTGCAACATCGTTTTGAGTACAAAAAAGTCGTAGTCACTCCAAAAGCTCTTGTTTTGATAAAAGACAAGCACTTCTACACTAATCAAGAAGGACTTAGCGGTAATCTGCAGTCACAATACAGTCACTTTACGATTTTTATAACAAGATTTAAACTATAATTTTATTTAAATTATTTTTTTTTTCTCGTACACCCACCATTTTGCTCCGATGATTTAATGTGTGGGAAAGGATGAGACTACTTAGCTGTACGAAGAAACCGTTGGAACTGATGCTGTTCCCCCAACTGACTGACCAATTTATACAAAAATTATGCTTACACGCGAAATACGATTTCGACGTCCAAATCACCTGCCCGCTTACACCGTACCCCGCAACTACCAACGCTACCATCAGCACCGGCCGCAACACTTTAGCACGACAGCAGCGGTGGCAGCATAACGCTGCGCCACGCAACGACGACGCGACGCTAGGGCCGGCAAACAAGTTTTAGTGATTTACAATGCATACAACAACATTTAGATAAATAACAACAACATTAAAATGCTACCTAGAGACCCCTAAAAAATCCAAAAGCGCAAAAGTAATAAAAACTAGCAAAAACCAAAAAGCAAAAACAACGAAAAAAAACAAAACATCTCTGAAGGTGAAGACAGCAGGCGCGGAGACCAAGGTGTCAGCGCGGTTATAAAACATAAACCACCGGAAAACAAAAACAAAGCGCGAATTGGTTAGTCTGCGAAAAAGCTAATAAAATAAGAAAAAAAGTGAGGTGAGAGATAAAAGTAAAACCAGAAAAAATTTAAATTTACAAAGAAAGACTTAAAACGCTTACAACAAAAGCAAAGCGATGGTCTACATATGTTAATCGCACACAGATTCGCAGTTAAGCTGGCCGAGGCAAAGTAAGTCAGTGACTTTTGTTTGGCGCCTGCGCGTGAAAAAAGTTGAGGAATTAGAAAAACAAAAACATTTATTACAAAAGAAGGAAAAAACAAGAAAAAATTAAGAATTGAGAAAAAATCAAAATTAATTAAGTAAAATTATAAAAAAAATATATACTATATAAAATAAATCAAAATAAAATATAATATAATAATTAAAAAAATATAATATAATTAATACAATAGAAAAATGAAGAAAATTAAATTAATAAAAAAATTTAATTAAATATAATTAATTAAAATACATAAAAAAATTAAATAAAATTAACAGAATTAAAACTAAATAAATAAAAATAAAATTAAATTTTTTTTTTAAATACATTAAAAAATTTTAAATTAAATTAATAAAATTAATATAATTAATTAAGTAATACCTAAAAGAATATTAATAAATAAAGTTAAAATAAAATTGAACTAAATAATATACATTAAAATATATTCGAAAAAAATAAATAAAATTATTAAAAATTAATAAAATTAATTAAACGACAAACAATAAATAAAATTAAAACTAAATAAATAAAAATAAAATTAAATTACATACGATACTTTAAAATACATTAAAAAATATTAAATTAAATTAGTAAAAATTAATAAAATTAATTAAGTAATACCTAAAAGAATATTAATAAATAAATAAAGTTAAAATAAAATTAAACTAAGTAATGTATATTAAATTAAATTAGTAAAAATTAATAAAATTAATTAAGTAAAAAAATTATTAATTAAATAAAAAAAAAATATTCAATTAAATATAATGAAAAAAAAACATTAAAAAATATTCAATTAAATCAATAAAATGTTATTAATTTAACTAAGTAGTATTTAAAAAAATATTAATAAATATAAAAAAATAAAATTTAATATAATATAATTAAAAAAACTAAAAATATTAAATTAAATTTAAATAAATTAAATAAAACTAAATTAAATTAAAGCTTAACTAAATTAAAAAAAAAAAATTATATTATAAAAAAAAATTTTCAAAATAAAAAATACAACCTATTAAAAAAAATATTTGAAGTCAAACCCAAACTAAAAATCTAAATTTTCTCCAATTAATTACGATATAAACAAAATTAAAAAATTTAAAAACTATAAACAAAAATAAAATTAAAATAAATTGAAGAAAAACCGTTAATCTCGGCTGCACTGAAACAACATATGTATATACCCCTCAAAAATTCAATATTAAAAATTCCTTAGAATCAAATTCCTATTCTGATCGCTCAGTTTGTATGGCAGCTATATGCTATAGTGTTCTTCAATTTCTTCAGAGATTAAACCGTTGCTTAAAACAACAATTCATGCCAAATTTGGTGAAGATATCACCTCAAATGGAAAAGTTTTCCATACAAGCGCTTTCAATCCGACAGCTCAGTTTGTATGGTAGCTATATGCTATAGCAAACCGATACCGTCCATTCCAAAAAATCTATAGCTTCTTACTGAGAAAAAGACGTGTGCCAAATATTAGAGCGATATCTCAAAAACTGAGGGGTCAGTTCTCATATATAGAGACCGACGGACATGGCTAAAGTGAGTAAGCTCCTCACGCTAATCACGTATATAATATACATACATACATACTTAATTGGATCACCGAAGTTCCCTTTTGGTGTTACAAGCTTCGTGACAAACTTAATATACCCTATTCAGTGTAAAAATACAACAAATACTCATAAGTAAATATATTTGTATAGTATGTACCTTCATTATTATACAATATTTCCGACAAATATCAATTGAATAAATGAATTTGTGAAGAAATTATTAACAATAAATTAATAACGTTCATTTGTTAACGGCAATAGGACATCCGCTGTGAAATAGTTGCCGTAAGCACCATAACATAACATACTACCAGCGTGGCCCATACATAACCAGTTGCCAGGCGCACGCATGCGCAATGCCACCAGCCACAAATAACGAATTGTGCCACCTTATGAGAGCACACATTAACATCTACACATACACATATGGTATGTATATTTGTGCTTGCTTTCGCTGCCGACCCGATGATAATGCAGTGGACGCATTTTGAGCAGCTCATTAACTGTGAATCTGCGCATGTGCATGCATTAAATTTTAAATGTGCTAGTACATAAGCATATATTTAAATATTTATCAAGCTGATTGATAAAAAAGGTCAGGTTAAACTAGAAATTAGCCATCTGTATAGTTCAACTTGACCAAGAACGGCGCATGCGCACGTTGAAATTTATGCTAAAATTTATTCAAAATATAAAAAACGACGGATTCAAGGCATTAAAAACAATAGCTGGTTATGATGGATCATTTGAAGCGCGCATTGATAAACGGAAGCGCACAGTGGGACAAGCAGATGGAAATGTTACTAATTGCAATATGAAATGTTTTCCGGATTATGAATTCGAGGTTTGTGAACTAGAAAAAATCAAATTATATGAAAAATTTTGTTTGTCTAGTAGACCCTATATTTGTCAATGTTTCTGGGCTTTACGAATGAGACGGACATTGAAAAGTTTTATGATCGCAACTTCGACCAAAACTATTTCCATAAAAGGTGTTGAAAGTGTGTAATATTTTTCTAATACCACAACAATGAATTTCAATAAATTGTTTCCAATTTTTACCGTCGTCGTCGTTAACGTTGAAAAGGAAAGTTTTCCACTACTTATTGTGACCCAAATGTTCTCGATAAAAAACTTCGTCGGAAAAATTCTTGCACATTTTACTATACAAGTAATCGATATATTTGATAACAATAGATCGATATTTGATAACAATATATCGATTGATTTTAACTTACCGAAACAAATTGTTATTTGCTTTGAATTTTATCGGCCGCACAAAACAAATTTTTTGTTTTAAAACCGATAGAAATAAATCGATATTTGGCAATTTATCGATAATATGACAATGGCACAAATGTTCTCGATAAAAATTTCGTCGAAAATTTTTTCACATATTTAGCCATACAATTAATCGATATATTTGTTAACGATATATCGACATATTATAATTGATCGATAAAAATAATTATCAGCCGAATTAAACTAATTCATTGATTTTAAAAATCGATAACTGATATTTTGTAATTTATCGATAACAATAAATATTCGATTTTAATTTTATCGGTCGTAAAACAATTTTTTTTTTCACTCTACATATAATCTTAAAAAAATTCTCTAAGGCAAATACTTTCAATTTCGATAAAAAGTTCATTGAATTTTGACATACGATTTCATTTATTTAAAAACCGATAAAAAATTAATAGATATTTTGTAATTTATCGATACAAATAAAGAATATATTTGATCTCAAATATACTCGGAATACTTTAAATGTTTATCGATATACGTAATCGTTATCACAAAATTTAAAAAAATCTATAACAATCAATCGATAAAAATAATCGATATGCTTATGTTAAATTTCATCTATCGATATATTCGACTTCATTTATTAAAAAAATCGATAACAATTAATCGATATCAACAAGCATCTTTCTACCACCTTGACGGTAAGCTCTTGGGTTAATGCTTGCATTTTTGACAAAAATTATAGGAATACTTTGCAAATTCAAATTCTCTAGATCAACACGAACTAATAGTCAGATATTGCCCACAAGAAGAGCAGGTTGTCAACAAATAACATCAATATAAATGAAACCGCACCATTGAATGTCGTAAATTTCATATAATTCAGAGCTAGTTCCTTATATTTGATCTGAATTTACACACTTTAATACCACTGTGC
Organism: Bactrocera dorsalis; assembly: GCF_023373825.1. NCBI lineage: Eukaryota > Metazoa > Arthropoda > Insecta > Diptera > Tephritidae > Bactrocera > Bactrocera dorsalis. Next base: position 61,067,339 of record NC_064306.1, on the reverse strand, counting down.
ACCATCGCCGCATTGATGGATCTGCTGATGTGCGGTGACAAACAAAGTCAAGTCGATGTGAGGCCAAAAAATCAAAAACAAAACATGCAAACGCATGTTAATGAATGCTAATCACAACGAAAACATGCAGAAAGCGAAATGTTAGAAAAGATATGACAAAAAAAAAAGTAAAATAAAAAAAATTGCAAAAAAAATTGCAAGTCAATGAGTAGTTTGTGCAACTGACAGGCTGGCTGCAAATACAAATGCGGCTACAAATGCTTAACGCCACACAGCAGATAGCGATAGCGCCGACACCATGGAAAGCGGTCACGAAAACATCAAAACGGTGTCAACGCAGATTGCAGCAGCGACAGAGCAACCCGCCTGCGCAGCAACAAACACTTTGCATTTGAGCGGTTAAACAAACAAGTCAAATGACAAAATGATTAAACAAAAGCAATGCAATGCCGGCCAACACATGCACACACACATGCTGAGACATGTGTACATATATGAATGTGTGCTTAGACGCCTTGTTGGCTGCTTGGTTGGCTGGCTGCGCTGTATGCGGGCTCCTCTTGTTGCGGCTCATTGCGGCGGCGCAAGCGCATATGCATATGAAAAAGTGCTCGAATCGACTGAGTGATTGGGCGCGCGACTTGACACCGTCGTCGCCTGCTTTGGTCTCCTCGAAGCTGAGCTAACGGTGCGCTAAAAAGCACTAGAAAATTCGTCAATTAAATTTATTGCAGCCAGAAATATTAGGTGTTGATGTAGCTGCGTTCGTATGTGCAAAACTGTTGCTTGTTGTTTGCATTGTGGTTACTTTTCTTTGTATTTTCTTTTACTTTTTGTTCTCCAATTTCTATTACAATACGCTTGAATTTGGATGACTAGGCAAGGTCAATGATTGGTTGGCTCTTTTTGCTTTGGAGCTTATCAGCGCACTCACGTACCTGTTTCCCATTATATTGGTAGGCCACTGTGGGACGCTTGCCGCGCAACTTGAACGTCATGCGCAATTACTCTACATACTTTGCTGCAATGTGGGCGCACGAATTCGCATGACTTCGATTACAAATCGCTCGCACGCAACTCCATGATGCCAGCTGAAGTAATTTTTAGGGGATTTTTTGATATATATTTGTGTGAATTCAACGTAAATAAATAACGTAAAAGTGGGTTGAAAGTGAAATGCTCGAGAGTAAGAAGATTACAACGGTTTATTATATAATCGATGTGTCGGTAGAAATGTTGAAACAGTTTTAAAGAGTAAAAAGGGCAAGAAAGCAAGGACTTTAAATTTTTATAATAAAAAAAATTTATAGTAATTAATCGAAATTTCTTAATTTAAAGATAGATTTAGCCGATATATTTGAATAATTCCATTTATTTAAAAAAAAATTATAAGTAATCGATTTTAATATAATTTCGATAAAAAATCTGTATAAATTAATCGATAAAAAATTGTTATGTTCGATTTAAATTTCATTAATTTAAGAAGATCTATAATAGCTCAACGGTATTTTTTAATTTAATAATAAGTATAATCGATATATTCAATTTGAATTTAATTAATTAAAAAACACATAGCAAGTAGTCGATATTTTGTCATTTATATCGAAAAAATCGATTTAATTTCAATTATTTAAAAAATCTCTAAAAATCAATCGATATTTTGTCATTTATTTCGCTATAATCGATTTTAATTTAATTTCTTCAAAAAAGTCTCTAGAAATTAATCGATATTATTTAATTTATCGAAATATATAATTATTATATTCGATTACATTTCATTTATTTAAAAATATCTATAATAAAAAATATCGATATTTTTTAATATCAAGGTAAATGTAATCGATATATTCAATTTAAATTTAACTAATTAAAAAGATATGCAACAAGTAATTGTTATTTTTTGCTTGTTATAATCGGGTTTAATTTCCGTTCTTTATAATAGTCTCTATAAATTAATCGATATTTTTAATTTATCGATAAAAATAATTACTATATTCGTAGTAATACATATTTTGTAATTTATCTATATGTATCGTCGATTTTTCCATAAATTAATCGAAATTTTTAAATTTATCGATAAAAATAGTTTTTATATTCGATTTAAATTTAGTTTATTTAAAAAAAAATCACTATAAATTAATCGATATTTTTAATTTATCGATAAAAATAATTACTTTATTCGATTTAAATTTCCTTCAATTAAAAAAATGCCCAGAAACTAATCGATATTTTTAATTTATTGATAAATACATTTGTTATATTCGAATTTAATTACATCAATTAAGAAAATTTCGAAAACCTGAAATTGAGTCATTTCAAATCTTATTTTAATTAATGTGTATCCTTTGTGGCACTACCGAAATCTAACCTCGAATAGACTGATTTTGAATAAATGCAAAACATATTTAAAAAAATATGTTTAACCTATCACGAAGGAAATCGTCTTATCTGATATGTTCCAGTTAGCGTAGATGTATGACTAAGTTCTTACTACCACCACACTGGGCAGGTGTACGTGGCTAATTTACGGTGGTTTGGGACTCAGAAAATTTATAAAAATTTTAGAAAAAGATCTCCCATCCAATAAGAAAAACAACATGTTTGTCTGATAATCATCCACTCGTCTGACAACATTCGAAAAACAGTATTAATAATCATTTTAAGTTCAAAAAAATTTCTCATAAAACATACTTTTTGAAAATTGAACAATTTCCTACTGGGTCCTTAACTCACGTTATGATATGTTATGAAGCATAATATTTCTAATTTCTTGCCTTAAGTTTCCGTTTCATTTGAAATAATAGTAATTATTTTGCTATCGGCAAGACGCACACACTAACCACTGGTATGGGGGCGCGAACTAGGTCAGTCAGCTAAGATAGGTGAGTTGTTTTTAGCGGTATTTTCAAACTTTGATGATATGGATTTTCGTTCAAGCTACGCCTCTTACGCAAGCGCGGAGGTTATAGTTGCGTGGAAAATTTCGGTTCGGTTAAATGATTTCGATTCCCTTTTGTGCGGATATTGATAAGCCATCGAGAGTATCATGGCACAATGAATACAGGTAAACAATAACAAAATGCATACACAAAATTGATATTGTGGTATATGTTTAAAAAGAGGTTAAGTGGATTTGGATTAAAATTAGTACTGAGCCATAGTTTTGTGACTCAGGAAAAACTTTAGAAACACTGCTGCTTACTTGCCAGTAACTTATGTGATATTAAAGTTTCGCGATCAGCACTAAATATTTTTTTAACCATAAACCCATTTATAAATGTGATCAATATATTCAATACAAATTGATTTATTAATTAAAATATATATATAACGAGTAATCGATATTTTGTATTTTATTTCGATATAATCGATTTAAATTTAATTTATTTAAAAAACTCCCTAAAAATTAATCGATATTTTTTAATTTAAAGATATATATAATCGATATATTTAATTTAAATTTAATAATTTAAGAAATTATTTAAGAAGTAATCGATATTTTGGCATTTATCTAGATATAATCGATAATATTTTTAAATACCTTAAATATTTAAAGCAAAGTTTTTCAAAAACTCCGCTTAAAAATAAGAAATATCGGGAATCAAGATACTGTCGGTATACTTTTCTGTATTAATTTTTGGTTTCTAAATTTAAAAAAGGTGGCTACACTCTAATTCTTTCTGAGTTTTAATCGAAAAATCAGGAGTTAGCATACTTTATGTTTATTTTATTTGATAAATTTTTGGTTTCTAAATTTTAATATACATAGGTGGCAACACTCTAATTTTTTTTCTCAGTTACATGTCGCAAAATTCAATTCAGTTATACAGTACACTTTAGGTTTTCATTATTGTATTAATTTTTGGTTTCTAAATTTCAAAACAGATGGCAACCCTTTTATTTTTTTTCTGAGTTACATGTCGAAAAATTAAATATACAATACCTTCACTATGGTGGTATTTTTACTTTCAGAGTGACGAAATTTTATTAATTTTTGGTTTCTAAATTTTGAAATAGGTGGCAACCCTCTAATTTTTTACTGAGTAATATATCGAAAAATCTGGAATTAAGATATTGTAGGTTTTCTTTATTTTATTATTTTTGGTTTCTAAATTTTGAAATAGGTGGCAACCCTCTAATTTTTTACTGAGTAATATATCGAAAAATTAAGGAAGAAATCGAAAAATACGATGCCTTCACTATGGTACCGTTTTTACTTTCAGTGTGACGGAAGTTTATTAATTTTTGGTTTCTAAATTTCAAAACAGGTGGCAACCCTAAATTGTTTTTATGAGTTGTGTATCGAAAATTCAAGAAAAATATTGGAATCTACAATGCCTTCACTATGGTGGCTTTTTTACATTCAATGTGACGGAAATTTGTTGCGTCACGCATTTTCGTTGCAAATTGAAATTAAAAAATTCCAAAATTTCACTAGTAAGCTAGCTACTTAGTATTCCTTATACCTTCATTCTCAAAAATTTTATCCAAAATTGCCATTTTCAATTTGTATAAAGACATTATGTATGTACTTCGGCTGCATTCAATTTACCGTTAGCGTTAATTAATTGAACACGATTTCGAAAGTAGGGCATGTAAGTGCACGCCCCTTCGTCAAAAAATGTAGGCGCCACAAAATAATGCATGTAATTAGGAAGCGAGACAAATAGTAACGGCATTAGGAGATATTGAAAAAATTATTATTTTTGTTTTTGCAAATTTTGCTCTAGATTAAAGCGTTTAATAACGGTGTAAAGGTTTTGGGAGCAAAACAGCTTTAATCAAAACGAAATTGAGGCATGGATTTGAAAGACAATCGGTTTGAAAACAAAAGAAAATTAATGGTAAGCTATACCGTTATGCTGTTATAAAGCGAAAAAATAAACAACCGTTAATTTTCGGCTTACAAGGCATTTCGATACAATTTTGCGAGACTTAATTTAAAATTTAATATTTTTTTTAACTTTTTTTTTAATTTTTTCTTTTCATTTTTTCTTTTCCATTTTGTGATTTTCTCTTTGACTATAATGACCGCATTTAGTGTAAATATATTTGGTTTAATTTGAAATTATGACAGAAAGGTGGCAACTGACAGACGGAGATGAATGATACCGTAAATTCAGCGCGTAAGCTTAGTTCGGGCCCTATAATTTGGCCGAGCAGAAAAATTTATTATAAACTTATTGCGAATTACAGGCAAAATTTTCAGCTTCAAAGCAAAATGAGTGTGTGTTGTTGTTGCTGGTACCGTTTTGAGGTGATCGGAGCCTTGAAGCCGTTGCAAAACGGCTAACGGAAATGCCATTGCACTCCAATTTCAGCGAGAAAAAGTTAAACGGCGACAGATGTGCCGCCTGAGGTGAGCGCTAGCGTGGTGAGGGGCTACAAAAAAGGTGCAATAAGCGGGAGGGTGGCAGCGGTGGCACAACACCAAGACATAATTTTACATAATAACAAGTTGAGATCGCCAGTTAAGTGATGAATGAAAAGAAAAACAAAAATAAAAATAAATAAACGAAGGCAACCAATTTATGAAGAAAACAAAGGAAGGAGTAGGGGAAGGAAGAGCAGCTGCGTGACAGGCGATCCAGTTGCATAGCGTGTGGAACCAAAAGCAAGCAAAAAGTCAATGAAGAGAAGCTGAGTAAATGAAGTGGAAAAAATTCAAAGAATCGCAATGAAAAAGTGACCAAAGTCGAATGTAATCGCACATTCACAGAAAACCGGCTATCAACATAATTGATGCGCAAGCGCATGCGCAATGTGACGTAACACCACTTATATACGCGCCAAATAAGCTGCGTGGTAGGCGTTCATGAACTTGAAGAATGCGCGCCGGCTTGCGAGCCTCGGCAACGTCACGAGGCTTGCATTCACTGGAGCGCGAAGCGAAAACCGAAAGCAACATGCACATGTCAATGGAGATAAGGAAACGAGAAGAGCTCTGCGTACAGCTGGTCTGGTTGAATAAGCATGCCACGAATGTCAACCTCAATTAATCAAGCCTTTCACTACTCGAAAGTGGAACCAAATATTATAAATAAAAAATTGGAAAACAAATATTTAAGAAAAAAAGTTCAAAAATTTATAAAAAAAAATCTGAAAAAAAAAATTAGAAAAAAAAAAATTTTGGAAAACATATGTAAGAAAAAATTTTTGAAAATTTATAAAAACCAAATTGGAAAAAAAATATTTAAGAAAAAAATTTAAAAATTTATAAACAAAAAAAGTTTGAAAAAAAAACATAGTTTAGAAAAAAAATTTGGGGAAAAATTATTTAAGAAAAAATTTTGAAAATGTATAAAGTAGAAACAAATATTACATAATGAATAAATATTTCGAAAAAAAAATTTAAAAAGGAATTGAAAAAAATTTTTCAAATTTATAAACAAAACATTTTATAAAAATACATAAGAAAAAAAATTAGAAAATTTATAAAAAAAAATTTAATAAAAATATTTTTGGATTGTAATAAAAAAATTGGAAACAAAATATTTAAGAAGGAAATTTTGAAAAAAATATTCAATAAAACAAATTTTGAAAACTTATAAAAAAACTTGTGAAAAATAAATTTTTGAAAAAAAAATTTTGAAAATTTATAACATAAAAAATTTATAATAAAAATATTTTAAAATTTAACAATAAAAGCAATTTCAACTTTTTAATTTTTTTTTTTAATATTTTTTAATTAATTTTATTTTAATTTTTTTCCATCTCGCTTAACAAACTACCGTATTACAAATTTCAGCACGAATATCCATATTTCTAAAAACTAAATTTAATAGATATAACCACCATTGGAGCCATACTGTGTCTCCACGCCAGACGAAGCGCCGGCACCAGCACCAGCACTCACATACTGTTGCACCGCATCATGCGAAGCGGCGGGTGAGAACGATGTAGGTTGTGGCGAGCGGATAGCGGGACCTTGTGCAGCCGCCAAACTCACATGCGATTCGTGAGCGCCCACATTGTTGCCATAACTGTCGGTCAACAGGCTGTTGTGGTCGAAATATTGTAAGCTAGCATCTTGGCTGCTCAAATCGAGGCTACCACCATAGGCGGCACCGGATTCATCATTGGCACCACTAACACCAGCATCCACTTGTTGCTGTTCCACCTCGGCAGCGCCTTCATATTGTTGTTGCACTTCAGCCTGATCGTATGAGCCATAAGAGACGGCGCCGTCAGCTTCAACTGGTGCGGCTGCTATGGGTTCTGGCTCTTGCTCTGGCTCTGGTGCTGGTGCTGGTGCTACTGGTGCGCTGTCATAACTGACGTGCACTGCTTGCGATTGTTGTCCATGTCCGTAATCGTGGCTGTGTTGCTGACTGCTGTAGGACACTGTACCGCTGTGGCCAGCGTTGGCGCCAGAGCTTGAACCGACGCTTGCGCTGCCACCAATAGCACCGAAACTTCCGCTTGAGCTGACGGAACCACTAGGAGCACCGAAGTGAGAACTGCCGCTTGAACCGAAGCCGGCCGAACCACCAACAGCACTGTAGTGAGAACTGCCACTACCGCTATGATGGCCAGGTTGCACAGGTGGCAAGTACTCGCGGCTCAAATGGCTGACATCAGCGGCTGCGCTGGCAATTAGTGCGAATGCGACGAGGAAGAGTTTCTGCAATTGAATTAAAGAATAATTAGATACATTTAGACGAGTTTTTTAGATTTTTCGCTTAAATAGTATACAAAATTTAATAGTTGGGCTGGACTGAATATCAAGCATGAGCAATGAAATTTCAAAAGCATGATCAAATACTAACAGAGGCCGTACAAGCATCGAAATCCACAAAACGTTTTCGGATGATCATGAATTGAGGTGTATTGAGATAGATGGAACCCTTAAAGTAGACATATATCGGAAGCTTGATCCCATGATCCCAGCTCTTCATTCCGTAGTTCAATAGTCAGTAATCTGAGAGGGTTGGTCGTGACGAACCGTATCCAAAGCGTGGAAAGAAAGAATGATATATGTATATCATCAATAATGACTCTTTTAAAACGTCCTGTATGTTTGAAAGACGAAATAAAAATTTAAATCAATGGCTTCCAAAGATAGTCGGGTTTACGAAATCGGAACCGACCCGTTCTCTTCTCTGGCCAAGGACTGTAAACTAGGCAGCACTCTCCAAACTTTTTTCAGGAGAGGTTTCTGTCACTTCAATTAAAATTAGAACAATTCTTATGCCAAACTTGCATGATATGGACTGGGAACTTTTTCCACCCTACTTTACGGATCTGGTCCTTGCGAACTAAGGTCTTTGATGAATTAAATAGTACCAGAAAAGTGGTAACGAAAAATCGGAAAATTATTAAAATCGGTGTATCTGTGACCATAGCATCTATATTATATTATCAATCGAATTTTCCAGGAAGAAAGAACCTTACCGGGCTCCTTTCTTTACATTTTTCTTCTATTCTGAATTTAACTTCAAATTTGACTCATACAGTAATCATAATTTTTCACGTCGTCAAATATATCGATAAATTGTTATCGAATATCGATTAATGTAATTCGATAATTTTCCTATCTTTGTAAAATAAAATTTTCCAAAATATTGATTAATTGTTATTCATTATCGATATATGTAAATCGATAACTATTAAGTATTGAATTCAATCGATAAATAATCAACATCTTACAAAAGTTTTAGAATATAACATTATTAAAAGAAAAATTTTCCAAAATAACGATTAATTATTAGTAATTATCGATTTATGTAACTCGATAAATATTAAGTATCGAATGTAACCGATTATCAAAATTTTACTGAAGTTTGAGAATATAACAATTGTAAAAAAGTACAAAATATCGATAAATTTTTATTAATCATCGATTTATGCAACTCGATAAATATTTGAGTATCGAATGCAATAGATAAACCATCAAGATCTAACAAAAGTTTGATAATATAACACAATAGCGAACGAATACTAGATATCGATAACCGATATGTACATACATATATACATTTGATTGAACTTGATTTCATTAACAAGATATTCGGACTGAAATGTATTTTAATGGTGCCACTTGTTTAAAAATCAAATTTAGTACTACTTTCCCGTTATAATGAACCGAAAGAGCAGCCTAAATCAGTATTTACTATTTTACTCGAAGATACTATCGATTTATTTAAAGAACTAAGCACTCTTTTCTCATGAAACTGAAAGATTGCTATCAGTGCAAAACATTTCCAACGGGAAACTAGAAAAGAAAACAAACAACGCTATATTTCCAAATAAATCAAACACTAAAAGAAGTAAACTAAAAATAATTAATTAAAAAACAATTAGAACACAAAATCAAAACATTTACACAACACAGATCACACTCCCAAAGGGCTCATCAGCACAGCACCAATTCGGACTTAGAATAAATAACTGAGAATATTTTTATTTATATTTTTGTACGTATGTCTCTATGTATCACTAATTCACCAACCATTTTGAGGAGTTTGTTTTGTTTAGAGAACACAAGAGACCCGGAACTTCAGTTTGTACTAAACTCGTTGAATTGTGTGTGAGAACTGTCACTACGAGTCAACGAAACCGTAGTCTTTTATACCCAACAGAAACCGCTATTTTATTAGTGCTACCTATATGTATATTATTACTTAACAATAACTTAATTTAAACATATCTTTTTTCTGTAAATAAATTAAAAACTCTAAAATTTACCTAAGAATACAACGAAAGGTCGCAATTATGTCGCAGTTGATTTTGTTTGACTCTTAATTAACTTAGAATGCCGATGGAGAAGGCGTAGACGAAACAAAAACATAAAGCTAAAAATATCACAAGTCACAATAAACATATTGCAAAAAAAAAATATTTGGCAGATGATCGAAATAGAACTAACATAAACCAAATACAGGGTGGTCCACGCAGTGGTTTTTTTTTTTGATAATTTAAACAACTAATCGTAAGAACTTTAAACAGACACAAAATTTTGTTGTGTTATGTTTTTTGGTAGAGTTTTATTTATGAAATATTTTCTGCTAGATAGCCAAACTAAGAGATCCTCTGAGTTTTCAAGAAGTCTTCCACTGAAGGCATGTTCCTTCATTGTGGAAAGCATCGCACATTATTTCTGTCTCCTTTGTTTTAGGTATAGATAGAAGGTAAAAAAATAGTTCCAGGACTACTGAACCGCGGCCACCATAAGTGCGCTATGCAACTATTTATGGATCAATTTTTCTTTCCTTTTAACACATCATTCTAAAATCTTGGTCACTCTTACTGGTTCTATCTCACCAATTTTTTGTTAATTTTCCAAAATATGTATGGATCTCAAATAACAGTTTCTTTTAAGCAAACTGATATTGAAGACGTAAGTTAGGTTTGAAGGTTATCAAACTATTAGTGGAAAATGTCGATTTTGTATTGTAAAGAAGGGTTTGTTGGAACCTTAACACATATAAATATGCGAATTGAAATTGACTATTGTTCGTTATGTCTCCGGAATTATCATAATTCTAACAATTTAAGTCAATATAATATTTTCCGCTGTATTTCTGAGGAATCGTATTAAATTCCCCATCAAAATGTTCTTTTAAGATTGACGACCAGAAAACCTGGTAGGAAATTGTTCAATCCGCAGTTATGGCAGACCACTGTAGTGTCTTCCAAGTGGAGGTGGCTGCCGTTTAGTTAACAGTAGATGTACTGCTCCGAAATGCAACTTCATTCATGGAGGTGAGCATTCATTCCGATAGCCGAGCGGCTATACTGGCTTTGAACTCGCTGATTGTGCGAAAGTATTCAAGGATTGCCTAACTTCATTAGTAATGGCTTGAAGTTTCTTCTGTATTATATTTGTATGGGTGCCAAGACACAACCGAATCGACGGAAACTGCAAAGCCGATCCCCAATTTTAACCTCTCGACACCGAATCGGTTTTTCAATATCCTATTGGACCTATGCACGTGAAGGAGCGACTGCAGGTAATCGTAGGCAAAGTACGACGAATTTTGTAGAGTGATTGGGGTCTTAGACATCATGCTGTTCGCACCATATATCTTGGCTTGTTTTCGGACTATGCCACTTATGTAGCCGTTGTATGGTGGGAAACAGTCAACACAGTCTGAGTGCAAAAAACTCTTCTCCATACAGCGTTGAATGATGCTTGTCTGTTTACCTGTATGTCGCACCGTCTCAACGGATGCTATGCAGGTTTTGTTAGGTGTTTCCCCTCTTGACCTGATTGTCATACAGCGTGCTGTTGCATTCAGGTTAAAACTGAAAGGCTTGAGTGTGTCATTGCTTTGGAATGATTGGACTTCCTATGATGATGTAGAGAGGGACGGATATCTAGGCAGCAGGCTCAAAGTGAATAGTAAGTAAGTAGTTCTCTGAACTCTCATCCTCGAAACTCTCTATGGACCACCCTTTACAAGTATGCTCAATATTAGTTTCTTTTGATGACTGTGGATGATGACAGCACTACTACAATATTATCTCACATGCCTCATATATGCATAGGTACATACGTACTAATGAACAACTAAAAGCTATTGGCGTTAAGCCAGTGGTCGGCATGAGAGGATCTGTCACTGTGTTGGTGAGCACGAAAAAAAAGTAGCCCAGTGAGAAATTGGAATTAAAATTAAGCAATTTTAATTATTAATTAATAGTATAATGAAAATTAACAAATTGTCTTTTGAGGATATATTCCCTATTATCTTTAAAAGACTTGGAACATAAAAGGCATTGCATGGCATCAAAGGCATTTAGAACCATAAAATATTTCTTGCAGGGCATATTTCGTTTTGCGTTATAGTCTTGCGTGACGTTAATTCGTTGATGGCTCGACAACGACTGAACGATAGAGCGTAAGCGTACGTGTGAAGTTAGTTTGCAAAATTTTGCTATGAAATGCCGACCACTGCGTTAAGCCGACTAATTTTAGTCAACGGTGACGTTTGCAAAATCCCCCGCACTCATCTGCCGCATGCATGCGTATCGTAGCGTTTTTGCAATGCGGCGGGGCACTTATGCTCTCATCCTACCACTTGTCAGTTTGGCCGGTTTGTTGAATAGATCTTCTTCGCATACTTCACTGTTAATTATTTGGTTCTACAAGATGTCAGTGGTTTTGTTTTCGCGTATTTTTCATGCGAATAGTATATTGACGCATGTGTGCGTGTAGTGTTGCTACTCTACAACAGTGGTCGGCATTTCTTAGCAAAATTTTGCAAACTAACTTCACACGTACGCTTACGCTCTATCGTTCAGTCGTTGTCGAGCCGTCAACGAATTAACATCACGCAATACTATAGCGCAAAACCAAATATGCCCTGCGAGAAATATTTTATGATTCCAGATGCCTTTGGGCCATGCAATGCCTTTTATGTTCCAAGTCTTTTAAATATAGTAGAGAATATATCCTTAAAAGACATTTTGTTAATTTTCATTTTACTATTAATTATTTAGATTAGATGCTTAATTTTAATTCCAATTTCTCACTGGGCTACTTTGATTTTGTGCTCACCAACACAGTGACAGATCCTCTCATGCCGACCACTGCTCTACAATCACTACGCCGCTATTTTTTATATGAATGAAGCATCTCAACGCTCAAATCCATTGACAGTATCAAATTAGAGTGCTTTAATTAGCAATCGACATAAAAGCATACAAACACACATTCAAACACATACACACATATCGATTTGGTCCACCAGAAACACCAACTGGTTTCGACAAAATTTGTTTTTAAGTAATTGTTATGTGATCGCTTTAATTGAGCATCGAAGCGCTGTACCCGCAATTAAGGTGCTCGACTGCCCGACTGGATTTCCATTTGTTTGCCTGTGTGTGTGTATAGTTTTGATTAGCAAGCTCAAATTTGATTTATTTTATATTGACGTGAGCACATTATGTTCCATTAGCGGTAAATAAATTTTATATGCTCACCACATAAGCAAAAAAAAACTTCAATTAATTGAGTTAAATAGTTTCCTTATTGCAACATAAACCAAAAATAAAAAAATAGATAAACAGGAATTCAGTCCAAAAGTGACTAATTTCCAGAAGTTGCTTTGAGACCACATAATTTTCCTTTTTTTGGAAAAATGAAGCGAGGTCGCTCAAGTAATGTTTTTTTTAAAAAGATCCTTACCTGCCTCTGCGCCTACGAAAAAGCTCCATAAAGTAAATTAAAAACTGTTAGATCTGGGAAATCAAATGATACTACCGTGGTAAAAATTAAGGTGGGGTGATTATCGTGCTGTGGTGCATATAATTTCCCTTCGTCGGGCTAAACTCTAAACAAAAATTTTATTATTTATGTTTTGCTTCCTTCGCGTTCGTCTGAAATGGAGAGAATTACTGACGAAAAATTCTTGGTTTCTTCATCTTGATAATGCACCATGTCATACTGTATTGATTCTTGCCGACTATATTGCCAAAACCTCAACTCATATCGTTTCGCATCGTTACCGCTTTCGCCTGATTCGGCTCCCTGCAACTTCTGGCTATTCAACAACCTCAAAGGCCAAGCGAAGACGCTGTTTTGACATGCTTAAGGACATTAAAACCGAATAACCTTGAAGTTTATATTGGAAAAGTACTATTTCGACTGTTTTGGGGAATACGGATGGATTGGTCGATGGAGTTGGTGCGGGAACATACTGTCCAGAGTTAGGCATAAGGCACTGCAGTATATTTTAAGCTGAAGCCTTTGCTATTGCGAAAGCCGGGGACCTGATTTCTAATGCACTTGCAGGCAATTCCCCAGAAAAGTCTGGGAAAGCAGGCAGCAGTGGAAAGGGTTTCCAGAAGTAAGCAATTTCACTTTTACTGGGTGCCAAGCCACAAAGGAATCGAGGGAAATGAAATAGGAAACGAGACGACGATCTCGACAGAACAATGGAAAATCAAAACCGATGGAATGAGCTACCTGGGGTCAAAACTGGAAGCCACGTGCAAAACGCTAGATCGTAGGTACACAAAATTCCTATCGGCACTCGATTGAGGAGACTTAGGGACATGATGGGAATACTAACTTGGAGATGAAATTTGGTGAAGTCTAAAGAATTGCTCACTCAGACTAAAGTGAGAGTCAGTATAAAATATAGGCCGACAACAACATAAGCCGTTCAAGACAAATATTACGTATTACCAAACGTGAAAAGATGTCCAATTTATGTCCTAAAGAACATAATACATAAATGGGTTATGCAGATCGCAATGGGGTCTACGTAAATTAATTGAGTTATGTTATTTAATTATAGTTATCAAAGAGTCATCCTATGGTGTGGTGTTTTAAGCATCCCATTCTTCTAGTAATCCCATTTCTTTGGCGCTGTATTCAATCTTTCGATTATACAATATTTCCATTATATTCGTTTCATCTTATCCTGGACCATAATATACGTATATTAGTGATGCTTTATTTTTTGGTTATTTTCCTTCGACAGCTCATCGACTCAAATAGTTTGTTTAAATTCTATTCTCATTTACGTTTCTCAGTACAAAATTTTTGGCTTTGGAGAACAATTCTTCGATATTTTTTCAGATTTTAATAGGTTCATTGGTCTGATGTTTGGTTTATTGGAGGTAATTTCCAAAACAATTTTATAGTTTTTCATAAGTCTCGAACTGTCCACTAATTGCCAATTATGACTATGTCATCAATTAGCATTAGCTAACTTAAAGCTTTTCGCATGAATCTGGAATTAGCCATTTGCAAGATCTTAATTTATGGGCACATAAAACATTCATATTTTCGAATATATTGCCAATATAGTCTGTTGAATATTTATAAGACAAATAAGGCAGTCAAAACAAAAAAACATAGTTAGGCGGCTAAATTATCGTTTATATAAATAAATATTCACGCATAAAAGTCAGCCTATAAATTACATAATATTACTGCATTTGTATATACATTAGGGTTAGGGTAGAATAAAAGAGTTAATAGTTAGTTTTAAATATGAAATAATATTAATTTTAATTTTTTGTTGAGCCACCCTAATGTTTATTTTCATTACTTAACGAAAAGATATATACAAGTGCTATATATAGTATATGCCATCGATATGACTAAGAAATTTAGTTTTTGATTTTAATTTTAGTAAGAAAAAAATTCCGAACAATCTTAATATGCGAATCTTATAGAAGTACTCTGTCTGGAACTATCCACCAACTCTTGTTTTAGGCTTCCTGACCACTGCAGCGTCTTCCAAAGAATAGTGATTGTCGTAAAAGTAGCAATAGTTGCTTGCTTAAGAGTAGTTCACTAATATGAAATTAGTCTTAAGGTCGGTGTCTGTATGCTCAATACTACTGAAAGCGGTCTCTGTTAACTAGTAACTACATAATTCACTGGTTTAAGTGCCTATCCGCAGTGCTATTGTTGGAAACGGCAAGGCTGATGAGCTTCCTAGATCAGCTACTTCAGTCTCACTGGGAACGGTTAGAAACTCCGTTAACTTCTTGCGGTTTACTATTGAATGATTAGGTCCAGCTCCGCAATTATTGTGTAAGTGTTAGTAACTGTGCAGTTATTTTGGCTCAGAGTCAATGGGAAGATATGTAGGGAGTTCTTTGACCGCAACAAAGTCCATATTTCAATCGTTGTAGGAGTTTTAAGTGGACGTTGTTCAAGGGCGGTACAACTAAACATTTTACTAGTTGCCAGTTCTACAAGCTGCTTGAAAAACAATGAGAGAAAATCATCTCAAATGTCCAACCTTTGGCAGATCAAGACCATTAGACCTCAAACATCCAAGCTGATATCTAACTATATAAGTTTTTACAAAGGACTGTACATAGCCTGATATTGGCTTTAGGATTATTATTAGCAACTCGTAATGTTGTATGGAACAACTTGGCGCGTTTTACGTCGATATTGAAAGCGTCCTGAAATAGCTTGTGCAAGACCTGAAGCCGCTCGATCTTCCCAAGTGATATTGCTTCGCTCTATGGGCTTTTGTAAAAGTCCAAGAAGATCCGACGAGACAAGTTTTGTTCAGCGATGAGGCCATTTCATTTAGTATGGCGTGGTGGTATGTGGTAATCATCGACCATTATCGCGGATAACTTTATGCTTGAAGCTCGTAAACTCGGCGACATTTGGTTTCAACAAGACAGCGTCACTTCCCACACATCGCATAAAGAAATAGATTTATTGAGAGAACACTTTGAGCAGATCATTTCACGTTTTGGGCCGGTCGATTGGCCACCAAGATCTTATGATATCATTATTTTTGCACTCCATTGTCGTCATTTATAAATTTATTTAGGCATCTATGATTGTTAAAATAAATTACCGTTGTCTAAGTGATTTCGTGCAGAACATCCAATAATACTTAAATCACGATGTCTGACAATTAAGTACATGCTTTCTTACATAGTTTAATTTTCGAAACATTATTCTTAAAACCAATCAGCGTATCACGGCGCGAATGACATTTTTATCATTTTTGCTTTTAAGTAAAAACACTAATTTATCGTTTACTTAATACTTAACATAAGACTAAATTAGCCGCAAAAAATGGAACTTAATAAAACAAGCAAAATTAATCATTGATGACTTTTTAATCACATCAGCACGAACTTTCGAAACAAATGGCAGACTATTCGTTTACAAATTTACATAATGAATTTAAGTGAAAGGCGAAGGCTTGCGAAGACGGCCGGCAAACATGCGCAAACAAATGCAAATCTGTGTGTATAGCCATGTATGTATGTATGTATGCAAGTTTGTATGTCTGGTGACTGCTTTTGATAGCAATTAAAGTGACATCACAAGCGGCAAACAAGAGCGTGATGCGATCGCCATTAACATTCATGCTTTTTCAACGCCCGAAATCCGCCTTTAACACTGATTTGCAGGGAATTTCCAGCGTCGGCTTAGCAAAGCATAACATGGCATTTCATGACATGAAAACCAACGCATTGTTTCAGACTCCGAATTGCTCACTGCTAAGCAAAAAATCACATTGTGCCACAATTAGAATGTTAGCAACTGGCAAGTCCCTTAGAACCTGTCAAATCCGGCTGAACATTTTTTTTGACTTAATAAAATGAATAACTGTTATTGGTGCGAAAAAATTACTCATCACGAAATCGAATTTGTAAAAATCATGCCTAATTAAACACACCAAAGCAGACGCCCGAAAAGTAATAAAGCAATAAAAACAAATAATTTGATTTACTACTCATTGACAGCTGTCAAGTTTGCACCTTTCGTTCACGCGAAAAAAACTGAGCGATATGGCGGAGCATTCATAAAATATATATTTTGAACTTAAGCTGTTTTTTTTTCAATAAATGGCTATCAACGATCGCTGAATCATTTGATGTAGTCTACTGCGTGGAAAGATTAAAAAAAAAACAGTTGCTGCAACAAATAAACGGACAACATTTTTAACAGCAGAAAATTTTAATCAAACTGCTGAAAGCCAATGTTTGAATGTTGTAATCAAAAAGCTTCAGGAACACAGGTTAATGCTCCTCAGAATTATGGGTATAAAACTAAATTTAACTTCATTTATAAAACGGATGTTTTTTATTGTTGTCTATAAAATGCTTATGCCAACGATTATCCAGTCCTCGAAAGACTTTTCACAGTCAATTTTTGGGTTGGCCTTCAGCTTCTTCAGTGAATTTTGCTATATCTTTTCTATCGACTAAAAATGGCTTCCCCGGAGCGGCAATTTCAGTTTGAAGAACAAGGAAAAATCACACGAAGCTAAAGCTGTTGAGTACGGTGGGTAATCGCTGGTATTCATTGCGTTTTTGGCGTTGAATTCGGTCTCAACCCCGACTCGATGTGATGGTGCATTATTATCATGTAAAATACATGAATTGTTCTTCCACATCTCCGGCCGTTTTCGACGGATGAACACAAGCAGATGCCTCAATACGGCCAAATAGAACTCCTTAACGACCGTCTGGCGCTCTGGAACAAATTTATAATGCGCCAAACGACAAATATCGAAAAAAGCTGTGAACATCGCCTCCATTCCGATGATTGTTGACATGTTTGTAAGTATGTCAAACTCACAAAACCAAAGTCTCATCGACAGTTAAAATGTTCTTATGGATATGGGATCGACAAGGGCACGTTCAAGCATGTCCTAAGAGACCTGTTTACGGTATTCTTTTTGAAAAAATTCAACTTTATCGGAACGAGTCGAGCAAGAACGTGTTTCGTACCCGAAATATTCATCAACCAAAGACGCTCTTGCTGCTTTGGAGCAGAGTATCGAAGAATACCCGAATGAGTCCATGGAGCTCTGCCCATACACTTTATGGAAGCCTTTTCGAAAGGATTTTGTTTTTCAGACTTACAAAATCCAACTCGTGCAAGTATTGAAGCGCGTTGCCCTTTCGGTGAACGGACTCAAAACGAGATGGCCACAGATTCGGATTTTCAAAAACAAACTTCAGCGATGAGACGTACTTTTGATTGAATGGACATATTAGTAAATAAAATTGTCGCCTTGGTTGAGACGCCGTTAAGTATTCAAAAAGTCAGTGTTTGATGTGCTTTGATTGTAGAGAGAATCATTGTTTCATATTTCTTGTAAAATAGTGACCATCAATGGAGAACGCTATAGAGCAGCGTTGTCCACCGCCTATGCGCTCAATAGCGCACGGACAGTGCCAGACACCTCACATCAACATGTCGCGACAAGTGTCTGTAAAAGCACGATTGTGCTACTGTATTCAACTTCGTAGGCAAGCAAAGAAGAATTTTGCGATCAGTTGACGCTAGAATAACCAACACAAGCATAACGTGCACACAGTCACGTTGGACAACACTGCTATAGAGCCACCATTAATGTGATTTTCGTGCCTGAATTGTTGGATGTTTATGTGGACGATCTTTGGTGCCAACACTGACGGCGCTGCATGCCATACAGTCAAGGAAACTATTAATTTATTAAAAGAAATGTTTGGTGAGCACATTATTACGCGTCGTAGGTTTGTTACCCTCAGGATCGTGCACTTTAACACCGCTGGATTATTTTGACTGGGGTTATGTGAAGGAAAATAATATGCGGTGCGCTGTTGCTGACCATGACCCCAATTGTTGCAAAAAGTGTCGAAAATTGGGCCACTCGGGCCACATCCGCGCTCACTTGCCCGAAATCATATTTTAAAACATAATGACAAACCAGAGGCTCGAGATACTAAGTACATCCAGCTCCTTCTTCATCTGATCTCTCTAACAGAGTTGAGGTCTACCTCTTGCTTTGCTTCCATCGGCAGGTACTGAATCGAAGTGGTTGTTGGGGCCAAAAAAAAACCTTTTGACGTGTTATTTAATGGAGCTAATGAGATTTTCATTTTGAAAATATGTGGTATGAATACGAGAAAGTTTGGTCATCCATAGTCCATGTCTTTATGAATACCTTGAAAACATGCGGATAATGGATAATTTTGAATACTTCTAAACACATACATATGTATGTATACTTTATTGTTTTATCATTTATTTGCGGTTTTATACCATTCGCTTGTGAACCCACTGTTTACGGTAAGCAATAGTATTTTCAATTTGTGTGGGTTTAACCTCCAAATTTACCAACTATTGTACTATATTTCGATATGTACATACATATATTATATTGATAATACAAATCATGTTGAGCTCATAACCTTGCTGGACAATTGATTTTATTTGTTTAAGGCAGAACTCAATAATACATATTTTATGCGAAAACTATTGAATGGGTTATAAAACATGAATCATTTATTGTCAAATTTAAATATGAATGAGATTATGAGAAAAGGAAACAAATTTTAACAGCTATTGATTGAAAGCTGACAAATAATGATACCTACAAGCAGATTATTTGAAGATGGATGAAACATAAACGCTTGAAAATGTTCAATATTATTCAATAAAAGTTTGAAAGTTCAGGTTTTGATTTATTAACAAAGCAAACAATAAATATATGGACTGGTTTATATAATTTTATGAATCAAGATAAAAAGATCCACGTAATTGTTGCGTAACGTATGGGAGACTGCTATTGTGGGTTGGTCTGAATTGGAAGTTCTTTGTTCAATAAATACTTATATATGCAAATTTATACACATTTATTATATATTGTATTTATTAATATTTTTAACTCTTTATTTTCTCTAACTGTAAATGTTAATCGCATTCATTATTTTCAACAATAATTACTCTAAGCTGCTTTTTACTTGTTAAATTGCATAGACAACTTCATTAGCATTAGTTGAATGATTGATGACCAGATTTTAGTGGGTTTTGCCGCAGATCAATGACATGAACAGTAAAATGGATTCTTCAATCGGTAGATAAGTAATATTTAAATGATTAGAGGCAAGTGCAACTAAAACTGAAAAAACATCTTCGTAACCGATCGTGAGTTCATTAGGTTTTTTGTGGAATTTTTTTTTTGAAGAAAGAAAAAGTATTTATTTTAAGGTGAAGTTTTTTGGGGATCATACAACTTATTTTTTTGGTTTTTAAGATATCCAAATGAAATCTTATATGTATGTTCAATTTGATATCCTATTGATCATTTTTCGGAGTTGGTTGAATTGTAAAACTATATGAAAGGTGATGTGTTTTGAGGTTTTTAAGTAAAAAACACAGAAACTTCAAATTTAATTGGCATTTTTATTATCATGCGAAAAAATATTCTTGGACATTTGTTTGAAGATTATATCTTTTAAATTTGGCCGGAGCTACGTCTCATATGGTCTATTCGTTGAGTCCAATTTTCGATGACTTGTTCGAGCATTTCGAGAAAACTGGCAAATGACAATGATATTTTGCTCCAATACCTGAATCGAAGAAGGATTGCCCGCATTTACTTTATACTTTACAGAAAAACGGTATGATATCTCAGATCATGTTTCCTCAATAAACCCATTGATTGATGCAATATGTGGGAAATGTCGCCGTCTTTTTGAAACCCAATGTCTCCGAAATCTCGAGCTTCAATTTCAGGCATGAAATAGTTGGTTATCTCCAAAATCATTTGTGAAGAAATATGAACCAATGATTCCACCGGCCAGCAAACCACACTAAACCCATATATTTTCAGGATGAAATGATAGTTTTTGGATCTCTTCAGGTTGCTGTTCGTCCCAAACACTGCAATTTTGCTTGTTTACATTGAGTCAGAAATTCGTCTCAATGCTGAATTAACTTTGTCTCGATAACATCGGATCTTCTTCGAATTTTTCAAGAGCCCATAGAGGGAAATAATATCGCTGGGGAAGGTCGTGCGGCTCAGTTCTTGCACAAACTGTATTTTGTGCCCTTTTAAATCTTCTTCTATGTAAAGTTTGCCAAGTCGTTTTTTATTTCAGTTCGACTTGCTGCGAACGGTGCCGAATCGACTCTCGCCGGTCTTCGTGTACACTCTCAGCTACGGCTGCTATATTTTCTTCACTGCGTGCTGGACGTAATCTGTTCGGTCGAATATTATCCAATAATGAATGCTGGGTCTCAAGATGGGTGATGGTGTTACGAATAGTACGCTCAGTAGGCCGATTATGTTGACCATAAGTTGAGCGAAGCGCGTGAAACAAATTCTTTACAGAACGAGAATTTTCGTATTGAACTTGAAAGATTTGTAAACGTTGTTCATGTGTAAGCCTTTCCATGATGAAATAGCAAACAATACTGAACAAAAATATAATGACAACTGAACACGACTCACGCGTGATCTGTCAAAAAAGGCTATTGGAAAAAGTACCTTTACTTGAATCTATATTTATATCTAATAGAACCGATTATTCATATTTATAGAACTTCGCTTTAAAAATCGCTTACCCGAAACCAGTTTTAGTATCTTAGGAATGGTAGTTCAGATTGCTTCCTATAAAACGACCCGCTCTAATGTCGATTTATATCCTTCATAGGGTATTCGACGTTTGTTACTGGCTGTGAGAAACTTTGTGTCAAACATCCAGCTCAGGGTTTTCTAATCAATGGATTGCCATCTTCCATACTACAATATTAATGAACTCGTATCGGCAATTTATTTCAGTGAGAAATTAGCTGACAAGCTAACTTTAAAAAGAAAAAATGTGTCAAATATGAAAGCGACGTAACAAAAAAAAAATATATAGTGTATATATGATATGTATCTACATATATATATATAATCTTTATATACTATCATAATAAATAAGCAGTTATTATCTCATTCAACAAACTGTCTAGTGATATTTGCCTCATACATATGATAAATTATGGCATAAGAAATTCGCAATCCCCGATTTGTAAGCTATTATATTCAAAATTTTGTTAATGAAATCACTTAATTCAACTCAAAAACAATGTACACACACGCTTTTGTGATTATCAGCAACAATTGTTGCCATTCAACAACTATAACAAGCCTTTCAATCATCGAAGCATTAAGATCACCTAAGGGTTAATTGATTTGCAACTCAAAACATTTTTGACTATAGCGGCTTGATCTTTGACTATGCACTGAATTAAGACAAAGAAAATCGGCAAAAATAATATAATAATGGCCTGTGGTTACATGACCTATACCGATATATGTATGTATGAATGTTTAATTGAAAGGGGTATTTTCTAATGAAGATTTGACATACTTTTCAGTAAAATAGACTTCAACCAAAAACACTGCGGATGGAAGGGCAAATAAGCATATGGAAAACAATTCTACTCACCGTCAGGATCAATTTGATATATATATAACTCTATATCGATACATATGTATATCTCGATTAATATTAGGAGTTCCAAGCAACCATTATGGTGAATAAATTTAGTACACTCTGTAGTAACATGTTGTGAGGATGTAAACAGATTTGTCTAAAAACCACCATATCATTAAATTATGACAGAACTTTATGGAAAATTTTCCAATAAAAAAATAATTTGCATTTGTAATAAATAGCTTCTAAGCAGCGGGAGAGTTATTGAGCTTTAAAGCAAACGTTGACCCTGAAAGTTTCAGTTTTTTGTAAAATAACCGCAAACCTAGTATACAATATATAACAGTAGTTGGCATATACGTCAGCGGTATTTATTGATTTTTATATGACGATGCTTGTACTCCGCGCCTGCGCATTCATTACGTGACGGATCTGAAGAAATGGTTTAACAATTTCGTTGAACAGCGGCCACAAAACGATGGGCTCATCAAATCGGCTAATTAATGTGCCAACAAACTAATCAATGAGGCACCGAAGTAATGAAAGCAAACACACATACATACAAATTGGTTGTTATTACCTCCATATGAATGTATATACTCGTATGTATATAAGCTTTTGGGAAAAGAAATTTGCGTAATCGTTTGTTGGCGAAATTTGTATAATGATATGTTTTTCTTCAAATCGTAATGAACTGTGAATATGCAAGTGAAAAGAGATGAGGAGAATAATAATAAAGGGTGTTTTTTAGACATGTAAATGCGTTTTATATTACAGCCAAACATTTGGCTTTATTATTGAGGTAAAGGCAGGTTAGGTTAGGTTAGATGGCTGATCAAAGATCACACGTGGACTATTATATATATGTAGTCCCCTGTCAGACCGTAAAACTCCTGTTTTCGAACTTCAAATTAGTAAAACTCTTAGTAGCCAGATTGTGGAATGTCTTAAGGTATGCGCTCCAAAGTGTTTAAGTCTTGACCTCCCAAACACGGGATAGTCAAGAAGGAAGTGTTGAATTGTCTCCACATCGTCTTCTTCCATACAGCTTCTACAGATGGCGTTTGGTAGGATTCCCAAACGTACTGCGTGGATACCAATAGGACAATGACCCGTTAAAAGCTCCAAAACCAGGGAGAGGCTAGCCTTACTGAGGGCAAAGAGATAGCACATGTATCAATGGTGGCCAAGCTAGTAGTAGAACCCAAGAGGTAACGGAAGCACCGAACCACTCCCATTCTGCCGATAGCGGTTCTAAGGTGCCTTTTCTTGCTAGCTCATCAGCTTTACAGTTTTTTGTGATTCCGCTGTGGCCTAGCACCTATACCAGTCTAATCACAAAGACACTCGATACTATTGATAGCGAGTTTAGTCAGGTCTTTGACCAGCTCTGAACGCACTGTTAATGAGTTCAAGGCTGGAATCGCCACTCTGCTATCTGTGTGGATGGTCACTTCTCTGAAGGAGGCTGCACTTCGGAGCAGTAAATCTACTGTTTTCTTAATGGTTGCAACCTCGACCTGAAAGACACTGCAATAGTCACGAAATCTGAAGCTGGAGTTGATGGAGACCTCCTGACAGTAAACCCTTTCACCAACCTTCCCTCAACCTTTGACCCATTCCTGAAGAAGCAAGCTGTTCCTCTCCTTCACCGGCTTCTTCCCACTCACAACTCCTTTGTCGGTATATGGGTAGAGTTCGGTTTGGTGACTTCATGATTCAGATACATGCTCTTTTAGGAACTTTCGCAGCCGTACACCTTCCGGCGATGTCCACGGATAATATGTGCAATATAGCATTATGTGCCATGATTGGAGTGGACCTTCGTGCACCGCATAAGCTGACGAGCGCCGCTCGTTGAACACTCTTGAATTTCTTTACAAGTGTGGTCTTTTCTACAGCCCTCCACCACATAAAGACTCCATAGAACATAGTGAGCTTGACTATGGTATCGTAGAACCAGTGGACCACTTTCGGTGAAAACCCCGACCTTTTTCCAATGGCTTCTCTACAGCAGTATAAGGCAATCGATGCCTTTTTTACTCTCTTTTCGATATTCGGCTTCCATGAAAGATTCCAACTCAGGATGAGCCCTAAATGACTCCCATTCCGAATTCGAATTATGTTTTAAAATTTATTTTGAGCAATGGACTGTCGCGGCTGTATGGAATAAATTCCAGCCGAGAGGCCTAATTGGACATTTCTGAATCGACATTTATTTATAAAGTCTCCGACGAGTTCTTCTGGGTACTATAAACATCGTTTTACAAATAATAAAATAAAATTTTATTCCAAAAAAATTTGTTTTTATTCTAAAATTTTCCAGAAATTATTTCGCAATTTTAATTCTGGCATTCTTTTGACATTTTATTATTTTTATTGTCGCCTTTTGTTAGATTTTCGATTATATTCTTTTAATTCTCCCTGTGAGCTTCTAAATATGTATAAATTCTTAACAATGCGGCTCTTTGTTGGTTCACCATTGGTTTTTTGTGTATTTCTTTGTTTCTTGGTGATTTGCATGCGACAGACAGCTGGATTTCCGATTTTATTCTAGCCTTTTCTCCAGAACTAGTTTGTGGTCTGCAGGTGAATCAGTGACACCGTGTTTAATGGCGCAGAGGCACCAACAAATGTCTAAAAACTTGCATCATTTCGCAATAAAGATAAATAAATAAAAGACCGAGTCTTCGGCCAGTCTTCGCAACGCGCTGAAATTTTGTTTTGATCATTTGCATACCATTCTGGAGAACTATTGGGTAATCTACAAACCACGCACGAAATTCTAAATTTATGCATGACGTTTGTTTACCTCGATATTATTCTTAAATTAAAGCAATATTTTTGAGACGTTGTTGTAGTGCGATTTTTGTACCAGAAAGAAAGAGGTAAGAAAAAAATTTTTCCAGTATTTTTTCGGTGTTTTAATTTAGAAATATGTTTTTAAATATTATACTTTTTTCACTGTTGCTTTTATGTGAAAGTGGCTTCTTAATACTTCACAATTCCAGATTTCAAAATTTTATTTTTGCAATTTTGCGGTTGCTGCCATCGTATCATAAAACCAAATTTATCAATTAACGCTTTGTTAAAACAAATTTTAAAGATTTCAAATGTCAACAACGTTTCAATTATTGAGTTATATACAAACACATTGGAAATAAAATTTTTATAGAATTTTAGAGATATTAATTTTATTTATAGTACTACTTTGGTTTGATTAAGGTAAATGACCGCTCTATAGCAGAAACTTATGTCCAAGGTGAACAAGGTTCTTAGTTCGACGAATACATTTATCGAAATATAATTTGGCAAGCAAAGTAGTGCAAATATAAATTTCGAAAAATTAAAGATATTTTTTGCATAAGCTGCTCTCAAAATGATGGAACAACAGAGAATTTGACCAAAAAGTCAGGTCAGTTACAGAAAAATTAAAAAGGGGAGAAGAAACGGGAGAAAAATTATGACAAATGTCTTTTGTAACCTAATAGATTTTGGTAACACCGCAATAATTTGAGATATTTTGCTGCACACAGTAAATTTCAAACACAAATCAACAATTTCGGCCGATTAACATTACTATACCAAAGGGGGTATCACTATCATATCATTAGATTAAGGGGTAACGTGTGTTTCCGGGTTTCAAAAAATCGATTTTTTATTCTCTTATTAAATTCTAAGCCATCTTAGAATATTGTCCTAAATTTTTAAGTTGATCCGAATAATATTTTCGGAGCTACAGCCTTGAGAACTTGTCCGCTCGAGGCCAGCTAGATTAAGTGCGCCGTCTTTAAACACGTTTTTCTCGAAACTGTCTTTTGAAGTAGGTTGGTAAGATTTCTCGAGAATTACTCAACTGATCTTCATGAAATTTTACACAGGTCTTTGAGATACGATTCTTATATACTTGGACAACGGATTTTTTCGAATACAACTAAAACGTCTGCCCAAAATACAGTTTTCAGTTTTTTTCCTTCGTCCAAGTTCCAAGTTCAGGTTTTAACTAAAACACGCATTTTTCACTTTAGATCGATCCTGTAAGGAGTTATCTTACCAACGCGGGCGCATCTTTTTTCCAAAGAGTCACCGGAAATGGCGTCGCAATGGCCGAGTTTAAATTTTTTTTTTTTCCTAAAAATTTTAAAATTTATTTTTAAATGCTAGTGTAAGTTTGTAACAAAAAAAAATTCGAAAAAAATATTTAATTTTTTATAGGAGAAAAAATGGTTGCAAAAGGCTGCTTTTTACCCGAGGAAACCCATATAACCCCTAAATAGCGTAATGCTGGGAGCTATATTCCAGTTACGCAAAAAATATGGAGAGTGGACTGGAAGCAGGGAAAAATCATTGGCTGATGATCAACACGCATTTTCCAGAGAGTAAGGAAGATATAGACCTCCAGTGTAACAAAAGCGCTGGTTTCTTACCAGATCTCAATATACGAAGGATGTTTAAGTCTTAACTACTTACGCACCCATGCTTTGAAAAGAGGCGAGGCTCGTTTCATACCGAAGGAAGCAAAGTTGTCCCCTTTTATTCAAAATAATACAGAACAGAACCTCATTCCTTGTAAAGACAAGCATTTATGGACCAACATTTGGAAAGCACAGCATGCCTGTACAAAGGGCAGATTCACGGAGACTACACTTCTCTCGTTAACCCTAAATGTAGAAGTAGCACTAGAACATAAGGAATATGCAATGGTTGTCTGTCTTTACATAAGTGGAGCATTCAACAATGTCTCCAATAACGCAATCGTCAACAGTTTGGAAGCAGCCCGGTTAGAGCCTGTCTTTATAGCATGATCTAACGACTGCCTAGCAGAAGCTGCAGCAACGAAGCCAGATTGCTCAGATTATTGCAAACGGGAACTCCTCAGGAGGTGAATTGCCACCACTTCTGTCATTCTAGTCACTTATAGATAACGAGATTTTGGAAAAATTTAAATAAAACCACCTAAACTAATAGTCGATGTAGAAGACATAGTTATACTAGTGACGGGGAAATACCTAGACAGTAGTTTTATGAGAAATCCAATTTCTATCCTCTTCTTCAAAATTATCCTCTTTCCGATCTGGATGTCTATAGGGAGGTATCCGCATGACTGGAATATACTATATGTCGTAATCAACTAAAAATATCCAAATGAAAAGAGTTTGTCCAGGTTCCGACTAATTGTCATTCGGTTTATAACCCTGTAGAATATCTGGTAATAATAAATGCTCAAAATCATCACTAAGTGCCAATATTCTTCTATGCATGAATACTAAAATCGTCTAATTGGAGTTTCAATTATATCTCTATTAACGACTTGTCAAGTTATTCAAAGATTCCTCAAAACCACGTCAGCACTACATATTAATATTTCCGGCCTCATTTATATTTCGTATTTCACATTTCATTTACTTCCAACGAGATTAGAATTCATAATATAAACTATTTGAGAACACGTTAATTACCGTTCTTAAGCATTTGTAGGCAACTTGTCAAATCGGCAGTGTCAAAATTAATTATTTTTTAATTTAAGTGATAACTAGTAAATTATGACTTACGCACATTATATAAACAGGGTACTGCAAAAGTGCTTGGTTAATGTATTTTTTCTAAATTCAGCAATCTCTACCAATAGTCTTTAAATATAAAAGACATCTGAGAATCATGATTAATAATTTGTAGAATATTTCCAGAAATCAGTAAATGATGTTTTATGAGATTGAAATGAGTAAAAATTAAGACAATCGATGGATTAGAAGCAACTTAACTTTCTCTTGACCAGCTAGCTCCAAAGCTAGTCTGCTTTTATAAGAGTTTATAGTGAGTCTAATCATTGAATCGGTTTTGATCGAAAAACTAGCCGATTAGATCGAAACAAAAGATGTCGAAATCATTGAAACCGTAACGAAAACAAAATTTTCAATGAAATTAAACTCACTCACACCACACTCCATAACATATGTATGTACGTTCCATGGCTAATAGATTGTAAGTAGTTTAGATGCTTCTGTTAAAGAATTAAAAGGCATTAAAAATTTTGGCAGTAACTGCAGCAAATATTTCGGATGAGATCCCTGCTAAAAGTACCAGTACTAAGAAACCAACCCAGAAACGTAGTTTACAACAGCGCGCCAGTCTTTTCTTCTCTTTGCTATTCGAGATTCCAAGTGTAGCCAGGTCCTTCTGCACCTGATCTCTTCAACGCATTCTTCCTCTTCTTCTGTCTTCCTTAGCCGCTGTTACTTAAATCAGTGAACTATGCCAATGTCGTCTTATACCTCGTACAGCTCATCGTTCTATTGTCTGCGGTGTGCACGCTTTTCTCTCGAAAACTCGCAACTCCGACTCATCAACTGTTGTCATCGTCCATGCCTCTGCACTATAGAGCAGGACGTATTGATGGTGAGTGACTTGTAGAGTGTGGTATTTGTTTGTCAAGAGAGGACTTCACTTCTCAATTGCCTACTCAGCCCAAAGTAGCACCTATTGCTGGTTCCAAGATAGACCAAATTATTTACTACTTCGATGTTACGACTGTTTGTTCGTTGACAGGAGATATTTTGTCCTGCTCTCATTGACTTCATGTGCACTTTCAGGCACTAAAACCTCCTCTAAGGCACCGCAGCTCGCCTTGGAAACACTTTTCTATTACTTCAGGGATATAACTTGTGGACCTGTAAAACTTGGAGATTAGTTTAGTTAATTTCGGGTGTAAAAATTTTTAATTTTGTTTCAGAGCACCCTGTAAAAAATTCTTCAAAAAATTACCAAGTAATATTCTAATAGTCATTGCTTTGCGATCAAAAACTAATTACAATTTTAGTGCGTTAGAATTCGTAGCAGCAAAGCGGAAAGCCTTTGAAGCGACTTAAAGTGATTGCGCAGACACATAATGATATTTTAAGTGGCTAATGAAAAGTGCGTCGCGAAGCGTATAGTCAGTGGAGTCCGCCGAAAGAACCACACAAGTTTGACACTCAATTTTTCGACAAATGACCGTAAGGCTGACAATTGATAAATACCGCCATAAAGCTTTAAGAAAATTAACTGAAATTGGCAATAATTTGCTGCGTGAAGGAAAACATAAATCTTTTCGCAGAATAAGCTTAGAAACAGTTGAGTAATTTTTAAGCACATAAATTAGATTAATGAAAAGTAAAAAAATATATATAATTCTAATTAATTCACATTAAAGTATATACCTGAGTATATTATGTTGAGATTTTGTTCTGTCATTGTTATACATAATACCAAAGATCACTTGGAAACGCACTGCCTGGTGACCTCTAAAGCGCGTTTCAATTGTTTCGTCACAGCGTGAAGTGCTAAAGAAGCAGTGATTTATATTCCAAATATTTTTTAACACTTTTGTTGTTGTTTTTTTTTTGTTCAAATAATATTATTTTATTTTTATTTTTTTATGTTTTTTTTTTTGTTTCTTGTTTCTTTGAAATAGTTTGCTTGCCTGCTCATGCTTGCACTTAATCAAGCTCTGTCAGTTGTCGTCGTCTATGACATATCTATATAATAGAGCGGCTCAAGTGTCAGAATGACACGCTTATCCGTTCGGTTGCTCTTCAGCTGCGAACTACAAGCTGACAAATTAGCTGTTTTTCTAATGTTTGTGTACATTCAGCAAGCTTTCAGTTGGTTTTTAGTTGGACACAATTTTTGTTGTTGTTGTAAATTTCAGCTGTGGTTTCGTTGTTGTTGTTAGTTATCTTAGTAAATATATTAGCTGTGGTTGTGTAGTGAATTTTTTTGATTTACAGCAGTTGTTGTTGTTGTTGTTGAATTTTTTGATGTTGTTGTATATTTTTTTGTTTTTTATTTTTAAGTACATATTTGTTGTTGCGTGTTATTTTAGCAGTTCTTTTGTTGTTGTTGTTGTAAATTCGTATGTTTTATTTTTTTGCACTACAATTGTTGTTTTTGTTATATTTAATTGTCTCAAATTGTTATTTTTGTTGTATTATGTTTCGCATGTTGTTGTTGAATTTTTTGTTGTTGTTGTTGTATATTTTTTGGTTTTTATTTTCGCAGCCTAATTGTTTGGTTGTTTCATTTTGTTTCTCGCATTATTATTGTTGTTGTTGTTGCATTACGTTTCTCATGTTGTTGTTGTATTTTTTGATTTTGCGGTATTTATTTTTGGATTTTATGTTTAGGTACATAGTTGTTGTTGCTTGCAATTTTTTAAGTTTATTTATTGTTGTTGTATTTTTGTGATGCTGTTGTATATTTCTATGGGTTTTGTTGTTGTTGTTGCACAATGTTTTCCATATTTTTTTTGTTGTTGCTGTATTATGTATTCTCATATTTTTGTTGTTCTTTTTGTTTTCATTTTCAACTGCTTTTTTGTTTTCTCATAATTTTGCTTTTGTTGTAACCACATCTGAGCAGTCAACAAACAAATTCACACCCAGTCTCGGCAGTGCATTAATCAACCACGCAACAATAACAACAACAACTACTTATTAACGCTGTGGTAGGCAGTACAGCGGTAGGCTTGGCTAAGTGCGGCTTATTTCAAAAATATTTGTGTGTTTGCGTGAACGTGTCATTCAAGAGCTCTACGCAATTCGCTTCTCAAGCGTCTCATAGACACGCAGATAAGATTAACTCGAGCAAGTTAGCTTGTTAGTTGGTTGCTGTTATTGTTTTTATTGCACATTAGTTGTAGTTTATTTGATGCGATTAAATTTATTTCATTAATTTTTTTTAGCTCTTCGTTATAGTAAAGGTCAGATAACACGTGCGTTTTCGTTTCGGCGAGTTTTGGGATTTAAATGTTTAAATTGCTTTTAAAGACACCTAGTATTATTTGAGCGAATCTTGTTGGCATTTCTAGAAATAATTTACTTAAATTACTCAAATAAATAAGTAAATAATTTTGACTTTTTGAAAACCTATAATGTAATTAAATCGGTTTCGTCTTCCTTATGTCCGAGGTAAAGCGGTATAACACTATGTATGACAAGAGAGATTATCCCATCAGTTTATTTGCCTCAAATTGAACCGTGAAACTCCTGCTATTTGTCGAAGGATTTTGAAGGAATTTATTTCGCCTATCTGAATGATCCGATTTAAATAAAGCATTCACCATTTTGTTCAATAAATTGTTGCCATTTTGAAGTTAATTTCATATTGCCATTCTCATAGAAACCCTCATCCATGTTTGCAAAAACTAGGAGAATCGTTTCCATTAGCATCTCTTGAGGCGAGTTTTTCACCAACAATTCGCAATATACAAAAACTGATTATGAAAACTTGGTTATCTGAACTAAAAGAGAGATGAAAGGATAATGAGAGATAAGAACCTCTAAACCAAACTCTTGAAGTTGCGTCCTGGCGTTGTCCTAATGGAACTGAATTCCTTTCATATCGAGATGAGCTTGCTGCTTCCTGGCGATTTCTCCCTTCTGACAGATCAATTAGTAACAATAAAGGACCATCTAACATAAAGCAAAACCTTCCTGGCCTTCAACCACAGTTTGACCACCGTTTGTGGCGGTTAACCGCGATTCGATCCCGCCCTTTTTCAGATGACGTTGTATGAAGTAAGTGTTCCTCACTTACTCACCAGTAAGTATCCGCTTCAGAAATGGATCGATTTTGTTGCCATTCTTCTCATGTGACACCCATACATCGAGCTTCTTTTTATATTCAGACTTATATGTATACTATAAATCCTGTTTAGCTCGTAGACAATTAGAATAATAATTACTTCGTCAACCTTATCTCTCTATGATTTCCATTATTTTGTCGCCATTTTAGACAATTGACCTTCCAAATCAGGGTAGTCTGTGACATCAAAATTACCGGAACGGAATATACCAAATATTATGAAAGGAAAATTATTAAATTGGTCGTTTTTTCACTTTCAAACAATACTTCATCAAGAAATTACGAAACCGTTTGAGAATATTGGAACTAGTATTGAATTTAACTTTTCTCACGGAATACGGCGTGCCTGATCTCACTTATATTACGACAGATACAGATTACAAAATCATCTTTTGGAGAAATAATAGATTTTTTACTAGATCAAATATATAAGATCCCTCGATCGACAACAACACGAGCGGGATAGGATATATACCGTGAGCGAGGTAGCGAGACGCATTTGCAGACATAAAGAGAGAGAGGCCGAAAAGCTTGAGTACGAAGAGCATGATAAGCTGGCCGTCAGGGATAATGCTCGAAAATTCTAAGAAACGATGTGGCGACTAACAGAAGCTTTTAAGATCGGAGCATACTCTTGTAGGAACTCGGAGATGATCTCATGACTGATGCCTAGAGTGGGAAAAGCCTCCTCAACATCGCATATAAGGATCTATTGAACGTATTGTGTGAAATATTAAAGCCCACCATCTACAAACTGATTGGACCTTATCAGTGCGGCTTAAGGCCTGAAAATTCAACAGCTAACCAGACCCGTGAAAAGGGAATCGACACACACCATCTGTTCGACGATTTCAAAGTTGCTTTTGACAGGAGGAAACGGAGCTGCCTTTATTCCGCTATGTCTGAATTTGGTATGTCCGCAAAACTAATAAGGCTGTGCAAAGGACCTCTCCGACCCGTTCGATTTCTAACGAGGTTTCAGACAAGCCGATTAAATAAAAGAAGGTACAATCTTCTACAAGAGTGTACAACTGCTGGCGTATGCCGATGACATCGATATTATTGGCCATAACAACCGCGCAGATAGATCTGATTTCTCCAGGTTGGGCAAAGAACCGAAAAAAATGGGTAGGGAACTCTCTCCTGTCATTAAACAAAGTGTCGTCGTATTTGCGACTAGGCTACCACGTCACTGTTGACAATCATAACTTCGAAGGGCTACTTCGGACTTACTAGTCCTCTCTCTACAAACAAAGACCAAATTTTACAGGTCACTCATCATCCCCGCTCAACAACATTGCCATAGTTCAGCGAATTAAGAGACAGCGGCTACGTTAGCTAAGAATGCTTTGACTAGTATATTTCTTTGATAAGACCAAACCTTCGCATATTGTTTATGAAACTTATACCAATTATTCGTTCGATTCACAACTGTTTATGTTATAATACAATACTATTTATTATTCACAAACCATTCAAGATTTAATTATCTCAATTTTAATTTAATTAATTTCATCAGATTTCAATGAGCCGCAATAGTTAATTTCGTAAACGTTTTTATCAGCAATTTATTATGTTGAATCTTATTGGAGGAAAAGTTGCACCATTACTCACTCTGCACTATATACTCCCCCACATATGTATGTAAGTATGTCTGTATTTATATTACAATTTCATTCACATACTCTTATGGCTATCCCGCATTGTCTTTCATCTGCCTTATTAATGAGATAATTTAATTTAATGCATTTTATTTTCCAAATATTTTTCGTATTTAAAACACGTTGAAAGTAAAACCGTTAGTGTGTTGAAAACGTAATGCACTACAAGCAATAATGGCGACTGTCAGAGAATATTGGTGACAATTTGTCTTCGCATTCGAATCAATTAATTGTGCTTTAAATGCAAAAAACGTAAATTGTGCTAAATGGGTGGGAAAGCGAGTCGTGAATTTCAAAACAGTTCGTTCACATTACTTCGGTACATCGGATACTGGCAAAAATTGCATTACATAATCTCTTAACTGTTTTAGTTTACTTGCATTAACATTGGTAATTTGATAAGCGCTTATCTGACAGCGTGACGCGACAGTTACTCGGCGTTTGTTAAATGTGAGGGGATGTAGCTCAGTGGTAGAGCGTTCGCTTTGCATGTGAAAGGCCCCGGGTTCAATCCCCGGCATCTCCAGTCGACTTTATTTTTGTGTTAGCGTTTTATTAATAGTTTTCAGAACTTTTTCGATTTGAAAACTTAAGGTTAGAGTAGTAAAATGATGTTCTTAAAATTTTATAGAAAAAATCTTCAAAACTTATAAAAGTATCCTGTTCTATTTAGTAGAGGGCGCCGCGGATGAAGTGTTTTTTAAATTCCTATAAGTATAGTAACTGAAGAAGAGAAAAAGGTGGAGAGGAAGAGCGATTTCTTGCACACTTACGAGTCTTATCTGAATATCATTGTGGACATTACGACTGAAATATGTCTCATGTCCGGAACCACTACCATTTCAGCATCAAAGTGTCAGACTAAAACTTCTCTACCATAACAGCAATAAAGAAGTCTTATGTAAAGATGGGTAAATAGAGGACTTGGAGTTATCTAAAGAGGGTTGATCGTACTTCTAAAATTTAATATTACAATTTATTTTAAACTTTGTTACAGCGAGGGTGGATAAGACATTTAATTTTGGCCGACCATTCATTTACGCGTCAGCCTTTTCCTCTTTTTACGACCAAACACAAATTCAAAGGCAAGGTTTTCTCCACTTAATCTTCCCTAGGTGGAGTACCTGCTGTACTCTTATTCATACATACATAATGTTGTACTATTCAACAGAATATAACGTTATATTGGGCCAGACCCAGTTGAGACCTATATAACTATAACTGTGATCGCCAGAGGAAGTCAAAGTCATATTTTCGAAATCATATTCAAGAATCCCTCAAAAACAAAAAATAATAAAAGATCTCTTACATTGTTACCGATAAGGGAATTATGTTCTTATGAGTCTTCGTTCAGCTTATTGTTGTCTCCTTTAGAAAACTCTGCATCAGGTGTTTTTCTAGCCAGCGAACATCTCATCCTCATAACTTTAATATCCTTTGTCATATTATATATACATATGTATATTCTTTCGAGCGACAAATTCATCACTTTTCAGTTTTTAAGGCCAAATCTTCTCCTTCTTTATTGACGTAGACACCGCTTAAGCGGTTAGAGCCCCATTCGTTCTTCTTTCTCGCTGCGCCAATTGAAGATTCCAAGTGTAGCCAGGTCCTTCTCAACCATATACATAGCAGGGGGGGAATGATGAGTAACTTGTAGAGTTTGGTCTTTGTTCGTCGAGAGAGGACTTTACTTCTCAATTGCATACTCAGTGCTAAGCAGCATCTGTTGGCAACAGTTATTCTGCGTTGGATTTTGATGCTGACGTTGCTGCCGGTGCTAATGCTGCTTCCAAGACGGACGAAATTATCTACGATTTCGAAGTTATGATTGTCAACAGGGACGTGGGAGCCAAATCGTGAGTGCGACGACTGTTTGTTTGATGACAGAAGATACTTCATCTTGCCCTCCTTCACTTCCAAACCCATTTTCTTCGCTTCCTTATCCAGTCCGGAGAAAGCAATACTAACGGCGGGGGTGTTGGGGCCAATGATATATACATCGTCGGCGTAAGCCAGCAGTTGTACACACTTATAGAAGATTCTACCTTCTCTATTTAGTTCTACAGCTCGAATTATTATTTCCAGGAGGTCGCCTTGTCTGAAACCTCGTTTGGTATCGAACGGTTCGGAGAGGTCCTTCCCGATCCTGACGAGGCTTTTGGTATTGCTTCAACGTTAGTTAACCCAGTCGTATTACTTTTGCTGGGACCAAAACAACAACAATTTTTTCGCAAATCTAGAGAAAGTCTGGAATCTTATTTTAAAATTTCCTATTTACCAAAGGATCTACTTTAACCTCTATTGGGTCGTAAGCTTATAATTTTTTCAATACAAAAAAATTATTTGAAAATCGTCTGAATGGTGTTGAAAAAAAAAATAAAAAAAGCATTCGAAAATAATATTTTTTCTTTTATTTGTAAAAATTTTGAACTCTATCGAACCATTATGCCCACTATGCTAAATGAAAACCTCACAGTGTTTTATTACCCAACTAACACCCAGATAATTATGTATCCAAATATGTGCAAGAAAAATAAGTGCTTTTGCTATGCGGAAATGTTAGCTGCGAGCCGTAACTCAGCCCTGCCAGATGATTTGCAGAAAAATTATAGAAAAATCCGTTTGTACATACATATGTGTATGTTTGTATGTGGCGGTGTGCCGTTAACTATTGAAAACGCACCCAACTTCATTTCATTTTCAAATGCAATGCCAAATTTTGTGCCGTTTTTCCAACAAACAAATGACAGTTGTCAGATAAAAATGCATAAGAAGAAGAAGAAGAAAAGGTATTGCGAATTTTATGCTGTCGAATGTATTGTTTATTTTAGACGCGGTAGTTTTAAATGCAATAAATATGCTTAACAAAACTATTCGAAATTATTTATGTGCAAAATTTTTGAATGTAAGTATGAGTGTGTGTGTATGTATGTGTGTGCGCATCGCAAGCGCATATGAAAAGTCAACAAATGAGCGTAAAATGATCATCGCCGAGTGTTTGCATTGCGTTATGACAGCTTAAAAGCACACATGCACCTGCACATATACACACACAAGCACATGTCTAAATATATTCGCATATTTATTTATGTGTATGATCATTGAATAAGTTGTTTAGCTGCCAACTTCGGGTCCATCAAGAAGTCGTTGACGACTTTAAGCTGCTTTGGGCAGCTCCACTGGCCCACTGGCACACAGATTCATATATATGTATATGTATGAAAGTATGTATGTACACCTATATGCTACGTATGCCGGTGCATAAGCTGTTATCTGCTTAACGGTAATGCACTGCTGACTTTTAGTTTATTTTAGCAGCTGTTAGTTTTCATGTTTGTTGTCTTTTGTTTGTTTTGTTTTTTTTTTTTTTTTAATTTTTAAACCATAAAATTTTTGAAAACGCTCTGTGGCACTTTTTGCTGCGTTGCCGCGTCACGTGTTAAGTCAGGGCTTACGTTTTCTATTAAGAAATGTTTTATGATTATTCTTTATATTCAACAACCTTTTCAAATATTTTTCTGAAGCGGTAAAACTAAAAGACTAAATACTGCCAGATCTTTTCCGGTACTTGCCTGATGCCACTTTCGATTGTTAAATAGTTTATGGAGCTTCGGTTTCAAACAAACCTGCTAGCCGTTAAAAAAAACTTTAAATTTTATTGTTTCGAAGCTAGAATAACCTTCCCAAATAAAAAAGTTTCCATATCAGGATTTGATTTTGATTGTTCAGCTTGTATACCAAAAGCAGGGGGTTTTCAATAAATTCTTTTGTAGCGTAAAAGTAGACTGATAGGGACACTAAACGACGCCAAATTTTTTCTTGCTCTTTTGACATTTTTTCCACGATTCAAAAACGAGTCAAAATCATTAAAATTTACTACCGAAATTCTGAGTCAGTCGCCTCAACTTCAAGAGCGCTACGTCCAATTTATGGTCGTCATAATCTTCCTGTCAGATTAACAATTGAGCATCTAGTGAAAAAATTTGAATTCACAGACACAGTACAAAATATTCCCGTGCCGCTAGCGCATCAATTGAGTAAGACCCAAACCAGTCTCTCACACGTCGTTCTCAAGCGTTGCGAAAATATCTTGGCCTACATCCTTACAAGATCAAATTGACGCAAATACTGCATCCGCTTGATCAACAGAAATGTCGTATATTCGTGAATTTGGCTGTGAAACAACATGAAAATTATCCGGTTTTTCATCAAAAAATTATCTTCAGCGATGAGAGTCATTTCTGACTGAAAGGCTTCGTCAATAAGCAGAATATGCATTATTGGCTAGGCATAAATCCCCACGTACTTCAAGAGTAAATCCCGAAAAATTACGGTTTGGTGCGGTTTATGAATCGGCGGCGTCATTGATCCGTACTTCTTCCGTGATGTCAAGATCGGCAGGTTACTGTAAATGGGAATCACTACCGCTCAATGATAACCGAATATTTTTAGCTCGAATTGGATGACATGTACTCGGACAATATGTGGTTCCAACAGGACGGGGCCACAAGCCATTCGCTGTGTGTCACAATCGAGTTATTGAAAACCAAGTTTGTTGAACGTGTAGATATGACAATTAAGTAATGAGACTGATTCCATAAAAACCGTATATTTGAAAATTATTCTACAACTCTGCCATCCCCTTCAATGTTGTCCCCTTCGGCAGCTATTCAGCGATTCCAGCGCGTTTTCCATGCTTCGTAACATTTCTGGAACGTTTCGACTGGGATGTCCGTGAGTACCTTCGTCACGGCCGCCTAGATGTCCGTAATCGACTCAAAATAGGTTCCTTTGACCTCCGATGTTGTTTTAGGAAATAAAAAAAGTCACAGAGTGACATGTGGGGCGAATAAGGCGGCTGTTGCAACGCGGTGATCCCTTTAGAGGCCAAATACAGGGACACGCTGGAGGCGGCGTGGCAAGGCGCGTTGTCGTGATGAAGGATCCAGTTACGAGCGATGTCTGTGCGCACCCTGTTGACTTGTTTTCGAGTACTTGGCAATAGTAGACTTGATTCACAGTTTTCCCCGGTGGAACGAATTCTATGTGGACGATTCCACGGCTATCAAAAAAGGCAATAATCAGGGGAGGGATGCCGGAAAAAGAGAAAGGGAATTTCAAGGTCACAAGTTTACCACAAGCGCGGCAAGAAAATCAGTCTCATGGTCAGTCGCAATGGTGGTAGAGTAAACAATTCTGAGAAATATGCGTCTAAAGTCAAAGTGATGCCATAAAATACCTCTGATCTGTAGGAATTTAAAGATAAAAACTCACGATGGTAGTGTATTTTCTATGGAAAGTTTTTACAGGCCTTGGTCCAGTTCTTAATGTTAATATTAAGGGTCAAAACTTTCAGGGAATCTTTCTTAGGGTATTTCCAAGGAAATTTCCTGACTGGATTGAAAAAAAGTTCTAAATAGTTTTAAAAAAACACCCTAATATACATACATATGTATATTTAATAGTATCGCGATCCTAAACTCCAGAGCAGCTCTGTACTCAGTGGAAAACTCAATCGTTACATTGGATTGGCCGTAGCAGTCGCCCGATACAAACCCTATTGTCTTACGAAATTCGTCGGATCTGGAATTCCTTGCTACTAGTTAGTATACGCCGTTAAATTAGTAGAAAGCATGCCTCGGAGATGCCAGGTAATTATCGACGCCGGTTGTGACTGTCGAAAGAAAGACATTTTTTTTTTATATTCTCTGAAAACTACTCGATATCAATATCGAGGGAAATCTTCGGTTAAAAATTTATAGACCTTTATTCGTTGAATCGCTGATTTGTAAATTTAAAGAATTTACGAGCAATGTTGGTAACGTTACGGCGAAAGGTTTTCCGGTTTGAAAAATATTTCTTTAAGGGAACTATGAATATTTCTCTAATTTAAAACATAAGCGAACTGACCAATTCCAAGGGTTTCAAGTCGATTTGTTAAGAAATATTTCATTTGACTTCCATTAAATTTAGTTTAATTAAAAAAATATTTTTTGACTTCCTTCCTTTTTCGTCTATTTGCTTTTCTTACTTGTATGTAGTATGTCAAGATTTAATAGCACCAACTTGGCAGCTATTCAACCTAACCTAATTAACATCATTATTATGAGCATATAACAAACATGTTTACATTCACACACAAAAGTACAACTACTTTATTTATAATAATTTTGTTTACTTCTTTAGTTTGCACTTGAATTT
This sequence comes from Bactrocera dorsalis, assembly GCF_023373825.1. Classification (NCBI taxonomy): domain Eukaryota; kingdom Metazoa; phylum Arthropoda; class Insecta; order Diptera; family Tephritidae; genus Bactrocera; species Bactrocera dorsalis. The sequence continues at coordinate 61,027,212 of NC_064306.1, read as the reverse complement.
CAATTTTATTTATTTTTTTTGTAGTCTAATTTGAACTGTTTGCTTTTTTGTTGTTATTATTTTATTATTATTATTTATTATGCGTTTTTATTTGTGTTTTCACACTGTGTGATTTTTGGAAGTCACATATTTATATTTATTTTTTCGTTTTTCTGTGACATTTTTTCGCATTTACTTTGTCTTTTTTATTAGTTTATTTACTTTTACGCTTCTACGCACACTTCAAGCGCTTCAAGTATGATGCCATTAACGCAGCCAACGCAGTCGACGCATTGCTAAGTACGGGTATTTACATTGTGATTATTTATACATATACATATGTACACATAGTTTGTATATGTATGTATGTGATCACATGTTTTTGCTGAAGGTCAAGTTTATCTGAGCAATTATTGTTTTTATTATTTTTGCTTTTTTGACTTTAATTTTTGCAATTACCAAAGGCGAACTTAACGGCACATTTGCGTAATTAATTTGGATATTACTTTAGCTTAGAGAGTTAGTTAACTTAATTTAATTATAAATTATTGCATTTTTATTTAAATGTCAATGGCAACTCTGATAATTAGCTGACATCTGTTAAATTGACTTTCAAACTGTATCAAGGGCTAAGAATAGCTGCAATGGAGCTTGAGAAAGTTACTTGCCGTTGCCTTTAGGGAGTGAGTTTGACAGATATACTTATGTTTGGGTTGTGACCATGGCCTGCCACCCATACCAGTCTTATCGCAAAGACACTCGACCATCCATAAAGAAGCTTACTGTCCCATCAACTTTATGGGTAGAGAAGGAGTCATCAGAGTTCGGTTTGGCGACTCCATGATTCAAGTGAACCGGGATGAAGTCTATGTGCGAGTTCAGACACGTATTCTTTTAGGAACTCAAACCCTCTGAGTCTGGTGGCAATTTTTGCAGCCATACACCTTCCGACGATGTCTACGGGCAATATATGCAAGATAGCGTTAAGTACCATAGTTGGAGTGGACCTTAGTGCACCACACATGGTTGTGAACGCTGCCCGTTGAACGCTCTCGAGTTTCTTTGCTAGGATTTTACTATATAAAGGCGCCATAGAACATAATAGGATTGATTATGGTGTCTTAAAGCAAGAAGACCACCTTCGGGAGATCCCACCGTTTGCCAATGGCTCCTCTGCAGCAGTATAAGGAAATCGATGCTTTTTTCTTTTGCTCTCTCTACGATATTCGGCTTCCATCAAAGCTTCCTATCCAGAATGAGTCCTAAATATTTCACTGTAACCTCTGGTTCCGTTTCCATCACTCTGTCACACAGAAGACTGATAATGAGGTTTTTGAGGTTTAGTTCAACCCCAAGACCGTCTAGAGTAGTTACGACTGCTTCCGGCAGGACGTTATTGAAAGCTCTCTCTATACCAAGGAAGGTTCCAACAGTAAATTCCTTAACCCTAATGGCTGTCTCAAGCCATGACACGATAGTATGGAAAGCAGTATCCCCTTACCTGCCTTTGAGATAAGCATGTTGCGCTCCTGTTAAATGATCCCTCGGAATTCTGGATGTTTGACTATCTGCGAAATCTATCGTTCTTCAGCTAGTGCATGAAAACTAGTTTTACTCGCGTTAATCGAGAAGAGAGGACGACAATAAGTTAAGTTTGGTTTACAAATTGCTATCACTCAAACTGCGAAAAAGTCACTTACCTATTTTAAGTTTTGAGTTACGAGTTTTTGACGGTTCCGGATATCCCCTAGAGAAGCAATACCACTGAAAAAAAGTAGTAAAAAAATTCGGTGGCACTTGTATTTACATAACAGGATTCTACGTTATCTTTTGTTTATCTGTTTTGGTTAGTCTTAATTTTATGCTATAAAAATTGATCAAGTGTTTCGACAGTATTTTTTATCATTTTCCAGTTTCACTTTCATTTCGAAACGCGTGCAAATTTTCTTGAAAAAAATTCCAATTTTTGATTGCAAAGCAGCATTTTTTGAATATTTTTTTTCAAGTTCGTTAAAAAATTATGCAGAATAATTAAGCGACTTTATCGCAATTTTTATGCATTTTCTTTGCCTCAACATATTTTTGGTTTGACAGAAAAATAAATAAAATCTGCCAGCAATTGGTAAGAGGCAGCATAAATTTTGGCAAACATTTTCGAAAGTGAGAGTGTCTTAGCAAACTCGTTGGTAAAGAAGTAGTTATTGGGGTTTTGATGATTTTTTTTTTTTTTTTTGAAAATATACTTATATCTGGAGAAATTAACCAGTTGTATTTAGAAAACAGAAAAATGCAGAAATAGAACTTACGAACATTATTTCAGTTATAAATGATTAATGATAGAAAAATAACTTGAAGATGATTATCGAGGCTTCCAAATGAAGATTTTATTATGAGGAATCTAAACTCCAGAATTTTTGAGAACGAAGATTTCAATATCTTCTTTAAGAGGTTAAGATGCTAAAAACAATTTCGGAAAACTCAAAGTCTTTGAAAAACTTTAAATTTTCGATGCAATAACAATACAAAATATGCAGTCCCACTGTACATTATGCAATAACGATCAGACAAAAGAACAGCAGCTAGCTTAAAGTGTAAATGTCAGCTTATATATTAACGGTTATGCCATATCAAAACATTGGTTATGGTTAGTAAACTAAAGGAGCAAAAAATGGTAGAAATAACTTCTTCATTTATTTTTCGCTACTGCTCAAAGTAAGCATATTAATATACATACATATACATATACGTACGTGTGTGCGATCTGGTAACTCGATGTGCTTAAGCTGCATTTATTTTGTCCAAGTAATTACTTGCTCATTCAGCGATTCGCCACATTTGATAGGAACTTGCTCACAGAATCGGCTAATTATGCTTAACGTTTTGTCACACACAGCACAACTGTACTTGAAAACAACAGGTTCAAGGTAGTGGGTTCTTAAGAAGACACTTAGAAATACATAAAATGCACTTATATGTTAGGGTAGTTGGATAAAACAGAAGAGTTTTATTGGGTGAGAAAGTTAAGGAATGGTCATGACTTCTTATTCCGTTTTCATTCTTTCCAAGAAGACAAAAAATCCTTCCATTTATATATTTTTTTTAGGATTTATTTTTTGGTTAGATTGTGGTTATCCTTTTTCAAATTTTTAAAACATCAAACCTCCTGAGCTTTGACAGTTGACAATGTTTAGTAGGTTTTGCCGTTTAGCAATTGCTTCCAATGAGAGATTAGTTGGACAGCTGTTTATTTCTGACAGTAGAGCTCTTTTAGTGAAAGTGCTTCAGAAAGGTCTAAGAAGTGTTATAGTCTTAGTATTGGAAAATATTAATATTAGTGTGCTTTATTCGTCGGAACTCAAAACTGGAATTCTGATCAGCTTGGTTCGGATGATTTGCAATTATTTAAAGGTTGAGTTTCATATAGACCCTTTCATATTTAAAGGTATAAAGTAGGCCACTTCTATTTATAACAAGATAACGACCGAAAACACCCGTCTCATCTTGTAAGTGCCGGGTTGTTATGGAATTAAAAATAACTCCATCGGTCCCGCAATTACCATACTTTAATACTGTTCAAAATATCTGGAACTTTTCGGAAAATCGTATTCGAAAACATCGAATTTCATCAAAATAAGGCCAAAAAGCTGGATCATGGACTTATTGGGTCAAAATATCCGGAAATAATTGAAATTGAAGAGCATACATCGATGTCTAGGCACAATAATATCAACAAAATGTAGGCCAAAAACCGCTAAAACTATTGTAATTCTTTTGATTTATATATGTAAATAATCATTGGTGTACGTAATTTTTTTGATATAAATTAGGCGCATTTTAAGCTTTAGCATTAATTTTTTTTATTTGTGTATAAAAAAAAAGTTTTTTTGATATACTATATTTAATGTTAAATATACATATCTTGATATGGATAGAAAAAATCACAAAATGTATTCATTTTAAAACAAATAAACGCGTCGTAATTTAATAGAACTAGGTATATGTAAACTGTATTGGTCCACTGTATATGCTGCCCTACATTAACTCATGCATCAATTGTAATAGTACTAAGCAGATTACTGATCTGTAAGTTAAACGAAGCTTTCGGACTGTTTCACAAGTTCAAATCTCATTTACGGACTATTTTCGAGATGGATTTTATAAAAAAAACTGTTCCAACAGCAAGTCGTTTCCGAAATTATTAATATTCTAACAAGACTTCTAGTTTAAAGAAAAAAGAGATGATGAGTTATATAAGAAAGTCCAATCACCAAAACTAGTTTCAACTCTCCTTCATCTTCACAATCTACAATCTATTAATAACAAATGTGGAGCATTATATGAAATTTGGAAGTAACTACATATTGAGTTGTTTTGGTAGAAAGAAATACTTTTGACTATAGTTTGTCTAAATTAAATTTTGGCTAAGTGATTTTAAGTTTTTCGGTGTTTTCTGGCATCTGTTGAATTGCTTGCCACACTTCAAACTAAGATGTCTAGTACTGGATATAGTCAAATTGAAAAATTTAGCACATTATCTCAGAAATATATTTGTCATTAATTATCATGCGTGAAGCTTTAGTTTGTCCATTAAGAAAAATATGAAGCAGCTAGAATTCCATTAAAAATTTTAATCAGTTCTTTTCTAATAATTTTACAGTGAAAACTTGAGTCAAATTTGTTTTGCTTTTGAAGCAATAATTAAGCTTTTGGACTCATCAAATTAGACCAGTGTCAGTTCTTGGGTCAGATTTTGATGGAATTATTATGAAAAGTTCAATCACCAAAACTAGTTTCAACTCTCCTTTATCTTCACAAACTAGATTTTATTAATAACAAATATGGAGCATTATATGAAATTTGGAAGTAGCTACATACATACGGAGTTGTTTTGGCGACATTGACATAACTCAGCGAATCAAGAGACAGCGGCTGCGCTGGCTAGGTCATGTTGTCCGTATAGAAGAGACCACTCCAGCTTTAAAAGTTTTCGATTCAGTACCCGTCGATGGAAGCTCTCCACTCCCCCAGAGAGATCAGGTGGAGAAGGACCTGGCGGCACTTAGTATCTCAAATTAGCGCAAAATATTGAAAAGAAGGAACGACTACAATTTTATAATCCAAATATTAAATAATTAATAAATTATTTAGTTTATACAACAATATAAAAAATGTGTATAGTATTTAATTTTTAATTATCAGCGCCACCCTGTACTGCTATTTCATCGTTATATTTACGATGCAGACGGTCTATACGATAGCATACTTTCAGGCGCGTATTTAGTGCTGCCACTTTGCTGCTAATACGCTACATAAACATGTGATTGCCATGTGCTGGCACATACGCACACAAACATACATATGCTGTTAACTAAAAGTTTAGAATTATGTAAGTTCACAGCGTGGTTTCTAACAGCCAATTTTACATCGACGAACGCTATTTTATTAAGTAATTTAATGAAATATTTTGAAAAAAAAATAGAAAAAGAAGGTATTTTTAACTATTTCGCAGTAGATATTTGCACATAAATTTATATCATCCATTCGATTTTGATTTTTACATACTAAATTATAATATTATATTAATTTGCTCTTTGTTTTCATTTTAATAAAAAATCTGCCTGTTTTTCAACCGACTGGAGATGCCGGGGATTGAACCCGGGGCCTTTCACATGCAAAGCGAACGCTCTACCACTGAGCTACATCCCCACCATACTTACTGTTAGCCAAAAAAAGAGCCGTTAACATTCGGCGAATAAATATTTGGATCAACTATCGACGTGACGTGAAAATTAGTTGTAATTGTTTTTATTTGCCTGTGATATTGATTTAAGTGGTTTTCTGGCATAAGTTTTTATGAGAGAGTATAACAAAATACTAATACTAAAAACATAGACGAATATATGTACAATATTTTAGTTATTATTGTTGAAGTTCATATTAGTGTGGAAGCACTAGACTACTTTAAATTTAATGTCAGTTTATGATAAGCTGTGAGTTGAATGCGGAAGTGTTAGCTATCTTGTATGAGTTTGCCTATGGATCCAGTTAGCAACACTCAAACAGATGTTCGTGTGATTTAGATAGAAGATCAAGCGCCGAGACTCCATTAAGTTCCATCCAGAAAAATTTAAGTGCAGACTCGCTCTTGAATTACAGATAATATAATTAGGACCTATCGTTAGGCAGTTTGTGGACTGCGTTCTATAAAATCGTTATGGCCAATAATTTTAATGAATGAAAGATATTTGGTTTTTCCTTATCAATTACAGAATGCCGGATGCTATCAGGTGTTATTTCGAATTGAATTTATAATGGAGAGGTATAATATTTTCTCTCAATGAAAAATAATATTTTAGAAATCTCACTTCAGTAGTAATGCGGTTGGTACCAAGTGATTTTTATGTTTCACACGACAATAAAAAATAGTTTAAAATGTTTCTAATCCAGAGAAAAATCTCAAGAGACGCTGACAATAAAGAGCATGTATTCAGCGATTTTTACGAAGAGTGGAATTATACAACAAAGAAGTTCCAATAAATTTTGTGTACGGTATCAAATCTCTGCTGTCGAAACGTTCAGAATATTTGAAAAGGCTTTCGCTGATAATTGTTTGTCCCGACAAGTGTGTTTGCTTGGTACAAATTATTGAAAGAGGGTCGAGAATATGTTGATGACGAACCATGTCCATTAAAGGAATTGGTGCTTAAGAATCGTCGATTAACAGTCTGAGATCTTACTCGTATCGTTAGAATATCATCAGGATCAGTGAAAACCATTTTAAAATATCAATTGAGTAAAGATATTTTAGCGTTAGTCACTCGGGACTGGCCAGAAGCGATTCTTTTACATATGGCTTAAGCAGCTCATGACTGCCGGCCTAAGACCAAGTATTCTCTTGGTAGCCGAAAAAACTTCCGTATGAAGGCGAGCTAAAGTGAGAGAGCGAATCATTCTTCCTCAGTGTTGTGTGCTGGGTTTAGGGCCCGCAACGTAAAAAAAACACTTCTAATGAAAAGGAGTGTGTAAAGATAACAAATTGATTGGACTTTATCAGTGTGGCTTCAGTCGTGGAAATTTAACAGCTGACCAGATATTGTATTACCATGCGCCACACCTTGGAAAATAATCGTGAAAAGAGGATCGATGTACATCACCTCTTTGTTAAATTTGAAACTGATTTTGACAATACGTAAAGGAGCTTCTTTCATGCCATATTTGAATTCGGTATCTCCGCAAAATTAATACGGCTGTGTAAACTGACGTTGAATAATAGGAAAAGCTCTATCAGGTTCGGGAAGGAACTCTTGAAGCCATTTGGAACCAAAGGAGGTTTCAGAAGAAGAAGAAAAGGAAACGTTAAAGACCCTATAAAGTGCATATACATATGTATAAATGATCAGCGTGACGAGCTAAGACGAACTGACCTCTGTATTTGAGATATTGATCGGAAATTTTGCACCCGTCCCTTCCTCCCCAAAAAGCTGCTCTTTTGTCCAGCACCAACGATATCGGACCACTGTAGCATATAGCTGTCATACAAACTGAACGATCAGAATCCAGTCCTTGTATGAAAAACTTTTTCATTTGACGAGATATCTGTACAAAAGTTGGTATGGATTATTATCTAAAGCAATAATGTAATCTCCTAAGAAATTATTGAGATCGGCTTACTATAGCATATAGCTGCCATACAAACTGAACGCTCCAAATTAAGTACTTGAAAGGAAACTTTTGTAGTTGTTAAGGTTTTTCTAGCTTCGGTGGAGCCAAAGTTAACGTTTTTTGTTGTTTTCTGTTAAGATTAAAACCTCCCAGACAATTACATAATCAGTCGATCACTTTGCCACATTTTGCAAAAGATGTTCACTAATATGCAACACCCTTCTAAATATATTTTTGATGGCAACAACAATATGACACCACAAACTGGACAGCAACAACACAAATAATTGCGAAAGAAACAACAACACAATGAGTTACATAAGCTTGGACATAAGTACACCGAAACACACACTTATGCACCGAAACATACACAGACACAGCCACAAATACACAACTGATTATGCGCCAACAAAAACAAATCGTTGTCATAAATTAAACACTTTTGTTTACAAATTTATTGCAACTCTGCCCTGCTGTTGAGCCGCATAATGTTATTGCATTTGTTGTTGTTTTTGAGTTTATTGTTGGCATTGTAATCGCTTTGTTGTCATTGGACGGGCAGCCAGCTAACATCTTCATTGTGTCAATAATGCAAGCAACATGTGGCAACAACAACAATATAGCGTGTTGGATACTTTGGTTGACACTAAGCTGGCGACAACAACAATAAAAACAACAATAATCGCAACTAAAAGGTGCTGCACATATGCAAAGTAGCTTGTTGAAGGTTGTGGTGGCTGCAACTACTGTCACTTGTGGCACAGTGCAAGCGCGACTGCTGATTATCAACTGCTGCGGTGGCGCGCAGTTTAGGTTGCACATACATACAGACATACATGCATACATTCATACATTCGTACATACATGCCACCTTTTTGTTTCTTGGCGCGCGGTAAAGGTGTGTTCCGCAGATTTCCATAAAGCACCAAGAGCTATCGAGGTTTACATCTATACACATATATATGCATATACATTCATATGTTGGCCTTGTTGTTGCAATATCATCATCATATGCAACAATCCGCCTCTTGTACTGTGGCGCATGCGCCTCCAGCTGCAACAAAACGCAGCGGCAAGCACTTGCGTCTCCACACGGCGCGCACGCATGCGCCAGGAGCTTGTGGGTCGGCTTGGCGCGGCTCGGCTAACATGTGTTCTTATATGAATTTTAAATGATATGTTAATATGTAGTCGTCGTTGAAAAAACAACAAAAAATATTAAACAATTTATTTGCAAGAAGCGCGCTGCTATACAAATTTGTAGACAAAGTAATTCTTAGGTATATTTTTTTTTTGTTTTTGCTTTTTCATGCAACAACACCACTGATAAGCGCTACACAATGCACAGTTGAAAATCGTTTAAAATTTATGCGAATGTTAAATATGCGCGAATCCACCTAGAAGTGCAAATGTACGTGCACAGGGTGACACCAAAGCGCTAAAAGTTAAAAAATAAGAAAACCCGTTCACTTCAGATCTCGATTTTGATCGATTAGTTATGCTGTTGCAGTAGACAATAATTTTTTCCAAATTTCGTGGGGATACCTTGTCAATTGAAAAAGTTTTCACTACAAGGACTTAAATTTGATCGGTCAGTTTGTATGGCAGCTATATGCTATAGTTGTCCGATCTGAGCAATTTCTTCAGAAATGGTACCGTTGACTTGGAAAATACTCTGTATCAAATTTCGTGAAGATATCTCGTCAAATAAAATAGTTTTCCCTACAAGGACTTAAGTTTGATCGTTTAGTTTGTATGGTAGCTATATGCTATAGTAGTCCGATCTAGACATTTTCTTCAAAGATTGAACCGTTACCTTAGGTAATAATTTATGCCAAATTTCCTCAAGATATCTTGTCAAACAAAAAAGTTTTCCCTACAAAGAATTGGCTTTGATCGCTTAGTTTGTATGACAGCTATATGCTATAGTTGTCCGATCTAGATAATTTCTTCAGAGATTGCACCGTTGTATTAGAAAATATTATGTGCCAAATTTCGTGAAGATGCCTCGACAAATGAAAAAGTTTTCACTACAAGGACTTAAATTTGATCAGTCAGTTCGTATGGCAGCTATATGCTATAGTAATCCGATCTGAGCAATTTCTTCAGAGATTATACCGTTGACTTGGAAAATATTCTGTACTAAATTTCGTGATCATACCTTGTCAAATAAAAAAGTTTTCCATACAAGCACTTGATTCCGATCGTTCAGTTTGTATGATAGCTATGCGCTAAAGTGGCCCGAAAACAACAGTTCCGACAAATAAACAGCTTCTTGATGAGAAAAAAGCATGTGCAAAATTTATATTATCTATATTATCTCCGACGTCTGCTTCTGGGTCTTTTAAGCTTCGTGGCAAACCCTCTTTAGTCTATAACAATTAGATATATCAAGCGACACTAAAAAGGATCCGCTTTCGCACCACCCATTATCTTGTTGATTTTGTACGCCAAAAACTTTAGAAATATGAATATATTTACAGCATCTACTAAAGTCACTTGTGCGCCTGCGCAGCACACAATGTCGTCTGCGAGTCCATTGAGGAGTGGGAAGAGTCACGATCTTCTTGCCGGCAGCCGTGCATTCATTGACATGTAGTATTGCAAATATTTACAAAAAAAAAAAACAAAAGTAATAAAAACAATGGCAATAAGCTACGAAGAGGGCGCTTAAAGCGCTTGAAGGTATTTAGTGCTTGACAAGCGTACAAATCGCTGGTTTAGTGATTGTTTTAATAAAGTTGTTTGCTGGCGTTAAATATATTTACATATACGAGTACACCTACATACTTATATATGTATATAAAATACATGTATATAAAGGGTGGTCCACTTCGCGGTTCACTACTTTTTTTAAAGAAAAAACACAGCAACTTTAAACTTAATGGGGTGTGTTTATTATCATTCGAAATAATATTCTTTGGCATTTATTTTTTGATCTTTATCTGTTTTAAATGGTGGTCGCGGCTATGCCTAAGATGGTTTATCCGTTGAGTCCAATTTTCGATGACGTGTTCGAGTATATCGACTGATAACTGACGAATGATACGAGTGATGTTTTGCTCCAAGGCCTGATCTGAAGCGGGATTATTCGCATGGACTTTAGATTTTACATATCCCCACAGGAAAAAGTCTAACGGTGTGATATCATACGATCTTAGTGGCCAATCGACTGGATCAAAATGTGAAATTATCAGCTCACTGAAGTGTTCTCTGAATAAATGCATTGATTGATGCGATGTGTGGGAACTGGCGCCGTCGTGTTGAAACCCAATATCGCTGAGATCACGAGCTTCAATTTCAGGTATCAAATAATGGGCTCCAGTGGTTCCAATGGCCGTTATCTGTCGCCATTGAAGGTTATGATCTCAGTGGCATCATTTCTGAAGAACATGTACCAATGATTCCACCGGCCTACAAATCGTCTAAACCTTTTTTTTTGATGAAATAGCTTTTCTCGAATATCTTAAAGTTGTTCTTCATCCCAAATGCGGCAATTTTGCTTATTTATATATCCATTGAGCCAGAAATGGATCTCATCGATGAACAAAATTTGGCTCGAAAACGTCGGATCTTCTTGGAACTTTTCAAGAGCCCATAGAGCGAAGCGATGTCGCTTGGGAAGGTCGAGTGGCTTCAGTTCTTGCACAAGTTGTATTTTGTACGCTTTCAATTTAAGATCTCGACGTAAAATGCGAAAAGTCGTTCCATACGTGAGTCTGAGTTGCTGCGAACGGCGCCGAATCGACTCTTCACGGTCTTTGTCTACACTTCCAGCTACGGCTGCTACATTTCCTTCATTGCGTGCTGGACGTGGTCTATTGGGTCGAACGTTATTCAATATTGATTGTTGCGTCTCCAGATATGTGATGGTGTTGTGAATAGAACGGGAAGTCGACCGATAATGTAGACCATAAGTTGAGCGAAGCGCGCGAAACACATTCTTTACAGAACGTAAATTTTCGAATAAAGTTGAATGATTTGTAAACGTTCTTCAGGCGTTAGTCTTTCTATGGTGAAATGCCCAACAATACTGAACAAAAATGACATGGGAGCTTGACACGACTCAGGCGTGATCTATTAAAAAATATACCTCTACTTGAGTCACCCGTTATATGAGATATGTATGTATTTCTACATACATAAACACTAAGTTTTAGAGTTGTTGCTTCAGTTCTAAATGGTACTGAATTGGGTAAGTCAACTAAGAGAAGCAATAGTTCGACAGAACTAAGCTTAGAAAGCAGTTGGAAGGGCTTTGGATACAGGTGTGAAGGTAAATCAGCCCTTAGTAGATACCTAGTGTTCGTGGAGGGGATGTAGCTCAGTGGTAGAGCGTTCGCTTTGCATGTGAAAGGCCCCGGGTTCAATCCCCGGCATCTCCAGAAGTATACCTCCAATATTTTAGATAAATATCTTAGATCTTTTACAACGAATGTATACATGTAATAGATATGAATACGGAAAAACAAAATTGTAGAAAATTCCGAACGAACCAAAAAAAAAATGTTTAAGAAAGTATAGTTTGTCTGGCCACAAGTAAATATAAAAGAATACAAGTATATATATAAAGATTCGTGGTTATTTATAATGATCACTACATACCAAATAATAAGGAGAAAATGTAAATAATATTCCATTTACTTATTTTCCATTACTTATTTTGTGCTTATCTGGCTGTTTTGGGCAAAATATGCAAATATACATAAACATAGAAATATACATACACACATATATGTATGTACACAGCTGCCCTCTTTTATAATTGGAAAGGCGAAACAGTATAAATAAAAATAATAAAAGCAGAACTAACATCAGGTAATAAAATAAGCAAAGAAAATAAATAACAAAAAGTAACAGCTTGGAGATGCCGGGGATTGAACCCGGAGCCTTTCACATGCAAAGCGAACGCTCTACCACTGAGCTACATCCCCTTCTTACCGACCCCGCGCCAAATAAACACCCTTTCACACTTGTAGAAAGTTCATTTAGAAAGTAGAGTAATATTTTTGCACTAAAATTTTATTATTGTTGAGATTTAATAGTTTTATTTATGTTATTTATGTACTTAAGAGCATGCCATACTTTTTATTTTATGTTTTCTCGAGAATTTTTTTCTTTGCATTTGGTCAATTGCTGTTATTTGGCAAATTTTTAGAAGTATTAAAGAGATTTATTGCTAAAAGTAAAGATTTTTCACTGACTGAAAAAAATTAAATAAAGAACAATCCCGTTACGTACATAAAAACTTAATTTCATTAACCCTACCCATTGTCAAGCAGACCTAGGAAAGTTGAACGAGTGGTATTTATATTCGCTTCTTGAAATCCCCCATTTGCTCCCTCTGAATCTGCCACTGCTTCGAGAAACCTTTGAATATCGGCGAATATCGGCCACTTGAACTATTCAACAACACGACAACAAGACGTTGATAAAGATCTTTTGGGAGTAATAAATGCAAAATATAATCGGCCAAAGAGCATCAATACCCGTATCTTTCACTGGAGCATATATCCTTCATAAATCATTTTGATACGATTCGGTTTTTTTGTAGTAATATCTTTAGTTTGTTCCATAATTTTTCGCACATCATCAATTTCTTTTTGTAAGGATCTCTTCTGCGTGGTCTTAGCACGGCCTCTCTTACGACTTATGTGTCCATTCCAATTTAGAGCTTGTCGGCAAACATCTGCAGCATCTCTTTTTTAGTATGTGACCCAATCATTTCCATTTTCGCAATTTGATATACTAAGTCATGGGTTCTAAATTACAAATTTTTATATACATATGTCATTGCTGATAGCGTTAGGCCACCACACATTGAGGATACGCGGTAGCCATCTGTCAACAAAGCCCTCAATCTTACCAATAAAGTGGTTGGTTACTAGTCAGGTTTCACATTCATAAAGCAGTACAGAAGGTTAAATTTAAATAGTCTGAGTTTTGTTTGGAAAGTTAGGTTAGGTAAGTTAAGAGGTCTATCATAGCATGGATCTCACTTGGACAGCTAAAAACGTCGTTCCATTGTGGTAGATAAAACTTCTATATAATTGATACTGATAAAAGGACACTTAGAAATCAAACAAAGCGCCTTAAACATATCAAAAATTTGCTGAGACGGCTAAAGTATGTTTCAGTTATGTCTTCTGGTTTGCCGAAGGTAAGACTGTCGAGATGTTTCAACTACAGTTTTGCAAAAGCTGGACAATGGCGGAAAAAGTGTCAAGAAGCTTCCACCACAAATTTGGTAAGTAGAGTCCGACAAGATTTTTAGTCTTACCGCTTGAATGCCCATTCTACAGTGTCTAGTTACAACCCCTACAAGTGAGGCTAGATGAATTTTGCTAAGCGCAAGTAGTTCAGTAGATGTTCTATGTTCTCAGCGCTAATATTGCCGCCTTGTTGTCGGTGTGAATACTCAATTCGCTGAAAGAGGCCAACGTGAGATCTTCAAGATGTTCGATAAAGTTCCTGTTGCTAGAATGATGAGCTGTACGAGATATACGGCGAGATTGACATAGTTCAGCGAATCAAGAGACAGCGGCTGCGCTGGCTAGGTCATGTTGCCCGAATGGAAGAGATCACTCCAGCTTTGAACGTTTTCGATTCGGTACACGACGATGGAACTAGAGGAAGACCTCCATTGCATGCGAGAGATCAGGTGTAGAAGGAGCTGGCTGCACTTAGTATCTCGAATTGACGTCAAGAAAAGAAGAAATGACTGATGCGCCGTATTTAACTCGGCTATAACCGCGTAAGCCATGTCTACTCTAGTAAAGAAGAAGAAGAGATTTTACAGTGTGGTCTGGCCACACTTTCAACCTGGATTTTGTCGTATCCTGGCGACTTGTTAGTTGGTCACTTCGCCCATCGAAAACGTACAACCAGCATACAAGGTCTTTTCACCAGTCTCAAACTGTAATAATCAACCCTGTTCTAATCGGTGGTCTATTCGTTTATAGCCAGATAACTGCAAACTTCAATCGAGGCGAGAATACGACGAAGGCACAAACCTAAATCATACAATTCAATTAGCCATTCAAATTTTTGGACTACCTCAGAGCCGCAACCCAACAGATTGCCACAAAGCAGGCATATTGCAGCACAGCCGATGGGCGCTTGGGGAAATTTGTGAAAAATGCAAAATCAGCTGAAAATTGCAAATTATCAGGCGCGATTTATGCGAGCAGGTAAGTACATAAGTGTAAGTGTAAGCACGAAAGTATGCCGATTTCCTTTGTGGCGAGCGTTTGCCTAGTTGAGGCGTTCAATTCGTTTTTCGTGCCTCACGACTGCCAGAAATCATAGTGTCCACTGGCTGGTCGCATATACCAAGCACCAAACACCCGTCGGTCGGTCAAAGTGTGCGCGCCTGTGTGTAGGTGTGTACATTTGTGGCAACAACCTTTCAACACCTTCGCACTTCGCGTGCCTGCCGTGGAGTGGCGGCAGAAGAGCGCGGGTGCGCTGCATGACAATTTATGCCACCTTTTCGGATGGCGCGCGCAATTTTCTAGTTTAAAAACGTTTTAATAAAATACCAAAATTACGAGGTGCACTGCAACGCCACGTAAATTTTTGCTGTTGTTGCTATTGTTGGTTGTTAGAATTTGTTTGTTTTTTGTTTTTTGAAATTTTCTTTCATTATTTTTCTCATATCTGGCTGGATGGTGTGTGGAGCTGGGCATTTTAGAGCACTTAACACGTCAACACGCTGCTGTGTTCATGACGCAACAATAACAAAAAAAAACAATAATAATGCATAGTACGCCAGTAGTCATGCAGCGCGCCGCTTAGGCAACAATAAAAACAACAGCGGCAAATAATTCCCACAAATGGGTAAAGTTTTGACATGATTGCTTGCCTCGAACCACGTTGGCTGGCAGGCAGCAGCAGAAAAAAATACAAAAAAATAAAAAATAACAAAAACAATAACAATAACAACCGCTGCGCCAACTTGGCTATTGACTGCCGTTTTAATATATTTGCTAAGCAGCTTAAATGAAATAGAAAAAAACTGAAAATAATAATGCGCGCGCACTCGCTTGCAACATGCTATCAGCGCGATAATTTTGTTGTTTAGGCGCGCGTCCATCAGCGCAGGCCAGCGCGAAAGAAAGCAACTCACGCAGATAAGATTAAGTCAGTGCGCGCGCTCAGCTGTTCAGACAACGTAAGACGCGCGCTGCTATCTCGTTAAAGTTGCGCCAGCGCGCCTCCACAGCACCCACATACGTGCCGCATGTGCCATAGTCATAAGTGGTCCCTCGACAACTGCGATCAATTTCATGTCGATAGTTGCACCGCGCGATTACACTCCCAACCTAAGCTTGTTCGCTTCATACACATCGCCGCCTATCGCAATCATACGCGCCTGCCAGCTACGGCCGCGGCCCATCAGCGCTCACATGTGCGCGATTATTATCTACTTGCTGACAGCCGCAAGCCAAAGCTGCAGCTGCTGTGAGCTAAGTACAGATACACACATACGTTTATATAAACGTATATGTGGCTGATTTAAGGTATCAGGACTGCTGGCGTAGTGCGCGGATCGTGAGCGATTTACGGCGCAGCTTTCGGTTGGTGCGGCGGTTGAGACACCCGCGCACGTTTGATGCTCGGGTTAAATGGCCAATGCGAAGCGATGTGGTATTAAGTATGTATGTTTCAGCCTAGTGCGTGACAAATAAACGCGACGTGGCGCGACCATTTGTTCGCAGAATCAAGGTCCCAACAAGCCAAATTCCCTACTAATAGTGCTCCATAATAAAACATTTGCCGATTTCCTTTCCTAAATAGATTCAGAAAATATTGCTGGGTCAACTTTATTTGCTGCCGCCTAACTGAATAACTTCCTAAAGGAACAAGACATTGTAAAATAAACCTCTAACTTTTATAACCAACCCCAAGCACTAATCTTCTTCCTGATTTTCTAGGTTAGGTTATATGGGGTGAAAGCGTATAAAGTTGTATATACATACGAGTTCCCAAATATCCTATTGAAACTAATCAAAACTTAGGGGCTTATATTGTAAACAGATGGAGTTGACACTAAGAAAACAATATCTTAGGAGAAATAACTTTGTCCGAGCTTAGTGAAATAGGTTGACTTTCAGACCCAAGAGCCTTTCAGACTGATTTTGAAGTAGCGCGTTAAGTTTATAACTAGATAGTTGAAGGAGAGATTACTTAAAAAAAAAGCTGTTTGAAAGGTTTGAATGTACATCGAAAAGAATGGAAGAACCAAGAAGACGGCAAACGAACCCAATAGAAAAGTTCCGTGGAAAATATTGAAATTAAAAAACTGTTATACCTCAGTGCTTGAATTCCAATAAATAACGGCTACTGCAAACTGCGTAGCAAAATCGGCGGGACGACTACTGGCAGCAGGAGAAGTTATTATACATGTAGAACCTTCGGGCATAGCTCGGTGGGTAATGACGGTTTGGCAAGCATCGACTACATGATCCCACTTTTCAACTGGGAAAGAAGGTTCGAAGTAAACATAGAAAAAATTGGCTGGCGGAAAGGTTTGTTAGCTAAGCGCATCACTCTAAACATCTAAACGGATGGCTCAAAAATGGAGGATTGAGTTGGTGCGGGGAAATACTGTCCAGAGTTAGGCATAAGGCAGCATTTTATGTTGTCGGACCATTAAAGTATATTTTAATACTCTGAGGTCTTTGTTATTGCGAAAGCCGGCCTCTAATGCACCTGCAGGCAATTCCAGAGTCCATATCTAGGTTCAGAGCCAAGCAGCAATCAAGGCAGTAACTTCGTATCGCATATCAAAGTGTCTCGGGAAGTAGTGTAAAGTATTGCCTGATGCGAGCAACTTCACTACTAATGGGTCAAAAGGCCAGGTCACAAAGGCTTAGAGGGCAATGAAATAGTGGACGAGTTTGCCAAGAATTGTGTTTGGCTAATATCCGAAAACGTGATCAACATTGGGAAGTCCATGCATTGTCCATATGAAGATCTGGACAGAATCATGGTAAAGAAAATCAAAATCCGATGGAACGAGCTACCTGAGATCGGAAGTACACAAAATCGCTATTGACAATCGATAAAAGTAGGAACATGATGGGAATACTAACTGGTCTGGTGACGACACACCCCCGAAGAATGAGACTGACAGATCGAGAAGTCTGCAAAAAATGTCTAGAGCTGGGCACCAGGCAAACAATGGATCATCTCTTGTATACTCTTGTGTCTAGACTACGCTGTAAGCATCTGGTGCCTCCACAGTATGATACACTGGAGGATGTAGGGCCGCAGAGTCTGTTAAAATTCGCGTTATGCTCAAGCATCCCAAAGGATGAGCTATCAATTGAACTCCATCTGGTATCACAAAGAACCAAACCTGGTATACGCGTGGCTTATTAGCTTACCAGATTAATCTAACCTAAGCATCGGCTAATCTTGGTTTATACTGTCACTAAGGGACTGGATTCAGTTAGAATTTGATGTCACCCTTGGGTAGGTAACGAACAACCTCGAGTATATCTTTGCTATGAAAGCTGCTTTTTGATACATCATCTGTTCTGAGATGATTTTGTTTGGGATGAAAGCTTGGACCAGTCACACATAAATAGGTTCAAGTCTTTGCTGTTGCGACGCGTAATGATTTTAGGAAGGCGATATTAGTCAACAGACATATGAATTTAAAGGATCCTCCATATGTCGGATATAAAAAAGGAAACCAAGCATCATTTCTAACAGGGAGCAATGCTCTTTTATTTCTCGAAGTCTTCAGTACCAGAAGCCATCTATACAACTTATTGTCTCCCTGCTGCCACAAAAAGATCTTGAACTAATCATAAAGTACTAAAAATGTCTACACACTGCGATCACATGAAGTTCAATGACTTTCTATTTCGCAGTTGCGAGATCAATCGCAGACGGAGCGTTGTGCTGAGTAGAAAATGGAAAATAAAGCAATTTGGTGAGCTTCTGAAGCGAAGCGACAAATTCAAATTCAACGCAGCAGCAACTGTCAAGCCAACGATCAAGTGATCGACTCACAGAAGCTACACCAAGGCGACACGAATAATTCGCTGAAGAAAAGACACCAATTAAACGCCAATTTAGAGAAATGCATTTAATTTCAAAGGAAAGATGGTTGCAACCGAATTCACACACAGAGGTGCACCAACACACAACAACCACATGTAAACCACACCACATGCAAACACCTGACCGTCGCTGCGCATGTATTGGTGTGTGTTTGGGTCCGCAAAGTCTAATCGAAAATGGTGAATCAACAAATCAGGCATGACTAGCAGCAATCAGTACAAATTCCGTGTAAACAGCAGCGGTGCAGTAGATGACAGCGGCAGCAAGATCAACAGAAGCAGCTGCAACAACAACAATGGTTATGGTGGATGAAGTGTGTATATACGTTGCTGTTGCAAGTTGTAGCTTTGTTGTTTTTCTTATTTTGATTTTACTCGGCTTCGCAGTAATCGAACGATTTTCGCCGTTTTGGTAATGAAAATGCCTCGGAGCGTGAGATGAGCGAAGTCAACGCGCTTTGGTCAACATGCAGCGTAAGGACAGTTAAGCATCTTTCTTTTTTAGGATGGAGCAGGTCAGCCAAAATGTCGCATTCTGAATAGAAATTTTCATAGACTACGGAGAAATGGTATAGTAAGATTTTTCGACGGCCAGATTATAGGCCGCAGTTAGAATTGCTACTTTCGTTGTAGAATCTGTTTCCTTGAACAGACTTTTTAGTGTATCGTCTGCGGTTACATCAGATATTTCAGTTTCAGGATATTCACGAGTTTTTTTTATAAATGCTCCAAGGCCTTACAGAAGGGTTAAGTTAAAATCTACATTCGGTGTTAGATCTGCGGTGGAAACTATGGCAGCACATATCGGTCGATCGGTCCTTTGATAAATGGAAAGCTGCCCACAGATTAGAAACCTCAGTCAGTCCATACCATAAAGGAGATTTAAATGTCTTCTTTTTTCTCATGAAGTAATACTTAATCCGGTGGTTGCGTGGGAGATACATGAGCTGGAGGTATGTATATTAGGTTTAACAGATTAACGTTCCGCCTTTCAATGCTTCGCTCACTAAAAAAAAGGTAAGCTAGCAATCTACACGGTTCGGTGTCCACATTTTTTAGAACAATTGATTGATCGCTCAATTGCAGTCGACTGATGGCAGAAGAGGAATCAGGCCTTGCCGAAAAACTAAAAGGTTCAAGTTATAATATCTAACCTAAAAGTAAAAAATAGTAAGGGTGAAGTGTCTTCCTGGAGATCCGAGAGACTCTAAACAGTTGTTAAAGTCAGTTTCCGGAATAACCTTCAAAGCAATGTACGTTTGGTCTCTTCTATTGACTCAAGGGAGTTTCTCTGGAGCGGTCGTTTGAGTTTGCTGAGTATTCAGAAGTCACACTGAGCTAAATCAGGCGAATACATTGGTTGCGGCACGATACGAGTATTGGTTGAAAATTTGACGAAAAAGTGACGAAGAATTAATGCAGTATGCGACGGTGCATGGTCGTGGTCCAAAAACCAAGAGTTGTTGGCCCAAAGTTCAGATCTTTTTTTACAAAAATGACGCATAACTCTCAAATAGTATTCCTTGTTGACAGTTTGGCTAGACGGAAGGAATTTGGAGTGCCGCACACCTCTATAATCGAAGAATGCTGTCAACATAACCTTGATTTTTAACCTGCTTTGACGTGGTGTTTTCGACTTCTGATTACGTTTACCATGATATTCGGCCGATAGATAGTCTGTTTCCGGGTCGTAAGTATAGATCCAAGAGTCATCGCCAGTAGTAATGAGTTTCATAATATCCTGGTAGCCGGAAAGTATTTTTTCACAGACGTTAATGCGACGCTGTTTTTTGAAATCATTGAGTGGTTTTGGAACCAATTGTGCTTTCATTTTTCTTAGACCAAAATGATTTTTCCATCGATGCCAGTAAGATCTCTGATCATTAGTCTTCAATTCTCTAGTACCAATTCCTTTATTTTATTGTCGTGTCATTAGTTCATGTTGATGGCTGGACGTGATTCGTCGCCAATGAGTTCTCGACCCTCTTCGAATAATTTGTGCCAATCAAAAACACTTGCATAAGACATAAAGTTATCACCGAAGGCCTTTTCCAACATTCTGAAAGTTTCGGCTGCAGAATTTTGATTCCAGATGGGCTTAAAGCTTGAAGGTCTATGAGTCAACTCAGATTATAATCAGCATATTGGATTAGCTTACCACCGGAAGAGTTCCGCTCAGTTAAACAATATACATCGATCAAGCAAAGTTAAAGGTTTGTGAGAACATTCAACTTGCAACGCAGAGCTCCGTAATACCGCGAGTTGAAGATATTTGGGACTAATGACGCGCATATTTGTAATTAGATGGCTTCCAGCTCCATCTCTGATGTCAGAAAAAGGTCGTTACCTGGAAGCAAACTTATGAAGTATTTGTCTTATAAGGCCGCCATCGACCAGAGCTACTGAACTATACTTGTGTTCGGCGTTCGCACCTGTCAACTGCGGAGGAACAACACACCGCTTAAAAATAACAGTACTTCATAAAGTTCTGTGAACTCAAATCAAATCCAGTACCACCTACGATATAGCATAAATATAACAACAAACACCACCTGGATTTTGTTGTCTTTTCAGGCAGTTGGCAACACGATTGCGCTGTAACGAATCTGTCGCCGCATATCGAATCCAAATCGCGAGCCCAAAAATGAAAAGCGAGCAAAACACAACAGAATTTCAGGAGCAGCAATAAAAGCGCAAACAAAAGCAATAAAAACAACACAGGATCGGTAATCGATCACGATTGAATGAGCGTGGTGGCAGCAGTGGCAACAACGGCAACAACAAAAGAAATCACAACAACTGTTGCTCGGCAGTTTTTTCGCAAGTTAACATCTTGATGTGCCCCCTGGATGAGGACGAACCGAGGCCATACAAAAACAAAGGCCCAGCAAACGGTGCTATACCAATTTGGTAGCCGTTGCTGCCGCCTGTTGCCAGCCACTGACACTGCCACCGCCGCGGCTACCGGTGCAACGCAATGTTGGCTTAAAATAACGTAAAAAGACAACAATAAAAGCAATAAAAACAAGCAAGAAAATGAGCAATGGGAATCAAAGTATTAAAAGTCGTCGATTGCGATCTCGATTGATTGCGGCGAGCGGCTGAAAGGCCTGCAACGTGCAACAGCCAGCGCTTGGCCGCTACCAATGCCCCACTGGGCTGTTGGATGGCCGCAAAACTCAAATATAATTTCGCCAGCTTGAAAGTGTAAAGTTGCCAATAAGCGCTGAAGCAGCCGGCAGCCGCAACAGGCATTTAGCAGAGAGAGAACCTGCACTCGACGTAATATGAGCAAAATTTATTGCCTTTACGTATCGATTGCAATAATTGCAGCGCAACGGATGTGTTGCACGAAGGTACTGATATGAAGCAGTCATGAGCGCATGAGAACACGAGCAGCGGCTCTGCTGAAATTCTAGTTAAAATACCTTGTTGCAAGCACAGACACACACATACATGCCGTGTGCATAGCGAACGCCGGCAGTTGGTGCCGCATGCTCTGCAGCAATTGACCTCTGAACTCGGCGCGCCGATCAATCATAATTGCGACTGCAACGAATCGTCAGCAGCGATGCTGCGCGCTGTTCCATTTGATATGAGGGCTGAAGCGCGAGTGTTGGCCTTTGCCATTGCGTCTGCGTAAGGGCCAAAAGCGTTTATAACACGATCGACATATCGTACGTCGTTTTGCTGTGGCTTGCGCTCGTTTATGTGTTATCAAGCAGGAAGTAGCGGCAGCGTGCAAGATTAGTGGCATTTCGGCATGCCACATTTGCTAAGCCATTCTCGTCGCTTACGAAATACTTGTAGATCGCTGCGCTTGGTTTGTGTGATCTGACATTTTCGGCTTAAGCGTAGCGTGTAAATGATCTTGACGGTAATGTGGCATACGTGGCACATTAACACTGCTGCCAACTGCAATGTACTTGCCATGCTGCGTGCGGTCATGTGTGCACAGATATTCAGTATAGTTCATCACGTTTGATAGGGTCGGTTGATGTAGTTTCCAACATTTGATATCGACGGAGGCTGCCCCAGACCATTCAGCTACTTCAAGTGTTGTTTGAAGAATTGGTTCTTAGAGGAACGGCTCAGGTCATGGAGCACTAACAACCCAAGCGATACCATAAAGTTGATTTTGGTTCGTGTTGATGATGGACGTACCAAAAAACATCTACTTCTGGGCAAAAAGGTAAGTTTGTAAGATTATAGGGGTCATGTAGATCATCTACTTGAGTTCCCACCTTCAGGAAATGGGAAAAGTGGATGCGGATGATGCAGAGCGCGCGCGGTAGATGATTAAACGCTGTAAGCTCCCCTTCACCTGCTTAGTCTTCAGCCGGATGAGATGGAATATATACCACGGCTCCTAATGCTCCAACTTAAGAGACATTGGACAGCTGGGTGGAAAAAACCAGGTTTTTTACCAAATCCATTGAGTTGCGGATAAGGCTTAATTTGGTTTGATGGTTTGGATGGCCTTAGTGTGGATACTTGTGGTCCAACGCCCATAAGTAACAAACAACGCTACTGAATTAACTTCTACTAAGAATCCACTTGCGGAGTCAAATAAAAAAACAAGTTCGCATTTAAATACCTCTAAGTTTGATAGTATGAAAGAGGAATAGGTATTATTTTTCTATGTTATGACTTCCTAAGACTTCCATTAGCACCCCTTCAAGAAGTGTTAGAAGACCAATTCCTCGTCCAAGAACTTTAGTCGATAGGCCCATCACAGGTATATTTTTGACTTTTTGGTTGGAGTTTAGTTTTCAAACCTAAGTCTCACATGAACTTATATCTACCTGATACACCGCTAGTATAAATCATAGAGAATTGTATAGCTGATGGGCTTGGAATCGAGAATACTTTAACCTCAACATGAGCAGAATGGGTACACGTCGGAGCTCCGCGGTCTTCTTGCGATTTAGTTTCAGTTTTTTTGGCTGTTCATGAGACCGTTGAAGCCTAGAGTTAATGAGTTTGGAATCGAGAATACTTTAACCTCAAGTTGGAGCTTCGCGGTCTTCTTGCGATTTAGTTTTAGCTCTCTGCGCTGCTCATGAGACCGACGAAGCCTGGTCCTTTTAAATCGCAAGATCCTTCTGACATAGATAACCGAGGAAAAATCATAAAATGAGCTCCTAGCACTCAGTACGATTCAAGTTTCTTTAGTTGGGGAGTCCTGTCATTGTTCAGTTGGCGTGAATCGGGTAATGTTAAAAATTAAGGCAGTAGTCTCAGTTATTTGGAGAAGACGACGTCCCGATGTCATCCTTCCATGTGTGTGAGATTAAACTAAACTACCAAGGATTTCACATATTCAGCCATTAAGGTGGATGGAAATTGAACCCGTAATGATTGGCTGTATGAGCTCGTGGCGACATGTCAATAGATGAAATCCAATAACAGAAGTTTTTTGGATCCAAAAAGTACTTCGTAGTCCAGGTATGATTACTATACCTTAGATCAACCATAGATCTTATATATTATAGATGTACCTAATATATTTGTGGATACATCAAATAATCTAAACTGTTACATTTGGACTTGATGACTGAGTTGGACGATAAATGATATCTCTTGGCTTGTTCCTAAAGATTTAATTTGGTTTTATGTCTCCTTGAAACCCAAAGAATAGCTGGAAGTACTGGACGAAGTATCCTCTGGGTAGCCAAAAAACATCCGTTTTAGGGCGAGTTAAGTGAAAGGCGAAACATCTCCCTCCCCAGGATTGTGCGCTGATCGGGACACGCCAAGTAAAAGACACCTTCAATGTAAAGCAGTTGCCGGTTTCTGAAAGCAAAAATCATTAGCCTTACTTCATTTAATAAATATTATTTTAAACCTTGTTTCCCTCGAAGCACGTAACGAGTACTTGACAGAGCTTAAGGCTTACAAATAGACTTGACAATCACACAATCGCAGAGCGCTTATAAAAATTGTCTACATTCTTCATGCCTCAACTGGAGCTCCCAGCACCGCTTTAGCTTTAATGACTTTCTAATACCGCCAAACAAGGCTGCCTGCGCCTGAGCCTCCACATACTTCGCTCAATTTTCGCTTACAACAGCGCGAGACCAACAGCGCCATTAGATGCAATAGATCGGTTCGGTAACAGACATATTTATTTCAGGTCACGTTCACACTCCCATCATCGCATCTGATCGCCGCTGCGTGTCGTTGCGTGAAAATCCGCACTTAACTCATCCCGAAGCGGCGAAGAAACAATTTTCAAATCACGACTTCTCGGACGTCCACTCGTAAAGTGTGAGACGTTAGTGGACAACATCGAACGCGAGCAACGCAACAACAACAAGATAGCGACAAAGAAATTGAAACAACAACAGTAAGGTACACACATAATCGAGCAGTAGATGGAGCTACATGAAATTGAGAATTAAATTAGAAACGTTGTAAGCCGCGCGCACAAACGTGCAACACGGGCACAGTTGGCAACAACAAGCGCACAATTTCCAAAGTCTGAAATTCGGCGGAACATTCATCCACTTAGAGCAGCGCATCGCGATCAGTGCGACGCATTCATTGCGCAACCTCTCAATAGAGCAAATTATTCGTGGGTGAGGGGAGACCGATCGGTGGTTGGCGGCTTCGGCAGTTAGACGCACGAAGTGACCGCGAATAGTAGACAACAACGTTGATTGTAGGAGTTACATATTTTATACACACACATATACAACTATACACCTACATCCAGTTAACGAAAGCGGTGGATTCCTCGGCGACGTTGCGGGAGGCACAAATCGTTTGGCAAATTTAATGGACCAATTTGAGATATTTCCGCACTCTTGATAAAGTTGTTGTTGTGTTGCAACACAACTCAGGTCATGCCGGACCGTTGTATGGTCGGTTGTGGTGGTGCGCGTGTGAAGAAGGAAGCGTTTTTCCATACAGCACCGCCAACGTCCTATGGAAGCGAGCGAGCACTTTAAGCGTGATCGCGTTTTTGCGATCGCACATTGCTTAGCCCTCTGTGTGAGCGGTCGCACACAACAACAACGTCGCTCAACATAGCGGCTGATGATTGCCGCAGCACGCGTAAAGTCGTGGGTGTTGTTGCGTTCCGCTTCTTTAAGTGGCACAGTGTTGTGCTTTGACGATGAACTAAATTAAAGAATTTTATTTGGTTCGTGACTTCGTAGTGGACAACGAAGATTCAAGAATTTTGTACGGGATTGCTGAAAATAATCCGTTAGAATCACTTAAATTCGAGGGAAAGCTCCGAAGTTCGTTTTCGTGTCACCTTAGTTTCCAAAACTCTCTTCTAACAAAAAATTGTAGGCTGAGGACATAGTCAATTGGTCAATCATAGTCTGATACGCATTTCCGTTAAGATCGACAGATCTTCCGAACTTTGACACGTAGAAGCCAGTACCGTCCTTAGCAGTCATAACTATTTATTTCGGTTAAAAATCTTCAAATTCCAAATGCTGCCGAGTGTATTTTCTTTTAATACGAATTCTATACGTTTCCAAATAACCTCCTACTGGTCATTGTGCGGAATGGATGTAATTTCACTAACAACAAATAAGTCTGATAAAATTGTTTGTTCATTTTAAAAACTCAGGTGTAACCGGTTGCTAAACTTTGCAAGCAATGTGTCCCTGTTTGGACGTGAAACTTGAGGTGGCGCACCCTTTTGTTTGAAAAAGAGACCGTCCGCGTCGATTTCTTCAAATTCCAGGAAAAACTGTCCAACACCGTGTTATAACACTCGCTGTTGATGGCGACGGTATTTCCTGTCGCATGTGAAAGAAATAAGGTTCGATGATGCCGCCATATCACAATCCATGAATCCATGGATGCCACGAGCTTTCAAAATTACGTTATCCCTATTGATATTGGTAGGTCTAAACAACAAAGACGTAAGTGAACCCTTTTTCTAACAAGAAGAAAAAACAATAGATGTTGGTATTTTGGAGAACGAGAGCAGGACAAAGTAACTGGAGATTATACATAAAAGTTTCTTGCATTTTGGAAACTCCGTGGCTATTAGCAGCTTAAAATTTGACAAAGTGAAGGACTTGGTCTATCGCCGGATTAGTATAAATAACCTCAACAATATAAGCCTAGATGTGAAGCTAAACCCATGCTAACAGTTGCTTTTTGGAATCGTGAAGCAATTGAAAAGTAGTCCCTCTATCGGCGAACAAGAATGACGCTCTATAGGTCTCTTATTATTAACGTCCTTTTATATGGCACAGAAATATTTACAATGACGAATAGAGATGAACAAGTGCTTGGAGTATTCGAGAGAACTGTTCTCTGCAAGCTCTTTAGAGCCGTCCAGGAGAGCGATGAATATTGGAGAAGATGAAACCACAAGCTCTATGGGTTCTACGGCGACATGGATAAATGTAGATGAGCGCTAATCTGATAATACAAAAAAAAACCCTGTTTAAGCCATTACGTATACTTGTAAGACGATGCTCCAGCAAGAAGCTCCTTCAATTCCAGATCCATGGGTGGGTAACGGAAGCAACGGCGCCTACGCATTCAAAGGAAGAACCAAAAGAATAGCGACCTATTTGCACTTGAGATGTACAACTGGCGTGACTTTGAAAAGGATTAAGGCAATTGACGAAGTTTTGTGTTCTAGGCACAGTCCGGCTGGCAGTTGCAGTGCCAAAGAAGAGGAAGAATTAAGAAATTCTCGGTAGGTATTGCAGGTAAACGATAGGCAGACCAGGAGGACTTCACCGAATAATAGTAATTTGTACTTACGTAGGAGAAAACTTACGCCTAAGAATGAACTTCGAAGATATAGATATTACGGGACGAACAAAAAAATAAGCTGGGCTGTATAATACAATTAAATCAATTATTTCTGTGAATTTTTCACTTTTTATTGACAGAGAAAAAACATCTTCCTAAGGTCCTCGAAAGATTGAATGAAAAACCATCCATCCTTCCTTAGGTACTAAAGTTTCGAAGAAGGTATGGTTTTGAATCCATTTTAATGGTCCTTTATAGGCGAATATATCTTTGAATATCGCTAGTCTCTAAAGAAGAGAAAGCACATTGTAGTCATTAATGGAACTAGAGCTAGAGCTAATCGTTCATTTAGGTGAATCCTGAAGGTAAGTTGAGACAAGTAAAAATGATATTGAGTTTGACATTCTCACAGAATTTTAGGTGTCGGATTGTAGAGTGTAGACGGTAGATTTATGCAGATTTGTTTCAGAATTTCATGGAATTGTGTGAATTTCAGCTGATGAATATTTATTCTGCCAACCTCTTTATAAGAATAGGTTCTGAGGATAGATCACATTATCCCTGAAGATCCTATAATTCTGACGGATGTTTCTTTAAATATCCAGGAGTTCAAAGGAACTGAAAATTATTGGACTACTTTCTATTAATAGCCCTCTTTTCTTGTATGCTTGCGACATAAGATTACTCGCTTAGATTGGAGTAGCATAATTATAACACTATATTAAGTTAGCCACGAACGAAACTTCCGAGAATCTATAAAGCATATACATATAACACATATATAAGGGCGATGAGTCGAGTCGATTGAACCATGTCCTCCAGTCCGTCTTTGTATAGGCGAATTAGAGAGTTAGTTTTTGAGATATCGATCTGAAATTTTTCTCACGTTCTTTTCTTCCCAAGAAAGTGTTCCTTTGTCGGAACCGCTGACATCGGAGTACTATAGCTTATAGCAGTCATATAAAGTGACCCATAAAAATCAAGTTCTTACATGGAAAACTTTTTTATTTGACGATATATCTTCAAGAAATTTGGCAAGAATTATTGCCCGAGGTTATTATGAAATCTCCGAATAAATTGTTTACATCGGACTACTGTAGCATATAGCCGTCGTACAAACTGGCCGTCCATATCAAGATAAAGCTCTTTTTATATCCTCTTATACTACAAGAAATATCCATGTGAAAGGCATTATAGTTTCGGTAAAGCAGAAGTTAACGTATTTCTTGTTGTGTTTTTTTAATTTTTAATCCTTAATTTAGTGCCTACAGCCCACTGTGCGACGTGTGGAAGTTTATAATAAACCAGTATTGCACCGCAAATAAGTGGAAAATTGCCGTTCGAGATGTTTTTGCGGATTTTCAATAGCGCACACTCACACACACACACACACCTATGTGTGAGCGTTTGTGAGCGCATGATGTTGCACGTTGCACTGAACATTGACCGTTGAAATTGGCTGATCAAGTGCGATCTTTATGGTGCGCAAGTGCGACTCACCGCAATGCAATGCCATTTATGTTGTTGTTGTTCTTGTTGTTGCAACAACTAAGACTTTGTTGTTTTGCTTTACTTTATGCGCCGTTGCTAGTTGCCAGCTACCGCTTTTGTTGTTGCACTTTCGTTAACAATGTGCAACATTTTTGGGGCAGAAAATAATGGGCCGCTATGGCATCCACACACACATACACGCACACACAACTAAATGCTGTGTCCTTTACGAGTACACTAGGACATAGTTGCACGCGTTGCACGAAATGCACGACTTACTCGTAGCGCTGTGGTTGAGGTAAACGCAACGCGTTGCAAGCGGCAACGTTGCAAGCACTTTGATTGCCACAGATGCGCTTGTAGCTGGTTGAAAAGTTCAAGTTCTCATTTCCATGAGGTGATTTTTCGGCGCGCATGCAGCCGCGTGTGGCATGAAGCATGTGAAAATTTACTGCGCCGTATGAGGCAGTTATAAAAGCAAAAGTGGAGTGAAATTATAGAAATTATATTTGCAACAAAAAGCGGCGTATGCAAAGCCAAACGCTAATTTCTATATGCATGTGTGTGTGTGTGTGCGGAATTTCACATTTAGCCGTCGGTGAAAATTGTTGCTGCGTGCAAGCCAACATGCTTGCAACAAAATGTTGCAAAAAGTCAAAATAAGCATATGCAAAACAGCCATGCCCCTGACCTACGGTAAGCCATTTTAATTTGCGCCACCATCGTTAGTAACACCAACAAACACACACACGCACACTTACATAGCTGAACTTGCCACACATTTTTTGCGTTCACCACTTTGTTGATCAGAAAATATGAAGTTCCCTCTTTCGTTTCAACGCGCTCCTTTGTGCTTCTTATGCTTAGCGCCTGACCACTTGCGCCGTTGCATTGTTGCAGTGCATGCAACATTTTGCGGCAGTCAGCACTGCTATGCGTCCACTTTGCGTTTGCTTTATTAGGTTTAATTGTTTTTGCTTTGGCTTCATGCCTCATGCACTCGCACCGGCTGTGGCATGGCCAACCACCCACCATGCCACAAGCGGCTGGCCGAGCGACCCAGCGACCGCGCAACGCCCAAATGCAATACAAATATCTTTGTTTATGTTAATTTCCATTTCCTCCATTGTCATCGGCGTCGGCGACGTTCTCGTCGTCAGCGCAGTCAGCGTCGCGACGCGTCGCCTCACTTCGCTATATTTCGCTTCAGCGCGTTTTGTTTTTGTTGATGATTTTTTTCCGCGTTGGCTTTGTTGCTATTAAATGTTGCACGTTGCAGGTAACTGCTTATTTGGCCAATAAAATTAACCTACCACAAGACGGTTGTTAGTGGCTATGTTGGCTACTTGTTGTTGCACACACTCACACACACACACACATATACAAGTGCATGGGTATGAGTATGCCGTAATGAAGGGCGTTTAAGTGTTTGCGCGTTGGCTATGGTGCATGCAACAAGTGGGCAGTGCCATTATTTTGTATAAACAACAATAAATTACACTTTTGAAGGCGCGTTCGAGTGGGTAATTTTTTCGCTCGCTTGCCCCCTATAAGTTCCGCTGGCAATAACTGCCTCTTTCCCCTATTTATTTCGGCTAGACTGAATTTGCCTCTGGGCGCTGGCGCTTAACCCTATTTTGAATGAAAGTGGAGCATTAATTATGGCAGTTGCGAAAGGATTTTAAAGAAACAAAGATCTACAATTCCGAAATTTTTTCAGAATTTCGTTTTCCAAAATTTCTCAAAGTTTCGAAAATAAAAAAATTAAATTTTCTAAATTTTTTCGTTTAAGTTTGAAGATTCAGCCCAAATATATGCCAAGTGTTTCAATACTAAAAATAAAGAAGAGAAAAAAGTGTTGCCTACATTTAGGATTAACTTTAGCTAAGACACACACCATATAAGATAAGTAGAATTAATTAATTTGGGCTGAAAATAGGATTATACGCCAGATAATTCTACTTTCAGTGAAGGTAGATGACTAATTATGAACATTACAAAATTGTTTCAAGGTAAGTTAGATTTCCACCGATGGGATTTTAAAATCTTATACAAGTTTTTTTTTAATATTTCGAAAATTTTCACTTTATTTAGCTTTTTAGTTTGCACATACACCCTTACGCTTGACATACATGTTTTAATACTAAAAATAAAAATAAGCAAAAAATGTTGCCTATATTTAGGGACACTTGTAGCTAAGATACTCACCTGAAATAAAAGATTAGAATAAGGTAGAATTAATATGTACCCCATAATATGGTTTTCTGTTTTATTTTAAAATAAAATTTTTTAACGCCTAGTTTTTCTAAGAAGAGCAAAAAACGTTGCCTACATTTAGGAGCATATTTAGCTAAGACACACACCTAAAATAAGCGATATGAAATAGCTAGAAAAAATAAATATATATCCCATAATAAAGTTCCCTTTCTTATTTTAAAATACAATTCTTCTCAACCCTATTTTTTCGCATCACTATTTAATATTCCCTTACAATTATTATTATCTTCCTCTCCTCCAAAGCAGGGTTAATGCCCGCAATTATCGTTGGCTAAAAATGGTGGCACTCGCAATTGAATTAAATGGTTAGTTGTGTATTCAGCAGGGGCGAGTTTTTCTTCTCTTGCATGTTGTTGTTGCATGTTTTTTTTTGTTATAAAATTTTGCATACTTCATTTTCACGAAATGCCCTCAATTTTTCCAGCACAACGCCTATGAAGAAAAACTCGGCTGATTTTGCTCAAACAAAACGTTCAAGCAGCCGGCATACGAATATACTCGTATAATGCAAATGCCGAGTGTAAATGGACTTAGCACACGCTAATTAGAGTTCTGCGCTCAGTCCAAACCAAAATCTCAGATGTCAATCTTCAACTTTTTTATAGAACTTTGAATTTAATTATTCAATAGGTAGGCTTTCAATTCATTCCAGGAATGCATTTGTAAATAAATAAGTTTTCAGAGATAAAGTACTGTTTGAGAGAGGCATGAAGTAGCCCTGGAAGTCAGTTAATATTCCACTATCCATATTCCATTATCCTCAGATAATTTAGAGTTTGGCTTGTGGTAAATCCTCTCTGAAATTCGCAGATTAATGTTTCCCTGCTTCACAAAACCTAGCTCGACCAGGAGTAGTCAGTATGATCTATATTTATACTGGAATTTACTGGTTGATCCCGACTCTCTTAGTCTCCAGAAAGCTATTGCAACTTTTGGCACCCAAAAATACTATAAAAATTTTTGAAAACTCAAGGTTTGTTGTAGATTAAAATTTGTTATGAGAAGACGTCGGTTCTTAACTTGCTTGCTGGATAGCATAGTAAGTTTTTCCGGTTCTGTCTCCTTTGAGCTTAACTAACAAGAATCAAATGCAATCACCCATTATAGCCACATATTCTAGACGAAAACTACTTCAGACATTTAAGCGGGAATTATTAAACTCTATCCATCCTGAAAGGAGTGGCGCTAATCCCTTGTTCCAGAATCTAATTGCTCTCATACCTTTAAGATAGTCGTTCCAAAAAAATAAGATAGTCAATTAAGGATAAGCCTTCCTAAGGGATTATCAATTCAATAAGTATCACACTTTGTTGTTGTGTTTAATTTTTATAGGTTCGGTTAGCTCTTTGTTATAATTGAAAGTTAAGGCCATAGACTTTGTTTACTAAAACCATCTATTCAACATTAGTTTTGAAAGTTTTTCTGGATTTAGAAGACTTCATAGGAGGTAATTTACGACATTGTGCTTTTGCAGAATTTATACGAAATTCCTTTCGAACCTTTCCTTTCCTGACCTATTTTTCCTATGTGAGTTTTCAGGTAGCTGTGATTGTTACTGCTTGATTCTGGTTTTATGCCGAGACACTTCTCCTAAAAGAACGTTAGAGAGTACACCAAATACAATGAGCTAGACCAGCTTATAAAAAGTGAATATGCTTTATCAAAGCGCAGCGACTAAGATGGCTCGATGATGTAAGGAGAATGGACAACAAGAGAACACAGAAGAAAAATGTAGCGGCCAAAGCATACACCACTAAAGCAAAGGGAAGACCTCGATCAAGATGGATTGACGAACTCAAAGATGATATAAAGAGGCTTAGCATATCATAAAGAAACCGCAAGTGACCCACAGGTTTGTAGGAAACATAGGAAGGAGGCTAAAGCTCACAAGGAGCTCTAACGCGACAAGATAATAACATCGAGCTGTTACAGAACTTTTACGAATTTCCTTAAAGAGGATCAACCAATCTGCGTTGTAATTTTGGAAAATTGTATTAAAATTCTGAGTCATCTCATTTCTTTTCCTTCAACAAAGTATCCATCAAAGATATCCAAAGTCTTCAAGTAATCAAGCCTCTTCCAGTAATCAAAACTCTTCTTGTCGCTTTGCGTAAACTAAAAATTTTCTATTATTTGATCTATTTTCACTCAAAATGTGGGGAATCTAAGAATAGGTTTCGATGATGATCATCAGGTATATATGAATATTACTTTTCGAGACTAGTTTTGTGTAGACAGGCTTCTCCTAAAACGACGTTGGAGAGTTCATTGACGGTAGAGACAATTTTACTTATACTATATATTACTACGTATGAGGGGGGATATCTAGTTATACGAAAATGAGGTGAGGAACTCAGAAAAGGGTCTGTAATACTATTTTGTGAAGGAATATGTATTTTGAAGCGAAACAATCGCAAAAATCTTTCAATTTCAGTATTAATTGTCGAGTTTTTCGTATGTGAAAATATTTCAGATATACATATGACTTGAACATTTAATACCATTTAGATATCTGTGAAACATTTTATAGATCTAACTCGTTCATATCGACCTACAAGGATATGATAGTTCCAAGCACCCATATATGGTATCAATTGACCTTCCAAATGAACTCTAAAGATCAATGTCCAGCTTCAATTGCACTTTTTTTTGATGGTGGATCCCCCACCATACCGTGCAGTATGCAACATGCTGTACCATTATGTTGAAGTAATTATCCAACAAGCAACACATGTAATTGTGCACACATCAATTGATGCGTCCCTTCTACCAGCAGCAGCACGCTGGCTGTTGCACAACAAATCGATACAAATTTCGCGCTTCATTCAATTTCAGCCAATTTATGTAATTCGTTCGGTGACAGCGGCAGCAAACGGCAAACAGCAGACAGAAAAGTTTTTTCTTGTGTAATGTGGCAACAGCAAATTGCAATTTCATACGCTTTACACCGCAGCTGCAGCCGCGCCGCGACGCGCTCTTCGATAGAACAAGTTACTACTTTATTTACTGCCAACCGTGACAAGTGCGGCGACGGGCAAGAGGCGGCGGCGGCGCGCGGTGTAAGCGCGTCTACACACATGTAACTGTAGAGGTTTCCGCGCGCGCGTTGGACATTTGTCTGTATATGTGGCGACACTTGACACATTGAACGCGTCAAGCGAATAAATTAACAGGCAAGTGATGTTGACGTTTATTGTCAACACTTGTAACAAGAGGCGCGTTGCACGCTTTTGACCAGCGCATACAACAGCATCGGCGGCTTGGGTTGCAGTCAGCCAGCAAACCAACAAGCGCGACAGGAACACTAGCCGGCAATTACATGTCGCACACAATAACAGCAACAGCGCCAATGACACTATGGGCTGCAACAACAACAAACACACACACAGTGCGCGTACGAATGACAAGGTAGCGGCTGACTGCTGGTGGTTGGCGGTCATTGAAGCGGCAAGCCGCAAACGACAGACATACACACACATCCCGCCGCCGCCTTGTGGCATCAACGAAGCGCTAAAGTGTGATTTCAGTTGTTGCACAAAATTGATGCAACACCATAAAAGTACTTGCAACAGCAATTTATGTGCCGCAACATGCGTTTGTTCGTATATGTGGCGCGCTGTAATTAATGTGCGTTTGTGGCACGCATGCGCCATGCCACAATTGAGCGCGCGACTCCTTGTTTGTGTGTGTTTGTTTCGGCGCGCTGCTGCGCCTCTTCAGAATGCCAGCGCATTGACAGCGCTACAGTGATAGCAGCTGTCAGACCACAACGCGCTCGCGCTCTCAATATTTACCAGCGCGCTAGCTTTAATGTGGCGCGTGCCACATGCAACATTGTCAATATAATTTGACAGTTTACCAAATCGAGCCATTCGTTGTTGTTGGCTTGTTTTTCATGTAAGCGCTCGCTTTAATCATAAGTCGCTGTCGCGTAAGCAATTAGCAGTTTGAGCGGCGGCAGGCATACAGTTATTAATTTGGTAACATGCAGCACGTTGTACCGTTAGATTAATAATTGTGTATGCATTAACTTTAGCAATTCACAAGCGCTTTACAAAAACATAGCAAAGTTATATAATCTCTTGGTCAGCAGTTGGTCAGCGCTGAGGGCAAATCGCAGATAATAAATTGACATAAAATGCAACGCTGCAGTTACGCTTGAATGCATGCCACGCTCATTCACACAACATAAAAGCATTTGCCGACAAGTGTCTTGAGGTTATTCACACCATTAAATTTGCGCTACTCTTCACCTCTGTGTGTTTGTGTGTGTGTGTGTGTGTGTGAAGCATACAATAATTATGGTCGTAAAGCGAAATTATTGCTCGGTGCACATTTGAACGCAAGGTGAGACAATATCCGTTCAATTAGATTCCGCTTCGCGTGAAATTTCGCATTTTCTTCAGAATTTTCTCATAATATAAAAACAATTACAGTTAGAAAAGGCAAATTGATGACTTCATTTTATAAATCAATATTTTAGTAATCCATAGACAACTATGAAAAATTTGGCTTGAGAACCAAACCTAGGCTGTTGGATCGAAGAAAGGAACCAAGCTGCTCAAAAAGGCAACAACAGTTGAGATAACCATTCTAAGGATGGTTAAGACTTCTCTAAATTGGTGTACCCTCTGATCCATGCCAAGTATATTTTTCAAGAAAGCAATTCCTGTAGAGATTTTCATAGAAAGGACTCACTAGAATACTTAGAATTGCTATACATATATCCACGGTAGTGCCTAATAGTTAATTTCTAAGTAAAGATGACTAAAGAAGACCAGAAACCAGGCAGGACAGCTTGAAGTTGTAGCTGGGATAAAAATTTAGAAATTATCGAGTCTAAATGATCCACACGAGTCGGAACTGCGCTTTGATTTTCCTTTCTTCTTCATTGGTATAGATAGCGTTTACCTGGTTATAGCCGAGTTAACAACACTGCGCCACTTGTTCGTCCTTTTCACTTTTTTGCGCCAATTGGAAATTCCAAGTGTAGTCAGGTCTTCTCCACCAGGTCTTTACAACGGATTGGAGTTCCTCCTCTTCTCTTGCTTCCCCAGGCGAGTACTTCGTCGAATACTCTCAGAATTGGAGTGTTTTCCACCATTCGGACGACATGACCTAGGCAGCGCAGCCGTTGTTCTTCCTATCCTATAATTAGTGGTGGTTCTTCGTGATGGGTCCGAAACTCAGCACACAACACTGGGCAGGGATGGTTTCATGGCTTCCCAGTGGATATTTGGTCTAAGACAAGAAGTTGTGAGGTGATTGAGCCATATGTGATACAATTAACCAAGTGAATGGCGTTCAGAGAACTTTCCTTACTTGTGTGAACTTCTACCCATGACTCCATCCGGTTCACTAAAAAATTGCAGAGTTTACGAAACAAGAAAGAAAATAGAAGAGCAAATGGTTTGGCGCAAAGTTAAGATGTATATATAACTATTAGATGTCCGGAGAAATGAGATGTAAGAACAGTTATGCATGGAGCGTGCAAAACTTGATGGACTCAGGAGGTTGCCTATCCCGGATAGTCATTACTATGGACTGTGATTTGTTCACGATGGAACGACTTTAACCATAGTAGGATGCTCAAAATTATTGGGACCTGGTAAAATGGTCTTTTATTCAGAAAAGATCTTTCAAGCAGAGTTGTGAGCATTATGAAAAAAAATCGGTGCAGAGCCTACAGAACAACAAAGAAAATAGAAGAGAAAAAGGCTTGCGTAAAGTTAGGATGTATACAACTATTATATCCCCGGAGAAGTCGAGGTCGCAAACCAAACAGCGGTACCTGGAACCCACATTAGATCGTATACTTTTGGAAGATTGTACCTCAAATCCCTAAATACTGCTTTCTTGGATACTGGCCTCTTATTTTTTATATTTTTGACATGGGTTTTGAAAACATTCCACAAAAAACTGTTCTATTAATGAAAGCGAATCGAAGTACTAGACAAATGAATCATTGGAAGCATTTTCATTACAGAAACATCTATGAAAGTTTTGGTTATTCAAGCATATCTTTTAACACATATATTTTGTATATCGGTAGAGAAGGTTGCAGCTTTAGAATAACCGCTATATTACAACGGTCGAAGCGAGTCGATAAATCGTTCGCACTATGGTCGGGTCTACGACAATCGGGTTTTTATTCGGTCAAAGACTATCAACTTACCATGTTTTTTAACCCAGTGATAAAGAGAATGAAGCAATGAGCTATAAGGACGATTAATCAAACGAAAACCTGATAGAACCACATGTCAAATCAAATCTAAGTGAAGGCTTAAAAGAGTTTTCTGGGAATTCTCTTCGCTAAGTTTATACTTTGAGGTCTGCGCGACGTTAGGAAAGTCAATTCCAGCAGGAACTCGCACATTTCAGAAAAGTGGAACGACTGACTTATCTTTTATCGATTCTGAAGCTTTTCAACGAGAGGAGGAAGCGGAAGAAAATCAGAGATTACTTTAAGGTAATCACTTGCAAGATAGTCATGAGCTTAACAAACGTCATTGTAAACCCGAGTGTGTCACTTTTCTGTGTTTCTTTATGGGTGTGGTTAGCTGTCACCACCAGCCTACCTAACCTAACTTTTATATATTTACAATTCTGGGTACTTATTCATATTTTATGCATTTTTCGATAATTTTCTTTCCTAATAACTAAAATTTTAGTATGAAATTCGAAATACACCGTGAGTTGTTGGTGAACAATAAAATGTTCTGCCTTCTTATGACAATCTTGTCACTTTACGATGCAACCATGCCAGTTATGTTAACGATAATGCTCGCCAATAATTTTTGGGCAGGGCAATTTTGACAAAATGACACTTAAAATTATTGAAAGTGACTGATTGGTAACTGTGAAAATTCGTTGACTCTTCGGTGGCGGAGGAGGTGAGGACGGGACAGAGAGTTTGGGACCGGGTGACTGAAAAAAATTGAGAGATATGCATAGAGATGAGGTAATGTTGAAGTTTACTGAAGAAATATGAAGGAGTTTATATATTTGAGGACTATATATATACTTATGTATACAAGTATATACACCTGTGTTTGTGAGAAGTCAACGGTAATAAAATGCAACTTTGTTGTAAAGAAATATTAAAAAAGATCACTAGAAACATCAACAAGTAAATATTCATCTATTTGACAACACAATGCCACCAAAATGTGTCAACCTCCAAACTGCACCTACTCTTCTACCCCCCTACACAAGCTTCTTCTATCTCAACCAAAAAATATGATTGGTTGTTGGAAGCCGCGCGATTTGTGCTCCACGGCTGGTATTCAAATCGCCAACTGTCCGTGTGGATGTGACTATGTGCGACCGACGCGGCTGGCTGTCATATGTGTCGGCTGGAGCTGAGGAAATATGGGCATAGCTGGCTAAAATATGGACTTTGGCGTAGAAGACCAAATAGGCAAAACGACGCGAATGTCCAAAAAGCTGGTTGGTAGGCCGCCTAAAAGACGCTGACAAGAACGGCATACCGAAATAATAGCAACAACAACCACATTGATAAAAAGTCAACGTCATCAATGTCATAACACGACTGCATGTACAGCAACGCTGGGAGTCAGCCTGTATGGCATTCATCTACGGAGTAAATAAGTGGCTTTAGTGGATTTACAATCCATTCGGGGTACGCTCTATGCCATTTGGTCAATTAAATTTGCGCTGAAACTTAGCATGGCTTAACATACGTTTGCACAGCACAGAAAGTAGCCTGAGAGCTGGCTTGTTGGGCAGATGGACAGTCACACGGCGTTATTCGCTTGGCAGTTGAGTTGTGGCACTAAAATTCAAATTAAGCATGAGTTCGGCAAATGCTTCTCACATCGCAAAGGCAGGTACGAATATTACTTATTTAGATGAGCCTAGAAATTTCTATAACAAATTTGCATATCTAACGGGC
Organism: Bactrocera dorsalis; assembly: GCF_023373825.1. Lineage (NCBI taxonomy): Eukaryota > Metazoa > Arthropoda > Insecta > Diptera > Tephritidae > Bactrocera > Bactrocera dorsalis. The sequence continues at coordinate 60,988,077 of NC_064306.1, read as the reverse complement.
GACATCGCTTATATTGTCAAAGTGTGTGCGCCGCGGTTAACTGTGTTGAGCTAAAGTGACCAAGTAGGTGTTCTAAAAGCTGAAGTGAACAAGTGTGCGAACGCTTTCGATTTGGACACTCTTTGAGACACAGTGATGAGCTACAGTGTTGAACGACAATAATATCAGAAGTTCGTTTAGTCTAAAAGCTTAAGTTCTTTGGACTGATTGCTAATTATTTAAAATCCACTTTTTTCAAACCAAAAAGCATAAGTAACTTGGCACCGAGATTTGAATTCTAGCACCCTTACCTTTCCGATCTCCGCGTGCATTCCAGCGCTGCTGCTATGGACCTTCAGTTAGCCCGGTAAGCGCTGTTCAAAAACCAGAACTTATACGACTGCGATATCCTTCTAACTCAGAGTGAACCGTAAGAAGTCCTACGAAATACTTGCTCTGAGCAAAGTTTTTTTTATAGTTGGAAGAAGCATCGAAAGCCGGAGCCGGAAAACCTAAGCTACTCCCATCTCATATCTCTCCCACGGAACCTTTGGACATTGGAATTATTACTTTATGAGGGAGAAGAAGACATTTATTTAATTCTGCTTTATTGTACGGACCGACTGACGTCTAATCTCTTAAAAATGTTTCAATCTTGTCAAAATTAGAGTTTACGGTTAGCTAACAGCTTTCCATTTAACAGATGACCCACGCATAAGTGCGGTCAATTTTTCTACCAAGTTTGCCAAGTAAAAACTGAGGCAATGATGGAATACGTGTTCAGAGGTCTCTAGGCACTCTGTACAACTTGCACAGTACGGACTAAAGCCTTGACGAACTTTGTAAAAGTAGCTTCTAAAGCATCATCGCCAGTGAGTATATGTGCCAGGTGGAAATCTAGGTTCCTATATTGTCGATCTACAAATGAATGTCAACGTTAAACCCGCGGCTAAATAGTTTATCGGACGTTCTTTGTCAAAGTTGTACATAAGAAGGAGCGGGCTTTATTTGTCCATTTTTCTTTTATTGCCAAGCCCGACTGAGATGGGAATATCTCGGTGACACATATTTGGCGACATAGCGAAGTTGCTGGCTTAAAACAACTCGTTGATCTATGGTAAGAGAGTCTGATGATTAACTTTTGGAAGTTTATGAGTAAGACAAAAGGACGAAATCTAATCTAACTTTCTTTTTCTTTATTGGCGTACGAGTTTACAACAGCGTGCCAGTCGTGATTCTTTTTCGCTAATTCGCGCTAATTGGAGTTTCCATATGTAGCCATGTCTCTCCCATCGAGTCTTTCCAACGGAGTCGAGATCTTCCTCTGCTTCCCCGGCGGGTACCGCGTCGAATATTCTCAGAGCTAGAGTGTGTTCATTCATTCGGACGACACGACCTATCCAGGTTTGCCGCTGTCTCATAATTCGCTGAACTGTGTCAATATCATCGTATATCTCGTACAGCTTATCGTTCTATCGACTGCGGTATTCGGTGTTGCCAATGCGCAAAAGATCATACATTCTCCGCAGAAAACTCGTAACCTTGAATCATCATATGTTGTCATTGCCTATGCCTCTGCGACATATTACACGACAGGAATAATTAGTGACTTCTAGAGTTTTTTCTTTGTTCGTCCAGATATTTCGCCTTGCCCTCATCCACTACTAGACCAATTTGTTTCGCTTCCTTATCCCGTCTGGACAGTCTGGAATAGTCTGGAACAACAGTCCTAACCTACTTTTAGTAAAACTTGAACGAAACAAAACAAGAGCTTTGAAGTTGGACACGAACGTTCTAGAACATTCTCGGGCGCAAGTAACTCGAAAAAATAGGCCGGTTTTATTTAAAATTTTCAAAAAATATTTTAGTAAGTCATTATACTACAAAAAAATGGTATAAGACAATGCAGAGATTTTTTTAATTCTGAATTCGGGTTCGTCGAGTGAAAGAGATCTTGTTTTTTTTTAAGGTACCCCCCTTCTAGTCTAGAAATTTGAAAATAACGAATTTTTTTTTCATATTTTGATAGTTTTGATATTCAAAAATATCTCCCTAAAAGGATTTTTCAAAACTCAAATTATTTTCAAAGTTATAGCCATTTTAGTGAGCGAATATCGTATAACGCAAAATTTTAATCGCGTTTTTCTCGAAACTACTATTTTCAACACTTCTGACATGATTTCTCAAGTTCTAATGAACCGATTAACTTGAAATTTGGTGTGGACCTTCTTTATATATCTCTCTATGGTTGGAACTAGGATTATTAAAAAATTTTGATTTTTACTATTTTTAAAAAATTTTGATCTTTGCCAAAAAACGGGCAAAAAATTCAAACAGTCGCCATTTAATGAAAAATTTTTTTTTTATTTATCCTAGTTCAGACGATAGCGGCATTTGTACTGATTAAAATTTTTTTTTCTTTTTTTTTCTGATCACCCAAAGTGTTGGAATCGTGTCAGGAAGGGCGCACCCTCATTTTCAACCTCCGCCATGCCACCACGCCGCAATTAATCAAATTATCACAATTTTATTTTTTTTTTTATTCTTAAAATATCAATAAATATCTGATAAAAAATTGGATAGTAAAAATGTTCTTAGTTTTTTTTTTTTATTGGACTTTAAAAAATGTCGTTAAATAGCATTTCTAGACTAGAATGCCCCTTAATAGATCTTGAGGAGCACCGCTAATGACTGAGTTCCCACTACAGCCGGTTCTACTCTACCTGAATTTCCATGGATATTATTCGGCCAAAGGCTGCTTTTTCGGAGATCGGAGACTCAATTATGTCCTAACTATAATGTGTTCCTCCATACTGGTTTCAGTTTTGAGACTTGATTTGATTCGGCAAAAGGAGGCTATAAAATATAAATTCTTAGACTCTTCTCAATCTCGCTCTTTTTGTAAGTGCTTAACTCTCTTTATGTTCAAACTGAGCGTAGCATACTAACTTCTTGCTCATGGATGTACATTTTTGTAATGAAGTATACGCTTTTAAGCTGCTTTTGGTCTCCACACTGTACACGAAGTGGATGAATTAGTCAGTTACTAAATTTTAGACGCGCTTTTTTAGACTTTTGGCTGTAAAAACGCTACTACTCAACCATGGGCTAAGCAACTTAACCAAATTTGGCTTATAAATTTGCAAATTGTTATTTGCATGAGCATTTTTTGAGAATTCAAATAAAAACCAGGCGCTGTGAGACAGAAGTCCGAGACGGCTTTTCGCCTATGCGCACAGCCATTTCGTACATGCGGCAACGAGCGTCACTTCGGCGGCCGGTGATGGCTAATTTACTTACAAAGCTGTCTAATCATTTTAGCCAATGACTGGATGAGTGCCACCAGGTGAGTGCATGTGTGTGTGTGTGTGCGTGTGAATTTACATAGCCGCGTTTGCAAATGTGTATGTGTGTGTATTTACGCTTGCGGCGCCACAGCTACCACTTTGCGTATCAGAAACGCAGCCAGGCGTAGAGATGACAACAAAATATGTACTGTGTAAGACGAGACCGGCGGTGGCAGCAACAAAAACAGCGCGACCTATTGAATAGTAGCAATAAAAAACGGTAAATGCAACAAATATGCGGCATAGAATGAAGAAAACATTCTGCGCGACTGCGCCGATGATCGCCAGATAACAAGCACAGCGCCATTGTTGGCCGAAAATAATGTGCCACAAAATGCGGCAGCTAACAAATGCATAAGCCATGCAAATAGACGAGCGTAGCAAACGCCCGAAATGACGTACAACGCACAGCAATTAAATTTTTGCAGTTTCATTTGAGTGCGATAACAACAACAAGTACAACAAATGTACAACACGAACTTTGTAATGTGATCGCATTCCGCGCGGCCGCCATGCAAATATCTAAAGGTGGTGCCGCTCACCGTTGTTGTTGGTGTTATTATACTTAATGTTGTTGTTGCTATTTTTTGTTGCACCAACAATTCCACCGCTTGCTTTAGTTGCAACGATCGCTGCTTTCCAAAGTGTTGCAAGTGAAGCATGTCGCGCTTGTTTGTCGGCCCGACGCGCTCAGCTACGGCAAAGTGTGGTGTGGCGGTGTGGTAGGGGGAACTGTGTGTGGCGGCACTGGTGCACAGTGCTCAAATGAGCGGATGAGTGGCAATTAAGTTTGTTTTATTAGCACATAAACGTAAGGGAGAATGTAAGCGAAGAAGAAAGCAAGCAATCCGCTGACACTGCCACACACACACACATACACACATGCAAATGCATATGCTTAAGTTAAGGTACGAGCACTTGCATAGAAGTGTAAGAAATTTAGTCGCTCAAGTACATAAATAAAAGCATAAAAATTATGAAAATAATGGCAAATATTTTGAGTTACTTACACTTGCCACAACTGTCTGGTAAAGGTGTTTGGTTAAAGTAGGCAAGGATATGTGGACAACATAAAGTTGAGTGACTCGTAGGGAATTCTGTTGACTTTTAAACGTCTAATATGTAAGGATACGTTAAGTTGGTTTAAGTTACGTTACGTTTTTATTAAGCGAAGTATGCTTATGTATGGTACTCTTGATGATAATTTTATTAAGCGAAGTATGCTTATGTATGGTACTCTTGATGATAATTGGTTACGTCACGTCACGTTACGTTAAGTTAAGTTACGTTAAGTTAAGTTACGTTAAGTTGGTTTAAGTTACGTTAAGTTTTTACTAACCAAAGTTAAGCATATGGTACTTTTGGCGATCACCTTTATAAGGTAATGTTACGTTAAATTGGTTCAAGTTACGTTAAATTATTATTAAGTTAAGTTACGACTATGTTACTCTTGGTGATACTTCATTCCTAATTTATAAATTTACGTTACGTTAAGCTTTTATTAAGTTCATTTAATCATATACTACTTTGGCGATACTTTTGCCTATTTTGTAAGGTTACGTTACGTTAAGTTGTTTTAAGTTTTTATCAAGCGGAGTAAGCACATGGCACTTCTTGATGATAATTACTACATAATTTATAAGGTTACGTTACGTTAAGTTAAGTTACGTTACGTTAAGTTTTCCTAAGCAAAGTTAAGCTATGGTACTCTTGGTGATAATCGATATTTAATTTTTGAAGTTAAGTTACGTTAAGTTGGTTTACGTTACGTTAAGTTTTTATTAATCAAAGCTATGCGTATTATGGTACCTTTGGCGATCATGGATACCTAATTTATAAGGTAACGTTACGTTAACTAGGTTTAAGTTACCTTAAGTTTTTATGAAGTTACGACCATGTTACTCTTGGTGATAGTAGATTCCTAATCTATAAAGTTACATTACGTTAGATTGGTTCAAGATACGTTAAGATTTCTTACAAGCAAAATTAAGCACACACTACTTTTAGTGATAATTGCTACATAATTTATAAGGTTACGTTACGTTATGTTAAGTTATCTATTTTAATTTTTGTTCAACTGTTCTAATTTATATTAAAGAGTAGCGAAAAATTAAGTTAATTTATATTAAGTTAAGTTAAGTTAAGTCATCATAACATATTGTTAAGGTTAGGGAAACTACAAAAAATTCAGGTTTTTCAAGAGAACTGGAGGACCAGATTTTGAAAATGAGAGTTGTAAGATAGAGATTACTATGTTGACAGTTAAGGATAAGTTCAGAAGTATTTTTCAAATCATATTAGGTCAGTTACGTTTAAGTTAAGAGACATTACGGAATATGAGGTTAGCATAGATTGTTTTTACGTAAGCCTGAAACAGAAAAATCTTTTAAAGATCTATATACCATAGAAAGATACCCTTTTCATGACCAACTTTTCCCTGCTGGGTAGTTCAACCTATAGAACTCTAACGCTTATCAAGCCTGCATATCATCGTAAAACTTCGTTGAGCTCATTATTCAGTTATTCCAGCGACACTTGCTTATACAAAAACAAATAAATAAAAGATAGAAATATGAAATAAACTTGAAAGAAGTTAAATAAGTAGAACCGAAAAAATAAAAAAGTTTAACGCCGATAGGCATAACAGTAAATTGATGACTCAAGCAAGCTCATGTACGTTACATTGCCAAGAAATTTTGCATTTTTCTTAGCGGAAAAAAATAACAGTAAATAATTGCGAAAGGTTGACGAAAGCTATGCACTTCCACTCGAATGCAATAAAATGAGTACTATTGAGGAGCTTGGAGTGAAGGAAGGTTTGACTTTTTTATATGTTAGGCATAGGTGACCTCAAGCAGGTTAGGGGGTTATAGCATGGCTTGAAACGTTTCAGAATGGAGTCTGCTGAATAAAGTTCGCCAAGGCAATGATTACAAATCTCGTTTTTTCAAATGATATTTTGAAGCTAGTCTTGCAATTCGCAAGACTATCCGAAACGGAGTCTGTTCACTATAATTCAGTTCAGTTTCAAAACTTGTAGGTTTAGGATATCGTAAGATGAGGTAAGAAGCAGTATTTCATCACCTTATGATGGTATTTTAGTTCAATACAGATCATTGTAGAATCCATGATCTACTTTCGTAACCTCAAAAAAAATTCGAACTTCACAGTTGAATAATAAAAAAGTGTTGAGAACTTCGCTTTCCTCGGAACACTAATTTAGCAATGTTAACAAGAAACAGATGGAGGCTTGGAGTCATGCGTAGAAGTTCACGCAAGTGAGGGAAGATCTCTGGGTGCTATTCACTTGGGAATGACCAGAAACGATGCTTTTATACTTGGCTCAAGCCGCTCACGACTTCCGGTCTTAGACTAAGCGTACTCTGGGTAGCCAAAAATCATCTGTTTGAAGGCGAACCATCCCTCCCCAGGGTTGTGGGCCTGGTTTAGGATACCCTCAATGAATGGAAGAAAACAGCCTTCGATGATGATGATTGGTATGTCCGGCCGCTAAATGGGAAGGCCGCTGTCAAGTTGGTTGATGTCCTTGTAAGAGTAGGAGTTTATATTTTCTTAGTTCATGAAATGCTGTAATATACTGAACTGAAAGCCTGGACACTACAGCAAAATGGACATAGAAACAGAATTTTTTCAATAGTTTAATAATTCAATAATGCTTTTATTATCCTAATGAGCATTTTAAGGCAAACAAACCCAAAAAAACCGCCTAAGTATGTAGTATTGCTTAGGAAATCTACGGAACGTCTTCCAAATCTGTGTGATGATGCTAAACTTTAATCAAAAATTTTAATTTTTAACCAACCTGAGCGAAAGTTAGACCTCTATGTATGGCTAGAGGTCAAGGACCAGTCAAAGTTTCACAATTTGATTTTGGATCTGTCTGACCAAAAACATAATTAAAATTAGAAAGTGTCTATATTAGTAGTTAGAGGGAAATATTATTAAATGGAAGGTTTGACTAAATGACTTTAGTTTGAAGGAGGAGTGCTTCTAACGTAAAATAGATTTTATCGAAAAATGTACACAGTATCTATAAACAGGCCTCATATATTTGTCTCTTTTGGTAATTCGGTGGCTTCAAAGTCCGGCTTAACACCAGTACTTACAGCCAAATTCTTGCAGCAAAATCCACAATGTGTGGCATTCAAACCCTTAACTATCACTGCATCACACTCTCAACACACTGCAAGAACCGCAAACCCTTTTTATGTTCTTATCTTCAATATTTTTTGGCTAATTTTTCAATTCCGCTTCAAAGCAACAAATTAGTTGCCACTTTTATCGGTTGGCTTAAGTGATGTTTCTTGCTTTCGTGTTTCTTGTTTTGCTATCAATGCAACATAAATTGCATATGTACCGTTAAATACACCCCAATTTCAGCAATTCAACACTCAAAACTCGCACTAATAAGGTTATTCAACTCTGGGCTTCCCGGTTTTTATCGCTTTTGCCAGGCGAATGAATAAATATCTCAACTGGAGTACAACAACAACAGCAAGCAACAACGCAACAAGGCGACAGGTGATTTGTATCGCAAAGGGATAGATAACACATGCGGAGGAATTTTTTTATTAGTTAAAAATTATACACTTACCGCGGTAAGTACGTATACGAGCACTTCTGGCGCTGCCAAAGCAGGAATTAAGCTGAAAAAGATAAAGCAGGAATTACAAATAATTTCAAAAAGAAACAAAAATTTAATCCACATTTTTAAGGCTGCATAAATTAGCGGTTTTACTTGTATTCTTGTTAACTGTTCTTTGTGGTAAAAAGAGGATACTTCGGTTGTTGTTTCTTCGGTTTCGTCGAAAGTAGCGGATTAAAGCAAAGAAATTATTTAACTGCTTTTAACTGCATTACAAATTAGCCACTTGAATTCTCAAATTCTTGGAGTGTACTAAGTGGAACATCGGAAACCGGATAACGATTTTCAGTGCGCGTTTTAGGAAAGCAATATATTTGTGGGAACAAAATGATACTGTACTTCCAAGCATGTTTTAAAGTAATTCATTATTATATATAAATTATATTCTTTGGAGAGTATAAATTTTACTTAAAACTGCTGGTACTTTTCTGAAGTATAAAATTATCATAAGTGGTAATCTAAAATTTAGGGATTTAGCGTTAGAGAGGTACCAACAACATTCAACAGTGCATTTTGCTTGATACAACATATTTCAAGCAATGCTTTACCTCTTCGTGGTGAAAATCGTATTAAAATAACCAAATTTTTATACCAAGAAGTTCACATTACAATCTCAACAGAAGTTATTGCCAAATAAAAGTTGTCACTAAACAGTTTTTTTTTGTCAAATTTAGCCAATTGTAACTTAACTTAAAATTTTCTACAAGGAATGTGATAATTATATTGCCAAAATGGAAACAAAATTCATCCTGAGTGAGGCTATTGAGAATTAAATGACTGAACACGAGCCTAATTTGAAAGCTATAATAAGAATTGTAACAAAAAATATCAGCAAATAATATTGTAAATTTTCTTCATTTTTACTTAGGTGTGTGACTTAACTAAAATATGCCTAATTGTTGGCTAAATTTCACAATATTACTATCAAGTTGTCAAAGACAGATTCAGTGAAGTCTATATTTAGGATGGAATTAATGACCAAAGCAATCCTTCGATCCTCAAAAGGGTGTGAATGGCTATAACAGAAGATGAAGAGAAGAGAGAGCGAGAGAGCATTACAGGTTGACAGAAGACGCATTACCTTCATTCCCACAGACTCTTCTGAACTGTAAAATAATGCCGATGAAGAAATATTTTCGAGCATTCCGATTTTATAGAAAAATACTGTATTGTAAAGCAAACTGCCTATCCCGTAGCAGAGTGCACGAGTGGTTTCAACGTTTTCAAAGTGGTCGTGAGGACATAAATGACGATCAACATGTGGCCCAACCGAAATCCGTGATCACCGGAAATTCCATGGAAACTGTGCGTGAATTCACCAAAAATCAGCTGAAATCATCATTGAAATGGAATTGAACATCTCTAAAACATCGACTTGTCGCATTTTAACCGAACATTTGGGCTTACGAAAGATGTGTACACGGTTTGTTCCGCACAAATTGACTGACGATCAAAAATTGCTCGTAATCCGATCTCATCGATCGACGCTTGTGACCGACTATTTTACCAGAAATCACATTTTAACCATTAACCACTCCCCGTATTCACCTCATATGGCACCGTGCGACTTCTTCCTTTTCGGAAGAATGCATTTGTCTATGAAAGGAAAGCTTTATGCCGAGGTAGAGACCATTCAAAAGGCTTCCACCGGCATATTGACGGCCATACCGGCCAAAGAGCTAAAACACTCGTTCGACATGCTTTTGAACCGTGCAAAAAGCTGTATTGAAGCAGAAGAAGACGATGTTGAATAAAATAAATTGATTTTGCTGAAACTGTTTACTTTGCAACGCACCTTGTATATTAACCCTCTCCAGAAAAGAAAACCTAATACTATATTTGCATTTAAGAGTTAAAATAAATATAAAACATTAAACTAAAATTTCAAAAGCTGCTCTCAGTCAAGCTTAGATCTAGGCTACCAGATTACTGTAATGTTTTTTAGGCAGTCGTGTCTGCTAATAAAGTAGCAGTGGACTTACTGCTCCGAGGAGTTGCTACTTTCAGGGAAATGAGCGTACACTGTAACAGCAGCGAGGCAATACTAGCGTTGAGCTCGCTAACTGTGTGCTCCAAGTTAGTCAAGTAGAGTTTAACCTCACTAGATATAACATCAAGCTACTACATTTCCGATTTGTTTGGGTACCTGGTCATAGTGGAATCCTTACCCTGCTCATATCCAAGTGGGAAACGAACCCCGTTTTCATGAATTCTACCGCTGAACCTATGGTTCTCGCGTGCGTTTAGCAGATATTGGTTGACGACCAGCCTCTGCGCGACTGCGAGATTCTTCTGACCTAGAGCAGAATGTAGAAGATCTATAGAACTACTTGTCCTTGGCAAAGTTTATCTTTTCGAAACCCTAGGAGTTTTTACTGAACGTTGTCTATTAGGCTAAACATCCAGTTTAACGCAAACTATTACGTTAAAGTTATATGGAAGAAAGTGAAGTCCAAACATTCAGCCACTTTCTCCGCTTCAAAAAGGCCTCAGTGAATTTGTGATCGGCTTAAAGCGCTTTGTCTATTTATGAGGGTTGTATAGTAAATTTTTAAAAAGGTACCAAAACCGACCGGCTATAAATTCTCACACTAAGATTCCTGGTAGGATCGACCTCGTAACCTAACCTAAGCAAAACTAATTTTAGACGGTTGTTCAGTGTCAATTCAACGCTGTGGCGACTCTTGGAGTATTTTAAGAACGGGATTAGTACAAAGCTTTTTACTAGGATTGCGTTGCATAAATCGACTTCGGAGAACGGAGAATAAGCTTTACGAGTTTTGAGAACGGAGCAAGACATTTAAGAATTTCAAAAGTATTAAAGTATTGTTTTGCATTTTTAATACTGAAAATCTTCGGTTGTTTTAAGCGGTGAAAGCCAGCGAGAGCACATAATGTAGAAAATTATAAGATAAGAAGTAATGGGTTTATCTTGGTTTCAAAAATACGAGCGAACTTGTGGTGAAGTATAACAAAAAATAAGTAAATAATACGAATAGACCTTTTCTATTAATTTCAGTCAAATGGTAAGCTGTCCTGGCAAACCTTGTAGTAGCGAATCGAACAAGCCACTGACATAAATTTAAGTTGACAGATATCCAATATTTTCACTTTTAAAGTTGTTTTAAGGGTACGTATAAAACTTCGCATTTTTTTTTGTTTTTGAATACCGTTACTTTTCGTCCCTTAACCTCATTAAATAACCGCCGCAATAGCAAACGAGTGCAACCATTGATTTTCATTGATTAAATATTGAGAATTTGTGCTAATTTTGAAATATCAAACCAAAAGCCCACAACACTTCCGTGCCAACACTCGATGACATATAAATTTGCAGGTAGACAGTTAAGTTTATACACCACACACGCGTGTGTAGCAGAAGCAAGCGCCACAACACCTGCCTACTGCCGGCACAAGCCCAACTTCCAGAAATTTGTCGACAAAACCTCGATACCCTCAACGCCACTGTGTGCCATGACAAACACGGAAAACCTTTTAAACGCTCACATTGCCCAGCTCCACGGCGCTGTGTCGCCGCAGCAGCGCTTTGTAATGCCGTCGGAAAAAATTGGCATTTGGCAAATTCAAGTGGCGCCGCAACATTGCCGTCGCTAGTTTCAATATACACAGAGAATTTTATTTACTTTGCATCACTTCGTGCGACTACAAGCTTTCTCCACTCATTACCCGCACTTCAGTGCCGGCGACAGCTGAAGCATGCTCAACACACTCGCACACACACATGTGGGGGCATGTGTGGAACGCGCTCATCCTCCAGCGCTTTGGCGTGCGGTAGTCGGCGGTCGGCATTTGGCGTTCGGCGTTCGATGAAGTGACACTTTGACTGGCATTTCAATAACGCGTTCACAATGTTTTTTGTTGTAACAAGCAATAATTGCCATATTCAGTGCGACATTGTGATTCTAGGCTGTCGGCGGAATGCCTCCACGACATCTCTGCCGTCTCGTCTTTTTTCGCCTTTCCTGTACTGGTCTTGCCGCGTTTGTGGTCCATGTGTTTGTTTGTATGATTGGAGTTTGCTTTCGGACGCAGTTTAAAGGCAGCGCCACAATTTTCATTATGTAAACATAATATTCGGAGAGATTTCCGGTGCGGTGAGTTATCAATAAAGTTTTGTGGTACTTTAGTGTGAATTTAAAGGAACAGAGTAAAATTTTTTGTGTGAAGATATTCGCATTATTTCGTTTGATTTGAAGTGCGTTAGCTCTAAGAGTAGGTGAACATTATCGGTTGTCATAGCATAGTGAAATGACCCTGCAGCTACTATCCGCAGGATTTTGATTTGAAATCTTCATAAAAAAGAAACAAAATTTCATAACTAGTATAAAATCTATCGATTCCGTCAAAATAGAAAATTTTAAAAAATCAATCAGCTTTTCAGAGGCAGTTAGGGATTGTAGGATTTTCTATTTGTGGTATAGCTCAAAGAAACTTAAATATTCAGGACCTGAAGTTCAGATCATTACAAATGTAGGCTATCGGACTTGTTTGCCTCACATAAGTAGAAAGATAAGTTCATTCGCTTTCCACTAATATCAATATCTATATATAAATATATCAAAATATATTGATTCGATTTGTAAAATCTTGGATAGAGAAGAATCAAAAATATGCAACTGGTATAAAAGTTAAGACTATCATTGTGAAATTGAGATTGCATAGGCGTTGTCTTTGATCGTGTTTTCATACTTAAAAATCGCCACGCTCATGAATTCAATCGAGATCCGTTCTGAGACGAATTTCGTGAAGGTCGTCCAAAATCAGTTATTATACCGGGAACTTTTGAGTCTATGTAGAAGCTGGTATTGCAAGATTGATCAGGTGACTTGGTGCAGCATACATTTAGTATTGCATTGACATTTGTTTATAAAAAAATGTTCACGTTCAATCCCACACAATTTGTCAATCGCTCAAAAAAGGTTCGTGACGATTGGTCGGGAAAGATGTTAAAATATACCATAAGATTCGAAACACGTCTATGATGGATTTTCGCTTATGAGTCCGAGCAAAACAACGGTCGACTGTACGGATGTTTCAAGATGAGGCGAGTCTAACAAAAGTTGTTCGTGCAGGAAGCATCAAGCAAACGGTTGCCTGTTTGTTGAAAAACTGAAAATGTCGCAACCACACCATTAGAACAACACAGAACAGTAAATTCTAAGCGGTACACAACCATTGATTTGTCAGTTGTTGTCTTTCAAGAAGTTAGTAAAACCAAGTGCCGAAGACGGATCACTCTTCACCACGAAAATTCGATTTCTCACACATCGACTGAAACAATCGCATTTTTGAGTACACAAAACATCGATTTTATGAGTCATTCTCCGTAAAGTCCTGACTTGACACCTTGTGACTTATTTCCCGTACGTAAAAAATAGACTAAGTGTTCAACGTTTTTTCGACATCTAAAGAGGCGGTTGAGGAGTTCAGAAGGCATATTTTGAAGATACTCCAATCAGAGTACCAAAAATGCTTCGTGAGGGTTGTAAAAAGGGTATCCGTGACTGACTGATGAGTGACTTTATCAAGTTTAGAAGCCAAAAAGTCGGCCTGTCCAAAATCTTACAAAATTTCGTTGATGTGGTAAAAATTCATAGCCTTATTCTATCGATTTGATCATAGCAACAGCTTAAGGTCTAAGACGGTGAAAGAATACTATTTTCTTGACCAAACGATGACCTTTTTCTGCAATTTAGTTTCGAAATGTCAAAATAATTTGCCGTAATGGAATGCAGACACCGTTTTCCCTTTTTCGGGTGGTAGAAGTAGATTACAACTGCTGAATCCTAGAAAACGGTGGGATTTTTTTCCGTAAGACAGCTTTTCCAGATGAAGTACATTGTTTTGTCTGTTTCTTGGTCTCTGGTGTGTACCTGAGATCCTTGTTTCTGCAAGCTAGCGTCAAAACAGCAAAATAATTCGGCGAAGTAGAACACTTTAACCGATTTTCCTGTGTCCAGGTGGTTCTCAAAAAACAGTCATCATCGTACTGGGCAACAAGACAGGTTTCACCTTCTTCGGAGCAGGTTTTGTAAAGAACAGTTGACTATTTGGACTATTTTTGGTCTCTGGTTTGTACCAGTGGATCCATGTTTCCTCAACGATGCAGAAATTTCTTCGGCTTTCGCTTAAAAACCTTCAAATACTACTGTGAAGTGGTCTCCCGATATGTAGAGCTTGTTGTTCGGACTGAGCAAAAGTCTCGCTTATTACTGTGATAGCTTTCTCATGCCTAATATTTCCAATTTAGCGTATGACTGCGTAGTCTCCTGAAATGCCTGCTAACTCAGTTATCTCACGCAATTCAATCGGTGGTCTAACTATACGAGATCGTAGACTTTTGTCACGTTATATTCGGTGGTTTCCGTTAACGTGTCAGCTAGTGAGATATATCAAAGGCCGACTGGCGACTACATTGAAACTCGTTAGGCCAAATTTTGACGACAATGCAGGTGATTATTTCTGCTCTTTGATTTCACTGCGAGTTCTCCTTTGCTTTGGACGAATCAGGGTATAATCGAGCAAAAGCACTACGCCAATTTTCTTAAGTGAAAAGTCAATAATCAGTTATCACCGTTCATTGTTTTATCAGCCATCATTTCGAAGTCAGTTGGTCTCTTTAGGATTGCAGTTTCAAGCATTTAACCTTATCATTTATGCGGTACCGTGAAGCACAAGTGAGATAGAGCTATAAACTGTCAAAAAGCTTTGGTAGCAAAGCTCAGAATGCTTTACTGTGAAGCATCGATGGAACCACTACTTAGAACACCCTGTAGATGCATTAGTATGCCGTTCTGTCTTCAAATACTTCTACTTGACATTGTTCATTGCGCAATCATAAACTCCATTAAGAATTTGTTTGCTTATTGAAAAAGTTTTGTCTCACAAATCAGATATAATCAGCAAACATAACGGACACTTCTCAAAATTTATGAAGAAAATCGAAAAAACTGAGGAAGTTTCCCCAAAAGATATAATAGAAACAAACAACTATGTCATGACTGGCAACCGCTTGTGGCAACAATAAATGTTGCAAATACAGATATGTTATATGCACCCATGTACATAGATATGTGCTGTTGTTGTGTTGCACTATTGCTGCTGGTCACTTTGTTGTGTTTGAGATTTCTATAATTTATCGCCTTGGAGAGCAAGGAGAGATAAAAACTCAACGCGCAAATGGCAGTGTCAGTGGTTGCACAATAAATGTGCGCGCTTCGCTGTTGCAACAACGCTTGTGTGCAACATACATGCATATATGGTGGGGCATAAGCATTGCTTGCAAATATTAAGACATTCTGAATGCACGCAACACGACATTTACAAATGTTAATCCATTAAGGCGCTGTCAATAGCGAAATCTGTCAAAAACAAATTGTTCCCAAACAGCTACTGGGCAACGCGCACACACGCACACAAACGTGCAACAAACACACACATACGTGCGCCAAACTGCATTTGAATGCCGGCTCCAAGCTGGCGGTACTGCCGCTGTTGCCCCTGTTGCAAGCGCATACGCATGCATGCAACATGCCGCGCGCATTTGAATGTGGCAGCGCGAGTGCGGCGGGCAGTGAAGGAAAACCG
Source organism: Bactrocera dorsalis (assembly GCF_023373825.1). Classification (NCBI taxonomy): domain Eukaryota; kingdom Metazoa; phylum Arthropoda; class Insecta; order Diptera; family Tephritidae; genus Bactrocera; species Bactrocera dorsalis. The sequence goes on along the minus strand of NC_064306.1, from coordinate 60,972,477 downwards.
GATGGATGAGTGTGGCTAATAATAAATAATGATAATGCAAAAGAGCTGGAAAATTGCAAATGCCAGCGAGCAACAACAGGGGCAAGCGACTGTGTGGCAACAATGTCGAAAACAAAAAATTAAAGTGCAGCAGCGTTCTTACCACACACACGCACACTTGCATATGGTGCGCGCAAACATCTGTATGCCCGCGAATGCCGTGGCACGCACCTGTTTTTAAATGTTGCACGGCCGCCTTAGTGGCAAGCGCGCACGCGAACTAATTAAGTTAAACTCTGAGAAAATTGGCTTAAACTTAATCAAAATGCAACATTAATCCTCCGTCGTCGTCGTCGTGTAGGCTCTCGTGTTGCACGTAGCGCATTGCCGGCGACACTTGTTGGCTGCGTTGCAGTTGTTGCATGCATGTGTGGCAGGTTGTTGGCGGCGGCCAGTTTGTGTGACTAATGTTTGCGGCTTAAAGTGTAAGTCGAAATTCATTTTAACACACACACGCACATACATGTGGATATATGTATGTATGCATATTTATCACATGTGGCAGATTCACGCAGCGCCACGGGTAATTGCCACATTTGTCGTTGCGATTCATAGAACTCAATTTGGAGCGAAATCTATGCGCTCGCAGCAAGAATGTTCGGCGCGCAGCGCAGCGAAATGTCAAAGCAATTACGTTGACACATCAATAAACTTTTGGCTCTGGGGAAAGTTGTCTCGGAACCTTTTTTTTTACTAGTTTAGAAGACTTGAAGATATTTCTTTGCAATGATGATACATGATTCCCCTATGAAAAGAAATTGATATACAAATGTGTTGCAGCTCACTATTTCATCGATATTTTCTGGCGCAAATGCAATTCTTTGGAGTTTTTACATACTAAAACAACCTCAGTTTGTGATCCAAAAGAGAGTAGACAAAAGATTTTCTGCTGAAAGAAAATAACGAATGGTCCTTCTTCTTCTTCCGTACTAGATACCGCTTACGCGGTTAGAGTCGAGTTAACAATAGCCTGGCCTTCTTTTAGCTCCTGGTTCATCTCCAATGATCTCTCCAACGGAGTGAAGGTTTTCCTATTCCTCTAACAACGGGTTCTGAATCGAACACCTTCAAGGCTGGAGTGTTTTTCTTTTCATATTATGGCTAAGTCAGTCTCATCGTATAACTCTTAAAGTCTCATCGTATATCTCGTACAGCTCATCGTTCCAACGATTGCGGTATCAAAAGTAGGGTATTTCATCATCCGAAGCTACTGTCTCTTTTTCATTAGGAGTGGTTTCTAATTGGCGGAGCGGGTCACAAACCCAGCGTTCAACCACGCTAGGCGAGTGGTGAAATATTTATTATACATTTATATAGCGAGCCGCTTATTTCAAAAGACCGACGCCCGCTCGCAGACGTACCTCTGCTGTATTGATGTTGCAATTACACTTCAGCGAACCCTCAATCGGCTTAAGGTCGGTGTTCCGCTGCATCATCTGTTTTAGGCTTAAAACCAGGCTCTATACAGGTTAACTACCGCATCTTCCACAAAGGTTGTTCACGTTTCCAAGGTGCGCGGTGAGGACGCAAGAGTAGAAATTGGGTACGACTACGACTTTAACTGTTTACCCAGAAGCATGACTAATCCGCATTACACTCCATGGATGGTTCTACCTAACCTAATTTTAACTGAGAAAAACTAAGTCAAGAAGCATTTCTCTTCAGAAGCTCAAAATATACCTATCATAAGCAACAAAATTCTCTCTGATTCAGTAACTGGCAAAGATCAAATATATTTCATGGACTTCTTGAACAAATATTTCAGGGCAGATATAAATCAGTAATCAACTGAAAAGTAACGAAGCAACTATGGCCCAAGTATAATAAGAATAGAACTAAGAACTTGTTTTAAAGGTCCAGGAATCATATTTATAGATTTACAGATACTACAATGGAATGCAGTACTGGCTTTTTGGAGAAGATGCTCAATAACGCTGAAATCTAGAACGAAATAAGGAGACAATGGTTTTCCATTTTCTCTGTGAATGCCCAGCTCAAACATAAATCAGATAAAGATTACTTGGAACACATTACGCACCAAACCTTAAATGACTATCTACAAAAAGCGTAAAGGCGTTAGGTAGTTTGATTGAGATCACCAACGACGAAAGGAGATAACAATATTCTAGAAGTCCTACTGTAGTGCATCAAAATGACGCATCCATTGCTTATTATGGCTAAAGTGGCAGTACTATTACCTACCTATCTATTTGAAACGATGGACAAAGAAACCTTTCCTGACTTGGAACAACAGCATTATAAAACATATCAAAAAATTACTGCGAAGTGGTGAGAATGGTGAACAAACCAGGAACTTTCTAGGATAAGCACATTCCTCTGAGATCAAACCTTTACAAATTAGGTGTGATGGAATCGGAAGAATCACAAGCACATCTGAGGTTGATAAAACGTTTGAGGCATGTTTTTCAAATCACCAGCATTCAGATAGTTGAGACGAAAACTTTCACAGTTACAGTTATAGGATTGGAGAGACTTTATCAAATCCAGCGAGTTGTTGACTAGTGCTTGAATGGGACTCACGTGAAAGCAGAATAATTCGAATGTTGACTTAAGTGTATACGGTCGTGTCAAAAGTCGTTTGCTTTCTTCCTTAGACCAATCGACCAAGCAAGAAACCAGGACAGTGCTTTAAATAAGAAGATTGGCGGAGCTTATCCACTTTAGATCTTCAAAAGCAATAGTGTGCCTAAACACTGAACCATCTATTGCCCGGGTCAGAGCTTCATAGGAATTCGGGCATAAGAGGATATTGACTTAGACTCTGAACTTTTGTACATAATCTAATCTAATCCAAAACTCCATATAAGTTATTTTACAACCGTATTCTGGGCATAATTTATTACACTCGTATGGTTGTCAATTCGTACAACTTGTGAAACTATTTGGTGGAGTTTTAGAGGTTTTGTTTTTATTCATAGTTTCCATATAAGGATTTCAGACGGCTCTGTCCAAGCGTGCGTTTAGCCTAATGCTATAGTAGGCAGAGCGCAACTCGACTGATTTCTTGACGTGTCTCACCTTGAATCTTTTTCTGTTGCATACTAAGCTTAAGCCTTTAACTAAGTCTGAGTTCGAAATTCTACCATTGTAGATAGTACTGACGTCCGCGCTGATTTTTTCTTTATATTTCTAATTGGAGGAAATGCTCTAAAAGTTTTGCCGTAGAAGGGACTAAAAGAGTGCAATACTTGATGGGGACCGACATCGATTCAAACCTTGATCCATCCAATTCTCTTGCCAAAGTCCGCAGGGGGAATCAACCGATTGTTTTTTTCTGTCTGGAAAGAACTTCCTACGAAAATGCATCAACATTTTGGTGCGGGTTTAATCAAGCAGAGTATAGACAGAAATATTTTGCCAATAACGGGAGTAGCGCGTCTTAGCCTTTAACGGTATAGCTGGCAAAATTACCACATTCGTAGGTACGCTTTAGGTCCTCTCTGAGTTCATATGTCTCTCCCTTTGCAGTTCTTTTGCGCTCATTCTGACCTCGTTCTCCTAAATACCCACATTTTTACTACCTGTTGTGTACCTTGGTAGTACCCTTCTCCCGCCATTCATAAATATTATATTAAAATTCATAAATCGCGATTATAATTTATATTCGTTTAGCTACATTTATTATCTTGCAACAAAATCAGCTGCAAGCAATTGGCATTAGCATTCCCAACACCAGTTAAAGAGCTGCATATCCAGCCGAGGTGGGTCACAAACACACACACACACACACATTGAGAGGAGCGAAAGCGCTAACAAATGACAAAAGGCGTAACCACTTGGAGCGTTAAGCGATGCGGAAAAAATGCGAAATTTTCGCGCTGCCGGATAATTCCAATTAAAAGCGCAAACACCAGCAACCACAACAACAACAACAACAGCGCTGGAATTCAATGAACATGTGTAAAAATATTGTAAAGCCATAATCAACGTTAAGCCTAAAATCGCAGCACAACAACACTGCGTGCTGCAAGTAGTGCGCCGGCGGCTGGCAAATCCCACTTGCAACGCCAAGCAGCGCTGGCGCGTACCAAAAGCGCATAGGCATGTGAGCCGCCGTATTTACGCTGCCGATTACGATTAATGAGTTGCACTTAAAATTGCAGCAGTCAACAATAATCAGGCTCAAGTGGCCGCATTGAACGCGCCGGCAAGCATGCTACACGCCCGCCAACCCGCCACCTCGCCTGGAAGCCAACAAAAAGTTTTGCTTTCTCCTAAAGGCATTCAACGCGCGGCTGTGCGGCGAGCTGCCTGACGCTTGCCACCACACTGCCGTGCACCAGTGACACTTCGGTAAGCAGCTTGCGTCTCCGAAACTACATTTTGTGGCACGCACTTAAGCAAACACCTCGCAGCCGCAAAATACTTGATCTGCAAGTGGCGACCGACGGCATAATGCTGCACCAACTTGTGCGCTTGCCTGTGTGTATGTGTGCGCGCATTGGCGATTTCTAATTGCTGCTGGCGCTTCAGGTGACTGCTTACCGTTGGCTCGGCTGACTGCACTAATTTTTGTTGTTCTTCATCTCCTGCTTCTTCTGCTTAATCGTATGACTGATTGCGTATGCATCGCTCCACTGGACGCATTCTCTGCCTGAATAGGCTCGCCTAAGCCTTGAACACTCGCTCACACTCACGCTGCTGTAGCGCGCGCTCGGCAAGTGCACTTGTTGCCACCAAACGGCTGTTGGCTGCGTCGCATTTAATTGCGTAGCACTTTGCGCAGGCCCATTCATTCATTGATTGCATTTACTTTGTTTGGCGTTAAGAATCTTGTAAATGCAGTCGCCTCGTTGCATCGCTGCATCTGCAGTCGCGCCGGTGGATGGTGCGATTAATGCTCCATGGTGTACCAATTGATTGCGAGCACTCGAAACCTCAATATTTTTGTTTTTAGATTTTCGTGCGTTTTACTTATATGATTTCTTGTTGGCTTGCACCTATATGAGAGATGTTAGAAATATAAATATAATTATACGAATCAATGAGGTCTTTAAGATTTAATTTCTTTAATTACACAGACGATTTGAGTCGAACTGAACTTGATTCCTATCGTCATGGACAACTTTACTATACTATTTTGATAGCAAAATACGTATTTGCTTCAGAATAGGTCTCAGCCTTGACGATCATCTCTTCGTTGATTTAAATTTTTTTTTTGGGGTCTGAGAACTGGTAAAACCCGCTGAGGTTCGTTGTCTCGTTGTTTTTTTTAACTCGCATTGAACCCATTTTCCACAGAGCTTTCATAACCAAATTGTTCTGAAGAGTATGTCTAACACCTTTACTTGGAATCTGCGGATTATTAGCTTCTAAATCAACTTCATTTTATAGCCTTCCAAAAAAAGGAAGTGGATTTTCGATATTTTTGGCCCTAACGGCATATTTCAAACGGTTCCAGCATTCATCGTATTCGGTGCTTATACGGTTTTCATGGATTTTAGCATACTAATTACAGAACCGGACGAAAGCTTGTACAACAATTGAAATTTAAGTGTGCTCTACCCAATCCACAAAAAGGGAGACCCCACAATCTGCGCCAACTACCGTGGGATAGGCCTCCTCAACATCGCATATAAGGTCCTATCGAGCATATTGTGCGAAGTATTAAAGCCCACCGTCAACAAACTGATTGGATCTCATCAGTGTAGTTTTGGGCCTGGAAAATCAATAACTAACCGGATATTCACTATGTGCCAAATCTTGGAAAAGGCAAGTGAAAACAGAATCGGCAAATACCAACTTTTCCTCGATTTCAAAGGTGATTTTGGCATCACGAAAAGCTGACTTTATGCCGCTATGTCTGACATTAATATCTCGGCAAAATTAATACGGCTGTGTAAACTGACGATGAGCAAATAAAGCTCTAAAAGGATCGAGAAGAACCTCACCGATACATTCGGTACCAAACGCGGTTTTAGACAAAACGATTCCTTATCGCGCGACTTTTTCAATTTACTTCTAAAGAAAATTATTCAAGCAGATCTGAAGAGAGAAGATACAATTTTCTATAAGAGTGTCCAACTGCTGGCGTACCCCGATGGGTCTGGTAGTGATCGAGGGTAAGACGTAATATCTCCTGTCATCAAATAGACAGCCATCGCACTCGTGACTTGGCTCCCACGTAGATAGTAGTAGATAATTTCGTCTATCCTGGAACCAGCATTAGCACCAACTATAATGTCAGTCTCGGAATCCAAAGCAGAACAACTCTTTTCAAGAGGTGCTACTTCGGACTGAGTAGGTAATTGAGAAGTAAAATACTCTCTCGAGGGACAAAGACCAAATTCAAAAAGCGTTCACCATCCCGGTCCTACTACATATGCATATACAATGTATATGGTACTGAGGCACAAGCGATGACAACATCTGATGAGTCGGCGTTACCAATATAATATAGGCTCCAAAGCTTCTTTTCTTCTCCTTCAATCAATTTTCCCTACCATTGCTTTGACATAGTCAGCATATACATTATAGAATACTTTCAAAGTTCGAGTAAGAAAGTCAATTGAAATTGAGCCTAGTCTCACTTGACCGTTTAGATATATCTGTAGGTGAATGCTTTATTATTTTTATTCCATTTTTCACACCACAATTCGAATAATTTCAACGCCTTAGAAATATACAAAGGCTGTGCTGATGTAAGCGCTTCATAAAATTTGGATATTTAAACCTCAGTCAGACAGTAATGAGAATTTTATTGAATTTAAAGCTTTACGGCAAAAGTAGTGAAATGAGGCCGAAATTTTACCTCAACCTCTGTGCTCGTATATATGTATGTATTTAAGAAGGAATTTATGGTATGTGGTGTGATTATAAGAGAGCAGTTAGATAGTTAATCTATGACATCAACATAGTGAGTTACGTAGTAGATTATGTATCAATATAAAACCAATATGTTTCGGCAAATATTTCAGGTACCTCCGACTTTTTGATGCAATAGATTAATCCAAGTAAAACTGATCACAAGTGACGTTGAACATTTAGGTCTATTAAAGGGGGACCCCCAGCTAGCTGAAAACTGATGTGGAATACGCCTTAGGAAGACCATTCTTACAATCTTATGTCAAGAAAATACCAGCAATAAACTCCAAGATTCCAAAAGTTTTTTTTTTCGAATAATAAAGGATAGGGGACAGATAAAGACTCCCTTAAAGCTTAATATATTTTTGCTCCAACTCGTAATCTATTCTCTAGACTTAGTTTTCTGATTCCATTACGTTTTCTGCATTGATTCTTCAATAGAATAAAGTGGTTATAATTAATATCAATCAGAATATTTTGGATTTTAAGAAAACCTGTCCCAGGAAAGTAGTTCCGTAGAATTCGAGTCGAAAGGTGAGATTTATAAAATAAACCAATAGTTTATACTGACTTATCCAATTGCCCTCGTTGGTAGGCAGTTCACCGGCGCAATTTGCATTTGAATAATTTAGATGTGTGCTTGATGAATAACCAAGGGCATTGATAAATTTCAAACTGACTGACAGGCATGCTAGACAGCCGGCTTGAATAAATGAAAGAGATGCTACAACAACAAAAACATTTTGTATATGCGATGCTTGTGTACAACAATTTACTGGTTAATATCGGATTCACATAAATACAAATGTAGACATCACATATATGTATGTATATGTATATAGTATATGTCTGTGGGTAGCCAGAAGCTGTGCTCGAGATAAGCAGAAGTTCAAATGGCAATAACAACAACAACAATTTGCATACAAACACATATATGCTAATCGATATTCCAGCAGGAATTCAGTGCCGGTTACATTTAGAGAGATTAGATGAAGACCATGCCCCAGAAGAGTCGGTGGTCGCATGAGGAAGTCAAGAACGGTCGCGCGGTTAGTTGGCTGTTTACTAAAGCTACAAATCGCCTGCCTGGCCAGATTGAAATGTCAACTTGATACGCATTTTATTTAACATTATATGCGCGCATAAAATTACGAAGCACAGCCCTAAGATGCCGACACGCTGCCTGCAAGTGGACGCGCTTAGGCGCGCTCTTAGCTTCTTTGCCTTTTGTATGAATTTATTTTATTTCTATTATTTCTTGAGTCTGCACGCATAATATTATCATATGTTGCATGTGAATTGTCTGCTATGATCTGCATATGACCTCAATAGCAAAGAGGCGCTTCCTAAGCGCTGCATGCAAATGCCTTGTAGAGGTCTTCAGCGCTGCCACTGTAGGCTGGACAAGTGGGTTTATGTTCAGACATATGTGTGTTTAACATGCCTCCGTGCCTGTGAAGTGCGCATTTGTATGGTCATGCGACGCCGCACGCATAAATTTAGCATAACTTACGCATCTTATTTGCAACAATGGTACACAGGCGGCGCTACCGCGGGAGCAACGCGCATAAAAATAAAATAAAATGAATTATAATAATGAAAACAAGTCGGCAAGGCAGCAACATAATGTTTCTAATAACTTTTGTTTAGCGTAAAACATATTTTAAATTGTGAAAACACTCATTGTGGACATAAATGTATGTGTGTGTATGTGTGCATCCATAAATATTTCCGCCTATCCGAACTTATTATGCATGTCGTGCTCCATTTATGTCACTTTAAGTTGATTTAAGTGTTGGAGGAAGATTTTCTTTGCTCTATTGAAGAAAAAGTGGATGGAAGTCGACTACTGAGATTACAAATGTGACTCTTTAACATCTTCAGCGCGAGACTAAGTTAGTATAGTTTAATATAAACGTTAGTTACTAAGGCTAGTCGCACCTTTAGCCAGCATTTCCAATAACTTTATTTTCCATAGTTGATCTTAAGCTAAAAGCCTTTTTTGACAGCGAAAGTACCGATGATGGCCCAGCGCTGGCCAATCTCCCGGGAAGCCCAGCTATCTAGTAGTAGAACACAAGAGGATACGGAAGCACCGACCCGCTCCTATCTACCATTAGCGGTTTTAAGTTGTCTTTGTTTGCTAGCTCATCAGCTTTACAATTTCCTGCGCACCCACACCAGTTTTATCACAAAAACACTCGAAGCTATTGATAGCGAGTTTAGGCACTCCTTGACCAACTCTGAACGCACTGTTAACGAGTTCGAGGCTAAATTGCCGCTTTCTGAGTGGATGGTCACTTCTCCGAAGGAGGCTGCACTCGGGAACACTAAAGCTACCGCTGTCTTAATGACTGCAATCTCGGCTTGGAAAACATTGCAATAATCAGGAAGTCCGAATGTGGAGTTGATAGAGAGCTCAAGACAGTAAACCCCTCCACCAACCTTTCACCCAAACTTTGAACCACTTGTGAACAAGTTTACTGTTCTCCTCTAACGACTTCTTCCCACCCACAACTCGCTAATCGGTTTTAGGGGCAAAGAAGGAGTGTCCAGAGTTCGGTTTGACGACTCCATGATCCAAGAGATCCGGTATGAAGTCAAAGTGTATGAGGATTCCCGAGTATTCAGGCACGTGTTCTTTTAGGAATCCAGCTGCTCTGAGTCTGATAGCAATTTTCGCAGCCATACACCTTCCGACGATGTCTACGGGCGGTATGTGCAAGATGGCGTTAAGTTCCATGATTGGAGTGAACCTTATGTTATTGAAATAGAACTGTTGAAGATCGCTGATGACTTTGAGATATTTCGAAACCATTTTTAGAATAACTTTAGTAAATAGACGCATGCTCTTCAGAAAAGATCTGTCTTCCACTGAATAGATGTTGTCATGGTGCTGTAATGGTTATCTACGACCCGCTTGAAGGGTAAGGTTCATGTGGGCTGTCATCTAAGTGGGCTGGCTCAGGAAACGTGTTGTTACCACGGGATCGCACTATAGAATGAAGGGTGTTAGATTAGTGGGATTTGTCGGGCATACAAAGAGGTGGTTAAAGTTATGCGGGGTTTGATTGTGCACAGGAAAAGAACATATATTTGGTTTGGCGGGGTTAATTTTGGATAATTAGGAGTTTAACCAGCTACAATACCAAGAACAAAATTGCGTAAGGGTTAGTCGAGATTCCCGGAGCAACTTGAGCTCTTCCTCTGCTATGGATGGTGGTGTATCTCTAAGTACGCCATTCACTGGGAAATAGTCGGTATAGGTGTTGATGGCTTCACTATGAATAGCGGTCAGTGCGTGTTTGACTCGACTCGACTGCTGGGTTGATTTTTGCGAAACAGGTAGGCCTCACTATGGAGGTGCTTGACAGGAGACATGATGAAAGTTAAATTAAGGTAAAGAGATCTTAAAGCATTTATATGCATTTTCTCTAAATGTTTCATTCAGTCCAATCGAAGACACACCGATATTACAATAATACTTTGGAAGTTTTACAACGTTTCAAAACGGTTTTGAGCTCCAAAGCTCTGGTGGCCGATAATCGCTTTCTAAGTGCTAACTTTCACATAGTTTTACCACCAAGTATATGTATTTTGGACAAAGTCAGGTGTGAGCAACACCTCTGCACCCATAAAATTGCACACGACCAGCAGGCAAATTATGCCCCCTCCTTTGCGCTTGGACTACTCAACTGATATGTGTAGCATGTTAACCCGTCATACATCGCTTTTAATGCGTAATTAACTGATTTTTGTTGCTGCCACTGCAGTTAACATACAACCATTTATCACCTCAGCTGCAACGTGGCCAACAACAAGCTTCAACACGGTCATATCATATTTCAATTTATTAACATATTTCTGCGTATGCAGAGCCACCGCGCCACGACTGAAGTGACCGGATCCGAGGGAGTCGAGCTGCAAAAGTTATTTGCCGTAAAATTCGCGCAACCGACAAAAGAATATGCATTAATTGGTGTAATCGCATTAAATGGGTGAGAGTGCGAGCGAGTGCACATAAAATTATGTAAGACGCGACTTACGCAATTGCAAACAATTCAATTAATTATGGAAAAATTGCGCGTTGTTAAGAATGCATTTATGCCGCGGTCGGCAATAAGGGAGAAGAAGGTGTTAGAGAGCCTATTCAGTGTGTCTGCTAGAGGAAATGTGAGTTTGTTTGGGTGTGTGGGATTCATAATATCGGTGTCAGTGTCGGAGAATAGAAAATGGGTACCAAAAACCACGATCCCGAAAATATAATCCCGAATTTCGGTATTCATATTTTTTCTTCTATTTTAATATGTTCTGTAATACCGAAAATACACATTTCGGCCGCATAAACTAATTTTTTGGGAAATTTCAAGTTTTTATTAATCGCACGCGTTTAAAATGTTTATAGAAAAAGTCAAAGAACGGATGTAATACTTTCCCAAATATCAAAATCTTGTATTTCGGGATTTTTTTTAAAACTACCCAAAATAATTACTACAAATAAAATTTTAACTACGTTCCAGATATCACGCTGAATTAGTCAAAGAAAAAATTTTCGGGATCCCGAATTTGGTATTTTCAAATCCCGAAATTTCGGTGACTACAAAATATTACCTGTTTATATTCTACTAAATTTTCATACTGCATAGGATATAAGTTTCTCATACAAATTAGTAAAGTAGGTTACTTGAGTTTTGAAGTCAAAAACTAAGTTTTCGAAGTTAATAGGAGTTGCCATTATAACTTTCGGGATCCCGAAACTTGTATTTCATTTATAAATTATTTCTCGACTGCGCACCAAGAACGAAGGAAAAAAATTCGGGATCCCGAAATTGGTATTTTTAAATGCCGACATGTTCCTGGTCATAAAATAAAGTCAATATATTTTATTGTTAACATTTACGTCAAGATTAGGAACTGTCGATATCTAAAAATTCGCATCTCTATATCAAGAATTCCCAAAATCTCAAACCCGAATAAATTTCGGGATCCCGAAACTAGTATTTCATGTATATCTGGAATGAAAAAACAATGATGAATAAAAAATATTTCGGGATCCCGAATTTGGTTTTAACGAATCCCGAAGATTAGGAATGGTCGATATCTAAAAATTCGTATCTCTAAATCAAAAAAACCCGAAATCTCAAAACCGTATAACTTTCGAAATCCCGAAACTCGTATTTCATGTAAATATTTCCTGATTGAAAAAAACAATGATAAATAAAAAATATTTCGGGATCCCGAAGTTGGTATTTTCGAATCCCGAAATCTCGAAGATTATCTGTTGTAGGAACAACTAAAAATTTATGGACATTTGGACTATAGCCGGACACGGTACTTGCGGATGCATATAATTTGTTGTGGCATAAATGAGGTGCGGCTACACGGCGCAGGTTGCAAGCGCAAACAATATGTATACATATTTGCATGTCATGGCTACCACTAGTCACCGCAGATGCCCGTACGCGCCCACCATGCGTCAAAATGTCGAACAATTTGCGTACATCATGCGCGCCACAGAAACACACCGCACATATTTACGCGTTGCCGCGCTCAGCTGACTTCTTGCGGCAGCGTGAGCGTACACAACTCCACATAGATATATGCAAGTTTGTGTGTGTGTGCCTGTCTTCGTTCGCATAGGTGTATTTCACTCATTAGCATATTTAATTTTATTTAATTAGCGAATGCGCAGGCAGTTTATTATGATTGAACGAGCGCACGCACATCGGTGTTAAGATGCATGCAACCAGCTAACATTTGCAGCGACGGTTAAATGCACCGCGCATGCGCTTAAACGCGTAATATCCGCTACGCGCTCACCTATGAGCGCATGATGTATTGCATCTGTCAGATTATTAGCTAAATTCAGATATTGCATTTCATGGGTGCGCTTGGGGTTGGGGCAACAGCTGCTGCTGCTGCGCACCACTTGCAACACTTGCACCACTTTGTTCGCTAATTCAGTAGTCAACGCCGTTTTACAGTTAATCGCTTGCATATTTGCAATTGCTTGACAGAAAAAGTGGTATGCTTTTATGCTCGTTGGCTGGCAAATTGATTGCGTCCGCAAAGCGTTTAAGTCAACACGCTGGTAAACAAGTTCGGTGCGTTGCCCGTTGCACATTGCAACGCTGCGCGCTGCCACGCAGTAATGCCTCAATTATGGTGCGCGACACAGAAAAATTTGCAGCCGGTCATGGTCAGGCCACCAATAATCGGAAATGCGTGCTGGCGTAGATGAAGGCTGATTCGAGGGGTTGACAGGCAATTTGTCATGTGGCAAATTGACCAATTCATTGAGTGATTGCTAAATTGAAGTCAACTAGTTGACACACAACGCAGCGGTTTGCTGGAGCCAGTTATGAGTCACCGGTCGCCCTTGCCGGTTGGTGTCTTAACGAGTAACGGAAGTTTCCGTTTTGATGTTATATGTATTTAGATCTAATAATATAGCAAAGTGGCTTAAGAGGTGGTTTGTGAAAACTATCAAGAGCCTTAGAAAAGAAGAACGCCTGTTTTCGAATTATAAATTAGCAAAGCACTTAGTAGCCAATACAAATTTGCACAGGCGTTTAATTTCCATTCCTGCTGGGTCGGTGGAATGTCCAGGTATGCGCACCTAAGTGTTTAAGTCTTGACCTCCTAAACGCGGGATAGTCAAGAAGAAAGTGTTGAGTTGCTTCTACCTCATCTTCTTCCATACAGCTTCTGCAAATGGCGTTTGGTAGGATTCCCAGCATTACTGCGTGAACGCCAATAGAACAATGACCAGTTAAAAGCCCTACAACTAGGGAGATGCTACTTTCACTGAGGGCTTTCTACCGATAGCGGTTCTATGGTGCCTTTCCTTGCTAGCTCATCAGCTTTACAGTTTCCTGCGATTCCGGTGTGGCCTTGCATCCATAACAGTCTTATCAAAAAAACGCTCGATGATATTGATATCGAAGTTATGTACTCTTCGACCAGTTCTGTTCAAGGCTATCTGAGGATTGGGGATATGTCAATGTCAAAACTCGGACATCAGGAACCTTAAGGGAATAGTGGTTAGCTGGACAGATGGTTGATTAGAGATAAGCGACATGATGTGCACTAATTGCAATGCTGAACAATTAGAGTCGTTTGAAAGGTTTGCGCGTTATTTAGGCGGCGAAGACAATTGCCTGAAATTTAAGGTTAATTTAAGTTCTTGAGTGATTTGTGGGTGGAGTTCAACTCCTGATCACCAGTTCAGAGCAGTATGGAAGCTCAACTGGTAGTAGTTTCGGCTAAGAGGTCTAACCGGAGACTTTGTTTTGGTACCACGGGGAGCAGGAGCCCTGGAAGTTCGCTTGAACCTGCTCATGCGGATTGTGGTTTAATACCCGAATGCTGACAGAGTGTTTTGAACACGGCAGGGATTTAGATGGGCTTTGAACCCTACCAAGTTGGTAGACATTGATTTAATCTGCTGTGCTTTTGATCACGGTGCGGTAGGGCTTTCATCCGCAGGCATCATGCCACCCCGGATGTTACTATTATTGCTAATTTTGATCGATACCAATCTTATGAGTATCTATTACTGCTTTTAGGAATCCATAAGACTGACGTTACAAGGAGATTCTTAGAAACGTTGATTTTAAATCAGTTACTACTAAAGCCATTTATTTCTGAGAATTGCAAGTAAGATTTCAAGGTCGTGAAGTCAAAACTTGTGTTATGCGAGTCGTCTGTCGATCTCCGTTAATGACGAAAACAAAGAAAAAGTTTTTGACTTCAAAGGGATAGCAGAGGATCTCAACATCAATTAGTCATTGACATAAGATATTTTGGTTCATGTTTTGGGCATGAAGCGTATTAGACTCGTACCAAATGTTCAGGTCTTTGGCAAAAACTGCCTCCAGTAGAGATCGCAAAAGAGATGCTTATTAACGTACCTGAGAGCCCCACAGGTGATTTATTGAATATGACATCGAAACTGTTCAACAATCTAGCAAATGACGCTCCAAGAAAAGCCGAAATCAAAATTCACTGAAGGCATTTAGTGTTTTTTTCCAGCTGATCAGTCCGATCGTCAGGAAATAAGATTCTATCACAAATGCTTGATACAACTAATTTTGATAACCAAACTCACATTAAAGCCATACGTCCTCAAAAACAGCCCTGTTAATGTGTTTCCACCACAAAAATTCGCTTATCAACTTCAAAGGCGCGTAAATTCAGGCGCCACAGCATATGCCTCCAAATGCCACACGCAAAAGCTACATAATTGTTGTTGCACCTCACTGATGAGAAGTGTGAACATGGGGCTGCTTAAGAACTTGCCAACCACACACAAACGCTTGTGCTGAGCGCTCGTGTCTTTGCGCGGCAGACATGGTCTGCGACGCCACACGCTTTACACCTCTCAATTTTTCATTTACGACGTAATCACATTAAATACTTACGGAATAAATTCCAGATATCCGACATATGCGGCTTAGCAACCTAGAAGCGTGGTAACCGCAACTTTACACTTGAGTTGCATGTCAAAATTATCAACGCATTCAAGTTTGTCAGACGCAGTCGCGCTTTCTGCGCCTGAAGACGGTAGTGGTTGGAGCAAGACAAGAGCGTTTGCAGGGCAACATGGCTTGTACAATCTAGAGTTTCTTATAAGAGGAAGTTAATTGTGATGTGACAGCTTGATTTCCAACAATCACAGATAGAGCCATACTGAAAAAACCGAAATCGCTGGTCTTTCCAAAGAATGGATCTTTTTTATCCGTGAGTACTGCCATCGAACAATGCTTTTCAGAACTGAATGTTTTCATCCATTCGGACATGATTAAAGCCATAAGCCGTGTCCCTTTGCTGAAGTCATGCTCGAAGTGTTTCCACCACAAAATTCGCTTATCAACTTCAAAGGCGCGTAAATTCAGGCGCCACAGCGTAATATGCCTCCAAATGCCAACACAAATTAGACGCTACATAATTTGTTGCACCTAACTGATGCAAGTGAGAATTAGTGCAACACACAGGCTGCTTAAGAACTTGCCAACACACACAAACGCTTGTGCTGAGCGCTCGTGTCTTTGCGCGGCAGACATGCCGGTTCTGCGACGCCACACGCTTTACACCTCTCAATTTTTCATTTACGACGTAATCACATTAAATACTTACGGAGTAAATAAATTCCAGCATAATACACATATCCGCATGTGCGGCTTAGCAACCTAGAAGCGTGTAACCGCAACTTTACACTTGAGTTGCATGTCAAAATTATCAACGCATTCAAGTTTGTCAGACGCAGTCGCGCTTTCTGCGCCTGAAGACGGTAGTGGTTGGAGCAAGACAAGAGCGTTGCGCGGCGGCTTGTACGGAGAGTTGGTAAGAAGGAAAGTGCAGCTCGTAATAATCACGTTTAATTGTAGGCAGTTATAGTTATGCGGCTAATGTTGCAACTTAGTTCGGAAAGATTTATGTTTAGATGAGTGAAGCCTTGCGAAGTTGAGACAAAGCAGACGACAAGGCAATTTTAAGCGGAAGACAATAAAGTGGTGATGCTTGAAGACAGCATACATGATTTAAAATTCGTTTCTATAAATCGGTATTGAAAATAGAAGTAATTAATTGGAAGCTACTTAAAATATTCGCGATGAATTAAATATCGAAATTTCTTGGACCCTATTGTCAATTTTTAAGTCCTAAAAAGATGCCACACTACAATTTGTACTTCCAACGGAATGAGTACATATTAGAAAGAGGAGAAGCAAGCTCTTGTGATGCTCTAGAAGCTCTCAAAGTACGACTGCTGTTTGTGGTCACTCATCGTTATATCGAGAGACACATTCTCAAGTAAGAAAATTGGGTGCCTTATGAATTAAGGTCAACAGACGATAAAACACGATTTTGCATGTCAGAATAAAGGTCAAACGCTACAAAAAGAGTGTTCTTGCGTCAGATTGTGATTTACACTGATCAAAAGCGGATCCACCACGACTAGCTGTAACCGGTAATGCTTTCTATGGATTAGAATGGCGCTTTGTTTTTTGTGTTTTATCTTCATGTTATTTATAGTCCATACCTTGCCTCTTCTCACTACCATTTGTTCCAGTCGAAGCAGAACTCTTCCAAACGGTTCAGGTAAAAAAAGGGTATCAAAATTGGTTCGATTCATGCTAGGCCGTCAAGTCGGCGAAGTTCATTGTCAGAAAGATGGGGAAAATGTTATAGCTTTAGATAGACTATACATTATATAGATCACGGTTACGTCTCGGATGGACCATATGTTGGGTCCAATTTTCGATGACTCGTTCGAGCAATTCGACTATTAACTGCCAAATGACACGCTTCACGTTTAGCTCTAACGCCTTAACTGAAGCGGGGTTTAGATTTTATATATCCCCACAGAAAAAGGTCTAACGGTGTGATATCACACCCTCTCGGTGGCCAATCGACCAGCCCAAAACGTGAAATTATCGGTTCACCGAAGTTTTCTCTCAATAAATCTATTCATTGATGCGATGTGTGGAAACTTGCGCCATCTTGTTGAAAACAAATGTCGCCGAAATCACGAGCTGCAATTTCATACATAAAGCAGTCGGTTATAATGACGCGATAGCGGTCGCTATTTACGGTTACGTTCTCTCCGACATCCCTTT
The DNA here is from genome assembly GCF_023373825.1 of Bactrocera dorsalis. NCBI lineage: Eukaryota > Metazoa > Arthropoda > Insecta > Diptera > Tephritidae > Bactrocera > Bactrocera dorsalis. The sequence goes on along the minus strand of NC_064306.1, from coordinate 60,954,994 downwards.
TGAAGAAATATGGACCGACACACAAACCACACTAAACCGTTATTTTTTCTGGATGAAATGGCAGCTCTTGAACTTCTACCCATTGAGCCAGAAATGAGCCTCATCGCTGAACAAAATTTAGCTCGAAGGCATCTTTTTAGAACCTTTCAAGAGCTCAAGAGCGAAGCGATGTTGGTTGAAAGATACTTAAAAAGTCTTTGGCACCCCTTCAAAGTTTAGTGAACTGAAACATCCATGTAAGCAGTTCAGTACATTCCGTTACTTCGTGGAAACCCCATAAAAGCGCACTTTCAACACTCGAACAGCTGACTTCTTGGCGCTTAAAGCATGTTGCATGCCACAAACAACGTATGCAGTTACCAAAAAGGTAATCGTTTTTAATGCATCACAACATTAACTACAATGAACCGAATAACAAGTGCAACAAGTACTTGTTGCCACATGCCACATTCAAATTAAATGTATTTAAAGCGTGTACAAATGTGATGTTGCACAAATAACAATAGCAACGAGCAACGAGCAGCAGCAACTAAGCAACTAAAGCATGCAACGTGAGCAATCAAGTGTCAACATTAAATGCAACGCACAGTGCCACAATGTGAGCGCTGCAACATGAAGGTGTCCGTTTTGTATTATGTCACACACCAAATAGGCGAACAACAACAACTGGCAATTGCTTGGTGCAATGGCACTGTGAGAACCGGAATGCTAACAATAATTGCTGAAGCTGCAGCATTCCAATGCGTAAAGCAGTGTGAGTGTGTGTTGGCTTAATGCAACACGCGCTAATAGCGGTGCTCATTTGTGCAACATACGACACGCATTTGTAGTACTGCACTTGCAACAACTTCACGTGGCACTCACTTACCCACACCGAGGACTGATATACAAACACACCTTACCTCCCTCTCAACGCATGTGCCATCATGTTGCACGAAAAAGTAATTTAGTTTTAAATGCCGCATGCACGATGCAAGCAACTACATGGCATTCAAGCCATTTTTGGCAGCAATTTCTCGTTGCACTGTGTCACAGTTGTTGTTGTTGCTGTTGTTTAAAATTTCTTTCTAATAATATATTTTTATCATTAATTGTAATTTTTTTTCGTTTTAGAAATGAAAGAAAAAAGAAAAAATTAATATTTCACTATGGGCAAAAAATAGTAAGACTTTCCTCATAATTTAAAAATTCTTAATTTATTATCTGAAATCTTTGTCGTTGTCCCCAAAGTAATCCCCCATCTTTAAGCGTTTTGGGAAGTATAGGATGTTCTACCTTTTCCAAGCCAATATCACTACTTTTAAATTGCTACTCCCTCTCTCTCTCATGCACTGGTGCCACACTACTATTATTAGACCAGTTCTGCTCTACGGTGGAGTAGTATGGTGGATAGGGAACGGAAATCCACTTACCAGAAACGATTCAGAGGCTCGCTGCACTGTGAATAAGGGCAGCTATAAGAACAACTCCAACGGCGGCTCTTAAACTAATACTAAACTTGCCACCTATAGACCTCTTCGCTGAAAATTGTGCAGCAAAATCAGTTGGATGACAACTGGCTGCAGGAGAATTTTTACATAAAAACTTCGGGCATAGTTCGGTGAGTAATGGCGGTTTGGAAAGAACCGACTAGGTGATCCTACTTTTCAACTTAAAAAAAAGGTTCAAAGTGAACATAGAAAAACATGTCTGGTGTAAAGGTATTTAGCTACGCACAACACTCTAAACATCTATAAGGATGGCTCGAAAATGGACGGTTAAATTGGTGCGGGGATATACTGTCCAGAGTTAGGCATAAGGCAGACGTTTAAGTTGCTATATTTCAAGCTAAAGTCTTTGCTATTGCGAAAGCCGCATAGCTGGCCTCTAATCCACTTGCAGGAATTTCAGAGTTAACTTCGTATCGCGTATTGGCCAGAAGTGTCTTGGGAAGCAGGCCAGCAGTGCAAAGTGTTGCTAGAGGCAAGGAACTTCAATTCTACTAGATGCAAGGCCACAAAGGCATCGAAGATAATGAAATAGTGGGCGAGATTGCCATGAAACGGACCCGAAAACGTGATCAATATTGGAAAACCCAATCATTGTCTATAAGATGATCTAGAAACAAGTGTGGTAAAGAAAATAAAAACCCGATGGAAGGAGTTCTATTGACACTCGATAGAAAAAACTGTAGCAACATGATCTGAATACTAACTGGTAACATCCCGTCAGAATGGGGCTGACAGATCGAGAAGATTGCAGAAATGTTTAGAGCAAGGCGCCAGGTGAACAATGGAGCATCTCTTTTGAACTTGTTCCACATTGGAAAGAATACACTGTAAGCATCTGGGGTCCCCACAGTTTGACACACTGGAAGGGGTATCGATAGTGGGGGCACAATGTCTGTTAAAATTCGCGTCAAGCGAAGGCATGCTAAAGAATGACTATTCTTCATGGACATACTAACTGAACTCAATCTGGTATCGCAAAGGACAAAAATTCGTGGCTCATTTCCCTACCAGACTAACCTAATTCAAATCGCCATCTATGCACGGTGCTTGCTTTAGAGCAGGTTCAGCATAAACTTCCACAAAGTATCATGACTTTCTGCAACTTTAGGTTGTATATATTATGTTGACATATATCGTAACCATACACCACATATGGTATATGAACCATCCTTTAGTGGGAAACAGTTTAGTCTATTCCTTTAGATAATCTTAAGTTCAAAACCAACTTTTTTGGAATATTAGAAAAGGTTCAGCTTGTACTTCTCTAAGCTTGAATCAGAATTCAAATAGTTTCAGCACTGTGTCTGGGTGCCCTTTAATCCAAGCTTGTCAAAATATGACATTCTCGGGACCCAACCCTAAAATATCTCGTTAGAAAAAAAAAACAGCTAAGACACACACCCGCAAGCAAGGTGCAGATATCCGCTACAACAATAAACACAGGGTAGCCTTTCTCTATATGTCTATATTCAACTGTCAACTGCATGGTGCATCCACCCCAGCATCACATAAGACCATGCCGAAATCTTGCATTGCAATTAGTAAACCTTCTTTCTTTAAAACATAAAAAGTCTATCGCCTTTACTAATTCGCTCTTCATGCATAAGCACACATGCACTTATTCGCGAACTTTGTTGCCAATTGTTTCCACTTCCCATGCTACTTAGACCCTTCGTAGTGTCACCATTATAGGCAACAGTAAGTAGGTACATGGGAAATTTGTTGCTTAGACGCTCACAAAAGTTATTGCCACTTTCCGCTTTGTTAAATGCACCTACAGCACACAAGCATTGCACTTGCGGCATGTGACGCGCATGGAGTGTGGCGCGTCGATGACACCTAGGTGGAATTCCAATCGCACACCGCCCAGCGCAGACACTTGTCACCTGCAAGCTGTAAGCATTTTCATTAGCCAATAGTCGTGTTGAGGCGCAACGCGTCCCATGCTTGGCAGCCAACTCACTTGTCTGTGGCAAGCACTTGATGCGCTTGTCGCGCGAAGAAGTAACAAATCCATTTCATGCCAACTGCCAACTGGTCAGCAATCGAACGAAACGGCAGTGGTGGCACTTGGTGCTGCTGTTACTGCTGTTGGTGGTGGTGATGGCGATGATGTTGCTTGGCCACCGCCAACCATATTCCACGCTACTCAAAGCAAATTGTGAGCGGCTGTATTTGTTTGCGGCGCAGCGCGACGCGGCATGACGCGCGCTGTTTGGTTCAGCGCCCTTGTGCGCAGCTGACCTCTTTAGCTTCTTTGTGGAGCCCTACCTGCGAAATAAAATTATGTGATAACAGGCACCAATTCATGGTTAACACGCTCGAATGAACATGCAACAGGCGACGCGACGCGATGCAATGCGACGAGACGCGGCGCGACTTGACGGCGTACATTTCGAAGATTCGAAGGAATGGTGGCTGCTGGACGGTGGTCGGTGGCGCTGTATCGTCAACAGCATTGTTAACATGTTGCGCGTGGACTAAGTTAAAAGCAGCGCACCACCACGCCTATACACCTATGGTAGCAACAACTCTAAAGTACGGCAAGTTAGGAGTAGACAAGTGCGCGCACGAAAGGTATTGCTACCACAGCTGCTGTTGCGATATACTGCACTTAATCCTGGTCCCTATATACGGGAATCAGCCATATATGTTCCTTTTTTCGACCACCTTCAACCGTCCGTCCGTCGGCCAGCCGATCAGCTTTTATGTGCGCTTCGTTGCCTACAAAAAAAAGAGTGCGCGCAAGTAATTTAGTGTAACTGCAGCCAAGGCGTAAAGCGTTTGTGTCAAAAAGTTCATGCCGCGCGCAAAGTACAACCTGCCACAATACGCTGCAACTACTACTATTACAACAATGTACTATTTGTGTGATTACAGCGCTTTGTTGTGTCGTTCACCAGCTTTTAGCTGTACTTTTTCTCCATAAGCTACCGTGCTCTCTGCCTGCGCTGTTGTTGTTGCTGCTGCAACTTTTATTGTCCTGTCTAATTGTTGTCAACTCTTAAGCTTAAATGTTTGTCAAGCCGTGGAAGACGTGTCACAAGCGCTGTAGCGGCACACACACATACACCTTAACTAGCCGTCTACACATTTCGATGTGGCAAGTTGCTGGGTAGGAGGAGCCACCAGCTTGTGGCATTGCGCCATTAGCAGCAAATACCAGCGTCCAACATGTTGACATTGTCTAATTTTGCTACTCGCGCTCGCCTCACACGCCGGTCAGCGGGGTCACCATGAGCTCAATACGGTTTCTTCTATTTTTCTTGCAACAATCTCCTTTTGTTTTCTTTTGCAATGACGCCCTTTTGTAAAATTGTTCAAAGAATTGATGTGTCGAAAAAAATTTGAGTGTTGAGCAACGCAATGGGTGGAGTGAGCAGCTAATGTGACAATACCTATCTGGTCACCATGTGGCAGGTGTTGTTTCTACCTTCAACCCTAAGATTCAAATACAATAAAAATAATTTGAAAAAATCTGGTAATTTCCTCCTTCACTTTGTCATATTCGTTTTGAATGTTCAAAGTAAAACTTCCTCAAGTGGAAAGTAGCCTTTCATGTTCATACAACTCTTACCGCTTGCCAACACTACCTTTGGTATGTTGTTGCAAGTCTTAGCTTATTGGTTTTTGTAAGCATTTGTACAACAAAAAATCATTGTTTCAACTATTATGCGAAGCATTAGCCTTTTTTCATTCCAAAATATTCAAAATTTTAACTTAAATTCAACTTAACCTCAAAATTTGATGCAAAAAGTTGTAATCTACATCCACTCTTGCTCGACACTTTATTCGGTTCTGATCAGGAACGAGAGATTCACATTCCACATACCTTTCCTTTGTTTCTTTTCGTCTTATTTTACTTCAGCATAAAGTTCCTCTGCAGGAACTTCTTACAACTCTCTATTCCTGCAAACCGATTTGAATTTTACTGTTATAACACAGGATCTAAATATGCGGAATGTAGTCCTTTGGTCCAACTTCTTTTCTTGTTTAAGAAATTCGATACGGTCCCTATATTTTTCCCACCTTTTAGGTTAACGAACCAATTTATTTCTTCAAAATTGCCTTTCAGGCTCCTCCGGCTCTCTTCAACATTCTTATTCTTTATATTTTTTGAGAGTTTGAGATATTTTATAAAAACTTTGGTCTCTTTAAGAATTACTCTGGTCCGTATGTTCGTATTTGAAGCACTCCTGGTTTATACTGTCAGCAGGTTTGTCAATAAAATCTTTTTGCCACGTCTTGGGCTACGATTACCCTATAAATACTTCGAAATGGAACTTGCATCTAAACTCAGTTGCAAAGAACAACACATTCCCTAAACAAAAAGGGAGACCGGATAATAATCTGCGGAGTCTCGAACTCTTGATCTCCGGGTACCTGATGGTACCTTAGACAGACAACCTCTTCAATGAATATCAGAGCCACTTTCTCGAGGTCAATATATACGTCGATTAATGTAAAAATCTCACAACGCATCACGTTAGAGAACTTCGAAGAAGAGGGATAGTAGATGTAGTAGCTGCCGAAAGGAACGAAAATGGCTGATGAGATTGACAAAAGTGCCGTGAGTCTGGTTACCGAACCAGTACCAAAAATATAGAATTCCCTAAAAACGATACATGATGAAAAAATGATCCGAAAAGCCTAACAGACGGATGAGGTGAGATGGAATGGATGGATGTCTAGAAGCTTCGTCTAGATGAAGCATGGAAAGTATATATCAAATTGCTCTTAAAGTTCGCAAAAAGAGTTGACGTCGTGTATGACAAATACTTCAGCTCAAATTAAATTGAACCTCCATTACTAAGGACCAGTAGGTTTATGTATAGCATGACAGCTGGCCAGTATAATCTTACCTAATCTTCTCGAGAGCTCTGATGTCCGTAAATATCCACCCTTTTTATGAAGAGATGCCTTATCTTTTACTTAAGAAAAAAGTCAAATAAAGGGTGATTTTTTAAGAGCTTGATAACTTTTTTTTAAAAAAAAACGCATAAAATTTGCAAAATCTCATCGGTTCTTTATTTGAAACGTTAGATTGGTTCATGACATTTACTTTTTGAAGATAATTTCATTTAAATGTTGACCGCGGCTGCGTCTTAGGTGGTCCATTCGGAAAGTCCAATTTTGGGCAACTTTTTCGAGCATTTCGGCCGGAATAGCCCGAATTTCTTCGGAAATGTTGTCTTCCAAAGCTGGAATAGTTGCTGGCTTATTTCTGTAGACTTTAGACTTGACGTAGCCCCACAAAAAATAGTCTAAAGGCGTTAAATCGCATGATCTTGGTGGCCAACTTACGGGTCCATTTCTTGAGATGAATTGTTGTCCGAAGTTTTCCCTCAAAATGGCCATAGAATCGCGAGCTGTGTGGCATGTAGCGCCATCTTGTTGAAACCACATGTCAACCAAGTTCAGTTCTTCCATTTTTGGCAACAAAAAGTTTGTTAGCATCGAACGATAGCGATCGCCATTCACCGTAACGTTGCGTCCAACAGCATCTTTGAAAAAATACGGTCCAATGATTCCACCAGCGTACAAACCACACCAAACAGTGCATTTTTCGGGATGCATGGGCAGTTCTTGAACGGCTTCTGGTTGCTCTTCACCCCAAATGCGGCAATTTTGCTTATTTACGTAGCCATTCAACCAGAAATGAGCCTCATCGCTGAACAAAATTTGTCGATAAAAAAGCGGATTTTCTGCCAACTTTTCTAGGGCCCATTCACTGAAAATTCGACGTTAGTAAGTCTATTCATGATGAAATGTCAAAGCATACTGAGCATCTTTCTCTTTGACACCATGTCTGAAATCCCACGTGATCTGTCAAATACTAATGCATGAAAATCCTAACCTCAAAAAAATCACCCGTTAGCTGGAGCTGAGAGGGACGCAAACTATCATGAAATCTTAGTTGTTAGAGTAAATTTGTATAACGGCCAATATAGATAGATAGATCTCTATCACTTTGGCAACCGATGGTGGTAAAAGTGTGGGTGTTAGTCGTCAAGCACTATTATGGACCGAAAGTTTAGATTGAAAAGACTATGTGAAAGATGAATGAGTAAGCTACATAGAACCTTAAAAGTACTCGGAGTAGGAAGGAGTTGAGCTTGAAATTGTTACAGGGGAGAATCTATCTCCCCAGATTTATAGTTATACATTACTTCCATTATAACTGAACACTCCGCAAAGAAAAGGACTGCGAATTGTAATTACAAAATTATATAGTTCACCCCAAAATTCTATTCGGGCTCTGCTCCTGAATTGTTTTATGGTATATTTTCTATGAAACTGACTTCCTCAAGTCACAAAGTTTTAATTACACTGAATAAGAGTTATTTTGACGAACGCCGGGGTTCATCGAAGAGCTGCTTAATAATTTTAATAAAATTCAACTGAACGTTGTGGTACATCAACCGTAAAGCCAATGAGCTAGCCAAAGGAGGCACTCTTGCTTCGGAAGGAGGCAAGAAATGGGACAGTGTTGGACCTCCATTGGCATCTTGCATTCCAATACTGAACCAATGGACCTCGCGTGTGTTGAGCAGGAGGTGTTCGACGACTCAAAGATCCTTTGATTTAGAGCAGATCGTAAGATATTTTCGCAACTACTTGCCCTTAACAAAATTCATCTTACCGCAAGTTCTTATTGGACATTGTCCAATAGGCATTCATAGGGTAAGGGTTAAAATCTTGACGGACAAAAGTGTTACCTTTGACGAACCAGGAGACTTAGCCGAAACTTGGATTTGCCGTCTCAACAAATCTGCGATATGTTCCAAACGCTTTTCTGTCTTTTTTGGTAAAACCACGCACCGACGTTTTCAGCTGTTCAAATGAGATTCATATTACGATCTACCTCTTAACCTAACCTAACCTTTGTTACTTCGAGTTTAATCCTTAGTTCAACTAACGGTTTACCAGACCTGCAGTAGAAACCTTCGAAACTGTATCCAACAACTATACAAAAATGTTAATGACTTCATCCTCGTAAGTTTGGCACTACGTTCCCTTAACCTATTATAGTTTGTAACCCCGCTTTTTTATTATTTTCAAATTTCCATTACAAATCAACTGGCTATTTGCTCGCTTGTGCAAATTTATTTAATTTTACAGCCATATTGATACGTCCCAAACTTTGTTGCTGGCATTGTCATTGTAATCACTTAACTCAATATTTTCCCACACATTCTTCAAAAACTGTCGGAAAGCGCATTCGAGCGTTAACTGCTTGTCAACAGCGTGACGAATCTTGCACTCGCCCAACCAATTAGGCATTTTTCGCCAGCCGTTAGAGCGCATACGGGCAGGCAAATCTTTGCCGAGAGGCGACAAAAAAAACAATTACAACAAAGAACGCTCAAATGAAAAGTAAAAAATGTCGCTGGAAACAAAAAATTAAATAAAAAAGCGAAAGGAAGTATGAGGCAGGTATGTTTATGAGCCTCGCCACTTGTGACAGTGAAACAATCAATTTACTCGTAACGCCTCATACGACGCTAACCCGTTGCAGATGCTTGCAGTGACACCACAACAACAGCAGCAACAATAACTGGTGGAATTGGCTGAGGTATGCTGTCACTTCGGCTTTGGAGAAGGCAGTTAGTGGGTAGTAAACTGCAGGAGCGTCTCATTTTGTTTGCCGATCGACAGCTATGACGAAGCAGGCAGTTGAAGGATGAGAATGCGGTGGCCGAGGGGAACGCTGTTACTTGACCTGTCCCACGACGTGGAGCGGCCGCGTCGGCTGCGCATTGGCGGCGCATAAAAATTAAGTGTCTGAAAGGGAATGCCGCCAAGGCAGCGACTTGCGGCGCAAAACAAAGAAACTGGCGACGCGAGCGGAGCAGACGAGGTGCGCGGACGTAGGAGGCGCAAACAGACAAACAGGATAATAAAGACGGCAAATACGTGCTGAAAGTTTGCCATTCGAAAATTTTCGGCTGTTTTACTGGTATCATGGATTACACACAACAACAACAACGCACACACATATGTGGAGGAGAATGCATGAATATTTCAAGGCAGTGCACTGTGGTATGTCACGTGGGGCTCGTGGCGCGCTAGGCAAACTTTTGCATTTTTCATGGCATTGCAAGCCAGCCAACCAAGTAAGGTGGGTGGTGGAGGCGGTTAGGCGTTTAGGTGCTATTTGCAACGCCATGCCGCCCACACTTGCCACGTTGCAACAGCAAAAGTCGCATAACATCAAATATGTGTGCATTTTTATTTCGCCTCCTCCCCTGTTGAAGGCAACTCGGCTAACGGAAACATTCATGTCCTGGCAAATTTCCCGTGCCGCTCGTTTATTGCGATGCATTTGCATTTATGACAACTGCACTGCCAAAAGTGCCAACAAAAACTTCACTTACGTTACAGTTATTGTTTTTGTTGTTGTGACAGCTATGTTATGCCGTTAAAGCTGCACGCAGCGCCGCGCAATCGCGTTCACGTGTGATTTTATTGTTGTAGACATCATAATGTGCAGCGCTGGTTGTGGTTGTTGTTGTTGCGCGCAGTAAAGGAAATTCTCGTTTTATTGCATGTTGCATGTGACAACAATAACAACCATAACGACAGCAAAGGAAATGCCATAGTCAAATTGTTGATGAAGACCGAATTTTAGTTATGATTTTCCTTTGGCGAATTGACGGCTTGACGGCGCGGCGCAGTGACGATGCGATTCTATGACGGCCTATTGGTTGTTTGTCTGGAATCTCAACATAATACATACTTGGGTTATTTATTAGGCCGATAAGACTTTAAAAAACAGCAGTGGGGTTATGTGTGTGCTTGGTATGAAGGAACTTTGAATTTTTTTGAAAGAAAACGTAGTTTACGTAGGAACAGGAGTTGAAGGAAGTCCCCAATAAATAGTATGCTGAGACTATTGATAGAAATAACTAGAACAGTTGATTTTCACAAGCACAAGTACCTTCCAATCAAGCTCCCGAAGCTTCTGTCCCATCATATCGACATCTGTCATCTGACGTTGTCCTGAAGGCACCTAATTTTTTTATGGCCCTTTCTGAGCGACTGATTCCTTCAGACATTCCAATTGATGACAATACAGGCTCTAAAAGAATTTGACTGTATTGGGGTAGCCCATACTAGATGATTCCCAGCCAATTCCACTAAACTCATAATACAACCATTCTTACCGTCAATCCCGGCTTGGCCATCGTTTGCGCCGATTTACCGTGATGCGATCTCGACCGATTTTGCTTGATGTTTCCATATATGACCAATATCCGCAGGAAGCTTTAAGGCTGATGAGTAGTAGTAGTTGCTAGTAGAGGTACTTCAGTCTCAATTACGACGGAATGGGTACGACTAGGAATTCCGTTGGCTTATTGTGGCTTGGATTTTTTTTACTGTTGGGCTTCAAACCAGCTCAGCAAGCGTTGGTCAACTACCAGCAGCTATGCAACCACAAGAACCTTCTGGCCCGGCATAAATTGACGAGGTCTGGGGAGCTGTTCGCTCTTAGTAGTGTTTACCCTTTCAATATTTGCAGGAGTTCTAACTGGATACTGTTTAATCGAATCAATAGAATCCTCCTCGAGTGTCTCGCATTTGCCAACTATAATATAAATCATCTTAGGAGATTTGTGATAGGTTCAAAGCGTTGTGACGATTGCTGATATCTTATTTCAGAAGTTTTTTTCATCAGGCTTCACAAATGCCTGAACATAACAGTCAAGGTGCGATCCAAAGTTATATTGCGGTTAAATGGTTTTTTGTTGTATGGTTAGCATCTAGGCAATCAAAAATTAGCGACAGAGCCTAATGACTTTTCCATTCATGTCACAGTTGTTTAAAAGGCTTGTAATGTCACGATTGGTAAACAAATTTTAGATCTAGTTAGCTTTAGAGAGGAGTTGAAGGAAGCTCCTTTAAAGTCTGGCTTGTAGTATCAGCCTTAAAATCCAACGCAGTCCCCTCAGGAACAAAGACGAACAAAGTCTACAAGTCCATCATCATTCCCGTCCACCTATAAGGTGCGAAGGCTTACACAATGTCTTCATCTGATGAATCGTTCTTAAAAGTGTTCGAGAGTTTTGCTGAAGATTTATGGTCCTTATTCGCATTAGCAACAGCGACCACCGCAGACAAGAGAACGATGAGCCGACATTGACATAGTTCAGCGAATCAATAAACGGTCAAGTTGTCCGGATGGTTGAAAACACTCCAGCTCTGAAAGTATTCGACGCAGTTCTCGCCGGGGGAAGCAGAGGAAGAGGAAACCTCCAGAAAGACCAGGTGGTGAAGGACCTGGCTTCGTTTGGAGTCTCTGAATGGCACCAAGCAGCGAAAAGGAAGAACGAAAGGCGCCGTGCTTTTAGCTAGGCTATAAAAACGTAAGTGGTATCTAAGCCAACAAAGAAAAAGAAGTAATAATTATCGGCTAAAACAGTAATTAGGAGCTGAATTTCGCACACTCCTAGTTCATGTGTACTACAGGCAGAAGATACTACTGAATTCTGTATATCACTCCACGATCTCATATATCCGGAAAAAGTGTCTACCAAGCAAACTGAAATTATTACAGATCTTCACAAGAAGATAGTGATACGATAAGCGTTATAAGTAAACGATCCCTTAGTTTTAACAAAGGTTCCTTACTACAATATTAAAAATCATTTTATAAATTGTTCCGACAAGATTGCGCCTTTCAACTTGTGGACCCATAACTTTAACTGCAACCTCATTATTCTAAGAGAGGTTTCCGATACTTGCGCGGCTGGATTATATGATTTGACTCCGTTGGGCAACTTTTTGGAAGATCCGTTACTAGCCATTAGGTGCATCATTCGTGAGCTATTGCCAAGCCAACGAAAAGATCAACTCGTACCTATAACATTTTGATTGAAAATCGCAGCAATTTCGGATCTTTTTGCCGTCATCTAATGAGAGACTGAGTGGTTGTATTTCTGAACACTACAAATTGCCTTAGGGCTGAAGCTCTATCTGTGGCAAAGGACTTCTAACTTGTGTTAAATTATTACAACGTGAAAACTTCTTTTGAACAATTCTTTTAGCTCACAGCGAGCACTTCCCCACTGATTGGCTAAAGCATTACTTTTCCGAAAATTGTCAATGCATTGCTGCAAAAACATATTAAAATTGCATGCGAGCAAGCGTTAGCCAAGCGATATAATACCGAAGTGAAGCCATAATGAATTAAAAATAAAAAATTTAAACCGAAAAAGTAGAAAAATAAAAACAGCAAATGAACGAAAAACTAATTTCGGCGCTAATCGAGTAAACTGCATTGGCATTTTGCGCCTCAAACTGTGACTCACACACACACAAGTACGGAGACTACACAAAGCAAAGCAGTGCGCGATGGCGTACCTCGGCGATCCCCTGGTAAACATTCCGGCAGAAAGTGTAATTTTAGGAAAAACCGTTAACAAAATGCCAACACACGAAATCCCAAACTCCCACATGTTGAGCGAAAATGAAATGAACGCCTGGCGCGCCAAGCGAAGCTAAGCAACGGAACAACCGAGAGTGGAGCGAGTACGCGCAGCAGCATGTAAAGGCAGTGAGGGCGGCAGTTCGGCAGTTGCCGCCTGCGAAGCAATGTGCGAAATGCCGTTGAAAGATGTAAGCGAACGGCCGCCGCCGCCGCGTAGGAGTTGGCTGAACTACTAAAAACTAAAAACATTTGAAACTCAATCGGCAAAAGGACAACGGTGCTGCGAGAGTTGCGACGCTAAAAAGCAGGGGGCGCAGCTGCTGGGGCGTTGAAAAAGACGCAACACAGCGACGACCAACGGCATTGCATGAGGTCATCAATTCCAACTGGCACGTCATCTATCTTGGCCGAGGCGAGGGTCCTTTAAACGACCTCTGGACATACTCGGTTGTCCGACGAAAAGTACAATACCGAACAACAGACACGCACACACCAACACATCACTATATATGTATGTATGTGTGGCCCACAACAGCCAAAGGCACAAGACTACAATGGCTCCGAAGCAAATGTCAGCACAGCATTAAAGAATGTCGAGCTGGCGAAGGGCAGCGAGCTGCGACGGACGACGACGACCGAAAGCACTATACCGTTAGCTGGCACTTGCCGGCGACGAAGCTGGGAATTGCGCATAACATTTGCACAAGCAGCACACAGTAGCAATAAAAGCTGGCACAACTGGCGTGAATGCATGTTGGGTATTTTTGCATTTTTGGTGCAACAACAACAAAAAGGCACAGAACACGAACGAAGTAAGCATCAAAAGCGCCAGCCCCAACCCTAGAAGCTGGAGCAACGAACGAGCCAAAGTGTGTGTGTGGTGCGTCCGAGGGGCAGGGAGCTAGGGCTGCGTAGCGCCCAACGAGCCTGCAACAAGAGCAACAGCTATCAGGGAAGCTCGGAAAATGCAGCTTGCTCCCAGCGGTGGCGCACCCCCATGCACACGCTTCAAAGAAAGATGACAACGCCAACGAACCGCCATGTCTTAGCTACGAATAGATGCAGATGTATTTGCTGTTGTTGGCTGGGGCAGAAATGCGGCTCTTGCTGCCGTACGCAAGGACATTTGAAGGATAAATTTGTTAGAATGCAATACAGGCAGCAGCAGCAGCAGCAGCAGATGTGTGTGTGGCAACAACAGCTTTCGTGGCATGCAATATATTTAATGCTGTAGCAACAACAACAGTGCCAGTAAGGGCTCCATAACATTTACGGCTCACAAGCGTTGGAAATATTGAGAACTAAATAAATAATAACAACGAAAATGAAATGTGAAATGAGTTTGAGGGGGTTGTGTGGGTACAGACATCTTCAATGTGTGATTGCGAGGACCTGTTTGTTGTCAGGAGGCGTAGAGGATAAGTAAATTTTTATTTGGGGATTGAGATGTGACTATAAGACCGAAACCTCTGCTTAAGAGCAGTCTGAAGAAATATGATGATAGTAGAATATTCGCATAGAAAGATAGAAAATCTCAAAACATGCTTTTAAAAAGGGAGATCCCTTTCTTGGTTTCCAACTTTTTTAAAGAAACAACACAAAAACTCGAAATTTAATGGGGAATGTTTATTATCATTCGAAAGAACATTGTTTGCCATTTATTTTTTGAAGATTATTGGCCGCGGCTACGTTTCAGATGGTCCATCCATTCAGTTCAATTCTCGAGGACTCGGTCGAGCATTTCAATTGGTAACTGGCTAAAGACACCCGTTAGATTGAAGCTGGATTATCCGGATAAACTTTAGAGTTTACATATCCCCTCAGCATCGTGATATCACACGATCTTGGTACCCAATCTACCGGCCCAAATCGTCAATTGCGATGGATAGGAAGTAGTGACGTCTTGTTGAAACCATATGTGGAGCTTAAATTTCAGGCATCAAATAGTCTCACACTCTTCGCTGCTCTTCGTCCCAAATGCGGCAATTTTGGTTGTTTATATACCCATTGAAATAGAAATAGGCCTAATCGTTGAACAGAATTTGGCCCGAAAACGTCGGATCTTTTGAAACTTTTCGAGATTGGCAAAGTCGAGCGGCCTCTGTTCTTTCACAACCTGTATTTTGTGCGCTCTCAATTTTAGACGTCAGCCCCAGTTGCTATGAACGGCGTCGAATCGACTCTCCATGGTCTTCGTGTACCCTCTAAGCTACGGCCGCTGATACTGAAAAAAATATTAACATGACAGCTTGATACGACTTACGCGTGATCTGTCAAAAAAGACTATAAAAATGGAACTCTACTTGGATCACCCGTTATTAAGTGGGCCGCTAGACGGTGTTGGGACTAGGTGATATAGATGACAAAAATCATGTCAGACGTCTGTCTCCGTCTCATTCTTTGCTTTATACTACTATAAACCCACCTCCTTTTCATCTATTACTGAAACAAAAATTAGAAAAACTTTAACATTGTTTCTTGGGAAGAGACGGACGTGTGCGAGTTTTCAGTTCGATATTTTAAAACTAAGAAACTAGTTGACGTATATAAAGGGTGATTTTTTAAGAGCTTGATAACTTTAAAAAAAAAAAAAAACGCATAAAATTTGCAAAATCTCATCGGTTCTTTATTTGAAACGTTAGATTGGTTCATGACATTTACTTTTTGAAGATAATTTCATTTAAATGTTGACATCGGCTGCGTACTTAGGTGGTCCATCGGAAAGTCCAATTTTGGGCAACTTTTTCGAGCATTTCGGCCGGAATAGCCCGAATTTCTTCGGAAATGTTGTCTTCCAAAGCTGGAATAGTTGCTGGCTTATTTCTGTAGACTTTAGACTTGACGTAGCCCCACAAAAAATAGTCTAAAGGCGTTAAATCGCATGATCTTGGTGGCCAACCTACGGGTCCATTTCTTGAGATGAATTGTTGTCCGAAGTTTTCCCTCAAAATGGCCATAGAATCGCGAGCTGTGTGGCATGTAGCGCCATCTTGTTGAAACCACATGTCAACCAAGTTCAGTTCTTCCATTTTTGGCAACAAAAAGTTTGTTAGCATCGAACGATAGCGATCGCCATTCACCGTAACGTTGCGTCCAACAGCATCTTTGAAAAAATACGGTCCAATGATTCCACCAGCGTACAAACCACACCACACAGTGTTTTTTTCGGGATGCATGGGCAGTTCTTGAACGGCTTCTGGTTGCTCTTCACCCCCAATGCGGCAATTTTGCTTATTTACGTAGCCATTCAACTAGACATGAGCCTCATCGATTAACAAAACACGCGCGCGAAACACATTTCGAACCGAACACTGATTTTGGTAATAAAATTCAATGATTTGCAAGCGTTGCTCGTTAGTAAGTCTATTCATGATGAAATGTCAAAGCATACTGAGCATCTTTCTCTTTGACACCATGTCTGAAATCCCACGTGATCTGTCAAATACTAATGCATGAAAATCCTAACCTCAAAAAAATCACCCGTTTAGCATACTGTATGGTTAAATAGCCGGTTATGGCTAAATCGACTCAGCTCGTCGATATACGTATAGTATGTATTGAATAGAGCCTCCGACGTTTACTTACAAACTTTGAGGGCACAATAGACCCCAGGTCGCGGTGCAATACCTACAAAGGTAAAGAAAACACAAGGAAGCAAGTTGTATCGTTAAATAAGGTATTAAAGCCAGATTGAGACCATTCGGAATGATATGTTCCAATACCATAGAATGCCAGATTGAAAACTAAAAACAGCCGAGATAGATAAGCTAGTAACATTAAATAATTCTTGAACGTATCATATTATATATTATTACATATTCAATAGCTATCAGATCAGCAAATTCACGTATGATTTGTTCATAGTATTCTCTACTAAGACTAAAATTATAAATTATTCGAACTATGAAAGAAGTCCGCATGGGTTCGCCCCGGAAGACGAGTGGATTTACTAATGAATTTTCAGCTGTGTCTGAACTTTTATGTCATTCTATCCAATATCCATCAAGCACCGCGTAAATTCAAACGATCTGTGTGCGAGGAAACGACGTTCGAGTTATCATAACCTCACGTACTCGTATTAAGTAGGAAATTTTCGGCCATTCCAGGTGCTTTATGTGAAGCTATTTGATATAAATAACATATTCCAATTTTTCTTTGAACTGTATAGAGGGAACTCAGCCTCAATGTGGTGTTCATGCGACCTTATGTTCTTTTTCATTACCTTGTTCATACACAACAAATCCTTAAAGCATTCAAAAGCAGACAAAAATTCAAACCACCAAATTCTGAGCCTACGAAACACCGACAAAACGAGCGATTTGTTACTATGTTCGTTTGACTTCTTTATGTTACTCGCTTAGCATGTTTATTTATTTCCTTTACTTTCAATTTCTTGCCTAAACGGATTGATCTATGCGCAGTGCAGCTGCTGCGACTAGCCGACCAACAGCAATCTATCTCCGCGTCGGCTGGGACAAGTGCGACATGATGTTATGTGTCAACGGCTTAATTCCAGCCGAAGGCAGTACAGGGTGTGGCGGGCAGCCAGATGTGGCGCAGGCATTCGTCGTGTTCGCGCGTTTCAGATCGGTATCGGACAAACGCAAGCTGCGCATGCGCACAACCAAAAAAGCAAAAACCCAAACGATTTCAAGCTTATGTATTTGAACAGCCAAAATGAAGGAGGGCGATGGGGTGATGTTGGTGGCAGACGGGCGTTGTATTTTGTTTATTGTGGCATTTAAGACGCATGCGCGCCCCTTACACATGGTGCCCCAAAACAAATGTTTGTAATTCATTTGCCACAGTTGGGGTCAAGCATTGTTTGGCGATCTTGTTGTTGTTGCTGATTGACCGTTTACTCCAATAGCTCACACCGGCCGCCCGTCCGTCTGTCGTAAAATGTCAGCCGGGCAAAGTTTTCGGCACAAGATTTATTGCAGCCCAACAATTTGGTGACTTTACGTGCCGTTAGCTAACAATTTGAAATGTTTAGTAGACTCGGCTGATTTTCGGCGAAATTAATGTCCGCTTCATTGGCATTTTGTTGTTTTGCATTGCGTCGTTTGTTGCGCGTTGCTTTGACGGCTGACGTCTGACATGATTGTGGCTGTGCTTTGGCCGTCTTATGTGCCTTGTGTTGTAGTTGTAACCGAAAGTCAGTGTGTCACATCGCTGTTGGGACTTTGTCGATGTTGTCAACACGAATTAACATTTCCGTGACCAAAGAAATTCCAAGCAATGTGTACGCGAGGTATACAAGGCGACCTTCAGCTTAACGGTTGTTCAAATTACTTGTTTTTTATCAGAAAGTAAATCAGCGAAGTATAAAGTGGTTATTGTAGTGATCTTTATTAAAGAAAATTTCAAAGATAGAGACCGAAGGACAGATTACAGTCCACGAGTGGTGAAAGCCGGTCGATATGTATTCCGGTGTCGGGTAGGAGTGATACAGCTAGAACCACGGAACCGTTATCCAGAAATAGTATCAAAGGGACCGACAAGAAATCTATCTTTAGTAGTTCTAGGTCCCTCTGGAACCCCTCAAGATATTTTTCTCGTATAAAGAAATCCACAACTGATAAAAAGGTCGGTACCTACTCCGGCGGCAGAGAGAAATGATACACCTAGAATGACGGAACCATTACCCACAAACGGTATCAAATTCACTGACAAGGAATCTATCCTTGGTAGTTCTAGGCCCCCCTGGGAACGACAAGTCGGAGGAGATGACAAGAATTTGCCACAACTGAAGTGAGTAGCACCATCTCACATAGTGGAATCGCTAGCAATAGAAGGAGAAGTCATCAAGGTTTAAAGCACAAATTAGCAGCAAAAACATAACCCTATCAAAAGTCGAATATCAGTTCGCTGCCTGAATATTTATTGGTCACAGACAGCTTTACGTCGGAGACATCGATATCAATGACGTGAACTTTAAGTATTTCTGCTGAGTTCTGGCTTGTTAAAGGTTCAATGCTTCCGGATCTACTACAAAAATTTCCGAGGTTTTTCTCGAATTCTATATCAGTATTATTTATTGAATATCACAGATCTTTTGACATAATGCTTCAAAAAATTTTAATGAAGAGGAGAGGTGTGTGAGATGCCTATTAAAGCTCCGCTAATGAGAACTTTCAGCTTTGAAACAAAGCGTTTCAGTCTACGTCTAGCAAGCTTTTATTGTCTAAGCAGAATATGCTGCGAAGATATCAACTCTTCTACCTTCTAGTTGGCTCTAAAAGAAGTGTATTGGTTTATTGAGTTCTACCTGTAAGAATTAGAAATCGGACAATTTCGAATTGGAAGTCATCAATACGATTGAGAACTATAGTTTTGAAAGCGAGAGTATGTTCTGGCAAGGGTTAAACGCTGAAGTAGTAAGATGTGGAAGTCAGTCCTCTGACGTTCGCTTGTGGTTATTAGATTATTATGAAGCCACTGGAAGGACTGGAAGGTTTTACCCTCACACTCCTTACGTAGCAGTTTTTTTCGGCCTTCAGCATGACTCTGCACTCTGTCCAATTCCTTACGCCGGTTTTCACTATATGTATAACACATCTGCCATATTCTGCTCCGTACAGTAAGACGCTGATGGTTGCTGGCATTAAGAGCTTTCTCTTTTCTTGTGTGGGCTCTCCTATATTGGCCATTAGTCTAAGATGGGAGCTGATTTTCGCTGCCTTTCGTGCGGCGTACTCGATTTGTATCTAGAAACTTATATCGGTATTCTGCTTGAGACGATTGTCTCATGTCTCTAATTGTCACAATCTTATTTTAGTGACCCTGTTAGTCAGGAGTCTCATTTTGGTATTCTGGCAGATACAGTGTAGTAGTGTACTGTATAGTAATATACAAAAATGAGGCTCCTGACTAACAGAGTCACTAAATTACTATAGTCACAATTAGAGACATGAGACAATCGTCTCAAGCAGAATACCGATATTAATCTGAGGTTCAGCCCTTAGAATATCCTTAGCCGTTTGCATATTTATTACGACAGGAATGTGATTGTTCGTTTGTAGTAGTAGCTCTGTTTTTTCTGCAGCGAGCTGATGGTTATGTGTGTCAAACCATGTTTTCGTCCGAATTATGAGCTGATTCATCTTTTTTCGGGTCTCGAACTGTAATTACTGCTGCTATGCCGTCCGTGTAGCCTATTAAATATGATTAATTTGGCATTTCAAGTTTAAGTATTCCGTCATAACTAATGTTCCACAGGTCTGGGCCTAAAATGGGCCCTTATATTGCTCCTGACGACCTCTCTCTCATTGCTGAAGGAGTTTCAAACGTACATATAAATAGGCCAACAGAACTATTCGCTTTTATCTAGCATCTTTGCTGTGCGATTTCTACACTTTCAATAACGATTCGGTTAGCGCATAGAGTTGGCCTTCCGAGGCTAAAACAGTTCTGTCTAAGAGAGAGTCCGCCACCTTCATTGATAGCCGCTATAAGTGTAGGTTTAAGTAGTCTTTCATAGAGCTTTCCCCAATGTGTCGAGCATGCATAGTGGACAGTATGCAGACGGCAAGCTGGGATCTCCCTTTTTCCTTTATGATTAGGACAAGTCGTTGTTTCTTCCAAATTTTTTCAGGAAATATTCCAGCATCGAGGCAGTCGTTGTGCATATTTAAGAGTACAGCGGCTCATTCTTCGATTGTTTTGAGTATTTTTGCTGGGCTTCCGTCCGGGAAGAAGGATTTGTTAGTTTTCAGCTTACCAACGGTCAGCGGCCAGTTGCTGTTCCTGGAGGGTGAACTGGGGAATTTCCTAAAGTCTTATAGCCTGTTCTGGTTCACTGACTCTATTTTTTATAATGTATAGTATTCAGAAGTGTGGAGTTCTCCCTTAAGGATTTTTGCGCAAAAAAAAAAAAACGTTTGCTTCACCACCTACAGTAGATTGAGTATTTACTAAACTTATTTATAATACAAAATATTTCTCGAAAAATTCAAATTTTTGTCCACACGTCAGCTTACCACTTGCTGCACGCGTTGTCAACACAAGAAAGTCGACCAAACAATGGTTATGGGTTGAAAAAATGGGTCCATAATAAAACTCATAAATCAAAAGAGACAAAACATTTGAAAGACACAGGACACACGAATGCGTCGCCTAGAGAAAAACCCACAGTGGACTAAGCCGCATTGGTTGGGTGGAGTAAGTTAAACAATCGCGCATGCGCGCCAGCAGCACGTACAACAACTTCAAATGCGATCAACGCGAAAGGTGCAGCTGCACTAAAAAGAAATAAACTCCCCAACAAAATAGCAAAAGAAAAGGAAAATATTTGAATTAAGGCAGGAATAGATGGCTGCGCACCAGCGCCGAACAACGAGAGCAAATAACTGCGAGGCAAAAGACAATTGAACACCATGCAACGGCCGCGAACGCGCACGGCAACACAGGAGCCAGTGCAATTGTACGGTTCACTGATTCGGCGACTACTCACGCGCACAGATTTTCAAGGTAAGACAAAGCCAACGGACTAAGGAAAAGAAGCAAAATAAAAACGAAAACAACAGCAAAATAAATCGATAGAAAATGTGAAAATTCTCACAATGCGACTGCGCGTGCGCACAGAGACACTTGTTGGCGTTGTGGCCGAAAGCACATGCTCTGCGCTGCGTATAGTGTTGGCGCGCATGCGCGGTGGAGCGCGTTGGGCGTGCGCAAACGTGCGCTGAACGCCGCCACCATTGCCGCCAAGTGATGAGGCAAGATGGATTTCCTTTTCCTGGTGCGACGTTTTTCGGCGACAAAGTAAACAATAACAGCAACAATGTATGCATACCAACAGCGCGCAACAACACAAGCATTATCTGTGGCAAATGCAACTGCGCGTGCAACAAATACTGGCGAACGACGCTGAGTGAGTAAATGAGTGATTGTGTGTAGCGCTTTGGACGTAAGTGTGCATGCGCGTGTGCAACTTTTCGATCAGGCCAATTGTGCCACAAAATATGCCAGTGTAGAGTGCGCGCGTTCGCGTTGTTGCATCAATATCTTAAGTCAGCGCCGCTTGTTGTTGTTGCGCTTGCAACTTATTTTTGTTGTTGTCACCCAAGTAATTTTGTTCTATTTCACATTTTCTATGTTTTTGTTGTTGTTGTTGTTTTTTTTGTGTTACTACTTTCCTTGTTGTTGCGATTCCTTTGACTGTTTAGTGGCAACTTTAGTTTTGGTTACCCCCAAAATCACGAACTAAATCGTGCACGACTATTCTGCGTGAGCGCACGATCGTACACAGCCGACTCTACACCCCGACAGCACCGACGTCCATTGCGCTGCCACCAAATGACTCCACAACTGCATGCGGCTCGAGTTGGGTGCGGGCGCCGGCAGTGGTGCATGCTGAGCGCACACAAACGCAGCATACACCTGAACAACAAAAACAATAAGAACAAGTCTAGAGTTGGTAACAGCGCTTCGGCAAACGTGCAACGACCAAATTCAATTTCAAGCGACACTTGCCGCTCAAAAAGCGATCAGTCCGCAGCTTCAGTCATGCGTCTGTCGCGCAGCGCGCTGACGCCGTGTGCAAGCGTTGTAGCGGTATCAGCCGTGAGGCAACGCAAATGCAATTCGCTGCGAGTACACGATGTTGCATTACAACAACAAATGCCAGGCAATCACAGCAAGCGATGCCACATTCGCTGATGACAACGACCAACTGCGCTTTCAGTGGCCTATGATGCAACAGGCTGGCGACCTGCCGCCAACTCGTTATGTCATCAAATGTTCCCCTTCTAAGCAGATCAAGGTTAAAATGCGAGACTGAAGAGTAGAATGCGGTGTAGGCGCATTGGTGGATTGCTGTAGCTGCGTTTGTAGGAGACTTGGTGGAGGTATAGAAGGGCTTGAGCTCTTTGTGATTCTTAGAAATTCGGAAAATCTTAAAATGATGCTGGAAGGAGATCTAATGTGATTCAAGTGAGGCAATTAGTTAATTTACTTTGAATTAATTAAAGTTTTCTTTGATTTCTTTTTTTTTTTGGAGAGCAGTTAGGCGCGAGAAGGTTCTCAAGATTAAGTATTTTATTTTATCTGCTTAAGAAATCGAGATTTGAGTAGCCATTTACCTATTCTGGCGCTATATTACTAAATTATCTAGGACTGATGAAACGGATCACAAAGTGGATATTAGAATGAAACCACGGCACCAAATATAATTATCTTTTAAGAATATTAAGAAAGAGTTCCATCAATAGGTTAAAAAATTCCCAGAAAGACTTGTATCAAGACGAACTGAAAAACCTCAAATTGACTCAATTTTCTATATAATTTTCATTACCTATAGTAGTTATCGTAATGACTGTAATAAATATATTGGCCCCCTTATATGGTCCCTAAATAGCGGTAATTTAACTCAAAGCTCATAGAAATAGTCTAGTCATTGTAAAAAAGGATCACGATACTACGAAGTCCAAAAAAAACACCAGTATAAGTTAAGGAGAGAAAGGTTTCGATAAGTACCCCGAAAATTCTTTCAATAGCCGCTTTCTTTCAAAGTACAAAGCACCTTTTAGAGCTTCTTAAAATGAAAGCTGAACCAATTTAAAAGTCTTTTCGTATTTCTAATCAAACTTCCACTAATTTTTTTTTTTTTATAATGAACTTTAATAAACCAAATACAAGGAGCGTTCCAAAGTAAACGGAACAAATGGTTTTTTCGGCAAAATTAATTTATTTTATTTAAAATAGTCTCCTTCTGCTTCAATACAGCTTTTTGCACGGTCCAAAAGCATCTCGAGCGAGTGTTTTAGCTCGTTGGCCGGTATGGCCGCCAGTATACCGGTGCAAGCCTTTTGAAGGCCCTCTACGTCTGCATAACGCTTTCCTTTCCTGGGCAAATGCATTTTTCCGATAAGGAAGAAGTCGCACGGTGCCATATCAGGTAAATACGGGGAGTGGTTAATGGTTAAAATGTGATTTTTGGTCAAATAATCGGTCACAAGCGTCGATCGAATGTTGGATTCTGAGCAATTTTGGTCGTCAGTCAATTTGTGCGGAACAAACCGTTCACACACCTTTCGTAAGCCCAAATGTTTGGTCAAAATGCGATAAATCTATGTTTTGGAGATGTCCAATTCCATTTTCATGAATTTCAATGAC
Organism: Bactrocera dorsalis; assembly: GCF_023373825.1. Classification (NCBI taxonomy): domain Eukaryota; kingdom Metazoa; phylum Arthropoda; class Insecta; order Diptera; family Tephritidae; genus Bactrocera; species Bactrocera dorsalis. The sequence goes on along the minus strand of NC_064306.1, from coordinate 60,930,955 downwards.
GATTTTGGCTGATTTTTATTGAATTCACGCACAGTTTCGATGGAATTTCCGGTGATCACGAATTTTGATTGGCTTACACGTTGATCGTCATATACATACATATGTCCTCGCGACCACTTTGAAAACGTTGAAACCACTCGTGCGCTCTGCTATGGGATAGGCAATCATCGCCATAAACTTGTTTCAGCAATTGAAACGTTTCGGTAAAAGTTTTACCAATTTTGAAATAAAATTTAATGTTGGCTGTTTGTTCGAAGCTCATTTTTGCATCGATAACACAAACATACCAGCACTTAAAACGCAATAACTTCACTTCCAATCTATGAAATATCATGAAATTCTCACTGGAAAAACGATATAGATAGCAGATTCTAACGCACCAGTCGACATATAGATGGCGCCAACAGCCATGTATGTACCATATTGTTCAACTACATTTTGCCATTTAATCCGATAGAGACATTACCCCATCACTGTATAACGTTTCTGTTGTCCTGATGGAAGACGAATCCCTTTTTGTTCATCATTTCTGGCCTTTTTTCGATTACTTGCTTCAGTCTCATCAGTTGTTGACAGTAAAATGTGGAATCGCACAATACTGTCGTATTTGATCCACTTTTCGTCTTCTGTTACCATTCGCTTCAGAAATATTAGATTTCAATTCGTTCCAGCTTTGGAAAGAATCACAGATTTTAATTCGGTCCATTAAATTTTTCACAGACAATTCATGTGGTACCCAAATAGTTGAAATTCGTTTGAATTCGAATTTCGTTTCTTAGCGATGTCATGGCTGCTTGTGTGATGGGCCTGATCAATCTTTTCCATAATTTCATCGACTTTTCCAACTATAGGCTACGAAAAGAATTTTTCGTCTACCCAATATTTCGCTAAAGTGACCATACAAAAATAAATGTGATTTATTTATCTGTCGAGATTTCGATCGGTAAAAGTTTTACTCGTATATCCGATATTTGACGGAAGTGTGAGCCCGTTTGGAATTATAGAAGCTATTTTAAGAACATAGGTGTGCTAAATTTCGTTTCCAAATTATATTACCTCGTTCATAGCGGTTTTTTTTTGCTGAGAAAGCAAAGCCTTAAGTTCTTCCGTGAAAAATTCGTAGCAAAAGTCCCCCAGATTTACTTCGATGGTCGGTATGTCAAAAATAGAAGGAGAATCTTGGGAAAGTCTTGGAAAATATTTAAAGGACAGTTATACGATTTTTTCTCACATATTTCTCTCTCAACTCACAGCAAAACAGTTCGCTCCCATTACTTTCTTGCTGTTGTAGCGGTATACAAAATCCATCGTTCCCGTTATGTGGACCTGACTCTGGTGGGAATGGTTCCATCATTTTCGTTCAAAACGTTCTCATAAGAGTATAGAAAGACTGTATGCGGGAGAATCATATTACGTATTACGCTGCCTTTCTCTTTCAAAGTAACGTATATTATAATTTCTTATTTTCTTATAATTGTGTTTGCCATTTCATTCAGAGTATTAATTTTATTCACCAATTTGCAACAAATTTTTTTTATTTAATTTTTTATAAGAATTTGTAGGCCTGAGTCAATGTTGGTAAATTGTAACTTGATTGCCGTTGTCTAGAGAGAAGGTGAAAAAAATTGATGCAAATTTCAGCAAAACAAAAAAAATATGTATGCAAATTTGTTGCAAGTGCCGTAATAGCTGCAAACGCATTGTGGCGCCATCCTGCGGCAAGGTGAGCCAGCCAGCGTTGCCTCAGGCCTAAAGACTGCACTCAAACAAATTAGACGGCCTAGTGTGCGACTTAGTGGTAGTTTAGATGCTCATAAAACAGCTTAGTTTTTGCTGCAAGTCGCTTGCACTTGCGCCACGTTGCATGTGCGGCATTATTAGTTACGCCGCTTGAACGCATTTTGTTCACATTGCGCAGCGGCAGCGTGTTTTAATTGAGTTTTTCTGGTGTGAGTGCGCACATATATGCAATTATGCGAACGCTACGTGCGACGCCTCTGCCACTTGCTCTTCGTTCAGTTAATCGCGCTGGCGAATTGACTTTTGTATGCGCAATGCGCGCGACGACTGACATTATAGTATGGAGCATGCGACCAGCCACGCCCACCTCAATGCACTGCACTCCATCCATTCATCGACAGCTTTGTAGCACATACATTGTAGCTATTTGCTTTTACGTCTGCGGCACGTTGGAATTTCATCTAGGTACTGCGCGTTGCATGGTCATCGCTGCTGCCACCGCGGCCTGGCCTGTTTGCTGTGCGGTGTGCAATAATTGCCACAATTACCGCATGTTCAGATAATTAAATTGCGCAATTCGCTGTATTATTACTTTTTTTCTTTCAACATCAAACTTGCAACATTTTTAATTCATATGCAATGAACGCCTCAACCTTGTCCTCACACGTTAAGGTTGTGCAACAAACACGGTGCTTTTCGAATATGCCAAAGCAAGCATAACTAATCCATTCTAATCCACTGAACTGTTTACCAACTCACAGGCATTACCCAGTGCCTAACCTCAAATACCGTGTATTGGTGAGTTGTCTAGTACCAACCCAGTGGGAAAGCGATTAACTGGGAATGCTGCATAATCATATCTCAAAAGGATTACTACTAAACTTATTGTTCAGACCCGTTTCCTCGATAATACACTGCATGTAACTGGAACCGACCCAAATTTGTATCCCGCCACGGACTGTGATCTCAGTATCGCTCCAAAAAAGACTAGATGAAAGACCTATTGCAACATATGTAAGACGCTTGAGTAGCAACCTGTATTCAATAAACTTAACCTGAGGGTTGAGTGTGGGTGAGGTCTTCATCAGCTCTGAGCACAATTATAAAACTGGAAAACAAGGAAAATATAAAGCCTAAAAAGTATTTACTATTTTGTGAAAAAACTCCGCTCTGATACAGCAATTTACACAGATTCCGATTACTGGATTCCTGACCAAGTCTTAAAATGTATAAAACACATTTTTGATAGCTTAAACTTCCTTTTTCTGCCTTTTCGCCTCTATATTAAATTCATGAAACCCCAGTTAAATTGTGGAATGAATAGATTGTCTCTCAGTAGTGTTAAAACTGTCAATCATGCTGCTGATGTCATTTTAGCAAACGCTACCATTATATGGGCATTACATATTTATTTTTCTTGAGATTATCCTTAATGCTTTTGGTCTCTTCATAAAAGGGGCTATTACCGCGCCGTTGGTACAAGTTGGGAAATTAAGTTCAAAATTTTGTGAAATGCTGAATATGAATCTTTAGGTACTGAGTGATGTGTTTCAGTTGCCGAGGAATGTGATAATGTCTTCATACAAATGTCCATTAAAACACTATGTTTTTTGAATGAATCTGACATTTTCGGGTTCAACTGTCAAATGCGAATATTTAGAGTAGGTTTTGCGAGCTCTGCGATGTCCGAATTTGGTTAGCAAGTCTCTTCATAGAATAAAGTTTTGTTCATCTGAACTTTAGGCGGGCGGATTTGCTCAGAAGCCCCATAATAATATAAATTATTCTTGCTTGATTCTTCGAAGCTATTGTGGCATTTAGAGCAATTGTGTAAGGGTTCTTGATCACCTTTACAAAAAGTACGAGACGTATTTCCTTTATAAAGTAGATATAGGACGAATTTTGGATTGGTTTTAATTTAAGTTAAACTTTATTTACTGAAATGTTGCTTTTTAATAATTTGAAGTCTTTCAGACAAATTCTCATATTCTTCTTGTCAACTAGAGTACTTAAAATCCTGTATTCTAGCAAGACGTAACATAAGATTTATGATATCAATATTAGGATGTGTCCTATATTTTTGAAAAATACTTTAAATTTGGAGCTTCCTTATGAAAGATTTGTGAGTTCATTTCACCTCCCAAGAATACGAGAATAGACAAAACTTTCTTCTTCTTCTTCCTTATTGGTGTAGGCACCGATGACGCGGTTATAGCCGAGTTTACAACAGCGCGTCAGTCGTTCCTTTTTGTTTTTTTTTTTGCCAATTGGAGATTCCAAGTGTAGCCCGGTTTTCCCTCACCTGGTCTTTCTAACGGAGTGGCGTTTTTTCTCTATCTCTTCTTGCTTCTGCGGGTATTGTGTCGAATACTTCCAGAGCTGGAGTGTTTTCATCCATTCGGACGACATGATCTAGCCAACATAGCCGCTGTCTCCTAATTCGCTAAACTAGGTCAATATCATCGTATATCTCGTACAGTTCATCGTTCATGCGCAAAGGTCCATAAATCTTCCGCAGAACCTTTCTCTCGAAAACTCGTAACGCCGACTCATCAGATGTTGTCATCGTCCATGCCTTGGACGGGAGAGATGAGAGACTAGTAGAATTTGGCTTTTGTTCGTCGAGAGAGGACTTTACTTTTCAATTGCGTACTCACGCCAAAGTAGCACCAGTTGGCCAGGGTTATTCTGCCTTGTATTTCGCGACTAGCATTGTAATTGGTGTTAATACTGGTTCCAAGTTAAAACTAAATTATCTACAACTTCGAAGTTATTACTGTCAACAGTGACGTGAGAGCCTAGTCGCGAGTGCGATGAATGTTTGTGTGATGACAGAAGATATTTCGTCTTATCCTCGTTCACTGCCTGACCCATTTGCTTGACTTCCTTAACTAGTCTGAAGAAACAGAACTAACGGCGCGGGGGTTGAGGCAAATGATATCAATAACATCGGCGTAAGCCAGCATTAGTACACTCTTGTAGAATCTTATTTGAATTTAAGTTAATTATAAATAGCTTTTATTAGTGAAGCCTGTCCTAGTTTGCATGAAACAGAGCAAGCTTTCATTCACATGAATATTTCTGTTATGTACATATATTCTAGCTGCCACATGTTGCACGTCCTATTTATAATGCAATTAAAAACAATAATAATTAATAAGTAATTGTAAAAGTAACTGAACCTAAGTATTTGCGGTGCTTATATACTTATATATTCATAAACAATTAATACGGACAGGAGCTAATATAGGTATGTGGCACGATTACCTGGTCTCTATAATTTGATCATTGAACTGTTCCTAATTGCAGGCTGTCAGCCTTCTTTTACATGCAACAACACATATCGAGGTGTGTATAGAACATATTTACATAACATACAGTACAGCTATGCAACAAGCTATGTAATCCACTATACCTATAGATATTATGTAATTGCAACTGCCTACATGTGATTAAATTTAATATAGGTATGCTCGTTCGTTGCAATTCGCTTATTACTTTTTGCTCATTACTCACACTTCATCATCCATTCTCATCGACACTTTATATTCTCATTTGTAATTAATATGAAAACATGACACAAATTGCTGGATTAACATGTCGATTATCTGCCGGGGATCCGTCGCTTTAGGGACTGAACGTGATTTTCTACTCGAGTGCTTTTTCGTGGACTTATTATTATGTTGCATTTGGGGGCATAATTTCACAATGCAATTTCATGGGGTGCTGAAAAAGTTAGGGCTTAAGTCAAATTGACTGGAAAATATATTACATTGTAATCCACGTAAACATATTCATTTCACACTATTTAGGCATATAAAGATATTATAATAGATTTTAATAATAATACTACAATGCTGAAGGGTTTGCGTCGAGTTTCTGGCGCAAATGGTGGTGTGCGTCTTTGCTAAATGCAAAAAAAGAAAGGTGCTTTACGAAGAAATAAGGTAGAAAATAATAAGCAGAATAAGAGGAAGACCTGCATTCTGTTGGAAAGACTAGATGGAAAAGGAACTTGCTATACTTTTAATGTCCAATTGCCGCCAATCAGCGTAAATGAAAAACGACTGGCGCGCTGTTATAAACTCGGTTATAACCGCGTTAGCGACATCTACGCTAATAAATAAGAAGAACTTTAGTAAAATGATAGCAATTATTTTTGCTTTGAATTTAATGTTTTATTTACCTTAGGTAGAATGATCCGATTTAGGATCAAAAATACAAGGCTTGGTTCGATGACTTGTTGTCATTTTAAGGGAAACTTTATATTGCCACTGTCATAGAAATCTTCGTTTTTATTCGTAAACGCTAGAACAGCCGATTTTCACAAGCTTTTCTTGTGCCAAACTTTTCACCAAGAAAAATATACACGATAGAAGAGTAGGTCTGGACTTTAACGTGGCACCCGCAGATTCTAGCAAGTCACAATTGATGTGTGTCGCCTTGCTTTGGCCTTTTGGAACACAATTTCTCTTCCGTTGGCCAAAACTGACCGCTTCTGGGCGAGTAGTTCTTAGAGACGGTTCAATTGTTGTAAGTACAAGTCAGAATTAAGATTTCGGATGTAGAGGAGTGGTTCATTGCAAATGATTTTGACAGTCTAGCCTTGGCTTGGCAACCGACCATAATGTATCAACTTTTTAAAATTCAACGGTTAAGATGATATATCTATGATGATACCGTTATATGGATTAGGTCAAAAATTCCCATATATATTTGGTTGTCAAATATCTCTCTTCCGCTTTTTTGCTCTTTATTCAATGCTTTATAAAAAGTGTTACTGTGATCGGACTTAGTTCAAATATGCGTTGTTTCGTTCGATAATCTATTTTCATCTTGACGGCAACTTCATTATACCCCTCTCGCAGAAACCCCCTCCTTATTTGAGAAGAACTCGGACAGCCACTTTTCACAAGCCTCTTTTGAGTTCAACTTTACACCAAGAAGGACGTTCACCATGGACAGGAACAGGTGGTAATCACTTGGTACTATGTCCGGGCTATATGGTGGATGCGATAAAACCTCCCATCCGAGCTCCCGTAGTTTCTAACGAGTCATCAACGAAGTGTATGGTCTGGCGTTATCCTGGTGAAACACTACTCCCTTCCTGTTGGCCAATTCTAAACGCTTCTGGTTGATCGCCTGCGCTGCACTTGTTCGCAGTAGATGGTAGATTTAAGCCTTTGGCCATATGGGAGCCGGTCTTAGTGAACGATTCCCTTCCAATCCCACCAAACACACAGCAAAACCTTCTTGGTCGTCAATCTCGGCTTGGCCACTGTTTGGGACGACTCACAGCCTCCGAGACCTTTCAAAGATGTATAGTATTGTCAGATACGAACTCTGTAGCGCTTTATACATAGCCGCGAAATTCAAAAGACAAAAAGGCGGGGAGAGAACCTAATATTATCTGTCATGTTGAAACCAAATGTCGCCAAGATCACGAGCTTTAATTGCAGGCATCAAACAAACGGTCGCCATTGACGGTTACGTTCTTACCGGCATCATTTTTGAAGAAATATGGACCGATGATTTCAACAACCCACAAACCACACAAAACCGTTGTTTTTTCTGAATGAAATGACAGCTCTTGAATCTCTTCAGGTTGCACTTCGTCCCAAATGCGACAACTTTCCTTGTTTACATTCCCATTGAGCCAGAAATGGGTCTCACCGCTGAACAAAATTTGACTCGAAAACGTTGGTTCTTCTTGGAACTTTACAAGAGGCTATAGAGCGAAGCGATGTGGCTTGGGAAGGTCGATTCAGTATCTTCACAAGCTGTATTGTGTAAACTTTCAGTTAAAGATCTCGACGTAAAATGCGCCAAGTCGTTAAATGCGTCAGTCCGAGTTGCTGCAAACGGCATTGAATCGCCTCTCCACGGTCTTCGTGTACAGCTATGGCTGCTATATTTTTCATTGCGTGCTGGATGTGGTCTAACTGTTCGATTGAATACTATCCAATAATTCACAAAATTTTCGTATAAAATAAACGTTGTTCAGGTGTAAATCTTTGGAAAACTTTTTTACTTGACCAGATATATTCACGAAATTTGCCATAGATTATTCTCCAAAGCAAGGAAATAATCTCCAAAAAACAAGAATAAAATCTTTTAAAATCAATTTATGCTAAAAGAAATACACTTGTAAAGGGTATAAAGTTAATTTTTTTTTGTATTTTTATTTCTTTTTATTATTTATTAGGTTTTCGTTTAAGCTCGTTGCGCTTCGCATAGCTTCCATCAAAGTCGTGATGCGTTCGTCGAAGATGCCAAATTGATAACTAGCCAGCACCGGATTGAAAATAACAACAACGACTACTACCACAACAATAACAACGCTTGTCCTTAACTGTGTAACCCATTGCCAGTGGCATTGCCGATGTTGCAACTTGAAACTTGAACTTGCGTCTGGTTTGTCACAAATTAAACACGTTTTTCCACAGAACTAATGAATAACCAAACACAGCAGCAGCAACAACAGCCAAAGGCGCATGCAGACTAGCTTGCAACAAATGAACAACAACAATAACAACCGCTGCAGCATGCAGCAGCTCGCGTTGCAGCCGCGATTTCATACGAAATTAATACAATTAGCAACTTGTAAATTTTTAATATCTATCATCGTTGTTGCAACGCGTTGCATGGACTGCAATGGTGCAGCAAGAGGCAACAACAACGCCAACTACGGCTGCGCATAATGTAAAAGTGTTAATTGAACGAGCGGCCATGTGCATTAAGCTTCGTTTATATACCGTAATTGCGCGCATATTTATCACTGTCTTCATATATGCATATTTATGTATGTGAGTGTGTATATGTGTGTGTGGCAAGGCATTTCACGCAATTACGCACAACTAATGTAATTTTCGTAATTGTAATGAAAATCAAAATGCGATTTTTTTACTTCATAAAACTTGACAAGCCTCCACAGCGCGACATTCGCAGTTGCCACAGCTGCCGCTGGACGTTGCATGTGTGCGCAAATTGCTTTACATGCACATATTTGCCTACGTGCTGCCCCAAGTGGCGCATATAATTGCTTATGGACACTTACGCCGACCGTTGTTTGGTTTAATTCAAAATGTGCAAAAGGCAAAACAAAATTTAATTACGAAGTGCGAACACATTTAATGCCGGCCGACCAATTAAGCCAACCAACCAACCAACCAGCAGATCGGTCAATAATAGCAACAACAACGCAGTGATTACGCCGTGTTGTTAGGCCATCAGCGTCACCAACAAACAGGCTCGTCATCATCTCTATTAAGGTTTTGATTTAAGCAAAAATATTAGTACATATTAGGGTGGTACAGTTTTTGGCGGTTAAAATTTTCATAAATAACTTGTAAATGTAGTATTTCAGTAATAGTAAATTTTTGTCAATAAAAAAAGTAATACAAATTTAATATTGAAAAATTTTACAACAATAAGTACTACCCTATTGTAAAGCATTCTTTCTGGATAAAAAACGACAAAATTTTTAGTATTAGGGTTGTCCACTTTCTTATAATTTAAAAAATAATTAAATAATCGACAAAGTTTTTGGTGTTAGGGTTGTCCATTTTTTATAATATGTTTAAAATAATATTCGATTTTGAACATGCAGAAATAAAATAATTTTGAAAATGAAAATGTATTTAAAAAACTAACAAAATTAAGTACCACCCTAATTGTAAGTAAAACTTTAAAAAACTTTTCAAAAACAAGAACCACCCTTAGACTGCTTAAAAAAAAAAAATATAATAAAAATGATATTTGTCCACTTATTTAAAATAATATTTTCGAACTTCGAATTTCGAACTTTAAAGAACTTTTCAAAATAAAGAACCACTCTAAGACTGTCTTAAACTATAAAAAAAATTAAATAAAAATGATATTTACAAATTTTTACAATTACAAAACTTGCCATATAAGCCTTGTCCACCTTTTATAAAATATTTAAAATAATATTTTCGAACTTGAACATAAAAAATTGAACTTGAAAATAAAGTAAATTCTAAAATTTAAAATCTTTGAGATTAAGAAAAAATCTCAAAAAATTAGGTTCCACCCTAAAAGAGAGTTGAACCAGAAAAAATTGAAATATTAAAAAAAATCCATGTGGGGGTAGCCCATTCGGGAATCGTTTCGAAGATATATCAACAACAAAAGTAACATAATAAAAAATTAGTTTCTTAAAATACTTAAAAAAATATTATGCAATTGAGTACCACCCTAATAATTAATTGAACTAGAAAGAAATAAATAGAAGCTGATATGCGTATTTAGCATGAGGGTTGTCAATTTTTATAATAAACTTTTATATTTTGAGAAACAAAAATAAAAAATATCAAATGAATTTTTAGAGTGACAATAACAAACAACAAAAGTATAATTTTTAATATTTTAGACAATTTCAAATTAAGTGCCACCCTAAAGTGCCTACATATATACCTTATAACAATAACAATAAACCAAAAATATAAGAAATACAAATTTTTTTGAATTATTTAAAAATTTCGGCAATTTAGTGCCACCCTAAAGTGCACGCATAAGTTCTTTATAATAATAACAATAAACCACAAAAATTTTATTATAATATAATTTTTAAATATTTTTTAAAATTACCCGAATTAAGTGCCACCCCAAAGTGCATTCACCATAAAGTAAATGCCGTATAACAACAACAATAAACAACAAAAATATCAATATAAACTTTTTTAATTTTTTTTAAATTCCACGAATTAAGATCCACCCTAAAGTGCATGCATAAATTCCATCTTTGTTAATGTCACGGCACTTCAAGTTGTTGCTAGCCGCTCAACGCATGTTGCATGAAAAATATACATTGAAATTGCCTGTTGCTGCTGTCCAAGTGTTGCTAAGTACTTGTCGTTGGTGATGAAATTTTACTTTCCGCTTTAAACGACACGATCGGTAATTGAACGACTAGCAAATCGGTTTTTATTAATAAGTGATAGCTAATAATCATTAAAATGAGTTAAACTGTGTCGCAAGTCGAGCTGAGATTAGATTGGATCTAATTCTTGTTTGAGGTTATTAACTGGATTCTCACGATTCGATATGATCACTAGAGGATCCAATGTGAAACAAAAGATTTTGAAATTACGGTTTGTACTTTTCAGATTCAAAATTGGTCTGATTAATTCTTGGATACTCAGCCGGTAAAGTCTATTTGAAATGGATCCCACAAATTGTCATTAAGATGGGAAAATATTCTATCTTCAGATGGGCAATACTTCGACGGTTTCTTAAAAAAACGTTAAGATTTTAAAATAAGAAAATAAAGAATCTATCTTATTCCCCTTCTTTACTGGCGTAGACACCGCTTACGAGGTTAAAACCGAGTTAACAGCAGCACTACAGTCGCTTCTTCTTTTCGAAGAAGGTCCTTCCTCACCTGGTCCTTCCAATGGAGTGGAGATCTTCCTCTTGCTCTGCTTCCCCCCTCGGGTACTGTGTAAATACGGTATGCGCCGTGTCCAATGCGCAAAGGATCATAAATTTTCGGCAGAACCTTTTTCTCCAAAGCTGGTAACGTCGACTCATCAGATCTTATCATCGTCCATGCCTCGGCACCATATAGCAGAACGGGAATAATGAGTGACTTAAAGAGTTGGGAGTTTGTTAGTCGATAGAGGACTCTAGTTCTCAATTGCCTACTGAGTCCGAAGTAGCACTAGCTGGCAAGAGTTATTCTGCTTTGGGTTTCAAGACTGACTTTGTTGTTGGTGTTAATGCTGGTTCCAAGATAAACGAAATTATCTATGACTTCGAAGTTATGGCTGTCAACAGTGACGTGGAAGCCAAGTCGCGAGTGTTTCTTTGATGACAGGAGATATTGTATTTCGTTTTGCCCTCGTTCGCTACCAGACCCATTTGCTTTGCTTCCTTATCCATTCAGGAAAAAGCAGAAAGCAGGCGCGGCCAATGATATAAATATCATCGGTGTACGCCAGCCCCTGTACAGTCTTATAATAGATTGAATTTTCTCAATTCAGCTCTGCAGCTCGAATTATCTTCTTAAATAGTACATTGAAGAAGTCGCACGAAAGGGAGTCGCCTTGTCTGAACATCGTCTGGTATCGAACGTCTCGGAAAGGTCCTTTCTGGTCCTAACAGAGCTTTTGGTATTACTAAATGTCAGTTTATACAGCCGTACTAGTTTTGCAGGGATACCAAATTCAGACATCGCGACATTGAGGCTGCTCCTTTTAGTGCTATCAAAAGCAGCTTTGAAATCGACAAAGAGGTGGTTTGTGTCGATTCTCCTTTCACGGGTCTTATCCAAGATTTGTTGTGGTTGATTTTTCAGGTCCAAAGGAACACTGATAAGGTCCAATCATTTGACGGTTGGCTTTAATTTTTCACACAGTACGCTCGATAGAACCTTATATGCCATGTTGAGGAGGCTTAATCTACGATAGTTGGCGAAGATTGTGGGATCTCTCTTTTTGGGGATTTGGCAGAGCACGCTTAAATTCCACTCGTTGGGCATACTTTCGTCCGACCATATTTTACAAAGAACCTGATGCATGCTCCCTTAAAAAAATTGGCTAAATTTTGAGTTTCGAGTTGTCAGAGTTACGATCAGTGTTTAGGCTGATCTCACACACTTAAAGCGGCAATCAAGAAGAAGTGTAGTGTTGCATTATTTAGTCCACCGTTTGTGGCACTAACAGCTGTACAGTAAAACTGAAGAAAAAAATAAAAACAAATGGGTGCAAAACATGTCTAAAACGAAATGTCAGCGCGTCGAAATAAAGCGCACGCGCAACCCGCTGGCAGCAAGTGATCGCATTTTGTGCAACATTTTAAGGTGAACGACGCATGTGGCATGCGCTTAGCGAAGATCACACACACACAAACACATTGCAGCGCCGCATCGCGGTGAGCGGTGGGAGTGGGTCTGCTGACATTGCTGCTGCAGCGTTGACTGAAGTTTGGCGGCCGAGGCTTGCTACATTTCGCGGCTCGTATTACTGATTTTTGAAAGATTTAGCGATGCAACATGAAAATGTCACGTTTTTCATGGTCGTCAGTATCACAAAAACAAATTCAAGAACAAAAAAAAGCATAAAATTACAAAAACAATCACACAAATGGCAGACACATGCCGTTGCAATGTTGCCGCTGCGTTGGTGCAACAAACGCAAATGTTGCTGACATTTGTGGTGCGCTGAAGGCAACATCAGTTAACCTCACTTTTTTGTTTTTGTTGTTGCTTTCGCTTGGTTAGGCTTTGTCATAACTGTGTGTTGTTGTTGTAATGTCGTATTGTTGCCACGCTTTATTTGTTAACTCGCTCGTTGGTCGCACAGCCAGTATGGCCTTTACGGCTTTGTTAATATTGCGGTTGTTGTTGTTGTAGAAGTTGTCACTGATCTTCTAAAATGTTGCTACAATTTCATACGATTGCGCATGCGCTGCTCGTACGCGCACAACACGACATACATGTGTGCCTCGTTTGCTGTTATTGCAGTTGTTTTTGTTGCTGTTGCCTTTGTTGCATTGCATGTGCATGTCATTTGACAATGTGTGTCGTGACATCTCCCGCCGTCTTATTAATTTGCCGAATGCAAACAAGTTGTTCGCCTGTACCACCGCGCTGTTGCGCCGTCTAACGGCCTTTCGACTGACTGTTGACTGTGGCATGTGGCAAAATGTAATAATTGATATAATACTATTTCAGTGTACCATACGAGTATTGTATATCCGTGCTTGTATTACGGTAATGCTACAGGTGTTTAAGTCGAATGCCCTCTCCAAATCTGTAAAGTATTTGTGGCGGGCGCTGCAGCACAAGACAGGTATTTTACTTTTCACTCTTCATTTCCAGGTTCTTATTATGTAGATCAGATTTACCTCCGCACGCTGCATCTGACATCCATAACATTAGACTTCTACGGACTTTTCGATCCTTTGTTGGACACGGATCTTGCATAGAACTCTTTGATTTCTTTGGTTGAATCGTGAACTGATGGTCGAAGTATTATGTCACCTGAGTAAGCATGGATGACACTTTTTAGTGTTGAGCTATTTAGTCGAGGAGACCGAAACCCATATGGCCGTATTCCTCAGACTCGGACTCCTCCTCTTTGACTTCTTCCTTCTTTTCTGCAGAAACGCCAGCGCCAGCACCAGCAGCTGTAGCAGAGGCAGTTACTTCGGTGGCAGCAGTGTTGATGGGGTCATATCAAGGCCTCCTCCGCCCTCTTAAACACCTAGCAGGCTTCAGTGTACATTCCTGTCCCGTCATCATTAAGTTAATGCAGGACGTACTACATGTATGTTCACTTTACTTCATCTTTGCGTTGATCGGCTCTGAATATACTATATTTCATCATAGAGCTTGCGAAAATCCAATCCTCACTGAGATAATCTTAGGATCCCAGCTTCCGAGAGTTAAAAGCGGCTCTGAGTTAGAATCCTTAAAAAACATGAAATCGATCTCCGTGAACTTGGACGGTCTCTCAGACATGACTGCAATACCTATGTCGACGAAGTGTCCATTTAAAAATCAGGAGGGTATGGCTTACCCCCTCATGGGACGGTAAGTTAGTAAGGAGCCTGCCGATAGATAGGTATGGCTGAAGTAAGAAGCGGAATTGCCAGCACAAATAGAGGATTTCCGGCTAAGCTCATAAAAGCACGGGGATTTCAGCATGTGGCGGCAACTAAAAAGCTGAATTCAGACAATTGGTTGGCAGTCAATGGTTTTGGAGCGCTTGAAGGTCAAGTAGGATGAGCCACATGATGGCACGCTGGGGACGACCAATAAGATCGAGCGAAGCCCAATCACCGACTAAGCAGCAAGGATAGAAGTGGCATAATTTTCTCTCGGGAAGAACTTACGGGTTGGAGTGGCGTCGACCTCGACCTTGAAGCAAGTTACATGGCTTGGCTTGATGACGGCTTTCCGGACACTGTCCAAGTAATATCAACCATCAAGAATTAGTAAGTTTAGACGTGGTGAAATGAGCACCGAAGACGGTGAAAGCAATGGTTGCACAAAAGAAGTTATTACCAACGAAAACATCAAAAAAATCCATAAAATAATTTTGGATGACCTTAAAGAGAAATTGTTCGAGATAGCAGGCACTCTAAAGATATCAACTGAATGCGTTCATCATAAGAATGACGAATATTTGGGTATGAGAAAGATCTGTGCAAAGTCGGCGCTGCTCGAGCTCAATTTGACAAAAAGCAACGTCGAGTTGATGATTCGGAGCAAAGTTTGGAGAACTTCAAGCGTAATAAATCCGACTTTTTGCATCGATATGTGACAATGGATGAAATAATGTTCCATCATTTCACTCCGAAATCCAATCTACAGTCATCCGAATGGACTACAAATCAATGAACCTGTTCCAAATCGTGAAAAAACGGAACAATCGGCTGGCAAGGTTATGGAGTCTGTAATTTAAACCGCATGAAATAATTTTTAATGACTACCTTGGAAATGAACTATTACATTTACTACTACATAGTCCTATTGGACCGTTTGGAAAACGAATTGCGAAAAAATTGCCGTATTTGAAGAAGCAGAAAATGCTGTTTCAGCAGAGACAATACACAGTGTCACAAGTCAGTGAAACAGATGGCAAGAACACAGGAATTGGACTTGCTTCCGCATCCCAAGTATTCTCCAGATCTGGCTCCCAGCGACTATTTTCTGTTCTCAGATCTCAAAAGATTGCTCTCTAGGAAGAAATTTTGATCACCGAAACTGATATCTAGATTTAAGCAAAAGACAAATCGTAATACAAAAAAGTTGGAGGGTCGCTATAGTCAGTGTACTATATTATCCTTGGAAAGAACTATACTGAATAAAAAAAAAACAATTGGCCAAAAATGTATTTTACTTAGGTAGGCTGGGGACTTTCCACCTTTTATATCTGCGACTTATTTGAAAGCGGTCAGAGGAAAAACCCGGGTAAACAAATTATTACTATTTGAGCTAGCTTTCTAAAATATTTTTCCAACAACAACTTTAAAATTTAATACTTTGAACGTCTTTGACGTCTAAACAGTTGTCATATTCAACTGATAGCCACTAATTAGCTCTAAGAAATATGATTACCTTAAATTTTAAATTCTGAAGCTTTCATACACAAATTAGACAAGCTACTTCGCTGGCTGCATTTATCATTATTGCAGTTGTTGGCATAGTTGCTGCGAGGCAATTCGGTTTAATTAAAAAATCGTGCAATGACAAGAGCCCCAGTGCTTGAAGCATCATCCTATGAGCTTCTACACACACGCACCCATACACACACATACTTACAGAACAAGAATATGAGCGCTTCCTTTTTGGTGAACGAAAAATCAAATCAGCATACAGCGCAATATGGATTGAAGTATTTCGAGAAAATGAAGCTGATTGGTTTCTATGCAATTAAGAGTCTTAGTGGAGGAGCGCAGATGGACAACACACCAACACATATATCTCAATACAACTCTGCTATATTCGAGTACACTCCAACAAGCTGGACTCAAAGCGTGTCTGTAGGAAGGAGAGCCAAGTCTGCCACCACCACATATGCTCCAACCCGCTTGACAACGCTTTGCGGCGTGCTGGGGCGGGGTACACAAGCAGCGGAGCTGGCACTGTGCAACGTGAAATCGCAAAACAAAATCAGTCAATCAATGATGACAATACAACAATCAAAAATCATACTAATTTCAGAGATAATTGGAACGAATTGCACAGCGAATTGAATGCAATCGGCATGCCACACCTCCAGCTGGGGCGCCGGGCAGCGGTGTGGCGCAGAGGGGGCACGCAAAGCGTTTTTATTGGTCGCCCAACGCGGATGAAAAAATATTGGTGCAACAAAAACAAAGCGCAGCGCAGCAGATTTTTAAATGTTGACTAATCAAAAGAACAGTTATGAGGGAGGTGCAGCGCTTGCAACAAAAAACGTGCGAAAAATGCTACAGAAGGGAGACACACACATTGGCCGAGGCACCAAAAGCAATACGTCGAATGCGCTTCGAAAAAATTGTTTGTGCAACACCCAATACAATAATAAAAACAAAAACAAAAACAACAATAACAGTGAACACAAAATTTACAGCGCACAAAGGATAAGCAAACAAATGGAGTGAATTCGCAGCAACCAACAAATGTGCAACAAACACTTGGCTGCCGATGATCGGGTGAATCTCGTGTGTGTGGGGGGACGATATAAGCGCCCGCCTATGTGTGAAAGCCAAAAGTGTAGGAAAAAATGCAAACGGCCAGCAAACGACAGAGCGCTCGTCGATTCATCAAAAAGTGCAAATGAAAGGCCAAAAAAGAACAAACAAAAATAAAACAAAAACTGGCGAAGAATGCAAAGTAATGAAAGTGGAAAAGTGTGCAGCAAAGAAAAGCCGAACATCGAGCCGCATGACCGGCCAATGTTGCAGGCGCCCAAGCCATTAGAAAGCTGGTGGAAAATAGGGTGGCCAGGTGACCACTTAGAACTGGACTGTAAGGTGAGGAGAGTACCATAAGCGCTCATATGCAAGGTGAGCAAACAAATTTTGGAACCAGTGAAATGCTCTTATACCCAACTCGAGTTTTTTCTTTAGAATTATTCACTTAACTTTTGTAAAGTTTTACTCGAACTTTCTTGCTTAGAGGCAACCTTTTCCACAGAAATATTACTTGGTAAGGTTTGGTTAGATTGCTGATCAAAGATTGCACGTGGACTACTATACTACTACCACAACTAACAGAGATTAGCCTCACTAGATCTCCTCCCTTAGATCATGCCCAGCGCACAGCTATTTAGTAGTAGAACACAAGAGGATACGGCTCAAATCTAAAGTTTCCTGCGATTCCGTTGTATCTTGGCATCCATACCAGTCTTATCACAAAAGCACTCGATGCTATTGGCAGCAACGTTAGGCACTCTTTCACCAGTCCTGCACGCACTTGTAATGAGTTCAAGTCTGGTATAGAGGCTCTGCTATATGAGTTGATGATCACTTCTCTGAAGGAGGCTGTACTATGAGGCAATAAATCTATTACTCCCTTAATGTTTGGAACCTCGTCCTGGAAGATACTACAATAGTCAGGAAGTCTTAAACATTAGTTGACAGAGACCCATCTGTAAAGAAGCTCACTGCCTCTCCCCTACAACGGCTTTTTGCCACCCATAACTCTCTCGGCGGTATATGGGTAGAGAAGGATCCAACAGAGTTCGCTTTGCCGACTTCAATACCTGTGTGATCCGGTATAAAGTCAAAGTGAGTGAGGATTTCCGATTGTTCAGACCCGCGTTCTTTGAGAACCCAGATTCTTTGAGTCTGATGGCAACTTTAGCAGCCATACCTTCCGGCGATGTCCACAGGCAATATGTGTAGGATGACGTTAAGTTCTATGGTTGGACCTTAGTGCACCACACATGCAGTTGAGCGTCACCTGTTGAACGCCCTTGAGTTTCTCAACAAATTTTATTCATTTTCATTGCAATAATATAATATTCCATTCAATTTCAATTATTGGAGCTTATTTCCATCTCGATTGCAATTTGCAAAAACATGGCAACCCTAGACATTAGAAACAAATTGAGGCTTGCATCGCGACTTAAGGTCTATCGTGTCCTCTCTTCTGCCACAAAAAATTTTATAATTCCAGCACACTCACAAATATCAATAGCCAGTTGAGTGCTATGAGGCAATGTGATTCCTATTCGGATACATAGAATCAAGGGCCTCTGCAGACCGCTCTGTGGTCTAGAATCAGGTGCTTACGAGCTTCCGGCTCGATATCGTAAAACCGGCAGTTTGCACAGGTGCTTCTTGAGCCTGCAGTGCTCAGTGAAAAATATCACAAGTAGTCGGAATTTGGCTCTCGAGAGTTTTGTTACGCTTTTAAACCTAGTGAGGTTGTAACCACTCATTAGCGACTTTGACTGGCGAGTTGGCTTTGTGAGTTGTTGCCAATACTTTACTCTCACCACTCTATCCTCTTTGCGGAGCAACTTTTCTGTAGTATGGAGATTAATTGCAATGCCATCCTGAAAGCAGCTCCAAAGCGGGGAAGCTCGCCAGCCAGTTCATTCTTGGCAACCCCTTTGTGACCTTCCAGTCAGATGAGGTGCACTTGATTGCGAGCTGATAGGCTTTTCATCCAGCAATACTAACAATAAACAATACAAAAGACAAATTAGTCTGATTTTTATCTTTAATTTCCAACAGAGCCACTGAGGTTTTGCATTCAAGCCAACTTCGCTCATCCTTGAAGAATACAGTAAAGAACTGCTGAAGTGTTTACTTTCATAACGCAAACTGAGTTTCTGGTATTTCAAAGAGATATAATCGCTTACTTTATACTAATCTAGTGAGAATGGCTGCTTCCCCATCTATAAGACATTGATTGAGTTATCAAGCATAATCTACTCTAATAAGCAACTTCGTTCCCATAAAAATCGTTTCGTAATTGGAATGGTTCAAAATTTCGGAAATTTTACTTCACAGCCTTATTTAGACCACTTCAATAACTGAATATCTAATTTTCTATAATATTTTTTAGGGTTCTACTAATTAATAAATGTAGATACTAATCAAGTCATGGTAAACCGAAGCAATACTTCTTTAAATAAAAAATTTCATGAGAATGTAGGAAACCAAAGTCTTTGATAAAGTTAAGAGCTCCTAACATTTTACAGTACACTTATTTCTCGGAAAAATTCCATGGCCGGAAATTAAGTACCTCGCAGAGATTCTACTCGATTCAGATTCAAGTTCTTGGGACTCATATTACACTTCTCTTTTTTTGAACATAGGCAACATAAACCACTTTTATGTCGAGTCGCTTTTTACTTTTATTAATACCTTAATACAAGCTATATCAAGCGAGATTCAGAAGACGTTTCCTAAAAATTTAACACCAATTAACATGTTCTACTTGTTTTCCAAAATCATGCAGATACTTTTTCAACTGGATCTAATGCGGAAGACTGAGCCAAGATTTGGCATAGGCTTTCGATTTTTTGCTAATTTGTATATTAAAATCTTTTACTCGAGGGTTATTTCAAGCCATGGGTTTTGCTGAAGAGGTCGATCCACCGTTCCCGCAACAGTCGGGTCTACGTTACCGGAACGGACCTAGATTTTCATCCGGCCAAGGATTGTCAAACTGGCAGCAATCATCATCATCATTACTTTAGGAATGTTTTTTTTTTTTGCCGATATAATATGGGTTCACATACTTTTGATTTGAAGTTCAACTTTTTACTGAAACCCTTTATGCGAAAAAAAGTATAAAATCAGATAATTTCTGTGGGCACTTTTGGCCTGGTCCCAGCAACTGGTCGAAAGTACGCAGTGCCCAACGTTCATCTCAGCGCAAAAAAAATAGGCTAATGGGCGTAAGGGGTGCTGCTTGTGTGCAGAGCAGTGCTGACATTGTGGCATGTATGAAATTTGCATCAGCTGCAAGAACAAATGAAAGCTACTCCCAAGCAACAACAAAAAAACAGAGTCGACTCTATGCTGCATGAACACGGCTGCCGAGAGCTAGAACGGCATTGGAGGCACTGCAAAATACGAAAAACATAAAAACGACTACAACAACAACTGTCACACAACAAATGACAAGGCACTAAATCAACATTTCACTTTGATGAATGATGACCACCATGCTGGTCACCAGCTTTGCACCAAAACGCCAAGCAGCCACCAAAGAGCGATAGCTAATGTGGAGGAGGAGGAGACTAGGTGAGGAAGTGCAGAAAAAATTGGAATCGAGAAAAATCGGTAGTTATGCGAATTTTTTGCCATGGTGCAAGTGGTTGCAAAGCAGCTGGAAGGAGGGGGAGACACCACGTTGAAGGGTGCACCACTTTGCATAGAGCAAAAGTGATAAAGCAATTGCAAAAGAAATAAGAAAACATAACGGTACTAGCATGCACAGCCAATAATTGGCACGGATGCATATACGCCTACAAATACAATGCTTCTCCAGTTGTGTGCATGCGTGTGTGTTGCATGGGCATGCATGTGTGTGTGGTAGCATGTTCGCCCAAAAGCTAAAACAACAGCCGTGCAACATAAAAGTGTTAATGTGTGTGTGCGTTTGCAGCATTGATAACTCTGCAAAAAACAATGAGTGCATGCTGCAATAACAACAAAGCAAATATCTACCGTTACTTGGTGAAAAAAAATACGCAGAAGGATAATGCTGCATGAGAGGAAGCGATGTTGCACGAATGCTTTGGACATTTTGAAAAAAAAAAAAAGATTCTTGCAATAAAACTGAAAATGGTGGATGGTAGGCGTGTACGAGGCTTGTTTACTGGAACAGTTTTCTGCTGCGATAAAAAATGGAGTCATTTCAGAAGGAGATGGGAGGAATATATGGCGAGATTGAAACTATTGCCAATAAGTGCAGATATAAAAGCTGAAAGGTAGGAAAGGCCTGAGAGCTTTTCCCAATCGGAGCAAAAGTGATGAACTGTTTCCAGCTCGTCTTACTTTAGCTTTCCCAAAATACGAAAATAATCAAGATCCATTGATTCTGTATATCTTTAAAATCGAGGAAAGGCAATTTGACAAATTAATTTTCAGTTCCTGTGTTCGAATATATTCCATTTATGGGATCTCTATTGCCAGATGAAATCCGACGTTTTCACCATGCTGGTTACACTTTAAAGTATCATCCTCATACATATGGTTAGGTTACGAAATATATCCATAAATAGTTGAGAATGTCGGCCCATTCTGATACCAAAATTCTACCAATTATTATTCGAAAATACCCTAAAAAATCGAGAAAGCGCTTAGGGTCCCAAATTTGGCTCCCAATTTTGCGGCGCCTGATATCAATTCCGACGATTTCGCTGAAAATATGACTGCCCAGATATTTCAACCACACTCTTGCGAAAGTTGGACAGAGGAGAAGAAAGTGCCTGGTTGCTTTTATCTTACAACTTTGCATTCGTACGATCCGCTAGATCAGCCTTACTAAGGACAAGTAACATAGTTCATAGAATCCTTCTGTTTAACGTGAGTACCTACTGTCGAAGTAACATAGTTCAGTGAATCACCTGCGTTTTTCATTGGGCCCAAGAAATATCGCAGTCGCATTAAAGCCAGATGTTGACCAACGTCTGTTAAACTCACTCGTAGAGCCATATTTCCAGCGCTACAACGCAAGTGAACAACGGAGATCCAACTAGTTCCCAATTCGGTGTAATCAAGGCAAGGGTGCCCTTTCTTACGAGCTCATCGGCTTTGTAGTTTTGCGCGACACTGCTTTGATCAGGCACCCAGAAATGTGCGGCCAGTGAGCGAATTTAAAGGCCCATCTACAAATCCTTCGTCGTCGTGGTCATATACAGGGTTTGTCCTGAAAGTAATAGGACTGAGTCGATTAAAAAAAAAACTTATTGAACTAATCGCTACAATACTTTAAAAAATGTTCAAAATATGCTCCTTTTGCGTCGATGCAGCGCTGTCAGGACGATTTTCAAGCACTGAAGGCGTCACGGAAAGCATTCTCCTGAATAGCATTGAGAGCTGAGGTGCATTCTGTTTGGATCCCGTTCCACCGACATTTTCAGTCAAGGAAACAAAAAAAAAAGTCCGGTGGCCATATCTGGGCTGCAGGGTGGCTACCGAAGCGCTGAAATTCCAGCTTTGGTAGCTATTCTCAAGAAAGACGGTGCGGAACGGGGCGTTGTCGTGATGCAGCTTCCGATCGGCTGCAATATTTTGTCGAGTAGATTGACCCTTCGTTTGAGTCTCTTGAGGACTTCCATATAAAACTTGGCGTTAACGGTTTATCCAGGAGGAACAAATCCACGATGTTTTTGATGTCAAAAAAGATAATGAGCATCGTTTTCACTTTGGATTTGCTCATTCATCAGCGACCTCTTCCCGCCCTCCAAAAAGGCTTGGTGCCACCGAAACACACCGTTTCTTGCTAAAGCAACACTGGGTAAGCCTGCTTGATTATATTAAACGTCTCTGTCGCGGTCTAATCTCGTACCTTTGCTCTAACGAACTCTGCATTTTCGGCTTGCGTCACTCACAGAAACACGTCACGCGAAAATGTTTGTCCTGATTCTTCAGGTGCTCGGAGACAACTGACCAGCAAATCGTTCGTTAGCTAAGAACGCCCTCTATCGAATCCGGTCGGTGCGCGTCAGCTCCGAAGTACAGTCGCGACGGAAGAAAATCAATTCTATTACTTTCCGGACAAACCCTGTAGTGAATTATAAATGGTGATCCGTTTCGAGGTTCCCTTCTTTTCCACAATGAATTAATGGGATTTGTTCGAAAGAACATTCTTTTTGGCATTTATTTTTTGAAGATTATCTCTTTTAAATGTTGAACCATGCCACTGGTAACTGGCGAATGACAAGCTCCAAGGCCTGAATCGATGCGGGATTATCCCTATAGACTCTTGATTTGAAAAAATGGGGGCTCTGGGGGTTTGTAATTAGATAATTTTGCTTGTTTACATACCTTTTGAGCCAGAAATGGGCTTCATCGTTGAACAAAATTTGGCTCGAAAACGTCGCATATTTTCAAGAGCTCGTAGGGCGAAGTGATGTCGTTTGAGAAGGTCTCGCGGCTTCAGCTCTTGAACAAGCTGTATTTTGTATCTTTCCAATTTAAGAACTCGGCGAAAAATGCGCCAAGTGGTTCCACACGTTAGTCCGAATTGCTGCGAATAGCGCCGAATCGACTATCCGCGGTCCCCAGTGCGTTCTGGACATGGTCTATTCGATCGAATATTATCCAATAATAAATTCTTGGTCTCAAGATGTGTGATGGTGTTGTGAGTAGTATGCTCAGTAGGCCGTTTACGTTGACCATGACGTAAAAAATTGTTAGGATATCAATGAAGTACAAGTTTACCAGGGTAGAGGACTTGAGAGATTGGCTCAGCTCTTCCTAATAATTTCTACAGATTTTTCGTTAGACTCCAAAAGTAATAATCATGGTATAAGCTAATATTGGTAAATTTGAGACCTTGCAAGGATATTCCCTTTCTTTAAAGAATACTATTTTATGGTCCAAATATAGAGTTTATTTCAGTCCCACAATGAGCCCCAGTGCTGTGCTCACTTTTTTTCTTTTTTCGAAATGGAGCTCGAAAAAAATGCTTTCGTGGAAAAACCGAGCCGGTAAAGGATTTTCATTTTATGTCGACATTTACAGTTACTTCAACAAAATGCACACACACATACATACACAAATGTATGAGTAGATAAATGCATTAGAAGAAAATGTAGCATAAAAGCAAGGCTGGCAAATTAATCGAATTATTGCCGCTACACAGCCGGCCGGTCAAGCATTCGAATCACTCAAACTCTCACACACACACATATACACATACACACACCAACACAGAAATTTCTAAAAATATGAAGCAAAAAATGCAAAGGCGCAGCATTCGTTCTTCTTTCTACATATGTACATGGTGCCCACATGGAGGTGCACTGCGGAAGCGCACACACACACTCTGGCATGCATGTGGCATGGTGGAAGATGCCACAGGCGTGACTTGCGAAGCGGCAAAAGCAGAAAAAAAGATGGTCACTGGACACAGCCGTCAAGGAAATGCATAAATAGTAGCCATATAAAAAATCACAAGCAGAGAAGAATGTGAAAAAATGGAAGAAATGATGTTCAACTATGTGCAATTAATTTCTTTTGCATACCTACAGGCGCGCACACAAGGATCACAAATGTTTTTATTTTAAGGCAAAGTGTATGTAGTGTGTGAGGTTTGTGTCGTGTGGAAGGGGAAACTGCTTCTGATAGCTAAGAGCATAGTGATGTTATATACGATTGGGCTTTTTTTCTTGGTATGCTTATAGGCGCATTACCTGGTACATTTTACAGATATATGGTGGTTGCTTAACAATATTTCGAAGACAGGTTAACACGAGTTATGCAATATATGAGAAAGACTTTTTCTCAGGGAAACATGGAATCTGATCCGGGTCAATTCCGGTCTTCTTCATATCGGAAACATTATAATTTTTAACCTTTGTTTCGCGCTTCTGACATAATATTGATTCAGTGCGGTCCTTTGACCAATCAAGCCGAAGTGAATGTCGAGCGTCATCATCAGACAATGGGTGCTTGCAGGGTCTTCGAAAACATAAATCAAAACCTCAAACTGTAAAAAAAGTTTTGCAAAATGGGTTGGCCCTTCTTCTTCTTCTTTGCTGGTGCAGACATCGCTTACATGGGTACAACCGAGTTAATAACAGCGCACCAGTCGCTTCTTCTTTTCGCTGTTTGGCGCCAAATCAGCCAAGTCCGTCTCCCTTAATCTCTCCAACGGAGCGGAGGTCTTTCTCATCCTTCTGCGAAACTTTTCTCTCGAAAACCCCTAAGTACGACTAATTAGATGATGTCATTGTCCATTGCTCCGGACCATATAGCAGGTCGAGAATAATGAGGGACCTACAGAGTTTGGTCTTTGTTCATCGAGAGAGGACTTTACTTATCAATTGCCTACTATATTATGTAAGTTGTATCAGTGAAGTCCTCAATCATTAAGAAATGGATGCTATAGCCTCGGACGGTCTCGGCCAAATTACCTCGGACACCCACCGCATTTTTCTTTGTCTTCTACGTAAAAGTTGTGAAAACCGGAGTGAAAATTTGAAGAAATCGGCTTCTATTTAGTCAAACCAATATATTTAAATTTATAAAAATCTGGTTGTAAAGAAGACAGCGTCTGCCTATATAATCTCAAAATGGCGGCACTGTTCACTAGCATAATAAACCTCAATTGAACTTCGAATTTTCCGAATCGATCATAAATTATCTAAAAATCTCATCTACGTTGCCTTTTCAGCAACTAAGTCAACGGAGGCTTTAAAAATTTTGGAAACTCGGAAGTTTTAATCAAGCTGAGGTACTGTGTACCTTACGGATCACTGCGATCATAGCGAGATCTGAGAATGAATAAGGTATGATGACAACACCCTGGCTGCTAAAGTTTCAGTTGGAGTGCGTTGCCGTGGGCTTCACTTTTACGTTCAGTACAGTTGTCACTGAAGCGTGTTCCTAGTAAAGGTAATATTAATTGCCTGCCAACTCGAATATTTTGTGCTTTGGATGCGGATATCTCATTTATTACTCATGCTGCAAATTGTTTTATCTTGACACTCCTCTCAGGAATACAGAACCTCTATATATATGCGACATCTTATATGATTCAGGTTTGGGGTATCTGTATGTGTCGTTATCGTCCCAAGTGATTTTTGCATCGGTTGATTCGCGCAGTACTGAAATTTTCCATGTTAGTTTTGGCTGACCATAACTTCCGCTCCTTATATGTATATTCCAGTCAAGCATCATACTTGTGATGTTTTATGGAATCTTCCACAAAGTATAGCCTTCCCATCAAAATTTTCTGAGCTTCCTTTCTTCAATACCAGTTCATCATTCGGTAAGCGCTTCGGTATTCATAGCGCTTGATTTCTTTTAGTTTCGTATAGAATAATCTACAGACACTTTTTAATACTTAGAATTTCTGAATGATAGAGCTCGAACCAGCCATGTTTCGCTTCCATATAAGATGCCGAATTTAAGCAGCAATAAAAAAAGTTAAAATAACAAGCCTGTTGCAAAGAAAAGATATATCGGGTATATACGGAAATAAAGCGTATATTATAGAAGCACAACAAATTGGCAGGGTCGACGGATTACCGGCCAAGCTATTCAAATGATGCTTCATATCAGCTTCTTTGCAAGATATGGTCGGATGAAAGCATCCTCGACGATTGTAACCAAAGTGTGCTCTGCTTAATCCACAAAAAAGCGGGACAGCACAATCTGCGCCAATTAGCTTCCACCATCAGCAAAGCGATTGGACCTTATCAGTATGGCTTTAGACGTGCAAAATCCACAATTGAACACATTTTCACCATGAGCCAAGCCTTGGGAAAGACCTGTGAAAGGAAGATCGACACATACCAGATCTTCGTCGACAGCACGAAAAGGAACTGCCTCTATGCAGCTATATCTGAACTTGGTATCCCCGCAAAGCAATATCAAAGGCTACGTCAGGTTCAAGAAAGATATCTTCGAGCCGTTCGATGCCAAACAAGGTTTCAGAAAAGGAAAACTCCCTATCGTCCGACTTCTTCAATCTACTTCTAGAGAAACTAATTTGAGTTGCAGAGCTCAATCGAGAAGGCACAATCTTCAATCTGGCGTACGCCTATGATATTCTCAACACCCGCGTCGTTAGTTCTGCTTTTTCCAGTTCTTTAAGCAACGGCGAATAAAGCAGTCGAAGGAACGATGAGTTATACGAGATATACGAAGTCATTGACATCGTTCGGCCAATTAAGAGACGTATCCGCAGTCGAGGTCATAGAAAGGGTCTTTAAAACTCCGTTGGAACATAGTTATGTCGACTTTAGATAAGTACATATTTATGTTTGCATATTAAGGGACCCTACTCTGCTATACATATATTACTATCATGCCACATGGCAGTAAGATATACTTTACTATATCATTCCTTGTATATACATATGTACATTCATAATGCATATGTACATATAGCATATGACGATATGTCAATATATCCACGTATATTACAACAACGAAAACTAACGGAAAAATTCGCTGAAGCTGCAAAAACTGGGTGGTGTCCACAAAACGCAAATATTACATGGCAAATGGTAAATTGCAAGAATTGGAATTGCTAATCAAATGTATTCGCAGCTAAGATATACATATGTATGTGTGAGTGTGTGTGTGTTTAAGCAGAATTATTGACTATTTTTGCGCAAACATACACACACACAGGCATGTTCAATCATCTCTCCTTACCTATACGTGACTTTCAGCGATAAGTTTGCTTACAAAAAGCATGCAAAACAACAACAGCAAACATTCGTGGCACAAAAAAATATCGTTTTGTCAACAGTTTGTTCGCTATCTGCATATCTAATAACAAATATGCCACATCCACAACCAGCTGCGGCATGTGTGTATGCCTCATGCATATTCAGGCAACACACCGACACGCACGCACACACACACATATGTAATCACACCTACGCACAAGCGCGTTGATTATTTTCATTTATCAAATGCAAAATATTGGTGTGCGCCACTGATGATTTTCCGCCACACCCTCTCACCACGGCAGCCGATTGCTTTGCGATTACTTCTCTCTTTTCCGCCTGGAATTTTCGGTGAGGTAAGCACTCATTGGCAAAGCAAATGGATGTGTGTGAATAAAATTCAATTTTTTTAAACTAAAATTATGAATGTGAATATGTACTGCAGGTAGAAGAAGTTTCACTCATATAGTAGATTTACAAACATATCGATTATACATATGTATGTTTGTATGTACTATATATACACACATATGTATATGTCCATAGATTTACATATCCACCATTGATTGAAGTAAAAATTATTGAAGCATCCAAAATTGAAAATTTCTAATGCTTCACATTGCCAATTCGAGTGCTTTGTGTTTATGTAAATTTTGCGTGTACCGTTACCTTCAAATACCAGAACTAGAATTAACAGCATGAGGAAATCTGGTAATGAAAATCACCGAAACTTTAGCAAATGACTTTAAAAATTTAGCTTTCATTATTTTTCGTTTGATTGGACTAAAGACGAATTTTCGGTTTAAACAATATGGCAACACCTATCGCATCATTTGACATTATATATTTTTCACAGGTAAAATTTTTTATGAATTTTTAAGATTTTCCAAAGTTAGTATTAACTTTAAACTAATGAAATCTGGCAACTCTACAATTCTAGCTAAAGATTTTAACTATACAGTAGAATCCGGTTATAACGACTCCGCTTATAGTGTCCGTCCGGTTATTGCGACAAAAACTCGATGGCTTGGTTGGTCCCCATACAAACTTATATGAAAGAGCCTCCGCTTAGTACGTCTCCGCTTTTAGCGACTAACCGCTTATACCGACGAAATTTTTCAGAATTCAACCGGATATAGCGACGAAAAAAAAAATTCAGCAAAATAATGCCAACAATTTTAAGCATCAAACGACGCAATTAGAAATGTATGTATTTATCAGTGATCGGCACCCTTGCTTGTGTGCATAGCAGCTACTCTCACTACTCTCTGTCAGTTTTAGCCGTCGCCTTAGCAACGCTGCTGCTAGAGAGAGATAGTCGAAGTGCAATGCTGACGTCACACAAATGTTTACAGCGTGCGTGTGCAGACCACATAGTCTATTCGATAGGATAGGCGTTATATTTATAGCTTTTTCTGCTTTTTTCCAATTTTCCATTTTTTGAATGCGTAAATTCGCCAAATGTGAGCTAATGCGCAAAATGCGTAAAATGCACAAAATGCGCATTAAGGAAGTCATTCAGTTTAAGCTCGACACTTGTGCATTACACCCGCAAAATGTCTCAAAAACGAAAGTGCTTCTCTGTTGAAGAAAAAATGCAAATTATTCGGCACCTGGAAGCCGGTGAGCGCAACGTTACTCTGGCAAAAGAATTCTGCGTAGGCCATACAACAATTGCCACAATCAAAAAAAAAAAAAAAAATAAAGAAAAAATTAAAACGTTATTTAATAGTAATATCTTAAAGCCGAAACGCGTCAGAGCTTCAACTCAAGATCAAGTGGACAAAGCATTGTTACATATACAGTGGTTCATATTGCAACGCAGTCCCAGGAATCCATTAAGTGTGTCCACTGCTTCAAGAAAAAGCAAATTTTTTCGCTAAGCAATTTAAAATTGAAAATTTGATTGAATATGTTCTTATTGACAATGGTGTAGCGACTTGTGAGGAACCTTGCGAAGACAGAATTGTTGAAAATATATTAGATGATGGACAGGATAGCGACGACAACGAAGATTGAAATGAAGATGAGTCAGCACCTAGCGTTTTGGAGGCACTGAAGGCTGCAGAACTGCTAAATAGATTTGTCCATTCGAATTTTAATGACGAGAGTTTAACGCACAACATCTCTCGTTTAAATTAAAAAAAATACTGATTATTTAAATTAAGAATAAAAAGTAAAAGAAAAGAAATTAATCTAGTTATATTAAGTTTATGAATATCCGTTATATGTATGTATACGACCTATTTTGAAAAACCAAGGTTATTGAATTAAATTTTTTGTTTTGATTTAAAAATTAATTTGTTTTATTTTAAAAACCTATTACGAACATGGCAACCATAAAATAAACAAAAAAATTGTTTTTTGCTCCTTCTGGTTATTGCGTCCTCCGGGTATAACGACGTAAAGTCGTCGGTCCCTTGAAAGTCGTTAAAACCGGAATCTACTGTATTTTTCTAAATACATGCTGAGTATTTTGCAATGAACTGTTTAAACAAAATACATGTATTATATTTTTGGCTCATAAATAATAGTTTCGTCGTAAAAATCTGGCAACCATATAACTATTTTTTTTATTTGTATTCCAAAAATGCTTTTCTAATTGTTCTTATAGTATACTGCGAACTTTCAAATTAGTCCTTATAATAATTATGTACATACATATATGTATGTGTAATGGCGGCAACTCTATATTCTACAAGATTTATACTTGAAGCATTGTGGTAACAAACATTACATATTTTATTACTGAAATATTTCATAAATGATAAATTTTTAAAGAAATTTTTAAGATTTTCGAAAAAAAGTATCAATTTTAAAGTCTGGTCTGGCAACTCTATAATTTTTAACCAATAATTTTATATATTTTTCTAAATACATGCCTAGTATTATACAAGTATAATTAACTCCTAATACATCTGCTTATAATATGTAAATATTTTCATTTTAGAATAAGGAAAACTCTGACAACCATATTTTTTTTTATTGGTAACTAAACTATAAAAATATTTTTCTAACAATTCGTATATTATATAATGAAATTTAAAATTTGTCTTTGTAATAAAATGCTTGTGTCTAGGTGGCAACCCCAATTACCACAAGCGTTTCAGAGCATGAATTGCTTTTTAAAATCAAAAACAAATGTTATGTAAAAAAGGAAAAAACGTTAACTTCGGCTGCACCGAAGCTAATATACCTTTCACAAGTGCATTTATTTTAGTAACCATGTGTCCAGTTTGTATGGAAGCTATATGCTATAATAATCCAATCTGAAGAATTTTTTCGGAGGCTACATTGTTGCCTTAGAAAATAACCTGTGCCGAATTTTTGTGAAGATACAATGTCAAATGCAAAAGTTTTCCATACCAGAATTTTTTTTGATCGTTCAGTTTGTATAGCAGCTACATATATCATATAGTAGTCTGATATCGGCAGTTCCGACAAATGAGCAACTGTTTGAAGAGAAAAGGAGTTTGCAAAATTTTAAATCGATATCTCAAAAACTGAAGGACTAGTTCGTATATACATATACAGACAGACGGACAGACAGACAGACGGACATGGCTAAATCGGCTCAGCTCAACATACTGATCATTTATATACATACATACAAATATACTTTATAGGGTCTCCGTCGCTTCCTTCTGAGTGTTACAAACTTCATGGCAAACTTAATTTACCCTGTTCAGGGTTTAATTTTGCTTAGGGTCTATAGTGACTCCGAAATCAAAGAAGTTATAAATGCTCTAGTAAATGATATTTTATTACATAAGCAGAGAGAAATCCAGATTTACAAACAAAGCACATCGTTTCACATTTTTTGAGATTCAATGACAAATCATTTCTATCACACCAAACAACCAAATTATTTAAGTCTGTCTGCAACAGACGCTTTTCATCAATTGAAGTAAATGAAGCTGAAAGAATTTCCTCAAATATCGCTCCTTGTGTTCTATTATAAAGATAAGAATATATCCATTGAAGTAATCTTGGCTGGAAGCCCAGAAGAACAAGTTTATGAACGAGAATCGAGAGATTTACTTTATCGAAGGTTTTTCCAAAGTCAGTGTATATAGCATTCGTGTATTTGTATTCCCCAAAACACAATGATACATTGTTTACAAGTTCAAGAAAATTTGTTAAAGTCGATTCCCGTTTAAGAAACCCATGCTGAGAAGATAAAATTAACGGAGGTATTGAAAAAGTTATGTGGTCTGCAATGATGCTTCAAAAAGTTTAGACATAATTGATAGTTTTGCAATAGCAACATAGGCTTCAATGTATGGCCTAAAGCCACTGTGTCTATATTGACTGTTTCCATATTGAAGGAAATATACCTTGTTTCAGAGAGGAATTAAAAATTTTTGTGACGCCTCTGAAAAGGAATATTGCGTCACTATTTAGATATGTTCGCTGCCAAAGCGCCAATGCGGCCACAAGCCAATACTATAGGGTGGGCCATCTAACGTTTTAAATTTAAATTATCTATATTTCCACATTGGAAACGTCAAATACCATTCGGAAAGTGACAGATATTCAGTAAAAAGTCTAAAATTTACGAAATGGGTCGCTATTCACTATTCTACAGCTCACAGATTGGGCAGAAGATCGTTTCACCGAGGGTGGTCAATTTTACCGAAAAATCATATTTTCGGACGAGGCTCGTTTTCACCTCGATGGTTACGTTAACAAGCAGAATTGTCGCATTTGGGGCACAGAAAACCCGCACATAATCGTCGAGAAGCAAATGCACCCAGCACGATTCACTGCATCGTGAGGTTCATCAAAGTCTTGGATGAAGAAGGAACCGTAACCATCAATGGTGAGCGATATCGCGCAATGTTAACCGAATTTCTCTTCAAGAAAATTGAAGAGGAAGACTTGGACAATATTTGGTTCCAGCAGGACGGCGCTACGTGCCATACAGCAAACGCTACACTCAATCTTTTACGCCCTATCTTCGAAATTTAAAATTTTAAATAGCCCACCCTGTAGTTGCAAAGCAAAAGTCATTCTGCAAACGCACATAAACAGAATATAAATTAAATCCTGGTCTGATTCCGATATTGTATTAGCTGGGTGAGAAAAAAACAGCATATAGTATACATGGAAAACATATACAAACATATGTATTTCCGATCGAATGTCTCAAATACTTGACCTAGTAGAATCAGCAACTTGGCGACACGTATCTAGAGCTGATCTATGTAGGTACATAAGAGTAAAAACTTCTGTATCTTACCACTCCCACCTTCTAGTGGTATGGTCCCCGATGGTAAACCGAATCTCCCGATTCTTGGCCACAACCGCCCATACGGAATATACATAATTGCTTCAGAAAGTCGAAAGATAGACTTCTTTCACACAACATTTGATGATATTGACATTCTTGAGCGATTTTCATCGTATTCCCGAGGGCACAGGGTAAACGCACACATGCTCAAATTCATAGAGCGACTCAAAATTAAAGTTAAGGGAGTACCCACAGTATACCCCAAGACGATACAATAACACACCTAGACTTACAAAAAGCAAAGCTCACCCTTATTGCATCTACTCAAGCGCCCTACTTCAGCCAAGAGATACCATTACTAAGAGAATCTAGCCGATTGATAAAAGGAGCTCACTCTTAGTACTAAATCCATTCATAGATACGATAGATAGGTCTACATCGTGCGAATGGTCAGCTTGTTAATTCAAGCCTAACATATAATGAACGTCATCCCATAATTATACTACAGAAATCGCAACTATCCACCTTAACTCTGCCCTGGTACTATTGCTACATGCAGAACATCGCCTCATGGAACTAATAGGCGTCAAGTTTTCCCGGTTTTCGTCAAAACTCATGTGAACAATTCTCCAATTAGACATCTTTCGATAAATATTATTGTTGTAATAATATATTGATGTTTAATTAAAAATGCATTCATACATATATGTGAAAATTGGGCATTTTGAAAGCTGTTGTAATGAATTGGTAATTTCAAGTAAAGTAGATTAATACCTTTTATTGTTCCATATTTATTAAAAAAAAGCAATAAATATATTTTCAAAGAAAGAAACAGAAAATGACTACAGGTTGAATGAGAAAATACCAGCACTATTTTTTTTTTTTTTTTTTTTTTTGATTTTGTGTTTCAAAAAGTAGTTGCCACCCTTTTGAAATAGAACAAAATCATTAATTAAGAAAATTTATATACAAGTAAAACACAAAACTCGGCTATAATCGCGTAAGCGGTGTCTACGCCAGTAAAGAAGAAGAAGAAAACACAAATATCAGACGATAAGTGTTAAAAGAAAAATTTTGAACAGCGTTGACACAAATATATTTTGATAGTGGTTGCCACATATTTTCTAAGAAAAATTGTTTGTTCACTACTAAAATTTTAAACCTATTTATTATAGGTTAGAAAAAAATTATTTCAATAATGTTGCCACCTATGAAAACTTGCCAATATTAACATATTTTCATAATAAAACGCAGATCATCTCTATACAAAACAAGCTCAGCAATAATCACAACAGCACAACTGTTGCAAGTGGCATGCAGCATTTCCTGAATTGCACGCATTCCTGCACATAACCCACATATTCACACATACGCCACATGCACCACATGCGCAAGCCGCTTGTGTTGCACACTGACCCACACAATGGGTGGTAAATTGAAGCTTTCAATTGCGTTGCAACAGCACGCTGCATGCAGCAAATGTTGTTGCGCCTGTATTTTTGTAATTTCTCCGCCGACTGGCTGTATTTTGACAGCCGCCACATTGCAACAATAATTGTGGCGCACACATTAATGACACGCAACATTTGCCACATGCCGTGCAATTTGAAATTGAGTTAGTGTCACGTTGGCGGCGTTGCAACATGCTGCGTATAAATGCCAAATAACGCATACTAAACAATTTTTGTGGCAAGTTATCAGGTGTTGCAATGTAGCAATAAAAGTAATGAATCGCTGCAAATAAATAATACGAGAAACTACAGCTATTTATTATGTTGACTGGCGTTCACTGTTGTTGTTGTTGTTGCTGAGCATGACTGTTAATTATGCTGCTGTGGCGTTTATAGACATTTGCGAGATAAAAAGTGTGGTGGAATCCTCCCTATTAATCGCTTGAAGAAAAGATAGTCAAATAATGCCTTGATTTCTTAGTGTATCTAACATCTTACTTCACGGTAAAACTGTAATAGGTTCCAGAGCATAGTGATATATTGTGAAGCAGATGAAGAAGCCAGAACCTGTAAAGAGGGAATTTATATTCCTCTGGCTAATTCAAGATATTTAATCACTAAACATGTTATAAATTAAGCTGAGTATCGATGGAGTAGTGCAGGTAAATCCCCAGCTGGTGCATACCGGGAAACACTAAATGACAAACTCAACTCCCGCTTCTTGACGATTGCAGTGTCTTCCAAGCCAAGGTTGCAGACATTAAGGTGAGAGGTCACAAACTTTTTTATCGATATGAACTCTCCAAAAAAATTACGCTGTTATCTCTAAATAAACTAAATCTTATAAAATATTTTATACGTGGATGCAAGGATGAGAGGAGACAAAAGAGTAAAAGAGTTTCATTACAAGTGATTTCAAAACGGGTCCGTTAAAGGTAGCTAAGTCATCAGGCAGCTCTCTCCTGCAGTTACATATGTACCAACTATAGAAGTACTGCTCCATTAGTTCCAAAGCTCAGTCATAAAAATTCGTTATAATTTCCCTTACTATACTTATAGCATTTTTGTATCCTAGAAAGATGCGAACAGTACGATATCTCGAGCTCTCGCTCGAAATCTTTTTCTATAAAAAGAAAATAAAATTTTGTCTGTTGATTTATCAGATTTTCTATGAAAAGACTAATATAAGTCAGCTTTATGATGAAAAGAATGTTCTTCCACAGTTGTGTCCGAGTCAAAATCTATCTCGTTCTCTAAACCGAAGAGTACCTTAAGTACCTTCATAAAATATCCTTATTGTGTCGCATTTGTTCTGTTCTCAATTCGGCAGAGCTTTTCTTTCAAACTATAAAGAACCTTTAGGACTTAGTGTCATTGAAATTGAACAGTGCTAGTCAGAGAAAAGCCTAGATATTCTCAAAAGATTTAAATTCGATATTTATTGACGCATTTAGACTAGAAAAAACTCAATGGTTGGCTCCATAAAGATTTCTTTTGCAAAATCACATTGGAGCCTCGAAGTAACCGTCAAACCGGTTACCTATATTTCTGTTTTCGATATTTTCCCACACAAAATGAAGTCGACCAGGTATATAGGTATAGTTCTAAGTCAAGTGAATCCCTTAATTAAAGCAGTTAAAATTTAATGCATTCAAAATTACAATATCAAGCGGAAGTGTCACTGAAACCTACAACAACAGCAACAAAATATTTATTTACCGACACATGATGGAATACGAATGTGTTGTCTGCGTCGTAAATTTAACATTTATATTTGATGCTAGACAAGAAGGTTATTTCAAGAGGGAAAGCGTGTGTGAGTGGAAGAGCGAAGCAGTCAGAGAAAGGCTATTACAATTTGAAATGTATCAGTTGATCGTTCATTGACACTTTACGCACATCGAAATGGGCACAACTTCCTGCTCACGAGTGCGCACACATAACGGTACATTAGTACTAAAAAGATACACGGCCGCGGGGAAAACGGACTGCTGCCAGACGACGACTTGACTGACTGCCAAAACCAGAGCTCGTTAAAAACCCAGTTAGCAGCTCCGGCTGGCGTGTGAGTGGCCCATTCCCGCTTTGCTTGGCAATTTTTTGGACTGAAAAGCATTTTGCATATGTGAATAGGCGACACTGTCCCCCCGAACGCCTCCCGCGCGTGTGTTATTCTAAAATATTCTATGTACAATACAATAAACCGAATATACGATTGCGAGATAAAACTGAAACTGAAATTCGCCCAAACTCCCCAGGGGCGGCGCGCAGTCCAAGCCAAGTGAAGCTGTGCAAGGCGGTCTGCCCGGCTTTTGAGTGCACTGAGGCGCACACCTGTCTGGCTGATTTTTACTATGTAATTTTTTTTACATATTTTTCGGTTGCTTGCTTGTTGTTTTTGGCATTCTCGTTGACTGTCTGCAGATTTTTTGAACTTAAACCAAAGCCTAGTAGTGGCCAGCCGGTGCCTGCCCAGCCTGCCACACAATGTGGAAATTGTATTTTCTACAGGATATTGTTTCAAATAATTCATGTTCTACTCTACTCATGAGTAGCGGTAAATGTAGTTGCACACATGGCAGTTTGAGTGTGTGTTTAGTTATTGGCATGGCTCAGCGCTTTTCTATATGATTTGGTCTGCCTAACTTGCTATCAGTGCACCATACCCCTCCAGCGGTCGGCTTGACCAGCAAGTTCGGGCTCTTGCTGCCAGGTACTTCCTTTCTTACTTAAATTTGGTACCGTTATTTAGAAGTGGGCACGAAGAGTTCTGTTGCGTTCAAAGTGCCGCTCACTGAAGCGTGTTGTCGTCTGACATTTACTTGTGAACTCATACCCATATACACATGTACATACGTTCTTACAAGTAGATCCAGCAGGTGTTTACGCATGTATGTATGTGCTATGTTGCATGCCTCTTCTTTTTATTTAACATCAGAAATTCCAATGGCTCTAATGGTACTCAGTGTTTCTTGTTGCTTTATTTGTATTCGAAAATTTTCATTAAAAATGGCTTAGTGGAGCTTTTTGAGCTTTAGCAGAGCTTTTTTTCATGTAACTCCATATGTACTCAGTTGGTTCACTTGATTAAACCCTGCCGAAAGCTCTCGGAACATGAAGTATAGTATTTACATATGTTCAGTCTAATGCTCTAGGAAGCTAAACCGATGTTTCATAACCCCGCAATTTATGGTCTGGCGTTTGTAGATCTCATAACAGGATTTACAAGTCTCACTAAGAGATTTTACCTAATAATTTTAGAGTTTTCCTGCCTCCGAAGTCTGCCTCAGCATTTTATCTATAATCCGCCAACAACTATTTTGTCGAGGAATACGAATTTTTCATCGTAGAACCAGTTTCTCAATCTGGGAGACCGAAAATATTGCTTCCAAAACAGCAAAGAAGAGTTCAATAGAAATGTTGATGGGTTATTGAAACGAGATAGACAAACGGAAAACAGGCTTATATATCTTCAGAGCTTGATTCGTGCTGTCTTATTTGTACTTAGGTCTTCTATATTCAGGTTTTTAAGATTTATATAAGCTCAAAACTAGTCATGGAGTACCTGATCTCACCAGTGCTCCTCAGACGACCTCAATAACAATAACTTCAAGCGTCTTCCATATTAGGCTCTTATAGGGGCCCGTCTACAATGGAATCTGTGAAAACTGCAAAGCTGATGGGCTGCCCTACTTAGCATCCTTTTTGAATTTCATACGTTTGAGATTGAGTCGGCTCTCTGATGTTAGCTTGCGTTCTGGCGTTGAACCGTTGGACCTCTCGTGGGCTCAGTAGGCGCTATCTATTCCCACGACAGCAGGTTCTACGCACCGGAATTGACTTGGATTTTATCCGACCAAGGGCTGTATTTTCGGCGATCCCGTTTGGATCGGTGAGTACTAATTTGTGTTTGTCGTCTTTGGAGCAAAGCCTTGCAGCCGGGTTGCTTCGTATCCTTCTGACTTGTTCTGGCATTGAGTCCAACCCGAACCCGGAGGAATTTTTCTGCTGCGTATGCGCAAAAAGGCTCCATCTAAACTCCACCTCGGTCAGGTGTAATACCAGAACTTGTGGGACTGTGAGATATAATACCGCTGACTCAAAATAAACCGTAACCGAAATCCGAACAGGCGGTGCGGCTAAATACTTTATCTGATGCACTTTGCCAAAGTTTTATGGAGGAAGACGATGTGATCTTGTCACTTCCTTCGGACTGAGACCCAGCCAATTTGCGAGGATTGATATCACCTTAAGTTAGGTTAGTCCGGTAGGCTAATAAGCCACTCATAGACTTAGCGATACCAGATGGAATTTCTTTACAAAATACATGAGAAGTAGTAAACTTTTAGGATGCCTGCGCTTGACGCGAGTTTCAATAGAACCTATTACCTGACTGACGATACCACCACAAGTGTCTCATACCGTGGGGCTACCAAGAAGCTTAAGAAGAAGAAGAAGTGGGGCTACCAAATGCTTAGGTAAATGCTTGCCAATGCATGACAAGGGCATGAAAGATGCTCCATTGTTTCCCTGCATCCTTGCTATTGACATTTCCGACAGTCCTCAATCTGTCATCAACATTCTGAAGGCCTGGGCTGCCGCCAGACTGGGACGGTTTCTTATGAGCAGCTTGCAGGATAGTTTTTATATGCAGGTATTTTTAGTTGATCGATCTCAGGACTTTGTTTGCAAGAGAAATCACTACATTTCATTGTCAAACACTTCGGCTACACCTCCGTGACTATGTTTTCAGATACACCTACCTATAGTAATACAAAATTTGAACCATGATTCCCGCTCTCTTTCTATCATAACTAAAGTTCATACTCTGTAACTCCCATACCGTGTTTAAATCTTACACATTAAGAGATTATGTCTTCACCAGGCAAAATGAAAAAATATATACATTTTCTCTCAAAAAAGCCAAAAAGTTAAACTTGAAAATTTTGTTAACGTTGAAAAGTCTCTTTGTTCTCAAAAGCCGGCACAATAACCGTCTGCTTTGACGTATGTTGGCGGGGTGGCAACCCTAACCTATAGGTTAAGGCTTTTGATGCCGCTTCAACTATATTTATGTTTTGTGCTTCATCTATAAATTCCAATATTTGGTGTGCCATTTTTTCTACACATCTCGGCAGTGAGCCACAGTTCTTCCCTGCCACGGCGGCGGGAGCCGTCTGCTGACTTTTTATATCGTTGTCGCTCATTCTGCTCAGCTGCGCGCACACATCGCAATCATTTCGCTTTCTTTTTTTCGCTTTGCGGTCGCCAGTTGGTCTCTGATGTATCGTCAATATTTTTCCTTTACCAAAAAATGAATTTTTACCTTTATCAAAATTAAATTCCTTTGCTCATCGGCGGCAGACGCACACGAACACGCCGCGCTGTGCCACAACCTGCCGCTTGTCACTTGCTTTGCTAAATACAAGTTTTTTCAACTTTTTTTTTAATTTTTTTTTATTTTTTGAAAAAATTTTTTTGTTGTTTTTCGTTACATGGAACTGTCATTGACTGGCAGTTGTTGTTGTTTTTTTCATCCTGTTTCCGTTCGCCGCATTGGTGTGGCAGCTACACATCACTGGAATATCAATAACGGAAGCTGCTGTTTTTACGAGCATTTCCCGGCCACCGCAAGCACAGCGCCACTCCCCTCCGTCAGCACCTCATCCCCTCAGCCCCGAAGCGCTATCGATGGCGAAATTTCACTTTACCTCCACTGGCGTAGCGGTACCTTTGAATTTGGCATCGCGTTTTTTCTATGTCTGCCTTTTATTGCTATATTATGCTTTGTTGTTTTTGTTATTTTTACAGTTATTCAAGCATTTGCTGGCCATCATTTTAACAACAATTGCTATTTACTCAACCTCTGTCGCTGTCCGCGCCAACCAAGCACAACTCTGCATACAGTCACGTGAGTCTGTCAGCGGGGCTGGCATTAGAGTACCGTTTTTTATTCATATTCAATAACAACAACAAGTAAAACAAGTAAATCGTATGTAGAGGTTAACAATATAATCGATATTTTAAATTTTTTCGACGAATAAACCGAAATACTTGTGTGCCACAAAATGTTGCATGAACGTAGATATGTTGCATGCTTTAAAGTCATGCAAAATTCGTTATTTCAGAGTCGTTATTGACTTAAAATTCGTATTTATTTAGTAAAATAATTAGAACTACATGTTGCAAGTGCGTGTTGCAAGTTTGTTAACTATCTAGAAAATAATCCAGAGCGTTGCTTACAGTTTTTAGTAGCAGCCACATACAAATATAAATGTAGTTTTTATATATCACTAATTCTTTGATACCATGAATATGTACAAACATATATACACACATACACTCATGCATATGTATAACAAAAACAACAACAAAACCATAACTAGTACTACACATCCCGCCTTACACGCCACTTCACTTACCAATCGCTGCATTTGTACCGTTTCCGCCTCCCCCCGCCTTCAACTAATTGCAAAAATTCATTTCATACCTCCGCCCTCTTAGCCCCTCCCATCGTTGCGCACTTCGTTTGCCTATTCTTATTTCTCGCAACGTAGGTGGACTTTGGTTGGTTGGTTGGTCATTCGTGTGCCGCATTCTAACGGTTTTGCGTCAAGTCAATGCGTTCAATGCAGTTCTCGCCCATTTATAAAGTTCCAGTTGTTGTTGTTGTTATTGCTTTTATTACCGTTGTATTGGCATATTTCTATTTGGCTCGTATTGCCCGTCGCCGGCACTCATTGGTGCCATTATTGCGCCTTTTTTGCATACGACCATATCTGCATGTACGTACGCGTTTGTGTGTGGATGCCACAAGGGTGCATGTCGCAATGTTTTATGCATTCCTAGCGTTGGCAACTGGTTTCCAGATGGGTAGTGGGTAATCGGTTGCAAAAGTAAACTCTTAAAGTTACTGTTTAAGCTCAAGTACAAGGCTGACCTTTTCTAAAGTTGGAGAGTTTTTACTTCAGACATTCCAGAATTTTCAAACAGAAGGCTGGCTTGGAAGGTAGTGGCTTGGAATTTGGTTGATTATGAGAAAATTTTGAATCTGGCTTCATTATTTTAATACCTTTGCAAATTCTCGATCTACCATCCCCTGGCATCAACCAAACTCAGTGGACTAATCCATACCAGGCTTATTGGAAGCCAATATATATGACTTCTGTAAGATCTCATTACTGAGTGGAGCAAATGCGTTGAGGTAAACAAAAATCTGCTTATTCCATTTACTTCATTTCCTACAAACTCCCCAGGATGTCTGAAAGTTTGAATTCTTAGGTTTTTAAATTTTGAGCCAAAGCGGCTCAATCCAGAAAGAAGTGTTTATATGTTTCTACTTCGTCTTCTTCCACACAACTCCTACAACTGATATTCGATGAGATTCTAAACCTTACCCGTGGACACTAATACGGCAATGACCAGTTATAAGTCTTACAATTAGGAAAATGCCAACCTTGCTGAGAACGAAAAGCGTACTAGATCTATTGAGGTCCTCTTTGGTCTAAAAGGATCTTGTGAGAGCACAAGAGCTTATAGTAACTCAACACTGGCCATACTCTGACGAAGTCCAGCTATCCAATAGCAGAACGCAAGGAGAGATCTGAGCTCCGATCTGATTCCTTTCTCTCGTTCATGCATGTCTTATCACGAAGTGACTCGTCTTTTATAGTATATTAGGAGTTTCCAATCAACGCTAGTATTTCAACCCAACATTCAAAGTGGATAGTCACTTCTTTGAAGAAACCTGCTTTCCGGAGTATTAGATCTTATTCTACCTTCATGGTAATACCTTCGGCCAGTAATCAGAAAGGTTGAATAATTGATGTCGATAGACAGTTCTTTTTGGTATACTCCGCCATCAATCTTCTCCCTAAGATTTGACCCTCCTGTTTTCAGAGTTTGTTAGCAACTTTAGAGGCTACACACCTTCTGATATTTA
Source organism: Bactrocera dorsalis (assembly GCF_023373825.1). Taxonomy (NCBI): domain Eukaryota; kingdom Metazoa; phylum Arthropoda; class Insecta; order Diptera; family Tephritidae; genus Bactrocera; species Bactrocera dorsalis. The sequence goes on along the minus strand of NC_064306.1, from coordinate 60,888,760 downwards.
GGAGCAGAGGATATCTTCATAACTCATTCGATATAATATCCGAACTACCATGAAAACCCTTTTATATTATATTTTGATCATCTGGATGTGAAGACTAGACTCATTCAATCCATGAGACGAACCGAGTTAGCTGATGGAGTAATGCAATCTACATTGAAGTTTTTCGAAGTTACATAGGGAAACAAAATTATTTCTTTACTTCATATTTATGAAATAAATTCGACGGCTGCGCTGGTTGCTATACGCCGTGTGAATGGAGTCAAATACACCAACACATGATGGAGGTTTTTGAAACAATCAGATGAAAAAGGAGGCTCGTTTCATTTGATATATACGTGAGGCTTACTTTCGAAGCCGATAAAGGGATGAAAATCGATATGAATTTCAAAGTTGTTAAGACATTTATAGAGCTAATAAAAGATTGAAGTGAAGTCCAATACACATATTTCTTTCTTCATTGTTGGCAGAGCATCAATTCTCTTTTTTACTATTTAGTTAGAGCCGACGTTCCTTGAGTCCGACATTTCATTGATAATTGGATCCAACTCCCTTGTAGCGCTAACACCTTTGTACAATGAGCTGCTTCTTCGTCATCTCTCTTTATTTGAGAAGTATGTCCTGAAGTCATCGTACAAAAGGGAATACAAATTGGCCGATGATGGGTAAAGTTGTTGAGACGGCGAGTCCTCCATTGAGCTCGAAGAAAAACATATTAAATTACGGTTTGGGAGTCAGAAACGCTAAAAAGAAGACAAGTGAAAAAGGGAATATATGAAAATAAGATGTCGCAAAAGTCGGGTTCAAAGGTACCTGACACTTAATTTATACCAGTTTGCTAACCGATTTAGAAGAGAATTTCTCGGTGTTGAATACTGTGTTTGTTCACCATCGCCCGAATACCTATGTATATACATATGTATAAGTAGTGAAAAGTAGTATTATAGGTTTTCACGTATTATTCCCGAAATTTAACCTAATCATAACACACATGTTCAAGGAAAGTCCTGGTAAATAATTTATTTAGTTAAGCTTTCATCTCTTAAATAAAGGTCAATTGAGCAAAGAGTGTACGGAGGTTATGTACATAAGAAAGGGATGAACTATCGCACGTACACAAGAGTTTCTGTTGAAATTGTCAATTTGACATCAAGAAACCATAGAAGCTTTAAGTGAACTTTCTGGTCGCACTAAGTAGTTAACCAATTGCGGACATCAAGAAACTCATAGAAACTTTAAAATAAATCTCTGGTAGTACTATTTGGTAGTTAACCGGTTACTTAACCGATAAGTGGCGTGTAGTGTATGTAGTTTTTAAATTGAAATTACATTTCATTATTTTGCGGGTATCAACCAAAACAGGTTTTATGTGGAAAAAATATAATATTTTCTTATATTACTACAGAGCAATCTAACCATATCATTTCTAGGATATGAGACTTATGATAAATTAATAAGGAACGATTATGAACTTTCGCCAGTATTTACCCCCCACATTTTTCAAATCGAGATCTACAATCTATCACCACAACAAACATCTTTTCGCAAAAACATCAAAACACCAATTACTCGTCAATATTCGGTACCAAACCCATTAGCAAACAAGTAATGCAGGCTGTCCAGTCACTTGCCTCCACTGTTGCACAACCAAATACGAAACGAATGCGATATGATGCGCATAAAGTCAACATACAACGGTACATTGGTGCATAAATAAATAACTACAAATGAAAGCACAGCACCCACATACACATACATGGGTGTATATGTGTGCAAGTAAACCGTTGTTGGCTGGCTAGCGCAGCAGTACTCGAAGCTCGTTAGTTTGGCGACCAGGATGTTAACGATGTGGGCGCATATAACCAGCCTATCCTCGAGATGCCTGCATGCCGTGCATACATGGGTGTCTATACATACATATTTGTATATGTGTGTGTAGTGGTGTGTTAGTTGCTGCAACACGGCATACATTTGGGGGAGGCATGCCATTAAGCGCATCAAACTTTTTCTTCATTTAAGCTTCGATACAAGAGCTTATGCATATGCATTTGTTTGTGTATGTGTGTGTGTGAGTGGCTGTGTGCATGCTGATAGGTTATGTTGCGCGTATGTTGGTTGTTGCATAATTCTTTTTTTCTTTCTTTGGCTCGTATTAACTTTGTTGCGACACTGACCAAATACACCTTGTGCGCCATGCGGCCGTTTCATTTCCGCTGCTTTCGAATTGCAAGCACCCGACCCCCGCTGCCACACCGCACTGCCTCATCTCGTATGTGGCAGCGACGTTCGCTTGCTCGTTCCCTCATTTGTCTTTAACCGTTAACTGCATTTGCTATGTTTTTTATATTTCTGTGCATGTGTGTGTGTGTCTATAAGTATGTACATATGTGTGTGTTTGTATGCTGCATGTGTGTGCGTGCGTAGCGTCCTGCATCCAATTCGTTGCTGCTCACGTTCGTTTAATATGCAAAACATTGGCATTTCTTTGCTTGTTCTTATTGTTGTTGTTGTTTGCCAAACGCTCATCGATAAAAGCCGCACTAACCAATAGCAGCGTTGGGTGCAAGCGCACACGCACACACACACATACTCACACTTGCACTCATACACTGCTTCTTCGGCGTAAAATAAAAGCAATATTTTGTTGTATGTGGCAAGTGTAGCGCCAAAGCGGCAAGGACATGCACTGCTGCTGCTGCCGCGCCGCCACACCCCGCTGCCTGCTCCACGCCACATTTTTCATCAATCACATGTGCATGCATGTGGGCGTTTTTTCCTAGGCATGTGTGCGCTGCCCCCGCTGCTGGTGCTGCTGTTGCAGCGGTGTTGCACGTTAATTACTGTAGCCCACACAAAAGGATATGCGCGCTGCTGGTCGTCCTTTTCGCTTAATTTTTATTCCTTTCCATTTTATTGCCATTTTGCTGCATGCTTTTTATGCTTGTCCACATCGAAGCGGCAGCGGCAGCAATATCCAATAACCGATAACGGCAAAGAGGCAACAACAGCAGCGTGTGTTGCATGTTTTAGTGCGAAAAAATGTGGGCGCAAGCGAGTTTTTTATCAGCTGCGCTTTGAGTTTTTTTCGTTCTTCCCTACACGCGCCACCTCTCTCTTCGGTGGTAGCCACTTTCTGTCGCTGTGGCAACTGACCACTGCAGCTTGCGTTGCGGCGCCCTCACCGCACTCAAGAGACTTGCTGCGCTTTGACTAAATATTCGATACAAGCGAATGTTCATCAATTCGGAAATCTCTATCAGGAATGTGGAAAAAAATTAAAACAACAAGCAAGTAACGGTTGAAATTAAAAAATGACGGAAATAAAAAATGGAAAAGTTTTGCAGAAAAAAATTGAAAAAAATTGTAGAAAAAATAACAAAAATTTTGCAGAAAAAAATTGAAAAAAATTTCCAGAAAAAATAACAAAAATTTTGCAGAAAAAAGTCTGAAAAAATCGGAAAAAATTTTGTGAAAAAGAATTAAAAAATCTTGTTACTTCCATAAAATCTTTGGAGGCGGAGTATAACTCGGTATAAAGACAAAAACTATATACAACAACACAAGCATCGAACGAAAAATGTGGCATGTGCTGCATATGGCAAAGATTGCCACATGTGGAATGGTTGCGCGGCTTTCAGTGCGCTTATTTACCAATATCTTCATTTCATTTCCCATACTGTGACTCATACTCCCCTTCGAACATTCTATAAGAACCCACTACCGCTGCTGCATATGCATACATGTCCTTTATATGGAGTTGTGTCGTAGTTATTTCGCAAAATAATCCTAAGCGGCGTCAGTTTTTCTGGAGTCAGTAAAAATAAAGCGTAGAAAATATTATTGAGTTGACGGAAGTGTGGTTGATAATAAAGTTTAGGCGAACGGCTTTAAAATAGCTCACGAGAGCAGTAGGTTTAAAGCGTGAATACTTTTAGTTATATATTAATACATAAGTGATATATGTATATTATTAATATGATATATGCCATACATAGTATAATTTTATTTTCTACCTTTGCTCTTCCAATCCTCAAAAATCGATTGATCTCACTTGGACAAATAGACGACCTTGCTGTTACCCAAAAACTCCTTGAAGTACATCACCACATAAATTGATGAAGCGTTTCGAGCTTACCACAATTTATTAAGGCGCTTAATATTAACCCCAGTCACTTCGCCAGGTTTGCCGAAGGTGTATCTATCGAGATATTTCAATATCAGTCTGGCAAAAGTCGGGCAGTAGAAAAGGAAAATCACTTCGCTTTCCTTCATACAGGTTTAGCAAAAAGCGTGCGACAGAATATCTAGCTGTACGGTATCTAAACCTATTGGATGGTCAGAACACCTGCTATTGCGGTGAAATTGGCTTTGCTAAGGGACGGTAATACAGACGACCTCTTAGGGTTCACTCTGGGCTAGAAGGATCTCGCAGTCGCACAAGTTTTGCTTGCTGAGCTCACTGGAGTTCCAAAGCTTTAACGCCAGAACGCAAAAAGGCATTGGAAAACCGACTCGCTTCCAATTGTATGAAAGTGAGGAGAGGGTACCCTTCCTAGCAAACGCATCGGCTTTACAGTTTTTATCGGTTTGCTATGACTGGGCACTTATACCAGTCTAATATGGAAGAAGCTTAAAGCTATTTCTAATAACTTCATTAACGCATTGTCTAGTTTTGACGGCAAGTTTAAAGCCAGTATATCCGCTCAGTAATCAAAGAGTAATACAGCAGAAACTAGAGTTGATCGATGGATACTCTCCCTCCGTGAAAAAGTTCACTGCACCTCTTCTCCAACGGCTGCGCCCCATCGACAAGTCTATCGCAGTAAGCTTAGAAGAAATCGCCAGGAGTAGGTTCTGCGATGCAAGAATGCAATCAAAGCAGTAGAGAATTTCAGTGGGTCAGTCACATGCCCAGCTTCCCCAGGTCTAATAGCAGCCCTCGCAATCAAGCCCCGTCTAACAATGTCTTCAAGTGCAATATAAAGGGTGAACCATTTTGAGATTTACTACTTTTTTAAAGAAAAAAACACAGAAACTTCAAATTTAGTGAGGAATCTTTTTTATCATTCGAAAAAATTGTTTGTCATTTATTTTTCGAAGATTATCTCGATCTTCGTATACACTTTCAGCTACGTCTGCAATATTTTCATTATTTATTCGGTCGAATATTATCCAATAATGAATGATGGGTCTCAAGATGGGTGAGGGTGTTACGAATAGTACGCTCAGTAGAACGACTATGTTGACCATAAGTTGAGTGAAGCGCACGAAACACATTCTTTTCAGAACGTGTATTTTCCTAATAAAATTGAACGATTTTCTAACGATGAAATGCAAACAATCTGAACTAAAATAATAAGACATCTTGACACTTCTATGTAAGATACACTCCTTTGAAGTATGGACAAAAGTCCTTGAACAAATTATAAATCTGCATAGATTAATTTCTAGATGTTAAAAAGTTTGTGATCCGAGATATTTAAGCCTTGATCTCGAAAATGTGAGACAGCCAAGTTGACATGCTTGCTAAATATCAAACAACTAGCTTCTATAAGTGGTATTCGACAAGTTTTTTTAAATTTGCCACGTGGTTACCAATCGGTTAACAACCAGTTAGAACTCCCACAATTAGGGAAAGTCTAGCCTTGCCGAGGGCGCACAGTTCGCAGGTGAATGGCTTACATTAAGTCAAACCTGTCTTTTGTATTCTGAACAGGATGTATTAGGTTTGCCACGTTGTTTTTAACACCCAAAACGAAACGTTAGAGCTCCTATAAAGTATATAAATAAATGATCAGCGTGACGTGCTGAGTCAATACGTCTATATACGTCTATCTGACTGTATATATGCGAACGAGTCTCTCACTTTTTGACATACCGTTCTGAAAATTTTCACTCGTTTTATCAGGTCTCTGCAACCCAACTATCCACAACGCGGAGCATTTTATGAAATACATCGAAGTAAGATTACCGTATATGGGGTCTCGGCCGCCGCTTTGGCTAGCGGTGCCGATCATGATTGATTTTTTTCTGACCAGTTGATATATAGTTGAATGTATTAGTATACCTATATTTCAAATTCGATCAGCTTCAGGTGGTAGTTTCCTACATCAAGAAATGTTAATAATAAGTTATACAACAGGTTTTTTAGTCCCACTTACTACTTTATCTTTCCGTCTGAGGTATTTACAGGTATACTTTCAGAATTTGAGAATATTGATTAGATGTGTAGATGCTGTGAAACACTTGCCTTGATAAAATTGTTCAGAGATAGAGAGAGAGGAGGGTTTTTACATATGTATTACTACTTTCCACAGTGGGTAGTTTCAGATCAGACGAAAGAATTTCCAGCACATTTTGTGAGATATGGAAACACCCTGTACCATAAGTGGTTTGGCACAATAGATGTCTAATGATGCAACTAGTCCTTTAGGTTGCCGAAATTTTCTGGTAAAGTAAGGTTAGAAATATTTTTTTATTTTTTTATCAGATATGCTGGTGTTGAAAAGTAAAAGGTATCGATAATATTTATTAAACTTCGATGTAACAGATTTTTTCCTGCTTCCCTACGTTCTTTTTTTATTTTTCTAAACAAACAACAACAGTTGCAAGAACAGCAGAGGGTGGTAGTAAAATATAGTGGTTAATGTTTGCACCGGAATAGTATACATACTTATGTATGTAGGTACCTAACTTAAATGCACCTGCACTGTGTGGGGGGCGGGTTGTCCACTGCGTTTGATTCGTTCACTTTCAAGTTTGCCATTTTTCACTTTTTATTAAAAGTGTGCTTCTTGTTGTTTGTTTGTTTTAATTTTCAAACAGCCTGTACCGCGCTGCACTATCCCCACCTGTTGGCCCAGCTAACTCACACCAAGTCACTTCATCTCCCCGCACCTTATTTGCATGTGCATGTTTTGCGGCAAAATAATTGAATTGGAAAGTACAAAGTGAAGCGCAGAAAATGCTTTATGGCTGCCTTCAATGTTTTATTTTTTTTTTTTTAGTTTTTTTTTTATTTTCGAATTTTGTGTTGTTTTATTTGTTATTGCAAATATTTTTCTTTTACTCTCATTTGCAACACATCGGAAAAAATATCGTAATTAAACAGGACATGCTTCTGATGTTGAGTGCACTGAAAGCAGGACATGCATCAACACACACACACACATACATACGCATACGCCAACACTCTTATACCCACACACCTACACCTATACATACAATTTCACATATTTTTATGCTTTCATTTGCATGTCAGTTATAGTTTCGTGCTCATACTCGTTGTTCCCGTTGTTGTTGTTGCTATTGCTGTAGTGCACTAAAGTGTATTGAATATTTGAATATGCGCTTCGGCGCTCATATGTGGCGTCCATGGCAGCGTGCACGGCAAATATCGGAATAAAAAACTGCCAACAAGTACAACAAGCAACAACAATAACAAATCCAAGCAAATTTTCTAAGCTTTTTTTCTTCATTTTCTCGATTTGCTGCAGAAAAATTACATTTTATTGTTCTTGTTGTTGTCAGTTTCATTGTTTATGTTTTCACCGTTTTTACTGTTATAGTTGCTGTTGCTGCTGCTGTTGTTGTTGTTTCCATCAATTTTTCCTCTAAGTTGCACATTGATAAATGAATCCAATTAAAAGACACTTCACTTGCATCAATGATTCTCGCGCTGCCTCTGCTGATTGCCGCGCTGCGAGTGGCTGCGCCCGCTTTGCTTTCTTTGAAGTCAGGCGCTGGAAATTTAATTTTTCCATTTCTGTGAGATATCTTAATGTATTTGTTTTTTAAATGACGGTGCTTGATTAAATTATTTCACGTTAAGTTAAAAGAAGGTTTTGAAAAATAAGTTTTGAAGCATGGCGCTGCAGTTCCATCAAAAGAACATTCTTTGTCATTTATTTTTTGAAGATTATCTATTTCAAATATTGGCCGCGGCTAAATCTCAGATGGTCCATTCATTGAGTCCAACTTTCAATGACTCATTCGAGCATTTCGACTGGTAACTGGCGAATGACATGCAAGCGTTTCGTTCCAAGGCCCGAAAAGAAGCGGGATTGTCCGCATAGACTTTAGGACTTTACATATCACCACAGAAAAAAGTCTGACGGTGTGATATCACACTATCTTGGTGGCCAACAGACCAACCCAAAACGTGAAATTATCAGCTCACCGCAGTGTTCTCTCAATAAATCCATAGATTGATGCAATCTGTGGAAAGTGGCGCCATCTTCTTGAAACCAAATGTCGCCGAGACCACGAGCTTCAATTTCAGACATCAAATATCGGTTATAATGGCGTTATAACGGTCGCCAATGACGGTTACGTTCTCACCGGCATTTTGAAATTATATGGACCGATGATTCCAGCGGCCCGTAAATGCAACTAAACCGTTGTTTTTTCTGGACGAAATGTCAGCCATTGAATCTCTTCAGTTTGCTTTTAGCACAAAATGTTGAAATTTTGCTTTCTAAACATGCCCATCATCACTGAACAAAATTTAGCTCGAAAACGTCGGATCTTATTGGAACATTTCAAAGAGACCACAGAGCGGAGCGGTGTTGCTTGGCAAGGCCGAGCGATTTCTGTCCTAGCACAAGCTGTGTTTTGTACGCTTTCAATTTAAGATCTCGCCATAAAATGTTTCAACTCGTTCCATACGTCAGTCCGAGTTGCTGCGAACTGCGCTGAATCGATTCTCCATAGTCTTCGTACGCACTCACAGTTGCTCAATTTTCTTCACTACGTGCTGGACGTCGTCTATTCGTCCGAATTTTATCCAATAAATTATTGGAATAAATTATGGCAATAATGAATGCTAGGTCCCAAAATTGGTGATGGTTGCTAATTGTATACTCACTAGACCAGTTATATTGACCATAAATTGAGCAAAGCGCACGACACACATTCCTTACAGAACGTAAATTTTCGTAATAAAGTTAACCGATTCGTAAACGTTGTTCAGGCGTAAACCTTTCCACGATGAAATGCCAAACAATACTGATCAAAAATAACATGACAGCTTGACATGACTCTCCCGTGATCTGTCAAAAGAAGAGTGTTGAAAAAAGTACCCCTAAGGGTTCAACCGTTAGATGGTAGAAGATCTGCAGGATGAGCTGACTTGATTTAGCCGTGTTTGTCTGAACAAACGCGAACTAGTTCCCCAGTTTTTGAGATATTGCTCTGAAATTTTGTACACGTCCTCTTTTACCTAAGAAGCTGCCCAAATTTGATTGTAATTTATCCAAAATTTCATCGAATATTATATGTTTAATTCTTGGGCAACAGTTTTTAATATGAAGTTTTGCCAGAACCTGAACTTTCCTTTACATCATTATGTCTCTGATACGTGGAAACTCTCAAACTCTACAAATGGTCGGAATCGGACTAGACTACACACTACTTCCCTTTGCCAAATAATTTAAATATATTTATTTTCTTAGATATACTGTAGTTTTCCGACAAAGATGAGTAAAGTTAACCCAAAATACCAAATATATGGGTCAATGTGTGTATTAAGAAAACAAAAAGTGGAGTTGAACGATTTTACTACCCTGACTATAGAAGACTAAGTTTTGAATAAAAAAAATTCAAATTCACTTAGAAAACATAACATACAGAAAGCAGTTTCATTAGGTCAAATATCAAATTTACGGCTTATATATATCAATTTCTACCATATATACTATTTATATATAAATTATTGAATTGTTCATTACATATAAATTTGAAAATTCTAAATTAAAAGTAAAAAAAATTATCTCCCTCCGTGACAATGCGCTACTTGAACACATTGCCGTGACCAGGATTCGAACCTGGGTTACTACGGCCACAACGTAGGGTCCTAACCACTAGACGATCACGGCTATGGGAGACATGTATAACTCGTGAGCAAATTGCACACAATTGCCGTTAGCCAGCCAAACGAGCTCTGCTCAACTTATAAAGTCGTTATAAATTGTTGTTGCTCTTGTTCACTACGCTCTCCACACCACTTATGAACTAACGTAAATTCAAGCACTGCTCAACCAGCATTTTTAAGAGTGCACTGTTTTATCGACTCATTGGAGAGCGCATGTGTACGAAAGGTGAGTAATGCTGTTATACATTGTGGTTGTTTTGAACCTAATGAGGTGTCTAAAAATAGTTGTGCGTATCACTAAGCGAACGCTGGGCATTGCGTACGAGAGTGTTGATTAAGTAATAGCGACAATTTATTTTGGGTTTTTATGTGCTACTCATTTAAAGTAATCTTTTATAAGAACAACAATTATATGAAAACTTAATATGATCTTTTGCCCTTTAGGAAGCTCTTATCAATTCTAAAATATTATAATACTTAGTGTCGCACTTATTTGGAAGATTTATTTTAAAATTGTTTATTTAACGTCGTACTAAATAAAAATTTAGCCTTTTAGCTAATAGTAGTGAATGTCCATTATATACAATATATCATTTCAAACCAACCTTTAGAATTGCTAATTAATTTATATATTTAGTTGATAGTAGCTTCAGAGTAGCTTAGAGTGATGATGAGATCAATATAAATATATAATTATGTATTTATATTCACCAGTCCGATTATATCAGATTTAGGTGCAGGCATCCTACTAAATATATGGATTGCATGTAGAAACTTTTTGCTGTTCCAGAACTCTCGAAGCCTTTAAAAGTGGAAATAATTGTCATCGTGCCAATTATGTCCAAGTGCCATGTCTTGAAATCCTGTTCTAAACTGACCTAACATAAACCTATCGTACACTGAAACGTTTCACAAGTTCATGGTTTGGAAACACTGCTCTTTAGCAGTATTGTATGGTATAGAGGAGAGTGGGGTCATGCCGAAATGTTTGAAAACATAAAGTAATAAAAGGTTCAGGTCAAATATTAAGTTTTTATTAAAATAATATATTATATGTATATAATACATATATTTTGTTTAATTATAAAGAGTTTTAGTCTTCGCAATACCTCCGTTCCTTTCTATAAGCAACATATTTTATTTACTCTTAAATTCTGCTAAAATTTGTTAAAGCTATAGTTTTTTATCAGAGTAATGATTTTAATTGAGTGGGTAAGTTGATATTGTTTCAGAAACACGGGCTCCTACTTACACATGTTCAAAATAATCTCCAAGCGTCTTTTGTACTATATTCCGAAAGAACTTTTCGTAATAAATATAGTAACCGGGTTTTCAATAGGGACGCCACAAAAGTCAACCGATAGGGACAGCAAACGGCGCCATATTTTTTTCCGGTCTTTCAGTCGAAATTATTAAAATTTACTACCGAAATTCGGAGCCAGTGGTCTCAACTTTAAGAGCTATAATACTGTTTTGGTATTTTAAGAAATAATTTTAAAGTTCTCATTGCCGTTGCGGATCCAAAGAACAGTTATTTTTAAATATGTAGTAAAGATACAGGATCTTATACTGAGCATAAAATGTGTAAAATCTAAATATTTTATAGACAAAATATTGAAATGAGAGTTAGAGTTGGTCAGTAACAACCTAAAATTATTGCGTGACATCTTTACTTTTCTTCTTCATTTTTAATGAATAGTTCCCAGTATTCTTAGTCTCTAACAACTATCAGCTTTGTCTCTACTTATGGTATATAAAGCTTAACAGTTTGCAATTTTAAGCGCCAAACTGTATATCTGCTAACAAGTGGAGCATAAAGCACAAAAATTGGTAAATTTTCGATTTGCGTGAGTATCTGCCGTCGACGGCGTAACCTCGCGGTGCTTAAAAGAACATACACAGGTCAAAACAATACAATGCTTTTTGCAAGTATTATTTGATTCCAATTGGTCAGGTAGAAGGGACACCTTTTCCGCCTTGGTCGGGCTCGTGGCCGATCTAAAACCTCTGCCGTGCTGTGGGTCCGGCACCCGGCCACAGTGCGACTCCACACTGAACTGAATTATCAATTCTGCCTGCCTTTCCCACCAGGAATCTCCTCAAAGTGCTAAATCGAATGAGCAGATTAGAACGAACATCTAGAGCTAACTTTTGCTACTACCAGTTGAGCACCCATAAAACTCAATGACTGGTAACATTTGTCGCTTAAACTTAAAATGTCTTTTCAGTAGAAGAAAACTCATTAAAAGTCTGTAATATCAGTTCCAGCCAAGTATTATAGTACTATTTCTAAAAAGACTATGCTGAAATTTCGAGGCAAGCTAAAATATACAGACGTAATGCGCAGCAATTCGGACTGACGTATGGAACGTCTTGGCGCATTCTACGTTGAAATCTTAAATTAAATGCGTACAAAATGCAGCTTGTGCAAGAACTTTGGAACTTCTCAAGAGCCCATAAAGCTAAGCTATATCCCTCCCAATCGATATAGCTTAGTTTTATGGGCTCTTGAGAAGTTCCAAGAAGATCCAATGTCAAACTTTGTTCAACGATGAGGACCATTTCTGGCTTAAGTCTATGCGAACAATCCCGCTTCAGACCTTCGAGCCATCGAAAATTGAACTCAACGGCTGTATCATCTGATATGTAGCCGCGGACAGCTACATGAAAATGAAAAGGGGTATTTTCCATTAAATTTGATGATTCTGTCTGTTTTTTCTTTAAAAAAGTAGGGAACCTCGGAATAAATCACCCCTTATTTCCTCAGTTAAACTTAGAAACAATGTGGAACTTTAAAATTTTTAAACTGTCAGCCTCAAAAATCGTTCGCCTAATGGCGTGGAGCATTACCTCAGTTAATATTACTCGTATATTTATTACCCGAAGATAATATCTAAATCCGACTACTCTAGCAGACAGCTTTCATACAACATGAACGATCAAAATCAAGCGAGAGATTTTTGTATATCTTTTATGGTACAAGAAATACACCTGTGAAGGGTATAATATATATTTCTTATTGAACGGCCTAGAAGTAACTGCACCCATTTATTTTACCATTTCGCAAAAAAATCATTAATTAAATACATAAACACAGCCAGAGTTGCACCCATAAGCGCACCGGTCACAATTTCACACTTCATTTGTGTCATCAATACCCGCACGCATGCACATCCTATACATATACGTACATATGTAAATGGCAGCAAGTTGCAACACACTGTGTGGCAGAATTCTGCGTAATCTCTGGTCATTTAATCAAAAGCTAAGGCAATAAAAAGGCACCAACGGTGTGGTTGTTGTTGTACTTTAAGCTTAATAAGAAGCGTTAATGAACACGACGAAAGATCGACGGACGGACAGAAGGAAGAACAGGCGATAGCAAGGGAGCGTATGGATTTTTTTTTTGTAAATTTATATGTAAGTGAAGAGGAAAGTGTGTGTGTGTGACTGTGTTCTTTAGGCCGGTGGTCGCATTGGCTGTTGATTTCTACAACAAGTGGCAGCCGGCTGATGCAAGTGCCTACCATGTATGTATGTATGTATATCTGTAAATATGTGCATAGGCAGCTTGCAACACGTGAGTTGTGCGCATGCGCAAGGACCCACGAAACGCAGAATCCAAGGCAGCGAGCAGAAAAGCAAAGCAAATAAATGCCTTTCGGTGAATTCGACGGAATAAAAATGCAAAACAGTCGAACGCAGTCGATCGTGTGGCACAGAGACATATTATTTTCAATATTTGCTCTTGTTGTTGTTTTTGTGTTTTTTTCGCAATGAGAAGCGCATGTTGCACATGCGCATGCGCAGAATGTGCGAATTTGATTGGTGATTTCATGGAAACAACGTGCCGTTTGCCTCCGGTGCTACATGCATACCTTGAACGCTATCAAGCAACTTGCCACACACTCCACGGCACACTCGTCAATGAAACAGCAAAACGAAAAACCTGGCCGTGAGGCCTCGATTTCAGCTGCGTGACTGTCTGAAGCTTATGCATCGCTCATAGTGGCTGTTGTTGTTTTGGTCTGTGTTGTTTGTGGCAGTCACACTGCGTTCTGTGGCACACACTCGTTGGGGGCTTCAATCATTTCGGGAACTGGATTTCGCACGCTGTTAAGTGCGCACACGAGGCATCAACTGAGAAATGGCATGAAAAACGTTGCACGCCGCCGCAAGCGTGTTGCATGCACACGCAACGGTAACTGCCAGCCTTCGCAGTGAGAAGAACGGTAAGAACAGAGCAAGAATTCGCATTCTTATTGAATTTATGAACAACTTAATAACATTCGACCAATTAAATGCCGAAATGCAATTAATCAAAGTTCGCAATTGAACTGTGTGCATCACACTCGATCGTGCATTGTGGCATGCAGTTAGTAGCGGCTGCCACATGTCAGCTGCTCGGTAGCCCCACTAACAACTTATACTTTGCGCAGTAGCTGACAGGCAGCCGGCAGCCAGTCGAGATGCGTGCGTGCCACATCGATTGGCAGCGACGCTGATGTATCTGCCACAGCTTCTGTGCGAGTGCGCGTGTGTGTGTGTATTGGTCGCATGCAATGCCTTGCAATGTTTGCATTTCGTTGATGGGGCAGCAGCTCAAGGCACGCATGCGCTGAAGGAAGACGCAACAAATGTAGTGGCTATGTCAGTGGCAGCCGCACAGGTGCTGTGCCTTTTGTTGCAAGTGCAATTGAGCAACTCTCGCTGCTTTGTTGCACTTTCCACTTTCGTCATGTACAAAGGTGTGAGGAAGGTGCTGAAGGTATAAACAACTTTTTGGAGGTTCGTTGGTTGGACTTTTTTTATGAGTTTCCACAAACCTAAAGTTTTGATCTGTGTATGTATGCGCGGAGACTTGCCCCTTCGTAGGACAAATTTTGTGCGATTTCATGTTTATCGGTTTGTGGCATCTTGTAAACCATTAAATATTCGTGTTTGTCTTCGAGCAGAGATAAACGTGGAATTAAGCTTAATGGGGAATTGAAATGTAAAAAATACAAGTGGTGAACTTGAAAAGAAAGACAGAGTTAAGGGCTACTTGCAGCACAAATGTACATTTTTTTAGTATACAATCACAAATTAAAAATTAAAAGGAAAAAAATTATTTATTCCACAATAATTTTTTTTTAATTTTTTTTTTGATTTTCTTCAAGGTGGCAACGCTGTATAAATAGTACTTTAAATAAAATTAGTATAGAATCAAATATTAAGAAGAAAAAAATATTTTAATTCACAATATCTACATTTTGATTTTGATTTTCATCAAGGTGGCAACGCTTAATATATATTACTTAAAAACAAATTAGTATGAAATCAAAAATTAAAAATAAGAAACAAATTTTAATTCAAAATAATTTGTATTTAAGTTTTTCTATGATTTTCTTCAAGGTGGCAACGCTGTATAAATAGTACTTTAAATAAAATTAGTAACCATCAAAAATTAAAAAAAGAAAAAAATAATTTAATCCCCCAAATTTTTTTTTAGACTTTTCTTTAATTTTCTGCAAGGTGGCAACAGTGCATAAATAGTACAAAAAATAAAATTAGCATGCAATCAAAATTAAAAGGAAAAAAATAATTTATTCCACAAAATTTTTTTTTTTCATTTTATCTTTCATTTTCTGCAAGGTGGCAACGCTGTATAAATAGTACTTTAAATAAAATTAGTATAGAATCAAACATTAAAGGGAAAAATTTATTTAATCCATAATTATTATTATTTTTTTCTTTTGGTGGCAACGCTGTATAAATAGTCCTTTACATATTTTTCGATTCACTTGTGTTTATAAGCATTGAGCTTGTGTGAAAAGTATTGTTGCATTAAATTTCTATGTATAAAATTTGCTTGGAATTATCATGTGGCAACCCTGTTATTAAAATATTCGAATAAAAAAGTTTTCAAAAAAAATTAATGAACGAAAGAGAACATTTCACATGTTAATTTAGCTAAATTAACATTTTTAAACATTTGTATTGATCTGGCAACTCTAATATAAATTTACTATTGATAACATTTTCAAAACTCTTATTTAAAGCATTAATCTTGTGTGACAAATATTGTTGAATTAAATTACTACGTATAAACTCTACTTTGAATTATTATATGGCAACTCTATTATTATATTGAATTAAAAAAAATTCCAAAAAAATGTATGAACGCAAAAGAGCAAGTCATATGTTAGTTCAGCTAAATTAAAATTTTTTAAAAATTTTGGTAGTCTGGCAAATCTAATATAAATTTGCAAGTAATAAAATTAACAAAATTCTAATTTAAAGCGTTCTACAGTTCACTGAAACTTCACTCAAATGATTTATTTTCTACTATTTTTTTAATTGGTGGCAACTCTATTTTTCCAAAACAACTGTGAATATACTTACAGTGATCAAAAGCGCATTCTCGCATATTTCAAAGCCCGAAATTGTAAAACTTTTTGTGAATCACTTGTCATACCGAGAATATACTTACAGATGGCAACTCTATGTTGGGATGGATGAGACATCCGACTGCCTTCTAAGAAGAGTCTCGGGAAGTAAACTCTCGAGAAGTAGGCTTCTGCTATAACCAGCAAGTCCACAAATATTTTTGGGACACTAAAGCAACAATTATGATTAAACAAGCAGGCAATAACTAGACCATCTATGTACCCAGTCAAGTAGGATTTGAAGGAAATGGAAAGGTTGACGAGTTGGCTCACCGAGAGCAGCTGCGAACATAATTCCCTACCCCACACCATTCAACTCCTTCGAGGTTTTTTGAAACAATGGTCCTAGAGGATCACCTAAGTGTTAGTGTTGGATAGAACAAACAGCTTGCCTAGCAAAAGGGAACTTAGTAATATTGTAGGGGTTATATCTGGGCATCTACCCTTTCGACCCCATCTTTAGAAAGTTAAATCGACGGAAAGCAGAGCATGCGTGGAGCAAGAAAAGACGATGGCACATTGTATTTGCGAATGTTCAGCCTTCAGCAGGTTGAAACGGGATATCTTCCAAGCGCACAATCCTGGGAAGAGATGGCTCGCCTTCTCACTTTAGCTCGCCTTCAAACCGTTGTTCTTTGGCTACACAAAGAATACTTGATATAAGACCGGAAGTCGTGAACTGCTTGAGCCATATGTAAAATAATCGTTTCTGGCCACTACCAAGTGCCGGCACTCAGAGAACTTTCCTCACTTGCGTGAACTTCTACACATGATTCCATCTAACTGTAATCGCAATGTCTGAAATTGGTATACCCGCAAAAGTAATACGGCTGTGTAAAGTGACGTTTAACAATACCAAAAGTTCCATCAGGATCGAGAAGAACCTCTCCGAGCGAATATCGCAGTGGACGCAGTATCCGCCATGGGAAGAAAAAGATCAGGTGGAGAATGGTCTGGCTGTATTTGGTACATTGAATTGGCGCCAAATTGCGAAAAGAAGAAACGACTGGTGTGCTGTTTTTAACTCGGTTCTAATCGCGTAATCGGTGTCTACACCAGTAAAGAAGAAGTAATTCATGTAAAAATGAGAGAGAGCCAACCCTTAAGCTCCATCGCAACTTGACTTCACTTTCCAGCATTATAAAATTATCGCAATCTTTCGCACTAATCGGGTCACATAGTAAAAACTTACCCTTTTTATTCCCTGTGCTTATAATTTCTTAATTAATGTTCATAATTTATCGGCTCAGCACGTAACAACACGCACTTTTGACTCTGAGGCGTCAGCTCGAGCCCCCTATATTTCAGCAATAACCCAACACCTTCTTAAATTTATTGATTTATTTAGCTTCTAATTGCGCGCGTCTCGCTTTTTTCTCACGTCGCCGTCGGTAAGTTAATTGCAACACCTGTAAATATAAATATGTATGTATATGTGTGTGGTTGCACATGCCACGCACTAAATGCCACTTAACATTGACAAGGTAATAAACAAATGTAGTCTATCTCGCAGATATACCATAATAGTTTAATTTCGGTCATAATTTCTAAGTGTAGCAACAAGTGGGAGATAATGAGGGCCAAACAATGTGCTATAAATTACCACTAGTGTAGAAGTCACTTGTTGCAATGCCACAAATGGTGGCGCAAGTTAAATTGAGCAAGCGAGTGGAAAATCGTAAGCGGAAAGTTGCATATGAGTAGTGTATGTGGTGCAGCATACAGGGTGCAACGAATGCTTAGATCTATAAATTACAAGGTTAGATATACATATTTTGGATGTTAGAGTTGGGCACACATTCTGTCCGCTTTAGTTTTGTGAGGATTACAATGCGAACAAATGTTTCCAAGAGATCTATTTCTTTTCATAAATACGCAAGAGGCTTCTGGAGATCAGATGTTGAAGATAGAAATTGTAAGGCTTTATGTCGAAGATTAACTCCGCCAAATCAGGTCGCAAGTTTGTGTTGTAAAAGGAAGCGGGATTAATGAGGCAACCAGACTTCCTTCTAGGAAGCGTCTCGGGAAGTGAACATTTCGAGAACTAGGCTTCTGCTCTAATCGGCAAGTTGATCTATAGTTTCCAAGAGGTACATTTCATTTCATAAATACATAAGAATCTTCTGGAGATCGTATGCTATGGTCCGTAATAAACGAATCAGATTCATAAACGAAATGCTCACGAAATTCTTGAGTCCACAATCAGGGTAGTTATTAATAAAGTTCTTGATATATTCGATATACATATAGGGTGATTTAAGAGCTTGATAACTTTTTTTTAAAAAAGAAACGCATAAAATTTGCAAAATCTCATCGGGCGGCTGCGTCTTAGGTGGTCCATTCGGAAAGTCCAATTTTGGGCAACTTTTTCGAGCATTTCGGCCGGAATAGCCCGAATTTCTTCGGAAATGTTGTCTTCCAAAGCTGGAATAGTTGCTGGCTTATTTCTGTAGACTTTAGACTTGACGTAGCCCCACAAAAAATAGTCTAAAGGCGTTAAATCGCATGATCTTGGTGGCCAACTTACGGGTCCATTTCTTGAGATGAATTGTTGTCCGAAGTTTTCCCTCAAAATGGCCATAGAATCGCGAGCTGTGTGGCATGTAGCGCCATCTTGTTGAAACCACATGTCAACCAAGTTCAGTTCTTCCATTTTTGGCAACAAAAAGTTTGTTAGCATCGAACGATAGCGATCGCCATTCACCGTAACGTTGCGTCCAACAGCATCTTTGAAAAAATACGGTCCAATGATTCCACCAGCGTACAAACCACACCAAACAGTGCATTTTTCGGGATGCATGGGCAGTTCTTGAACGGCTTCTGGTTGCTCTTCACCCCAAATGCGGCAATTTTGCTTATTTACGTAGCCATTCAACCAGAAATGAGCCTCATCGCTGAACAAAATTTGTCGATAAAAAAGCGGATTTTCACATTTCGAACCGAACACTGATTTTGGTAATAAAAATCAATGATTTGCAAGCGTTGCTCGTTAGTAAGTCTATTCATGATGAAATGTCAAAGCATACTGAGCATCTTTCTCTTTGACACCATGTCTGAAATCCCACGTGATCTGTCAAATACTAATGCATGAAAATCCTAACCTCAAAAAAATCACCCGTTACATATAATCTAATCATTGACCCGGACTGTTAGTAAATACATTTTCACGCATATTAATTCAAGTCTTTATTATCGCCTTCAAAATAGGCTCTTGAGCCAATGCAGATATGCCAACGCTTTATCCAAGTTTCTATATATTTCTTACAAGCCTCGGCTGCTAAGCCAAGCCTTTTAGTACGAGGTTAGTATTGATACTCTTCACTCGGTTTGCGCAGTTCAAATGAAGCAGTCCGGGTCAAATTTGATCAGGTGGTACTTTGTAAATATGATTGAACGATTTTCTCCACAGCTTTTAGCGAACTTGTCGAATAGCAGAAACTTTTTGAAAGTCCACGAAAAAACCAATCCGGAATCATCCTACATCTAACCTTTCAGTTCATAACTTCTTCAACTTCTTAAACAAATGAGTGGAATAGCAAAAATGCATTGGTTTCCGAGACATGATATGAGATATGCCCTAGACATGACATAATAATGAACATTTCAGAAGATAACCCCATACTTCTTATATAACCTTCATCAATACGAGTTTTCAGCTTCAGTCTTTCACTAAAATCTTAGCAAAATTATTATCTCACACCGAAAAAATATGAATCTTTCGAATCAGTCAATGCTAGATATCCAGAGGTCTGAATGGTTCCTACCCTACATATCACACACATGTCGTTACATCGGTACGCCAAGTTTTTAGGTTCAGGAGCCTATCTCTGGTAATTTTCAGATGTTGGAAAAGCGTCATTGTTTTTTTTTGTTCTATCATATGTAGGTTGACAGAGAACTCTTTCTTTAAGGGATGTTTGGATACCATATTCTCTTACACAGATCATTGGGACACTGAAAAGTACTGAGCTATTAAAACTCTAGCCCTAATAAGAAATAATAATATATATCTTATCTAAAATCACATTCTTAATAGTTCTATTTCCTCAGGAGACTGCGAAAATAGAGATGTTGCCAAGCATGCCAACAGAGCTCCCAGTTATGGCTATACGGAATGATTAACCACTCGTAAGCTACTCGTTTGCCGAAGGAACTGGTATGACGAAATGGTTGGACTCTCGCAAGCTACTCATTTGCAGAGGAGGCCTACAGATACGAATGCATAATACCTTTGTGTCGCTTGAAAGCTCCTTCGGTATTGTATTGGGTGTAGGATCCTGCGATAACTTTAGACTTTACTTTGAGCTGACGATCGATTTCTTCTGTATTTTGGTTTATATGAAGGTTGCTGCTAAGAAAGATAACTGAACAAAACTCCAAACTCCAACTTGAAAGTTCATCGAAAGCTTTTTTCAAGTTCTTTTAAGTTTCTTCAAGTTTTTGTTTTGAGACACCCTGTATATATCAACAAAGCTCATATCCATATTCATGACTGTCCGTTTGTACAACATAAATGTGGCACTCTTTACCACGCATCGCAATTAAAATGTAATTTTTCTTCAAACACACAACAACAAATACATCGTAAAAAATTGCAAAGTTTTATTGCGAAAAGGGCGCACTCGCCGCCGAAGTGTGTAAAATGTGCAAATTATGCGCAAACAATGTTGAAACAAATGAAATGCGAAGCATTTCTGACAAGCCTACCACGGCGGTTGCGCGTGTCCATGCCACTGCAACGCAGCGTTGCAACATTGCAGTCGTGCAACAGTGCGAGAGACGCAAGTTGCAACAGGCGAGCGCATACTGAGACAAAGGTGTTTGCAACGCATTTATGCGCGTATAATTAATAACTCAATCCAGGCGGAAATATGTTTGTGCAGCAACACCACAAACAACAGCAAGTGCAAGAAAATGCGGCAGCAAACATAAATGCCTGTACTGCGAACATAAGAAATGCATGAATTGCGCTTGTTGCATGCCACATATCGCTGGATATTTAGATTTGCAGCGCAAGTGGCGTTCTGTTATGCGTTAACTCGTTTGCTGCACACATACAAACTTGCATTTACATGTGTTGCAAGTTATTTTGCTGCGTGCAACAAACTTTTTTATTATTATTATTTGTTGTTGTTCGCCTTGGGTTACAACTTGTACGTAATCAATTAAAGAGGTAATAATTATTTACGTTTATATGGACATGAGTGCCGGGCAGATAAAAATAATCTTAATTATGTATTAACGCTTAATGAGCGTGTTCGTGAAAAAAATTACATAAATACAAACAAATATATACGTATGTATGTTCACGTGTATTCATTTCAGACTTATTGGATGACAGTTAAACTCGGAGATGGCTGAGCTCAGGTTACTACCGGGGTCTCAGCTGAAGAATAGTGGATGACTAAGTACGTAAGCTGCAGGAGAGAAGGGCTTGGCTCAAAACGTCCCATGCGCCATATGAACCTGCGACGAAAGGGCGAAAAGATGCCACCCTTAAACAAGCAGCCACAATTCGCACCGGGGTTGCACCGAGGGAGAACCTATCCACGAGAGGAAGGGATCAAAGCGACGAGAGAACAAAGAACATGGGGGAACAGGGGATAATACAGCGATCAGTAGCAAATGTGCACAGACGTCGACGAAAGCTCTGGGCAAGCGCCCATCAGAATCAAGGTCAGTAAGATTCTGATTATGGTGTACAGGAAACCCGGAACGGATTAGTTTGACAAAGAAGATAGAGATAAGAGTGACATCTTACCGAAATAGTTGGCTAATACTGTTCTCACTTCCGTCTCGTTAAAACCTTGGAAGGTCTTCAAGTATGTTTACTGCACGCTACCATAAGTTTTTAGCCCTACGGTTGAGATGAGCTCCTGATTTGTGCCCGAACCTGGCTCTGAACATAAGTTCCCATAAGAACTTGTGTCAACTCTACCGTGGCCTCCTTGTTTAGATAGAAAACCACGGGTTTCATAAAGGGGAACTTTTACAACGTGCGGAGATAGCGGCTTGTAGCGGAGTCCCACTGGAATAAAATTAATACACCGCAACAACAAAACTTCATCAAAAAGAACAACAAAATAAAGACGGCCAACACGAGGAATACGGGATCGTCTTCCGTTGAAGTAGTAGGATACTTAGATCCCCTATATTCACCAGCACTACAAAACAACCAGATAAATCTGGAGAAAATACAGCCTGAAGGGAAACTCCGGCCACACAAGCAACATCAGCAAAACAAGCAGAAGGGAAGACCACCCCAGTTGGCACCAAAGAAGGACCTCAAAACTCACCGAAACAAGAGTACATTGCCCAAATGAGACAGATAGGAAAGGAGTCCCTAAAGTGGTGCAAGGGTATCGCGCAAATAATGAAAAATGTCAGCATGGAGGTTAAGAACGGAACAGCACAACTAGACGAACTCTTCGACGTAATCAAGAGTTACCGTAGAAACTAGCTCATCGCAGCAAATGAAAAAAAGACAGAGACATCTAAGCATACGCATCACGATCCCAGTGCCAATAACCTCGAAGCTTCGCGCAACAAGCTCTGTGGAGACTGAAGAAACAGTGCGACCACGAAACGAAAAGGACGGTCGGTGGCAAAAAGTTTTGCCTAAAAAAGGAAAGAAGACCCACGCAAACGAAGGAACAGTGGCAGCACATAAAAACGCAAAAAAGAGACAATGACGAATATAGCTGGAGGTCAGAAAGCATACAATAGGTCCAAAGTACAAACCGTGGTCGTGATCATAAAGTCAGCAGAAGATAATAGCTACGCCGAGGTCCTTAAGAATGTCCGTAGCAATGTAAGTCTTAAAGAAACAGAGAATAAGAGCAAAAGAATCCGCAAGACAAGTGCTGGAGAAGGAACGCTTATAAAAGCCAGCTTCTGTAAGGCATTCAAGACCACCCTTCAACAATCTGTAATTGTGGCCGACCTTAAATCAAAGGCTACTATAGAGACTAAAGACCTGGACTCATTAAAATAAAAGAGGAAGTAGCATGTGCTGTAAAACCAACGCTACAGTACCCTAACACCTAACACAAGAAATACAGTTAAATCAAGATTAAGGCTTAATAAAGCTACTGGGTATATGGTAAAGCCTGAAAGTCTGACTCCTTCTTCTTGCGACTGCTGGATGATCTGGTCTTGATAGAAACAGTGGTGTATAACAGTTAAATAATCTGTGTAGATAACACCTTAGCCTGCTGTGACCTGCCAAAATCCCATCTGTATGAAAACACACTAACTGCCTTGATTTGTTCCTGGGGAAAACAATTAGTTTTTTGAAATGTTTTGTATCGAACTCTTCCTAATAAGACTCGGGCATTTATTGACTGTGGAGATTTCTCCAAGTCTTTTCCACCTGTCGTAGTTCTTTTCGTAATGTATAGGGTTCGCAGTGAAGAACAGCTCCGGTCCTATTGGCTTGATTACCCTATCTCTTTTCGTCGTGAGATAGGTTAGCTCATTGCCACTGAAGCCTTTATGCCCATGCTAATGAAATACTATTTTTGAGGCAACCATTCCAGTTTATTCATTTCGTTATATTGGACCAAATTGTCTGACAATATATTCTCTATGATAGCTTTACTCGAGAATAATCTCTCCACATTCGTAGAAATATAGAAAGACTTTAAGCTCACTTTAGGGTCAACTCCATTTGTCCATAATCTGAGTTCGCGGTCCCAGGATTATTTTTGGCAACAAAAAAGCAGAAAAGAGCAGTATGTGTCACAGTTGCAAACTCATTAGAAATAAGGAAATTGTTTTACGCTTCCTCTGTGAAGTGCTCAGCTCTATTACAAACTGAAGAGTCTGCACTCTACCTATTTATAAGGTGTTCGGAAGAATGTTTGGATCGATTTTAGTTATGAAAATTACATTAGGGGGTCTCTCATCCGAGGCCGTTTTGTTCTTTTTTACGTAGCAGGTCCCAAAACCAGCGTACAACCCTGGGGAGGGATGATCCACTTTCTCACTTTCGCTCGCCATCAAATGGATGGGGTTTTGGCTGCCCAAGTGAATGCCGCTTACGATTTCCTCACTTGCGTGCACTTCTACATATGGCTCATCTTCCGAACGGCTAGGTCATGCCGTCCGCATAAATGAAAACATTCCAGAAATCTGAATGTTCGCCTTCTACTCGCACAAATCTTTAATAACCGTACACATATACTATACATACAGCTGACTGAAGAAGATCTAAAAATTTCGAACGTGAAGCAGACTAAAACCTTAATCCTTAAAACTGATTAAACCATCGGAAGATGAAGTGATCCCGTAGGCAAAATGCAAATAGTTTCCTCCAAAAATGAAAGAAAAAACACACGCATCCGAAAACAAAAGCAACTCTACCAACAATGTGAAGTTAACGGTTAACTCCGAACCGAATAAAAAACGCCGAAACTGCGCACCAAAACGCAACTGCCTACCTACAAGTGCGCACGTATGTGGCGCCACGGATGACAAAGTAAATAATGAATATGCATCAAACAGGCGACGCAAAAAGGACGAAAGCGCCGACAACTCGACCAACCAAATGGACCAATGCGACTCGGGCAAGGAGAGGAAAAAAACT
Organism: Bactrocera dorsalis; assembly: GCF_023373825.1. Classification (NCBI taxonomy): domain Eukaryota; kingdom Metazoa; phylum Arthropoda; class Insecta; order Diptera; family Tephritidae; genus Bactrocera; species Bactrocera dorsalis. The sequence goes on along the minus strand of NC_064306.1, from coordinate 60,863,877 downwards.
CAACGGAAATGACCACTGGTCAAAGGCCGCTGCCAATTTTCATTTTATGCACGCCGAGCCGGTAGACAAACACACACCCCAGCTGGACAGCATCAAAGGAGTAAATGCAAAAACAACGAGAAGAGCAAAAACGAATTGTGAAAATGCGAAGAAATTCTAAAACTCGGAAAGGAAAAACGAAAGTGAAGAAGCGAAAATCCAACTGGCTTACAAATGCACATGTGGCACATACGACGCTGCTGTTGTTGTTGTTAATATTGCTGATGTATGGCGCGGAGCTGAAAGGCGCACAAGCAGAGTTGCACAGCCACCCAACCAAGATTGCTGCCTAACACACACGCCCTGCTGCTGCTGTTGCTACTCCCCGGCTGTGCTGCCTGTCGTTGGTGCAACACGAAACGTAAAACGCATAAAAACTTGATGACCCGCTTGCATGCTGCGTCGGCAGCGGCAGGGGACACCCAAGGGGTTGCACGCGGACGATAGGCAGACAATCGAACGAACGTGCCACCATAAACTTGCCACACGAAATGCGTCGCACCACCAAATAACTGTACTGCTGCTGCAGGCACGAGGCCGGGAAGGGGACGGGTGGCAGTCGCATGTGGCAGTTTTGCAGCGCATTGGCGCAAATGAATCCTGTCGGAGGCGATTTCCTGTGGGCGCCTTCGTTTGCGCCTTTTTATGCAACATCCTATATGTATGTGTATTCCCAGTCGCACACACATACACACACACACTCGCACAACTGCAGGCACACCTTCAAAAAGTGAATCGCAAAAAAGCCCATCGCCGTTGCTGATGATTAATCGAATTAGTTTTTCTTTCTTTGCTGCAACACAGCATTTCTGAATGCCACACACATTATTGCTGCTGTTGTTGTTGTTGCTAATGCCATTTCATGCTGTTTGTGCATGTCCTGCGCACAGAACGCAGCACTCGGCCGTCGTGGAAAGACAGCGTTGTGCGCGTCTGACGGATGCTGGGCAGGGAAAAAAGTCGAGAAAATGGCAAAATCGCATAACTGCAAATTGCATGGGCGTTTCAAGTGTTGTTTTTGTTCTTGTATTTTGGATTTTTTTTCTCCGGCACATTGGATATTTTTGTTTTGGTCTTTCCTCAATTTGAGTTTAGTTGTTGTTTTTGTTGTTGTATGATGCTTTTTGGTGCATGTGGCGGACGTGGCAACAACACTACCACATCTATAACGAGTGGTCAGTAAAAAGGATATGCTATAGGTACTCCTATTTAGCATTTGTGTTTGTGCGCACCTAAAGGTGTAGTAAGACATGGTCTTATGGCTAATGGAATGCTAAAGTGGGAGGAAGAAAGCTCTCCCCTTGTATGCTTTCTGTAGAAAATGTAAGCTTTGCAGGTGAAGCTTTCATTAGCTTTGAGAAGTATGTAGCTGAACAAAGCTCAAATGTTTAAGAGAAAAGCTTTTCTTGGGCTTTGAAGCTTTTTTTTAATTAAAAAAATTTTCTTGAGCTTCGAACGAAAATTATTAATACTAAATTTCTATGAAAATATCTAGTTAAACTTGAACAAAATGCAAAAAACCTTTTATTTTTCTGTAGAGTTTTTCAGAACTTTTTAGAAATTTTTGTGTTTTTTCAAAACTTCTGTCAATAGAGCTTTCCTAAACTTTTGTAAAATTTTTGTTTTTTTTCCAAACATTCTGTCTATAGAGCTTTCCTAAGTTTTAGGAAGTTTTACCGTTTCTGCAAACATTTTCTACCAAGCAAACATTAATTTAGCGCAGTGTGAGCTTACACCGTGCTATATCCCTCATAATTGCAAAAGAAAACTTTGTGGCGAAAAAAAAGCTTTATTTTTTTTTTGTTACAAAGAAAGTTCATATTTGTGGGAAAAAATATTTCATACTCTTTTAGGAGTTCGAGAAAAATTAAAGCTTTTTTCGAGCTTTGAATAAAAATGGCTCTTAAAATTAAAACTCATTCCACAGAGCTTTCCAAAACTTTTCAGAAATTGTAGCGTTTTTCCAAACACTACCTACTTACCAAACTGCTGAGAGCTTTGAAAAAATAAAGTTTAACATTTATTAGTTAAAACTCAGTATAGACCGTGTATTAACCGTGTGAAGGCTCAATCAAGCTTTATTTTGTTTCTTCTGTTTATGGATATCTGCTTATCAAGTCTCTAAAAATTATATATTACAGAGATAAAACATATTTTTATATGCCTCCAAATCTTTAAAATCTCAAAAATATCGTTTGGTAGCCTAAAAGTAGGCAACAATTATTGAACAAATATGTAGAACATGCTATTAGAGCTTAAAAACAGCTCTCAAAATAACGTAAGAGAATATCACTGCTATTTAACTGTCACACTTTTTCTCCCTTCATAGCATCAACCATCAACTGAGAACAAAAACAAGTGAAACATATTTTTAGGCGCACAAAATATTATCTTCAAGAAAACCCGTAAAACTTAGTCGTAGGGGGGAAACTATTTGCCGTAAGTTGCGAGTGCCAAGAAAATTGAGGTTATCTATTGTTTTAGAAGTAGACGCTTTAACAAGCAGTAGGGTGGAAATGGGTTGCGAGCCATTCCTAAATGAATATTTCACAACAAGTATGTCTACAAAGACATACATAAGTACATTCAAGAAAGAAGGAAAAATAAGGGTCATGCAGAAAAATTTAAACTGAAAAGGATTGGGTCAGAAGAAGAACATATTTTATTTTTATATTTCAGACCGAAAAGGTTTCAACAATATTTTAATTTCAGGTTCTTTTTTTGATATATCGATATTACTATTATAACGATTTTATTTATCGGCATTTTAGTTATCGCTATTTTCAACCATGTATCTATAAGTTTTTTCTATAAATATCCGATACTTAATAGTTATCGATACATTTGATTGCCATATGAAATTTAAGAAATTATAAAAATTTTTATCGATTAATTAAGAATCGTCTCAACAGTAGAAAAGCACAGTGGTTTACATTTTAAGCAATTAATATTCAATATACAATTAAAACTTAAAATTTTTATATAATGTATGCGAAATGTTGACGGTGAAATTTTGTATAATATAATATTTGGAACTGAATATACCGATAACATTCAGTTGAAACATTTCGATAACATTATTAAACAATGGAAATAAGCGCATTCTAAATTGACGACGATTGCAATTAAAATGTAAAAAATATGTTATCGAAAATTATCGATATAAATTTATCGAAAATGTAAAACATCGATATTTTAAAAAAAAAAAGGACTATGGTTAATAAACTTTTTTCAACTATTTCAAAACTAACTAGCGCTACTCGACAAATTTCTCAACAGGTTTTTCTTTTGTGAAAGCTTTGGAGATCTTACATTCGTACTACCCACACTTGCAATCGATAACATTAATAATGAAAACAAAATAATTTTAAAACAACGACGATTGCGTTTAAAATGAAAACGATATAAACATGTGTTATCGAAAATTATCGATATAAAATTATCGAAAATAAAAAATATCGATATTTCTATTAAAGAACAACGTTTTATATTTTTTTTTTAATTTTTTGTTCAACTATTACAAAATAAATTATCTTTACTAGACAGAATTTCTCAGTAGGCTTTTCTTTAGCCAAAATCTTTGAAGATTTTACATTACACTTTTCTTACTACCCACATTTGCAACCCACTGCCACGACTTGTTTTTTGTTTTGTAATTCATTATTGTTTTTTATGTTTTGCATTTCAGACGCGTCACATTTTCAGCGTAGCCCTTCGTCGCCTGAGAATATTGCGACAAGGCTGCTGCGAAGAGTGCATTTATGTCTTTACTTATGTGTAATGTATGTAGGCATACATAGTATGTATATAAGTAAGTAAATGTGTATGTAAGTAGTGAAGGCCCCTGTATAGATGGTGCAAGTTTTTGGCAAAGATTGATGAATCCAACTGATGATGGCGGGAATGATGATAATGATGCCAGCGTTAAACGTAATAAGGTTGTTGTTGTTGTTGCGACACCCACATTGCCAAGAGAAATACGGTATTATATATACATATACATATGTATATAGATATTAAGTACGTACCGTGCAACACATATAAACTTTCGAGCAAGCGCCTTTGCTTTCTTTTGACATTTTTTGGCATTTATGCGCTGCTGCCATTCACAATAGTCATATTTGGGCTCATATAGTAAATATATATGACGCTTGTTCTTCCTTTAGCATCCTTGGAGTTACCTTACTCCTTCCACCAGCAAGAAACGAATCGCTGCAAAGGCATGTGTTGAGGTTTCTGAGCGATCTCCACCTCATACCCATTCTACCACTTTGCACCGCTCCAAACTCTCTTCTCCCCATTGCAACGCATTAGTAAAGGGTGATTTTTTAAGAGCTTGATAACTTTTTTAAAAAAAAAAACGCATAAAATTTGCAAAATCTCATCGGTTCTTTATTTGAAACGTTAGATTGGTTCATGACATTTACTTTTTGAAGATAATTTCATTTAAATGTTGACCGCGGCTGCGTCTTAGGTGGTCCATTCGGAAAGTCCAATTTTGGGCAACTTTTTCGAGCATTTCGGCCGGAATAGCCCGAATTTCTTCGGAAATGTTGTCTTCCAAAGCTGGAATAGTTGCTGGCTTATTTCTGTAGACTTTAGACTTGACGTAGCCCCACAAAAAATAGTCTAAAGGCGTTAAATCGCATGATCTTGGTGGCCAACTTACGGGTCCATTTCTTGAGATGAATTGTTGTCCGAAGTTTTCCCTCAAAATGGCCATAGAATCGCGAGCTGTGTGGCATGTAGCGCCATCTTGTTGAAACCACATGTCAACCAAGTTCAGTTCTTCCATTTTTGGCAACAAAAAGTTTGTTAGCATCGAACGATAGCGATCGCCATTCACCGTAACGTTGCGTCCAACAGCATCTTTGAAAAAATACGGTCCAATGATTCCACCAGCGTACAAACCACTCCAAACAGTGCATTTTTCGGGATGCATGGGCAGTTCTTGAACGGCTTCTGGTTGCTCTTCACCCCAAATGCGGCAATTTTGCTTATTTACGTAGCCATTCAACCAGAAATGAGCCTCATCGCTGAACAAAACACGCGCGCGAAACACATTTCGAACCGAACACTGATTTTGGTAATAAAATTCAATGATTTGCAAGCGTTGCTCGTTAGTAAGTCTATTCATGATGAAATGTCAAAGCATACTGAGCATCTTTCTCTTTGACACCATGTCTGAAATCCCACGTGATCTGTCAAATACTAATGCATGAAAATCCTAACCTCAAAAAAATCACCCGTTAGTTTTGCTGCAACGCCTTGTTGCAAGCATCGTTTGTGTGTGTATATTTGTTGTTTGTTTGACTGTTGGCCCACGTTGCATGCCGCCATGACAGCTGATGCTTAAATTCGCATATTTCGTTTCGTTTTGTGCGTGTTTTCTCAGCTGCGAACTGCACAATGCCTTCAACTCACCAGCGCACCGCAGCGACTTCGGCTTAGCTTGGAGAATAATACTAGGGTAAAAGCTTAGTCTGTACGAAATTTACTTTCTTTAACTGTCGTTTAAGAATGCCATCAATATTTTTTATATTTCGTGCTTTGAGTGAGAAAAAAATTATGTTTGGATCCTGAAAGATATTAGATACGAGTAGCCCCTGAAGATATGTATGTATATGTATGTATTCGTGCTTAGTCTAGCTCCTACTAGTTCGAAAGCTAAGTTTAGAATAAGCTGTCGAGCTCAACGAATACTTAGGTACCAACTATATATTTCTTGTATGTTTGTAGGTATGTCCATAGGATGGTATTACCCTCAAGTAAATACCTACATAGGTCTCTATTTCCACAGCTGTTAGATAACCCTAAATTTGGTGTATATATAATACATATATCAAGTAAATAAAAAACATTTTAATTTTTATAAAAATCCCAGACACCAAAACTATTAGTTCAACCTAATTTATGCGCGTCGGTGGTGTAATGGTCAGCATAGTTGCCTTCCAAGCAGTTGATCCGGGTTCGATTCCCGGCCGACGCACAGTCTTTTTTTTATTTTTGTTGAATCGGAAAGTTATATTTTTCGGCTTATCAGGAAAATATTATATAATCTCGACCACATTGAGAACCAGAAATGATTGATAATTGCCGCGAAGCGCGGCAGATGTCTCATAATTGAGCCAGGCTGTTAGCTCTAAGTCCACGTATACCACAATAGAGAGCTTTCGGCCGGAGTGAGCTTTCGTCTGAATTTTAGAAAATAATAGTTGGAGGTTTATTCGATCTATATACTCGTATAGTTACAAAAAACGTTTACACTTTCTTTGTTGGAAGCTTTTATTCGAGCTTTCAGTTATTGTAAAATAAGCTTTTTACCGAAAAATTCATTCTATTAAAGTAAAATAACGGGGTTAAATTGTATCTCTACTATTATTTTTGTTCTAATCTCAGTTCTTGAACTATACTTCTCTTGGTTATCTGTTAGAATATTAGTGGGTTAATTACTAGTAGTAAGGATCAGCTGGTTATGATACCTCCTGTAGGCCTGTCGAGATATATTTCAATTATATAACTTGGGAAATTTTTATTTAAATTCCTTGACGGTATCGTATCACACTTAAAATGTAATAAAATCTCTACTATTATTTTCCCTAAATAGTTTGTGGAGTTAACTATTTCGCCGCGGAAACTAGTTCTTCAGTTTAACTCTAACCGATCTATGGCCTTCCTGGAAAAATGTCAGATAAAAACGTACAACATACAGTTAACATATTTTGAGTATCCTTAAACGGCCCTCCTAAGACAGGCTCAGAATATAACATTAGGATTGCATTTCCAAACTCTTCTCATTTCAAAGCGACATAATCCAACTGCGTAATCTCCTGCGAACTCTTGTTGCAGTTTTTCCTGTTGCCATTACTTCAAATAGTATAAAAGCTCGGCTTAACGATAGCTTACTCGTGTAAATAAATATTTAATCAAGTTTAATGAAACATCAAGCACCAAGCCGCCACTCGGAATTGTTCGCGTCGGTGGTGTAATGGTCAGCATAGTTGCCTTCCAAGCAGTTGATCCGGGTTCGATTCCCGGCCGACGCACACTTTTTTCTTAAAGCAACAAAAATCTTCTTAGTGCAAGTGATAATAAAATTTGAAATGGGATTGGGATCTATTCGCCTTAGAGGAAACGCCATTAAGCTGGGAACAGGGTGATCAGACTACAACAAATAGATATTGAAGTGGCAATGGTTGTATAGAGGCGAACACTTAACTCTGCGTGTGTCGTTCCCTTCACTGATAATGCATAGTTCGTTACTCGTCGCTCATGCCAACAAAAGACCGGTTGGTTGGAAGAAGAGGTTATTCGAAAAGCAGGCGGAGGTTTGGAAAGGAGTATACGTAGGTTACTATATATATTTCTGGACTGGTGAATTGTTTTATTTACAGGGAATTAAAAAATTCATCTCGGCCAAAAAATGGAATTAACTGGTGAATATTTTCGTGCGATCATTTTTCACAATTTTCGACGTGGATTATCACGACAAGAGTGCATCGATGAACTAAAATCTTTGTATGGCTATGAAGCACCTTGCTATAGCACTGTGAAAAACTGATACAACGAATTCAATCGTGACTGACGCTCGCTCAAAGACGAATTCCGTGAAGGGCGTCCAAAAACAGACGTGGTGCCAGAAAACATCGATGCCGTACGTGAACTGATAATGCAAGACCGTCATGTATGTAACATACCTTCAGATAGAGGCATGCCTATGCATTTCTCCCACCAGCATACATTCGATATTGCATGAACACCTGGCCGTAAAAAAGGTTTGTTCTCGTTGGATCCCGCACAATTTGACAATCGCTCAAAAAAAGGCTCGTGTGGATTGGTGTAAAGAAATGCTGAAAAAATACGATCGCGGTGCTTCAAAAGACGTTTATAAGATCGTCACAGGTGACGAATCATGGATCTATGCGTATGAGCCCGAAACAAAACAGCAATCGCCCGTGTGGGTCTTCCAAGACGAGCCAAATCCAACGAGAAAAAAAAAAACATTTTCGTTGATAAATATGCCTATTTTCATTATTAGGCCAGAAATATGTATATATAGCAGCCCTCGTATTGGTTAGTTGAAAAAAGTAGCGCAGGAACGCTAGCCCGTAGACTGCCGCAGTAATTTTGCTACCTAATTTTTTTACCCAAGCTACCCAATGTTATTTAAGTTGGAGCTTTGGGAACAGTGAATATATTCCCTATCATCTGACTGAAGGCTAGGCATTCACAAAGATAACGTTTCAGTGTTTCAAGTTCTCTGCACCTGATCTGCATTCCTCCGAATCCATTTTCCCAAATTTGTAAAGGTGGGATCTTAAGGTTAAGTGCCCTGTGATGACCGTTAGAAATTCGCTTTAAGTAGAAACTTTCCACTATTAATATTACCTTATGCTCTGGGGTGCTAGTGTTTCAAACCTGAGATATTTCTCTTGGGTCCGTTGCTTGAAACAACACTTGAGGGAGCTGACTGGTCTGGGGCAATTTAGAGTAATTGTGTTTCCAGCTGCCTCGAGCGGCCAACTCGTCTGCCTTTTCCTTCTATTTCAATATAAATAGTATGTCTATGGTAATTCTTCCAGACAACTGCTGAGCTTTTCAAACAGATATATATGTCAATAAGTGCGGCCTTCTACTTTTAACTAAATGGTTTCTCTGACAATAGCCAATGACATTGGGCTTCGTTAATTCAATGAATCTTCGAGCTAGTTAAATAGTGCTGAACCAGTTATCAACTTATTTCAGCAACTTCGTGAAAATTTAAGAAGCCTAGTCGTATAAAAAATAAAGTACTGCAAGAGTGATTGCCACTTTAGGGCTCCCTTGTCTTCTTGGGGTTTGGTTTTGGCAAATAGACCTCGTATGAACCCAGTAAGCGCTGGTCAACTGCCAGTATGAGCGAAGTTCGTTTTGGGTCAGACTGCATCGCAAGAGGTCTAGTCAGGTCTCTACTCTCAGCATAGTATGCCTGCCCCTAGTATTACAGGTTCTGACCGCCTTGAGTCCGAAACTTCAAGTTTGTCTAATGAAATTGCTGAAATTGTTTGGAGGATGGGGAGGTGGAAAAATAATTTTAGCTGAAGATTCAAGCTAATACACTTTATTCACAGTAATTGAAAGAGCAAGCTACATATATACATATATAAAACTGTTGCAAAGTTGTTTAAGTGTGAGTTAAGTAATCCATTTAGGCGATTGGCTTACAAAGTGTCGATGCCAGCATTAATCACTTAATCAAAATAAAAATTATAAAACCTATTACATTAGCTAAGCACCTACAAGCTCCTAATCGCTTACAACAACAACAAAAGTAAAGTATACAAAAATAAATAATATACATATGTACTTAACGGCCATCATCCGAGTTAATAGCTAATGGCGGCGATTAATCCGAAAGCCTGAAGTGCTCAACATATAGAGAATAGGAATTACAACAACACATTCTATGGCACTTAACTTTAGTTGCAATTAGTAACGGTTTTATGCTTTGTTTCCCTTTATGCTTTATTTAAGCTGCAACAATTTAGAATTGTATTAAGTTTTTCAATTTCACAGGCAATCGGCGCTGGCCGCAAAATGTGGGTCCAGCCAGCGAGCAAGCGCCAAGCGGCAAGTAAATAAGTGCAGTTGGAATTAAAATTTTTATAAGCTCATATAAATATATATACTCTTAAATACTGCACACTGTTTTTTTCTTATTGGTCTTCTTCTTCTTTTTGTGCTTCGAAGCACATAATCATTCAGTGGAAATCGGCCGCAAAACGCGCACAATTCATTTGCAAAATCGTCCAATTGTGGGTAGGCTGTGTGCGCACGCGCAAATGGCGCACTCAACGCGCTCAGCATGAGGCATTTTGCCAACCGGCCTGGCAGGAGATTATCTTAATTCACGTTGTGGGAGACGACAACAGCGACTACACAACTAATGAGTGCAAGAAACCGTGCGCATCGTGGCCACCAAATGAGACGCTGACGTAGAGGCATGTTATTGGAGCGCACACACATATACACATATACACATATAAAGCTATAAGTTCGTACATGCACTGATAGGCCCCTAAATGACTGACTGATTGGACCTTTTGACTGGTTTGGGCTTTAAAGAGGCATACAAGCTGGCTTGTTAATCAATTGCTATACCCTTTATATTGCATACATATATACATACCTGTATGTACTATGTATATATAGCTATATAATGTAGAAAAAGTGCGATAAATATGTTCATGTAAATTTTGACCTTTTTCTTCAACACTTGTCCCTCTTTAGTTGCGTGGTGCGTGCGTGGCATGCAACTTCGCAGAAGCGCAAAACAATTTTTTTTTAATTTCAATTCAGTTTTTATCACGCACAGTGGTTCCTTAACTTAGAGTTTAGTAAGAAATCACAAAAGCTTTCTATTCGAGGTTTAGTTCCCCAGTAAGGCTAATTTAAAACTAAACTAATACTGTACAATCGCTAAAAAATTATAAATGAAGTAATTAAAGTGTTATTTCAAGCTCCTCTGTTTTTTTATTAAATGTTGTCTGTAGAGCTTTCACTTATTATAAAAAGAGCTTTCATCCGGAGAGAGCTTTTCGAGAAAGTAACAATTCAAGGTAGTCCCCCAATGATTGTAGTAGGACATATGTAGATACTTTTTCTCTTTCTTTTTTGAAAGTTCTTATTATACCTTTCACTAATTGTTAGGAAAGCTTTTGAAGCTGTATAAAGAGATTTCCTCTGACTTCAGAAAAATAAAAGTAGAAACTGTAATCACTACAGTAGTATATAGAAGCTTTCCTCATTTTTTGTTGAAACTGTTTGATTAATTGTAAGTAAAAGCTTTGGTACGGAGAAAGCTTTCGCCTAAATTCTGAAAAATAAAAATTGTAATAGTATATAGAAGATCCCAACACTTTTAGTGGAGCTTTCAGTTTTTGTAATAGTAGCTTTTATCCGCTTCGAAATCCTCGAAAATATATTTTTAAGGAAAATTCCATTTTATTTCTACATTGAATCCCTTTTTCCCTCTTAAATTCGAGCTTTCATTCGAGCTTTCACGAATAGTAAGAGCTTTAGTCTAGAAGGAGTTTTATATATTTTTATTATTATTATTGTTATTATTATTACTATTATTATTATTATTATTATTATTATTATTATTATTATTACTATTATTATTATTATTATAATTATTATTATATAAAAGCTCTTTTCACTCCTTGTTGGAAGCTTTTAGTGAAGCTTCAATTTTTGTAAGAGTAGCTTTTATCCGCTTCGGAGTTCTCGAAAACATTTTTTGAAAGAAAAATCAATTTTGCTTATGTATTCAATCCGTTTTACCTCTTAAATCAGAGCTTTTATTCGAGCTTTCACGAATAGTGAGAAGAGCTTTAGCCGGGAAAAAGTTTGTGGAAAATAACAGTTAAAAGTATATCCGATCGTTCTAAAACTATATAAAAGCATTTGTCTTTCATGGTTGAGAGCTTTTATTGGAGCTTTCACATTTTGTAGAATAAGCTTTCGACCGAAAAAAAGCCATCAATTAAAGTATATCTCTGGGTAAAATTGCGTCTCACGCGCTATAACCACGACTTTCAACAAGCCCGATTCATCAAAGGGAAACTGATGAGATGTTTTCTATATAAAGAGCTACTTTTGTTCGCCGGGAGAATGAGAGCACCTGATTTCTCCTTTAGAAAGGCTTGTAGGCCAAAAGTGATACTATATTTTATGGCTTTCGAGTCTGAGACTATTTTCGAATCCTTTCAGTTGGACTACTTTTTCACTGTTAACCTCTTATTTCGGACTCAACAACTTGGCAATTCCTCTAGGCTTTTCCTCCTCGCTGATGAAAGGGTCATCTGAATCTCACTTTGACTTCAGCTTCGAAGCTTGACCTTATATTAACCCTTCATACTACATAAATATACACTTTAGTATTAGTAATTCCATAAGCCGCCTCTATTTTTAAGAGACTAATCACAGCAGAATGAGTTGAGAGACAAGTGTTGGGAGAATCTTATGCAGCGCTTACCTTCTTGTTGTTAGTACCACTGCAGTGCACTGGTTGGCCTGTGCTTGTTTTGTGTCACTTTTAATTAGGCATAAATTACTTTGACCCTGAGAGGCAGAAGTACAGGATTACTTACACAAATACATACATATGTACAAGTATTTATACAAATATTGAGATTTTCTCATGCTAAAAAGTAAAGCACTTCCAGCACGCATAATAACCCACACACATGAACATAAAAACGCACACGTGTTTGGGCGTCTTGTTGACCGATTGTTTTATGGCTCAAATAAACGCATAATCCATTGCCCAACAACAACAGCCAGAGCACGAAAAAGTACAGTTTATAATCGCTTGTAAGGAAATGCCACCATCGCATTTTATGTTGCATATAAAATGTGCAACATTATGATTTACACAGAGCGCGGAGTAAGTCACTGCAGCTAATTGAGTCATCTCTTCCTGGTGTAGGCGCGAGCGTGCACCGCTAAGAGGCGGCATGTCAGCGGATGTACGACATTATATGTACGTACGCATGCACCGTAAAAGAATGCGGTGAAGTACATACATATGAACATATATACTGTATCTGGGGAAATACTTTTAAAAGTGCCTTCATATTTTTATACTCTTGCAATATGTTGCTACAGAGTATTATATTTTTGTTCACCCATATACCTAATAGAAAGATTGAGAGAGCGTGATATTCTAATAACGGTTCATCTTCGGGCCTAATATGGATAACTTCGGAAGAAAACTTGACCTAGACGCCATATAATTACCAAACTTTATGCACCTAAAGGTATTTGCCTGCAAGTTGAAAGAGTATGAGATGTTCGGTAACCTTAAATCCTTCGATTCAACGCAGTTCTTGATGTTGTAGTTAAAAAATCTTTGATAAAAAAGAAGTTTTTCGAATTATGGATCCAATGTAATTCAGTGAAGGCCAAAACAGAAGTGAATTATTCAAATAAACGTATGTATAAGAAAAATATATTCACTTATCAGACAACGCAGATGATTGAGAGAGCTCTGGTTCTATAAAAAATTGGTTATTTACCATATGGATTGGAGGTTTGTGGTTCTAAGCTAAGCAATCAATTCTGGAATATTTTTTGAGTCTTGTGATATCGGGATAGAGCTATATATATAATTTAGCAAGCGCTTGGTTTCCGAAAAATCAGAAAGAATAAGTGTGTAAGTATATTTGAAGGGTTTGGAATTCATCCAGTAAAGAAGTTTACGGAAGAATCAATGGAAAGTCCATCATTATTAGGTATTTTAAGAACTTATGATCAAAAACTAATAAATATACTAGAGTGTAATTTTCAGAGGTCAATGTAATGTTGGTATCATTGTCAGAGCTAATCGTTTGGTGTTCGAGACAGGTTGAGGTTTCTGTAAGTCTTATACATAAATCCTCTGAATGTTTACAGAAAAAGTTAAGAAAAAATAGTACAAATCACATAGCATAAGTCTAAACTGCACTAGGCTAGGTTAGGTTAAGAGATCGATCCTAACAGATATCTAACTTGGACAGCTTAGAGCGCCGACCCATTGTGGTAACTAACATAGATCATAAAACTCTCATAAATCGACATGGCGCTTTGACCCTATCACAAATTTGTTGAGGCGGGTTATGTAACCTTAGGCCACGACTCCTGGTTCACCGTAGGTAAGACTACCCAGATGTTTCAACCTCAGTTGCACTAAGTGTTTTTTGAATGGTTGCCATATATAAGGTCATATAAAAAATGGTCAAGCATAAGGCAACTTTTAACACTGTTGCCAAATTTCAGATATATGTATGTATAAGATAAATACCAGTAAATAAAATCAGAAATATTAATATGATTATGTCACATTTAATCATATTTAGGCATATTTTCGAGTAGGGTTGCCAATCTTTAAGAAATGATATTTTCAAAGTTCTCCTTTTGTTTGAACCCATACTTAAAAACGTTTTCTATAAATGAAAATTTGGTTGTTTTCTAAGAATGGGCTCAAAAAAAATTACCTTAATATACATATGGTTGACACACCATACATATTTCGACTTAATACTCACTAGAGTGCCGATTAATTTATAAATATGCATATTTATGCAGAACAGCATTCCACATTTAATCAAAAAATTTATATAGAAGACTTAGTATACAAGATTGAAAATCTTAAAAATCACAAAAGCAAGAAAATTATGTATGTGCCTCACAAGTTCAACTACTAAACTAGTATTTATGTGTGTATTATAGTTTATACATACATATATATTTAGTTGCACGCCCCCCGCACCGGCTTTCTGGTCGCTGAAAAATTAATAATTTTCACAAAATCTTTTGGCACTTTGACATCTCGGTTTGCTTTGTTCCGTGGCGTTCACTTTAATTTGGTAATTTTTCTTAGCCACCTAAGCACCGCACACCCGTCGTCTCGCTTCCTTACTGGGTCTGTGGCACCCACTCAGCGTGCGCGCCACTTTGACGCCCGCCCAGCAAATAGCAGCGACGACGCTTCATTTCCCTTACAAGTTGAGATTCTTTTGGTGTCGCTGATTCATTTTTCTTGTTGCCTCAGTGACGCGTCTTGCGTGTCGGTTACACGTCTTTTTGCCGTCCGCCACCGTTTCCTCTACTTAGTTCTTATTTAGTTCCTTCCTTTGTCAGCTTTTGTTTTTGTTACTACTTGTTTGTTGTTGTTTGTCGTTTTCTTTTTTACATGTGGTTATTATTGTTTTTGTTGCGATTATTTTGGTTGCACTTTTCGCAGTGAAATGCAAGCTTAGCCCGAAAATTTATCCAAGATGGCGCCAAGAAAAATGATATGTCATAATTTGTTGGCGTTTTCTGTCAACTCAGCGGGTGAGTCAAACAGAAACTATGCGCGAACTATGCACATACAGTTCCACCAGTATTTGTAAGTATGGTGAATAGCTTTGCCGTCTTTGACATGTCCTTCAGTGGGTGGAAAGGCAGAAATAGAAATTCATAAATACTGACAATGAGGCACAAGGATTATGTCTAGAAAAAGTCATATGAACTCGAACGAGGTTACGGAAGGAAGTTTTATATATAACATTTCAAAGCTTATTGGTATTTTTCTTCTTCTTTTATTCCTATAGAGACCTCTAATAGTTTCTTTTGATTAGACCAAAGCAGGTTTTGCAAGTTCCTTAAGCAGTAATAGGACTGATTTGCTTCCTCTGCGAGTGTACTTCGGAGCGTGCGCACACCGACTGAATTCGGTAGAGGACGTTCCTAGCTAACGAACGAGCAGCTGGTCACTTGTCTCCAGCACCTAGAGAGTCAGGACAAACATTTTCGCGCGACGTGTTTCTGTGAGTGGTGCAAGCCGAAAATGCAGCGTTCGTTAGAGTTCTGTGTGAAACTCGCCAGAGACGTTTGATATTATCAAGCAGGCTTACCCAGATGTTGCTTTAGCAAAAAATAGAGTGTTTCGGTGGCACCAGACCTTTTTGGAGAGCCGGGAAGAGGACCGAAAGAATAAGCAAATCCAAAGTGAAAACGATGTTCAGTCTTTTTTAACATCAAAGGCATCGTCCACAATGAATTTGTTCCTCCTGGGCAAACCGTCAACGCTAAGTTTTACGTGAAAGTCTTCAAGAGACTCAATCAAAGGGTCAATCGGGTCCAACAAGACAACGCAGCCGACTGGAAGTTGCACAACGACAACGCCCCGGCTCACACCGCCTTTCTTGTGAAATATGGGCTGACATCCCAACGCTTCCGCAGCCCGCTCTACCGCCCAGACGTGGTCCCTCAGACTTTATTGTTTCATTACCTGAAAAGGTCGATGTAAGGGGGTCCAAGCAGCATGCACCTCGGCTATCAAGGCTATTCCGGGGAATGCCTTCCGTGACGCCTTCAATACTTGGAAATTGGTAGCGCTGCATCGACACAGAAGGAGCCCATTTATTACAATCTTCATTTAAACGAAACTCCACCACAAAAGTTTTGAAGTATGTCTAGACAATTCACGATAAAAATCAACGTTATAACCTTCCCCATTGTGATATCTACAGCAACATCGCGATCTTTCGTTTATCCGGGTGAAAAAATTCATGCAATAAGCAGACCCCAGATCGTAGCTGGCAAGATTATGTTACACTCAAATTGACACTTCAAAAAAATATCCAAAGTTCTGGTGGAATAACTTCCACTTTCCATCCACGTATTCAATTCCAAGACTTTAATGTGTTGTGTGTTGAGAGATCGTTGTTCGATCGAAGATCCGAGTTGAACTGCTCATGATTACTTGTTCTGGTTTTCTGTCCGAAGTTACCCAAACATTTGAAGAGAGAAACCCCTATTGTTCGCTGTTTCGCAGTCCAGCTTTTTAGAAACTCAAGAGCTCCAACGTTTCCCAAAATTGTTATTACTTAATCCACATTTTTGTATTTGAAACGGAGTCAGAGCCATTTTCAGCCCAGAGCGCACACTTCCAGATATCACTCAATATACGTAATTGTTGTTGTTGTTTTTCTCACTAACCTATGATCTTTCTCACTACAATAACGCCGAAGCATTCAATCGCAACTATTATTGACTATTACTTATGCAACGCTTCAATCCGTCGAGCCACAAAAGTGACGCGTTGACATCCTTAATTGGAGTCCATTATGTCAGCTCACACATCGCTCTTGGAAACAGCAAACACAAACTGATGAGAGCACATAGTGGATGTGTGGCAGTAACGGCGATACGCAGCTTACGACTTTCGGCCGCACTGCAAGCTGCGATCCGCCAAATGCGGTCGATGCGGCACGGCGGCTCTCATGTCGCTTCACACTGACCGGCCTCGATGCGTCTGTCAGTCAAGTCGGCCAAGCCGCAGCAAACAAACGTCCATGCAATAGTTTATGGCCAGCGCTGAGCACTTAACTGTCTGCCGCGTCCTTGTAATGGTGAGCAACGGCTACATGCGGCATGTGGCATTGTGATGGCGAAAGACAATCAAATCTTTGCCAATTGAAACTGAAATTGAAATTGAAAAATTTCACAAAGCGAATCTCTAAGGTCGCATCAGTGCGACGGCCGACAATAGTAGCTACAACATAGCACAACAACACACGTTGACTGCCAATGTGTGGCTGACTGGCCCACCACATGCGGCGGCGCGGCGGCTGGAATAACTACTGCTTTTCGAGGCAGCTGAGAGGCGGAAGCGGCGAACGCGTAGCGTGGAGTTGGTAGTTTGGAGCGATATGTTGATAATGATGTGGCAAGTGGCAGCAGCGACAATGTTGCTGTCGTAATTACTTGGCTACCACCGCCAACACTGTCGCTTTCACAATCACACATACACACAAATATTTTTGTCTTATTGAGCCGCAATCAATCGGCTGTTTTCGGACTGCATTGTGGCTACTGGTGATGGCGGTGGCCGTAATTTGATTATGCCGAACGCAGTGGCAGGCGGCATATTACGCAGTCTGCCATTGACCGCGCACCGAATTACAACAACAATCGTTTGCCGTGGTCGCCTGCACTTTGCATGTTGCCAGCAGCGTTGCATTTCAGTGCACAGATCCGCGGTGGTATGTGTGTATGTGTGTGCGTTCGCGAGTTGTCACTGTCATTGTTGGCGTGTCAGCGTCATCAATGCCATTGTTAGTGAGAGAGTGGCGGTGACGCTTGTCAACTTGAAGCGCCAGTAGCGCGCGGAGCCTGCGCACACATCGTCCTCCAACTGCAGGCTTGCATTCGAGCGCCGGTAAGTGTAACGCAAACGCGTAATTTTAGTTTCAACTGTTGTACTATTGTCGGCGGCGGGGTAAATCCATTGAAATCCCAGCAGCGCTGCGTCAAGTGGCTCGTTGGCACCGCTGCGTCTGTCTATCACTATGTCAATACACTGAATTCGCGTGTCAATCAATTTGAGGCACAATGCTACTCAACGATATTCGAGTTATTATCGCTTCTCGATTACGTCGGCGGCTAGTGATTTGCGGTGGATGAGCGCCTCCAAAACCGCGCGCGCTTATTCTCACTATGTGTGGAGAGGTGGCCTCCATATTGAGTTTACTATGGAAAAACTGTGAGTTTTTGAACGTCCTTAACCGAAATTATAATTATAATACCGGCAATGTTTGGCTTTGTCCTTACATGATCCAACTTCATATAAATGGAAAACTGTAAAATGCCTAGATATACTAGTTCTTGATCCTACCTCAAAATACAGTTCTGTCGGAGTATCCATCTTAAGAATCCAGTGGCCATAAACTCGGCTTCATGTAATTTGTCGAAGAATGAAGATACAAATGAAAGGAGCTTCTTGTTTCGAAAAATGACATGAAACCGAGTTTCTGACCATTGAAATCTTAAGATTCGATTCAGCTAATCTTTGTACATATGAATATCCTTTACCAGGGAGCAATTCAAGTTCTTATAACTTTATTTTTAGTAAAATAACTAAATACCTGATCCATGGCATGAATGCTTTCAACGACGCTCCGTATCAAATCGGTACCAGGCATCAATTAAGTACGCGCACCGATGATCTTACAGTTTCTTTCTAATTAATCTCTCGGAATCTTTCCCGGAATTCCGGACTGTTTCTAGTTATTTTGCGATTAAACTAGTTTGGATGCCTCGCAGCGATATTGCAGGAAACTGTAAGGCTGATGAGCCTGCTAAGAACTTCAGTCTCAATAACTGCGGAATGGGAACGTGTAAGATCTCCGTTGGCTTTATATGGTTTGCTACTTGGCCGTTGAGTCTCAAGAATTTCAATCTCAATAACTGCGGAATGGGAACGTATAGGACCTCCTTTAGTTTCATATGGATTGCGACTTGGCTGTTGGGACAGACCAGCGTTGCAAGGGTTGGTCAACTACCAGAAACGGTGGCGTCGCAAGGTCTTTCTAGGCCGAGGTAAATCGGAAGAGGTCGATGGAGCTCTTCTCAGTAAGTTTCATATTGGTTATAGGAGTTCTAACTGAACTAACTGGACTCCGATCGGGATTCATGCAATAGGATTGAACATCTTATCGGATATCAGCTGCATCAGCAGTGTGGAAAACGATGGGATAGAATCCTCACAGCACTTCCGTCTCCGTTCCATTCCGTTCCGCTTTTGGCAGATCAAGACAAAAATACCTCGGATCTCATACTTTCAGACATCCAGTTGGAGTGTGATGTCCAAATACAGGAATTTTTCGTCTGGCTTCATAAAGGACTGTACATAACAGCCTCAGTGTAATCTCCTGCCATACTGTGGGTTCAGCCATTAAACCTAATCTAATCCGAAGCTCTAATAATTGAATAAGCAACCATATAGGAGATACTCGAGGATAAAGCAAGCAAGGAACAGGATATAGGTTTTTATCATCAAACATGGAACAGCATACTCGGAAAACCATAATTTTGCACATTTCTTTAAAATCTAAGAACTGTATTGGATATTTTCTACCTCGACGGCATTTTTACTCACAGAAAATTCCCTACACTTACAAGGCTCTCTGAAGGCGCGCTTCATAATCTCGCGTTTATCTTAGGAAATGTTGAAGTTGCAGTTGTCATGTTGTTATCTCATCACGGCGGCACTTCAATGTCGGTGGAGCGCTTACAACCGTTTCTTACTGCCTCCTTTATTGTTGTTGTGAGTAATTGTTTATTAAAGATAGAAAGAAAGTACAAAAAATAGAATCACAAATATAAGGAAACATAAAGAAAGTGTAGTCATATTGGAAGGCAGGCAAAAGTCAGACACACAAGAATTGCAACGAAGACATAACGGCGCCATAAGCTCGTGCTAACCAACGAACAGCTTCTCCACCTGTCGCACGACGGAAGGCGCAGCAAGCAAGAAGGTAATGAATAAAGCGAGAGAAAAAAAGCAAAAATGACAATGAAAAATTCCATCAGAACGTGCCACAAGCGTTGGCGCACAGCACCGTTTCGTAATGACGTTTGTTTCTTTTGCCAAAACGAAGACGTAATGCCTACCGTCGCGCGACTCGCGACTCGCGGCTGCCTGCCGCATGGCAAGGCACATTTTAGGTCCGTTACCGCCGTGCCACATTAGCAGTAAACAGCGAAAACTTTTACGTCCTCGACGTCTTGATTGGCGTTGGTGGTGGCAGTCGCGACGTCGGTTTGGACTGTGGGGATCTTGCCCGCCGCGTGTTTTTCGGCAGTTCGACAGCTCGACAGTGGCTGGCTGAGTCTGAGTGCGAGCGCGCGCTTTGTTTGTTGCTGGTTTTTCGATACTTTTGCATGTTCTTTTTACTCTTTATTGCATTTAAGCTTTTTTTGCTTGCTTCTTCTCCTTTGGTGCATTTTTTCTTTCTTTTTTTTGCTTTTTGGCAATTGTGTTCTGGATCGACCTGATGGCAGGTCGTGCTATCTTCAAAAATATATGAAGAGGTACTCATATGCATATATACGTATACATACTTATGTATATAGGGAGGTCGAAAATCTCACCTAAAGTACCTTCTTTTATTTTAGATCCTTAGTGTTAGTACTTCAAATTATAGAAAACTGACCCTGAGGATTATAGCAAGTCTGATATATATTTTTTTAAATTCATAATGCTTCCACAGGTAATTCGATTCGATAAAATCCCGATATAATGTTTTCGGGATCCCGAGATTTCGGGATTACATAATATTTAAAAATCCCGAAATTTCGGGATTGAAAAAATATGCACCCAATTCAACGGCTCGTCATTTACTTTGCTTTTAGATTAGTTTCCCGAATTGCTAACGTTTCTGTTAAAAAAGTTTGACTAATCCCGAATTTTTCTAAGCTTAATAAATCTCCGTTTTAAGCAACGATTGAATTCTGCATTTTAAATTTTAGAATAAAACATTTAAGTTAATATGAGATATTTATAAACACACGGATACCGAAACTAATTTACAAGTTCCAAAATCCCGAAATTTCGGGATTGATAAAATTTGCATCAAATTCAACGGCTCGTCATTTACTTTGCTTTTCATATTAGTTTCCTCGATATTACAATTTTTTCTTATAGAAAATTCATCCAAAATCAACCCTGAATTTAGGCTTAATAAAAACGAACTTTCAGGCGAATGGCAATATTTTCTAATATTATTTTTTGTTTGCTCTGCAAGTATTTAATGGTAAAAGCGGTTTTAAAATTACTAACACTACTTATGTACATATACGAGATAGAGGTTTGAGATCTCGGGATCGCATTTTAAGAAATCCCGAAATTTCGGGATTCACATTTCTAAATGCAGAACATTCTTAAAAATGCTAAAAACTGTAGCGCACAAAATAAACTATTACCAATAACTATAAAAGCAATGTATGTCAATGTATTCTTTTAGAAAATACCGAAGTTTTGGAGTTTGAAGAGTAAGCTACAATTGTATTCTTCATTCAAAAATTTTAAAAGTATGCTTTTAGGCCAATATGAGATATATACAAACACACTGCTACCGCAATTAATTGAAAATTTTCAAAATCCCGAAATTTCGGGATTGCAAAAAATGCGCCAATTTCAACGGCTCGTCATTTACCCTGCTTTTCATATTAGTTTCCTCTAAATTGCTAACTTTTCTGGGGGAAAAATTCGACAAAATATCAAAATTCATTCAAAATCAACCCTGAAATTTTCAATTCTTAATAAATCTCAACTTTAAGCAACGATTGAATTTTTTAAGAAAACATTTAGGTTAATATGAGATATTTATAAACAGACGGATACCGAAACTAATTCACAAGTTCCAAAATCCCGAAATTTCGGGATTGATAAAATTTTCACGAAATTCGACGCCTTGCCATGCACTTTGCTTCGACCAAACATGAAGATTCATCCGAAATCAATCCTGAATTTTTCTTGGCTTATTAGAACCGAACTTTAAGCAAATTGACAATATCTTCTAATTTTTTTTTTTGCTCTGGAAGTCTTTAATCGTAAAGGTGGATTTACATTATTAACACTACTTATGTAAATGTATAACGGTAATTATTTTGGCGGTTGTCGTACTTTTTGCTCACCCCTTGCGAGTAGCGGGTGCCATTCGGCGTCGCACAGCCTTCACTTCTGCACTCCCTGTCACTGGCACTGCCACTTGCCATCACACCTTGACGCGTCGTCCCGCCACTCTCCGCGCCAGTCCGCACTGCGACGCTTTTGTTTATTGCTGGATTTTTCATATGTCAGCTATAAACGTAAATTTAACTGCTGAATGACGTCTAAAGTACGCGAAATTTTTGGCAATTCCACTCAAGCGCCCCAAAATGCACGTTGCCAACGACGCTGGCGGCCGTTTAGACTTGCGACTGTTATTGTTGTTGTCGCGTTTGTTGTTGTTATTATTATATTTGCTGTTGTTGTTGTGTTTGTTGTTATTGTTAGTATTTTCGTTGTTGTTGTTGTTGTGTTTGTTGTTATTGTTAGTTTTTTTGTTGTTATTGTTAGTATTTTTGTTGTTGTTGTTGTTATTATTTTTGTTTCTTTCATTGTTGTTGTTGCTATTAACATTGACTGCGCTGGCATTTAATGTCTCAAAAGTATATTTTTGGGCCGCTTCCATGTCCGCACGCACACAAACACACATAGACCAATGAATATACAGTTATGCAGAAGTTGCACGTCGCTTGTTAATGTTGGCTCTAAGTTTTTGTGTCTTTTTCGCCGTTTTTGGTTTATATAATTTTCGATTTTTTTTTTTGTTTTTTGTTTTTGTATTTTTTGCTACATTCTGCCCGCTTTTTATTTCGGTTGTTTGGCATTTTGTAATCCTTTTCCTGTTTTGGCGGTTTGGTTTCATTTGCTCGCAGTCGCTTTGCTTCATTTCAGTTTGGTTCGGTTTCAATTTGGTTTCGTTTGTCGTGTGCTGTTGTTGTTTCCGGATTAATTTTTGCTATTCCGCTCTATATGCATGTATAAATATATATATGTGTGTGTGTGTGTGTGTGCTTGCAACCGCTTCCTTTGCCTTACCTCAACGTTCGGTGTGTCCTGCAAATGCTCAAAGAATGGTACGATTTTATTCCTTTTAATTTACTAAAGTGGCTTATTAAGGCATATCACGAGGTTCACTGCGGCTTCACACACACATACACACACGCACACATGCATAGATATGGCACGTAGAGGCATTGCGACGACGGCACCACTGAAGAAGAGTTGTACGGACGACAAGGCTTAAGGCTTATCGTTTGTGCCATTACCATTTTATTTGGCTTGCATGTATGTATATGTATACAAACATACACATACATAAACACACAAACACAAACGTACACACACATAATTACACAAATACATGCCATACACTTACCAAAAATAGTGCAAACCCCGCTCTGTCATTTTTATTTCCAGCATTTGGTGACTGTTCTTTGGCAGTTGTTTGTTTGTTTTGTAATTGTTATTGTTGTTTATTTTCTTGTTTTTCTTGTCGTTTCCATTTGTTTACTTTGTTTTGCTTTCATTAAGCTTTGTTATCCTTTTTTCGCCGGCAAGTTTTTGCCAAATATTCACTGTATAATGTGTCGTTGTCGTCTTCGGTTGGCCTAACGAAGGTTACAAAAATCCACCAAAAAACCGCAAACTACATGAAAATGCCATGAAATCAAAACAGTTATACAAAAACAACAGCATGCCTTTATGGGCGAAAGTAAATGATTTAAAATTGAAGTACCCCTCGAGGTATGAAGACGTTAAATTATGATTATTGTGAAAGTTCTTAAAGTTCAGACGTAATAAAGTATACTTTTAGGCGGCGAAAATACTTGAAATGGCTCGTAAATCTTTTCGGAGAAATTTTCACGAAGTCGTTTTTAATATTTTCGAACATACATGTGCATACAGGTAATACATACAGCGATAAATGATTTGAGGTAAATTGCGGTAAAGTTGGGTAAAGTAAGGGTATTTGAGCTAAAGTGTAGCGTGATGCTACGAAAGGGGTACTTAAGGGGTGCTAAATTCCAAAACAATCGATTCTTCGAAAATAATTTGTTAACTTAATCTAATCGGCTCTTAAATTTTTTCAGAGTCGGCGAGGAATTTTTTCCCGAGCGGCTCAACCGATCAAGTTGAAATATTCACATTACCGTTTTAAATAAAGGTTGAATCATTTCGAGGTTCCCAACCTTTTTAAAGAAAAAACATAGAAATTGCAAACTGAATTGCGAATGTTTATTATCAATCGAAAGAACATTCTTTTCCATTTATTTTTTGAAGATTATCTCTTTCAAAAGTTGGCCGCGTCTCAGGTGGTCCATCCGTTGAGTCCAACTTTATTCTTCGCATAGACTTTAGACTTAACATAAAATTTCCTTAAGGATTTTGTGCAAAAATCACTTTGGTGGGTTCCAAAGATCTACTAGTTCAAAGTGTAGTTCTTAAACGTTCCATTGACAGATATATTCTAAATTACCTTCAAGATATTTGTTCCTCGGTTCAACCAATTTATTATACAGAGTTTTGTGATCTTCCAATCTTATTTTTTGGATTCATGGATTTAATTATCGTAGAGTTTTTGTCACACCCCCCATATTAGCGTTTTCGGAACAGTTTATCAGGCGGTAAGATACACTCAATGATTTTGAAACGACTATGGGAATGTTGCTTAGATTTTTAGTAGGAGCCATTAGTTGAAGCTTCAGCCATATTTTTTCAGAGCTTTGTATTCTGATTAACTATATACTAGTTATTTGAAATAATTGTTAATTCGTGAGATCATTTTTTTTTTGTTTTGGAGAGAGTCTTACGATCTTGACTATTTTCTTTCTTCGCAGTCCTATCTTTAAAAAATATGTACGAAAGACAGGTGTTTAAAGATTTAGGATCCGTTTACAGTAGGAAAATTTTTTCAAATACATACGCTTATAACTCCGAACTATTTGCGGGGTATGCAAAAAATTTTCGAAGAATATTTGAAATTCGATAATATAAATGAACACTTACTCAATGAAAATACATACTTATGCATGTATATTAATGTGTCTCATAACCATGATCTTCCAAATATTCATATACTATATTTATATATATTTTGAAAAGTGTTATTTCGAATTCGAATGTTTCAAAAAATGTTATTTCTTATTTAAAACCATTGTTCCTCATTCGATTAAAAAGAAATAAATTCATTAAATTTAATTATGCTAAAAAACAAAAATTGGTATGTATCTACATATTTCTATATTCGAATAGTTTCTAACAGAAGAAAACTTCGTCAGAATATTTTCAGCTGCGTCGGTGGTGTAATGGTCAGCATAGTTGCCTTCCAAGCAGTTGATCCGGGTTCGATTCCCGGCCGACGCACAGATTTTTTTTATTAATTAAAGAAAAAGTAGGTTTTAGTATTTGTAGAGGAGATTTTCAATAACCATTTAACTCTACATATTTCTACACATAATTTTCACTATCAGAATTAAAAATCCAACTAACTTGATTATTTCTTTCACATGTATTTTATACAATTAGATTAAAATATTATTTATCATTTTTCGATTTTAGCATCATCGCCGACATTATTTTCAACAATCGCGCAATATACATTTGTATTTCTAACTGAAACATAATGCAAACGTATTGTGCATTTAATTTTGTGTGCGAAATATAATGTCAAAGAGAGTCGAGAACGGTCATCAACATCAATTGATGATCAACACGTCAATAAAATAAAGGAATTGGTGCTTGAGAATCGAAGATTAACACTCAGATTTCTTACTGGTATTGTTGGAATATCGTAAGGATCAGAAAACCCATTTTGAAATATCACTTGGACCTAAAAAAATTGAGAGTACGATTGGTTCCAAATCACAAAATTTTTTCGAAAACTAGCGTTGGGTTAACTTCTGTGAAACAAAGCTTTCCGACTACCAGGATTTAATGAACTGGCGATGAGTCTTGGATCTATGTTCAGAGCCCGGAAAAAGTCGATCAATATCTGGACAGAGCGAAGACGGAAGAAACCACGTCAAATCAGGTAAAAATGAGGGTTGTGTTGGCAGTTTTTTCGACTATCGAGGTGTGGTGTGCTCTCCGAATTTTTTCCGACGGGACAAACTGTAAATAACTGTACTATTTTAGTATTATACGTCGCTTGCGCGAAACTCTTCATAAAAAAGGACGGTATTATGACTGACAACTCTTGATTTTTGCACCACGATAATGGACCGTGGCATTCTGCATTGATTCTACGTAAGTTTTTCGCCAAATTTTCAACTAAAATCGTGCCGCACACAATATGTTCGCCTGATTGAAGACATTAAACGTGAATCGCTACGTGCATTGAAGACTATTCAGGAAATTGGCTGTAACAACTGCTTCGAGAATTGGAAAAACGTTGGCACAAGTCGAGAGGGATTATTTTAATGGGTACGACATAGATTTGGAAGAATACATATATTAAGAATTATTGAACGAAGTCTTACTATTTTTTATTCATAGTACTAAATATTGAGGTCTATTAACTAGCGTATCAAAAATCTTCTCTTCTAAACGAAAAAGTGGAAGTATTATGCTTTGAGAACCCATTATAAATATTCAATTTATGGAATAAATCTATGTAGATTGACCAAACATTTCTTTTAGGAAATAGGAAACTGTCGAAAACACAATTTAGATAGATGGCGAATTTCGTGTCTAATGAAGGTATGGATTATGAACTTTCATGGTCGACTTTCTCAAAAGCTCTATTGAAATTAGGAAACATTAAATAAATTCATTTTGAAATAGAGTTTATTTATTATCACGTATACATACATATACAAGTGCCGACTGTAAAAACATTAATTCATAATCATAAATTAAAGCTTTGCTAATAAAACGTAAACAGAGAGAATAAAGAAATCTACACAAGACATAAACACCTATAAAAGTTCAACTATAAACTATTTAATACAACTTATTTCCCACAATATTTATAAACGTATGTACATATATCTATAAACATAAATATATTTGTAGCAATTTGCGTTTATTCGCTATCTCAACGCTTATGCTTAAACAATTTCATACGCTTAGTAACAGTTGCTTCCGCTTAACCAAAGAACAACAAATAAAGCGCCGCAGTTGATTAAATAACGCTTCGAAGCAACAAATATGGTACATAAATAATGAAATAAAATGCTAGCAACATTTAATTGGCATAGAATAACAACAACAATAAAAAACACACATATTTACACATACAACCGGTGAAGTGAGTAATTTGTCAGCCAGAATTCAACAGCTGCGGTGTCCGAGTGGTTAAGGAGATGGACTTGAAATCCATTGGGTTCTACCCGCACAGGTTCGAATCCTGTCCGCAGCGACATAACTTTTTGTCAAATTTTCTTTTATATTTTGTATTTTATAAATCGTTTAAGAAAATCTCTATTAGGTAGTTAAGGAGATCTTGTATAACTTTCCATAGTGAGATATTAAAATATACGTCCCTATAAAGGCTGGTAGGCACTATCGTTGTCTAATAAATATTCAAAGCGCAATATAAAAAAAA
Source organism: Bactrocera dorsalis (assembly GCF_023373825.1). NCBI lineage: Eukaryota > Metazoa > Arthropoda > Insecta > Diptera > Tephritidae > Bactrocera > Bactrocera dorsalis. The sequence goes on along the minus strand of NC_064306.1, from coordinate 60,836,389 downwards.
GAAATGAGCAGGCAAAGGCGAGCTATTTTGATACCGCTGACGTTATTTTAGTATAGTCTTACCGGTTTGTAAGTATATGTATATACAGATGTATAAGATAAAAGATAACTAGATAAATAGTGGTGCGATACCGACGCAGAGTAGCAATGCACGTTATCGAAGTTATATTCATAAAAACAGTTAAAATCACGAAAATTTATTATTCATTATGGTATTATAGACATATAACGGGTGATCCAAGTAGATGGATCGGCCTAGGAACGAGTCGAACTCGCATTTTACGTCGAGATCTTAAATTGAAAACGTAAAAAATATAGCTTGTACAAGAACTGAAGCCATTAGATCTTCCAAAGCGACATTGCTTCGTTCTATGGTATCTCGAAAAATTCCAAGAAGATCCGACGGTGTCGGGATGTGGCCCATTCCCGGCTCAATGAATATGTAATCAAGTAAAATTGACGCATTTGGGACGAAGAGCAACCTGATGAGATTCAAGAGCTGCAATTTCATCCATAAAAACAACGATTTGGTATAAGTCCTTATGTAATCATCGGTCTATATTTCTTCAAAACGATTGCCTGAAAGTGAAGCTCATAATCTCAGCAACATTTGGTTTCTAAAAGATGGCGCCACTTCTCACACATCGTATCAGTCAATGGGTATATTGTGAAAACTCTTCATTGAGCATATAATTTCACGTTTTAGGTCGGTCGATTGGCCATCACAGCCAAAGACTTCTCTCTGTAGGGATATGTAAAGTCTTAAGTCTCTGCGGACAATCTCGCTTCCATTCAGACTAAAGCATCGCGAGTGTCATTCGCCAATACCCGTCGAAATGCTCGAACGTGTCGTCGAAAATTGGACTCAACGGATGGACTATCTGAAACGCAGCCGCAGCCAATATTTGAAAGTGATAATTAGACATGCTATCTTGGCACAAAATAATAAAATGACCCTCAACGCACGAAGCTCGTGGAGCGTTACAAACTTCGGTACTTTTTTAGAGAAATTATAATGAAAAAACTTCTCTCTACGAAAATTTTCTCTATCCGTAGATTGATATCCTAGATCACCATACTCTAAGCACTCAGACATCGTGAGGGTTCCATCACTTTATATGTAAATTTGCGTCTTACAAAGTACTAGCAACTTGACCGAATAATTGTAATTAAATTAATATTTTCATGATTCATCTAATATTTTTGCCGTTTCGTTATTAAATCGGAAGACTCGCGCACTTTTATTATAACGTGGTGGTGAAGTGGGCTCTACACTTTTGCTCCATGAGTTCGGAGCAAGATTTAAGCAAGTCCTTTTTTTAAGGCTACTGCCTTTCGGTAGGCATTGACAACCTTCCATACCATTCGCCCCTCCTATTCTTGACAATAATTACATATGTATATGTACAATCGAGTAAGCGCCGAGTACAGGCTTAAAAGTTTTAAAGCTTGGCGGATATCTCAGACAATGAGATATCTTAATAAAGTGAAGTATGTAGTTACAGGGTCCGGCACTCGAAGTGCAACCAATTAAAAAAACCATAAATTCGGTTTGGAAAACTATTTTTATTTATTTTAAAGTACAGAATGTGTGAAAGTAATCATAAATTCAGGACCAATTCACTTTTGGTCGATGTATTATACTGTTGTTGCGGTGAAGCCTTGATAAGAGGTTTCATATTATACTGTTACCGGCCTATCAGTCACTAGCTTCAGCTTTCAGGGTTTTTTTCACATCACACTACAAGCTGGAAAGATTTCGTCAGTCATTCATCATCATGCTGAAGGCTGGTGGCAGGGTTGATTTGGTGGTCATTTCTAATAGTGTATAACCGCAGAGAGTACGAGTTCTGTCGATTATTTTTAAAAATTTTCAAATATGAAGTATAATAACTAGTTTGGTTGTGGTTAGGCGTATACATACTCTTGCAGAAGAAACTGGGAGCGGAGATTTTCCAACACTCGAGGAAAGCAAATTCTCAAAAACAGAACTGAAGAAGAAAAAACTTTTTGGCAAGATTTTTTTTCCGAACAAAATTTGTCAAAAATAAACCTTAATCCTTTGTCAACAAAAAGCTGCATTCGCATGCCGCACTATGGACACAAATCATGCCCCTCGCCTGGGTGATGCATGTGTGTTTGTGTGATGCCACCAATCATTCGCATGCCAATGCTTGCACCATTTGCGCGTAAAAATATATGCAGACGACCCTAAATAAATACCAACACACTAACACTCACACACACATATGGTACATACATATATTGTTGCTGGCACTCATATGGCCTTTGGCTAGTACGTGTTGTCCATATTGCCCCATGCAGTTACATGTCACCAATACCAGCGAACATACATACATATATTGTTATTGCTGTTGTTGTTGCCGCTGCGACAACACGAAAGCTGCCAATATGCATGTCGGCAGCCGGAAAGAGCTTGTGAAAAGCAGCGAACAAAGGTGCTGAAGCTGATGCGGCGCAATAACGGTACCAACAGCAGCGTGGACAGCGGATGGCGGGGTGTAGCGGCGACTGGCAGCACACAGGGGGTAGCGGACAGTTATCGGTGACTATTGAAGGGATGCAAACTTGTCGATGAAGCGGTTGCACGAGTTACATCCGTTGCGCCACATACTGTGTGCAACACCCCCAGGGAGGCCTATTTGCTGTGTCAGCAACTCGATTTTATCTGCGCTGCTGCCGAGCGCTTAGAGGACACCTGCATTGGAATTTGCGCAGAGATGCTGGTGTGGCACAGACACACACAGCCGCTTTGTATATGTGTGTGGCAACATGTGCTTGTGGCTCTTAGCCGATTTGGCATATGTTGCATGCTATATGCGGCAGTTGGTGGCAAGACAAAGACGAAGCGGGCTGGCGACGCAACGGACTGGCCAACTAACAACGTCAAAGTTCAAATCTATGATTATGCCACAACACATATACACGTACACATACACAGCAAGGCGCATGGATCGACTTGTGTTGCGTTGGGTGACCTCTGCAGAATGCCACCCGCTCTGCGTTTGAATTTTTCATTGCCACACAAAATGTTGCACGTGCGCAGTACAACATGCCACATGCCTCTACATGGTGGCGCATGTAGGTGCGCAACAAAATGTGTTAATTAAGCAAAAGGTAACAAGCGACACACACACAGGCACAACCATACCGTTACACGAGGCAGTGCCGAGCAGGAGCGGATAGATACGAAGCTGAGCGGCGCGCAAGTGTAGGCAATGCGGCAGCAATTGATGATAAGCTTTCCACATATGTATGTCCGCATGTATTGGTGTGTTGGTGCGGCAAGCGGTGAAAGCGGTGGGTAAATGTGTCTGCAACAAAAGCGAATGTATTTGCAACAATGGGCCTACAATGCGTTGGATTCGGCTCAACGCTCTTGCTGTTGGGTGGCTGGACCACTGCAACATATTGCTGCCATTGCTGGTGGTTGCAATGTGGCAGGGTTGCATGCTTCGATGCTGGGCTGCTTGATTGGCGTTGAGCACTGGACATATGGGCATGAATATGCATGTGTGAGGAATACATATACGCATATGTATGTGTGTTGCAACAACAACAACCGAATCGATAACAATCAAGCAGAATAATTCGAAATTGGAAACTACAAACAAAATGGTGCAACAAAAATAAAAAAAACAGACAAATAAAACGTGAATTTTATTTCTAAGAACAATAGCGAATAAATGGAGAAGGAATGTGATAAACGATGAGCGCAGACAATGGCGTAGGTGCTGATGGGTTGGGGGTAGGTGGGTTGACAATCGACAGGAAACGGAAAGGTGTTGCACATGAACTCAAGTTGGAGCTTACAATAGAAATTAAACTTATGTATGTATGTGTGGATACACATACATAAATACAATTATGCATGTGTATGTGCGACTTATGCTTGTGTAGCACTGATAATGCCTTAAACAGCGAGCGCGCGGCAGGGATTAGCAGCTTTCTCACACAAATGAGCCTGTTGTCCGTGTATTACAAAGGCTCTGTGTGTCTTACCTATACTTTTTTCTCTATGTTTTCGACCATTATCAATAGTATTGATAGAAATTTGAATGTAATTCCTCATTTACGTACTTGTAAAGAGAGGAAAGATTAGGAAATCATAAGCATATTTGATACAGTTACATGGGTTTGGGTTACAAGCGCTATTTATGGATTTAGAAATTTTCAAAATCAAATTCAAGTTTGTCATGCCAACCTGAAAAATAAGTTCGGAAAGGATAGTTCTCATTCAAAAAATCTATATACGTTAGGTTATATTGGCCGGCTGGCACGCCCTACAGAGACCGACTGGCTCTTAGAGGAGATGGATAATACAGTTTAATTTGAGCTGAAGTATTTGTCATACCAGATGTCAAGGTTTTTGCGAAATTTGATGGTGACTTGATATCTAATTTTGCTGATTCCTCAAGTCCTTTGAAATGTGAAGCTCCTAGATATCTAAGACGAGTTCTAGATAAGGCTGGATAGTAGTATAGGAGGTATTCTAGCGTCTCTCTTCAACAGTGTGAATAAAAATCTTGCGTAATTTCCTTCGGCGCTCAATTGCCGCCTGGGTATTTACATATATATTGATCTTCCTTATGTTCTTTCCTGCGTTGTTAGGTATCTCAGCCGCTTTACTGACCGCAAATACTTCCGCCTAGAAGGTGCTGTAGTATTTAGGAAGCTTGAAGTGTTGACTGATATCCAGCTCTGAGCTGAACCCTTTGCAGAGAGCTGTTATTTCCTCGACACCTGATGTGTTTATGACATCATTCGAATCATAGATTGACAGAAACTCTGAGTCGTCGCTGAAGAATTTGTTTTCTTATAGCCGTATTTCGTGAGAGATCTACTCGATCGATATTCTATTCCTTATTGAGTTACATTACTAAAGCTCCTATCAAAATTCTAAGACTAAAAACATATCATCTTTTAAGTGTTTTTTCTGGCAAATTCGTAGTATCTTTTCTACCGAGGTATACGTGTTGCCAAAGAACCAAACAATTATTGAATAGGATGTCAGACATGCTCAGATTATTATCGATTTAGATTATGAGGAGCTTGTTGATAAGATAATACTATAGATGTTCAGCACAATAGCAAAGCGGTCTAAGAATACTATCCATTAACTGTTGTTAAGTCATAAAACCTCTCTATAAAGAGTGTGTTAAGAAATGGAAATGGTTAGATGAAATTTGAATCAGTTGCATTAGCGATTCTCTTAGCTCTGATACGTGCACTAAGTTAAGGTTGCCACGTTCAAAAACAAATTCTAAAAAACTCAAAAGTGAGTATCTTGCAAAATCGGAGATCAGTGCCAGGAAGGGAGAGAGGATAAAAGGGAATTATGTCATCTTTTTGTTTACCGATGAATGTTAATAAGGAAATGATGAGGTAACTACATGGATTTTTTTCAGTTTAGGACATAAACGCGGTTTTTTCCTTATATTTTTATTATTGAAGTCTTTTCCAAGAAGTTTTACTCCCTTTGTTCTGTTTCTTGCCTTTATTTATAATATTCATCGTTTTTCTTCTCCTCTCCTGGCGCTCCTACTGATTGCTTCTGGTGTGTCTTCCAAAAAAGATAACTTAAATCGTAAAAATTTCTCATTTTGATCCTCAAAATATTTCTTTACAATGAATCTCCTTTGTCTAATTCAGTTCAGTGTAAAATATATTAAGGATCAGTGTTTCAGAGCCTTTTAAGGCGTTACATGGGCTTGCGGGTTTTAAAAATTCGTTGTTTTATTGTCTTAATAAATTCCACAACACCTCTAAAAACCGCTAAAATATTGCCCAAAATTTTTAAGTCGATCCAAGTAATAGTTTCAGAAATACAGCCTTGAGAACTTGTGCGCTCGAGGCTAGCTAGGCTAAGTGCGCCGTCTTCAAACTCATGTTTATCGAAACTGTGTTTTTGAAGTCGACTGGAAAGGTTTCTCGAGAACTACTCAACTGATTCTCATGATCATTAATGCAACCATAGGACTCTTTTCAAAAGGTTTTCGCCTATATTTTCCAGTTATTCCATCTAGTCCCTTGCAGAGTTTTGTTGTCTAGTATGCTTTAGGTTACCATTCCAGTCAAAATATACCCAAAGAAGGTTGACATATCCTTTCACAAATATAAACAAAATTCTCGCCGTTCAAAATAAAGATCAATAGAGGTAGTTATAATGCCAGAAAATTTATTAATTGGTTGCCGAAAAAATGTCCCAAGAAATATTTCCTACAGATTTAACCTCTAAAATCTACTTTTACCATTTTTACGTATTTTAATACAAATATTTATCATTGGCTACTGAGTCATTGAAGTTTCGGCTGAAATAGCCTCCAGTGTCATCATTTTGTTTGCTTTGCTTTCAGCTCGTTTTTGGAGCGCCATTCTCTATATTTTTGAACCATTTCGACGTCATATCCACCAGTAAAGATGCACTTGATGAACCTAGACACCTCATGCGCGTTGTTTTTTTGCTACTTTTACTCAATATCGCTTTTGCAAACTATGCGACTCTTTTGGTACGAGTCTAGCATTGATATGCTTCATACCCAAAATATTAACCAGAATATTAACTAGAAATTTAATCGAAATATTAACTAGAATAGTAGCCAAAATATTAACCAAAATATTAACGAAAATATTAATCAAAATGCATTGAGTCGTTGCAAAAGGGTTAATGAGATTTTCTGCAATTTCTCTGATGACAACTTAACCTTTTTCTTACTTTAATCCGTTAACGTTTTCGATGTCATCGTCATTAACAGAAGTGGATGGACGACGCGCCTGAGGCTCTACTTGTGTTCATGTTTAAGTAGACTCCCCAAAGCACTTCTGTAACATTTCCAACAATTCTGTAGCTGTGATTCTATTGGAAACACAAATATTAAAGAAAAGTTTAATTTTTTTTTTCATTTTAGAAATCTGCAGACAAACCGTTCCCGTCGTAGATAAGCACACAGTAATTGAGATATGACCTTTAAAGTTCCCACGATCATAAAAGAGGATTGTGCAACGTAGAAAATAACTTCGTGTTGTGAGCGCAGTCTATACGGACCAAGGTAGATTTGATCAGATGGTATGAGTATATCATAAAATTTCAACTTAGCGATTAAAGCGCAGATAAACTGATGTGGAATTCAAAAATCATATATGGTTATGAACTCAAAAATTCTTTTTTTTATAAAAAGGATACTAATCTTTTCAATCTTATTGGTATATATTTACATAATTTATATATTTACATAAAGTATGATTTGTGGCTCAAAAGTAAAGTCAATTCATAATTTAAAGACACAACAAAACCGCTAGTAACATATGAAAATAAATAGACGTAGAAATATTAGAACAACTCATTCAATATATATGTACATATATATATATATTAAAACAACTATGTATATGTAAGTATATGCTTCCATGTGCATGTATATAAATATATCCGTCACGCAAAGCAAAGGCTTCTATTTCGTTAACAAGCTTAAAGCCGCATTTATGCAGTCGTGTTCATTGCGGGTGCACAACTGACGCATCGAGCAACCTTTATGAACATACGATTAGGTATACATACATATCTACGAGTACATGTACATTTATATAGTTTGTGAAGCAACTTGCTGGCAAGCCAACCGAATAACCAGACAACCTACCAACCAAATATAATCCACTAACGCCGCTTGGCTTGCACATGCGAACCAATATATAAGCGTGCACATGAGCTTATACACATATATACAAATATATGTATGTACTTGTTTATTCATATATGTACATATAATAGCACAACAGCAATCGCCCACGCAACGCATTGAGACGTCGATGAAGCTGACGTTGGTGGCCAAAATAAAGGATACTAAACCAACTGACTGGCGAAGAAGAAGCAAAGCAAATATATAAATACATATATATATGTATGTATCGCCTTCAGTCAGTGCGTCAGTTGATCCTTGCAGTAGCGGCACTTAACTGAAATATTTACGCTCCCACTGCGCGCACATAATCCTTTACGCAAGCAGGCGGGGGTGGCGGCGACAGCGGCAGCGGGCACAAGGCAGGCCCGAAAAGGCCTTTCTGCCATTGCACACGGACTCGGCCGGTTGGGTGCGCTGTGCTGGTTTGTCGGTTGGTCGAGTGGTTGGTGTGGCATTGTGCGCGCCGTTGGTCAGCCGCCATGGAGAGCTAATGTGCTTCGTTGTCGACTGCCACTCACTCGACCGTGTCTGCCTACAACACACACACAAGCCACACAAGCCTGCTAAGCTCGATAGCTGTACGTGACTCGGCTAGTCGACGTAGTTTTATGTTGCTGTAACTTTCCCTTCATCTGGCGCCCGCCTTTCGCCTTTCGCCTTACACCGCACTCTTGTCTCGGTGTGCCGAGGGTCCAGCAGTTTTTAGTACACACTTTTTGGTGTATATCTTTCATCAATATCGTTTGCTTTCCATTCCTTTTTTGTTGTTTTTACTACCGTCCTTGTTGTTTGTTGTTATTATTTTAGTAATTTGTTTTTGTCCATCGCATACGCAATCTCGTTGCAATGGCTGTCCCTAACACGGTTTAAACCATACCCAGCTTGCTCCAGGCCCGGCAACCGTTATGTTGTCAGCCTGTCCGGTCGCTCCTAGACACCACCATAACTCGGGCACGGTATTATTTACTCGCCCATACAACGGGTATTTTTTTTTCTCTACAGTAAACTCATCTCTGCCACACGCACCCGCTGTTGGAAGCTCTACACGTTGTCCTAACTATAGTTATTCCTTCTGATTCCTTCATTCCATCAAAAATACACACACACGCATACATGATATTTCCACCGAAATCTGCGCACTTCCTCCTCGGTGCGTCTTTCCGTGCCACCCACTCATCCAAGTCTTCGGTGCTACCATCATTTCTGCTGCAGCCATCAATAATCCCGAATTTTTTGTTGCCTGTTGTTGTAGTTTACAAAGGTCGACTGCGTTTTCGGAGAACAAAAAGGACGTGGCGTAGCACCAAACTCAACCGGCGACTGTCCAGCTTCATGCATGCACTACAGCTCGTTCCTTAACTCAGTACGAAACGGCAGCCACCTAACCGTCGCCTTGCCGCAGCCCCGTCTGACTCCGCAATCGGCTGCCCGTCCATTCGTCTGCACTATCGCCTGACGTTGCGTTTTCGTAAACGACCCACGCACACCCACGTACACACGCGCACAGCAGGCCAAACAAATATCATTTACCGTTACCATGTCCATCAAATGCCCGCTAGGCCGGCTCTCACAGCCGAAAATTCGGACTGTGCGCATTTGCCTTCGACGGCCGCATAGCGTGGCAGTCGAACGCTTCCTAGTTTCTCACACCCGTCACACCGTTGGCCAATCGAAAGTACGCCTCTTGCGTGTAAGCGCCCCTCAGCCCTGCGTGGGCGTGGTCAAAGGCATTGCGTGTCGACGGCACGTAGGGATTTTCCCCTATTTTCTACAATCGCACTCACACTGTGTCACATGTTTGTTTGTTGTGGGGCGCTCAGCCGAAAGTGTGTTCTTGTTGTTGTTTATTATTACCGTTTTTTTTTTGCACTTCGGCAGTCCATCATCGGCATAGGGGCTTTTTGGCAGAAAAAAAGCGAAGTTTCCCAAAGCCACCTCGCACGCTTGTTAATATTTGACTCCAAAAATTCACTAAACTTGTTGTTGTGCGCTGCATAGTTTTTTGTTTACAAATGACGGGGGCTCTCAGCGTTGCTAAGCTCGTGGCTGCTCACTGCAAACGCGACGCGACTGTAAATGACGGCGTCGTCGACGTCGGCGTCCATTTCGTTGCAGTTGCGCTTAACAGCATTTCCGCATCGAACCGTGGCACTCTGCGCTGCACTTGCAACATTCAAACCACTCAGTTTGTGAAATTGTGCGCTTGTGACTCTCAACTCTCTTCGCCGCCATGCAATGTGCTCTTAACAGCCCTCTGTTGCTGTTATGTGGCATGTTGCAGGCGGTTGTTCGCTTGCAACACGCGTCTTAGCGCTTTGCGGCAGGTGTGTTGCGCGTATGAGTGGCTTGTGGAATTGAGTGAGTGCACCTGCAGTAGTTTCAGTTACACTCAATGCGCTTTCGCTCGCTGTCACTGAACGCTGTGTGTGTTAGTGTCTTTCTTTGACTTTGGTGTCGTATTCGCAAGTCCTTGCATTTCTAAGTATGCACTTTTTTCTCTTCTGCTTTTTCGTAGACTTTGTGGCAGCAGATAACCGACGGTAGGTGACATCTGTATTGCCGTCGGTATTCTGACAGTTATATTTTCATTTGTAATGGTTGGAGATAGCGAAAGGAGAGGGAATATACAAAGATTATTACACACTGTATTCTTGGAAGTAATTTTGTTTGGCATACAGACATAAGATAAATTAAATTTTAGATTTGTAGTTTTATTAAAAAATATTGAACTCCATTCTGTCTTTATTAGCCTTGAGTAATAAAATGTTGGAGATATTTTCCACAAGAATTCAATGAATTTTATTTACCACATTGTAGACAATACAAACAATCTGACAAGATACCCTTAAGGTGTCGACTTTCACAGTCGCTATAGCCAGGTTTCTAGGGTTTTTGTATATACATATACATATATTGATATTCATTTAATATTTGTTCAGACTCTCTTACCCTCTGTGCTTTTTAATTCGATGACCCGGTGAAGTTTGCCTCTCCGAACTTTTAATAGATTGAATATATAATCTAAGAAGAATTGGATTTTTCATAGAACCAAACGATCGATATTCTCTTTTCCAAACTAATTAGTACTCAATACCATGCATTTAATCTAGAACTAGAAGAAATGTACCTATCGATACCAAAGATGTAACTTCAGTATTGTCCTGTTCTTCCTTTGTAGAGCAAGCACTTGGTGGCTTAAGCCTTAAGGGGTTGGATGGGTTTCCTCGGGTAAAAAATAGCCTTGTTTTCAGCAATTTTTCCTTATATAAACAATTAAATCTTTTATTATCATTTTTTATTGTTACAAACATACACTATAAACAAAGAAATTCTGAAATTTTTGGAGAAACATATTATATTTTAAACTCGCCTATTGCGACGCCATTTTCGTTGACCCGTAGGAAAAACGATGCGCCCGCGTTGGCAAGATTTTTTTTTAGCATTTAAAGTGAAAAAATACGTGTTTTAGTTAAAACCATGACTTAGAACGACATTTTTTGCTTCAAATAATTGGTATCGAAGAAATCCTTCCTCCAAGTTTTTAAGGATTGTATCTCAAAGACCTGTGTAAGATTTCACTAAGATCGGTTGAGTAGTTCAAGAGAAATCTTGCTAACCGACTTGAAAAACATAGTTTCGAGAAAAATGTGTTTAAAGACGGCGCACTTAGCCTAGCTAGCCTCGAGTACACAAGCTCTTACGGCTGTATCTCCGAAACTATTACTCGAATCAACTTGAAAGTTTAGGACAATATTCCAGATAATTTTAAATCGGTAGACCCTTTTGGTACCGTATTGGTTTTTATAACGCTGACAATTCCTGAAGTTTTCGCTTTGTGGGTTCGCTACTCTTTGCCGATATAGAAAAAAATATTTTAGTTGGATCGTAATCGTTCGAATACGATATATGTATATATGTATTTTCAAACTTTTATATATAATATGTATACTCTTACAATTTTCGAAAGTTATGAGTAAGTGGAAAGAAGTCTTTATATCGGAGATGATTTTATTTCCTTTCAGTACAGTTAATTATTCTTGAATTTGGTGGTATTGTATACGAAAGTAACGGTATACCATACTGCTTTGTCGAAGTGTTCTACACCGATCTCGAGATTACTGTTCCATAGGTTCCTGACGATTCCTACAACCAAAAAGTATATATTCGAAGGTTGGAAGAATAATTTCTTCAAATTAACTGGGTTAGTTGGAAAGAAAAAACTACATCTTCACAAATATTACATTAAATGGTGCAGAGATAATTTGAAGTCTCCTATTCTACTACATTTACCTATTACTTGAATGCTTCTAAGAAGTAGCTTTCTCTGTTTAGAGTAGAGTTTTCTCTTATCTGTAATTAATCTTTCCTGGCTTTTCTTTTGAAAATCGAGGTATCTGTATATTTGCACAAAATCTAGACTATGATCGTTTGAAAACAACAAAAAAAAAAAACATAATATGGTTTCATCATCGGAAATGAATAATATAACAAAAATGATATAATGTGATCGGTAAGAGGAAGAGGAGGCGCGTGTTTGAATTGTTTTAAGATTAAAACAGTTTATCTCCATTTCCGGTAAAACTAAAAGACCTATAAGGAAAAGTTATATGGCTATGCTGTAGGTAATGAAAATATCTAAATATTTTGTATACAGACTTCTTTTCACATAACCTCAAAATTTATGTAAACAATTTAAATAACCAAATTTTTATGGTTTTTATTTTTATCTTCTACAAAAAGAATTTTCTTTCACGGAATTCGGTGTAAACTTACATATCTACTTATGTCCCAAACACGCTGTTATTTATTGTCATTAAAAATATTAATTTTTTTTTTATTCATTACAACAAAAAGTTCAACATTTTTAATTACATTCATGCAAATTTCTGATTATACATAGTGTTTAAATGAGTTAAGTCTCGACCCACTCTACCCGAGAAAAACTGGCGCACCCTAGCTTTACACAACACCAACTCACCACAGTTGCGGACACATTGGATTTTACCACAGCAGATGTCAAAAGGATTGGATCATCGCTATTATTTTTGAAGACATTCGCAATACACGCATTCGCTGACACACTGCGTCCCGTCGTCATCACCCGGTCCGCTTCGCTACCACCATTCGTTCGACACAATTCGCACGCAATCATCGCACTTCGTAATTCGTGTACGCAGTCGCTATCAACATCAGTTTACATTCGTTATTTATATACAAGTTTGTTCGACCATACGCGGCGCTACGTAAATCCTTCCTGTGATCCCTCATCAGCCCGGTGTGCTAATTACATCCACCCCGCTCGGTGCACCTACATACATTCGTCAACCACAAATAATTTATAATTTTTTATAAGAATTTGATTACAATAACATCGATTGTGAACACCTTAAATTATAATAAATTAATGTTAATTTTAACCTGCTTGCATTTTTTATTAAATAAATAATTGTTCAGGTGATTAATATGTCGGTGTGCAACTTTGGGCAGCATTTAACTACATAGAATATAATACACACCCATCATATTCTACAGTCAAAATTTAAGTTTTTTTATTAATTAAAATGAATAATTTTAATGAATTTTCTGTTTGCGGCAATTATAAACACCTATGCAAACTCCGTGTTAATTGATTTTCAAAGTATTGTCTTTATTGCAATAAAATTATGAATATTAATTAATTTTTGCATAAACTTTTTATGTGGACACAGTTTACCTTTGCCAATAAACGAAGAGGTTATTAAAAGAAAACCTGAAAATTTGTCTTGCACCGCCCAGAATAATTGTGACACAACATTTCTCTATACACATTAGGGAGAGGAAAATTTTTTAATTAATTAATAGTTTTATTGATTGGTACTTTGGGAAATAGATGCTTAGATATCTCCTCTTCGTCTTATAATTTCTTACTCTTTTCTTGTTACGTATAGTATTGTATATCAGATAGAAAAATTCATACCGCTTCTAACGACTTCAGAAAATATCTCGTTTTTGGAAAGATTTTCGTAGAGTTAGGAACATATTTTGAGAGCATCAAGCGAAAAAATATTAGTTTCCTTATCTCACTCTCACATATGTACATATCGTCATTTAAAATGCAAAACAACGTATCTTAAAAAATCGGAAATTGAGTTCTTTATAGCATACGATTCACTACATTCTATTACATATGTGTATCATGAATTTTTAGCTTCCGTTGTCAGTTTTAACCAATATATAATCATTTTATAACCTAAACTTGATTTTTGTTTCAATCTAAGTGGTTTCTATTCTATCGTTTACACTCACCTGTAAACTTACCACCACTTTCTAGTGGTCTTACGTTACTTTGCATTTTAGGTGACGATATATAGTTACCATTATGTCTGAACACTGTTGAGCATATAATATTTAAGTGTCTGTGTGTTTTCTCTAAAAAAGAGACGCTACAAAAGCGGACCGATAGGGAGAGCAAACGATGTCATATTTTTTCCCGCTCTTTTGACACTTCTCTTCAGTAAGGCTTGCCATTTTGTCATGGAAAGATATACGATCCAACAATGAGTCGAAATTATTAAAACTTATTACCGAAATTCGGAGTCAGTGGACTCAACTTTAAGACTGCTACGTCCAGTTTATGGTCGCCAAAATTGTCCTGTCAGATCAATAATTGTGCGTCTTTTGGAAAAATTTGAATCCACAGGCACAGTACAAAATGTTCCCGACCAGTATGACAAAGAAGTGCCCGTCGTGTTAAGAATATTACTGTCGCTAGCTCATCAATTGAGGAAGACCCAAATCAGTCTCGCACACGTTGTTCTCAAGCGTTGGTCATCTATGTAACGTCGTTGTGGCGAATTTTGCGAAAAGTTTTTGGCCAACATTATTACAAATTCAGATGGATGCTAGAACTGTAGCTGCTTGACCATCAGAATAGTCATAGATATATTCGTGAATTCGGCTGAAATACAACTTAAAAATCATCCGGATTTTCATCGAAATATCATCTTTAGCGATGAGGCTAATTTCTGGCTGAATGGCTTCCCCAATAAGTATGCGTTATTGGTCATGGAGCAGTCCACTCCTTGAGTCACCATTGCATCCCCAAAAAATTTGGTGCGGTTATGGGCCATCATTTTTTTATTAATTAAACTGAGGAAATCCTTCAAACGACATCCTTCGCAAAGCTATTTGTAAATATAAGCAATATTTCACCTCTTTATCTTTTTATTTGATGTCTATATCCCATTAGTTTTTATCTTATAAATTTTCAGACTTGAAATTTGGAAACAGGTGGCAACCTTTAAAATATTTTTGTTTTCTATTTTTATTAGTATTATGACAAAAATTTTCAGAAAATTATGCTGTTTATTTAATTTAGTTGCAATGAATGGTACTTATATTTCCAAGGTTTGAATCCGTTGCACTGAGTTCCTCCCACAAATCACTTTTATTGATTTCAACTCCGTATATTTCACAATAATACATTGTGGCATTTTAAGTGTCGAAATTCGTTTAAATTGAGAACAAAAGAGCTATAAAAATATTGGCACTATTTCAATATTTGAGTACAGGGTGTGCCAACATAGCCAACTTCCGAATTAATCTCTGAGCTGGAGGATTCAATATTTATTATTTAAACGATTATCTCATCATCTTCTTTATTGGCGTAGACACCGTTTAACGAGTAGATATTAGAGCTTCGGCAAAATGAAAATCTCACAGGAAGGCGAAATTTATGTTTCCCAAAAATTTAGTCAAAATTCCACTGTTCATTTCTGACTTCTTAGTGAGATTTTCAAGTGATCTTTTCGGTTTCTCTCGCTTTGACTAATTTTTGGATTTCCATTTTTTAGATACAACACCATATCCAAAAAAACTCACCAATAATGATAAATGTAGGACCAACAGCCTCACAACAAAGTTCTTCTCCGACCAGTTTTCCACAAAAAATCTCTTGGTAGACTGAGGAAATTAATTTTGATAGCCAAGATAGAGCTGAAAATGTGTTGCATCAATCCCAAGGCCCTGTTCAGAGTTTCTGCTATCTGCCTTATGAATTTTTTCATAGTTTCCTTACTATCGGCAAACCCTTTATTATTTTTTCGAAATACACTTGGCTTACACCGCTATTTGAACTGCAAATGTATATATAACTGCAGAGTAGCTTTTAAAATCCATAAACTCTTTTGTATTTAACCGTTATGTCGCTTTGTCACTTAGCCATTTAACCGCCACACCTTTCACTGCACAAATCGCTTCACAACTAATTACATTTTATAACTTTTGGAAAAAGCAACAAATATACAATAACAATACATTTAAATATTAAACCGTTAGTTTGCTTAATTGACAAGCATATTTTTCGTTTGTCAACCGAACTGTCAACTTAATGCAAATACTCATAAATAGCACAATCACATAATAAAATCATTATTAATAATTGCATGAATATAAATATATGCAGCGGTTTGTACTCATGTAGATACATATGTACATGTACATGTAAGTAGATTTAACTGCTGAAAGGCAGCAGAAATAAGTTTCAAAATTAAAATTCGAATAGCAAGTTTTAATGCTTACTATTAATCTGTCCATTAACATCAAGCTCAACGAGCCGTGGCAGGCTTTATGATTAGGTAAATAGACCTATAGGTCCTTAGTAAGGTTCAGTTTCATTTGAGTGGAAGTATTAGTCATACTGGACGTCAACGCATTTGGAACTTTAAGGGATTATACTAGAGTGATACTTTCAAAAAAAAAAAATTTTTTTTATTTGCTTTTTCGAAAGCGTATATTTCCATAAATATCCTGTGAAAGGTCGTATCTTGAATAGCTTTTGGATTGCAGCGTTCTAAAGAGAGATCGTCGGAGGTGCAAAGATTTTCAAACTTTTTTTGTTTTAGCTACTTATTTGGCCGAAATCATGCTAGCATTTGGAACTCCATTATTTTTCAAAATCTTAAAATATAGCTGAAAATATACCTTATTACGTTCAAAGATGTTCGAAATATTCAATCACGTACATTCTCTTAAAAAAATTCACGAAAATTGCCTAATTTTTCATGTGTCACACTGGTATAGCCCCTTAAGAGTGACTTGATATCTAATTTTGATATTCTATCTAGTCTATTGAGCTCCGAAGTTCCTATATATCTTAGAACAGCTCCTATGCTTCTGTTTTCCTTGTCTAGAACTGGCTGGACAGAAGCATAGGAGCTGTTCCAACGTCTCTCTCAAGGCTATCTATCTCATCCGACTCGCATGTGATGCCACATGACATTGTACCAACAATAGTCCTGCAGTCTTTTCGAGACCGGGTGTGTACAAGCATGCGAGTGATATTGGCGAAGCATTCCATCTCGATTGATCCTTCTCCAGCCCTTTTGTAAATTTTATTATGTATCGCTTTAGCAACTTACATATTTCTTAGACTGGTTTGGTATTCAGACGAATAGCACTTTTGGTAATTTCACAGCTATTTTCTTTCCCGGAATTCCTTTGTAGTCTGGAACACAGTAAATATTCAGCCGCTTTCCAGTAGCCTCTACTGCCTCCCTGCTTCTAAGGACATTCTCTGACGTAATACGATGTGAGATTATTGTCTTAATTCCCGCTATCGACGTATACATGCAGCATCTCTATGTTTTTTTTCTGCGGATTTAGCTGCGTTCCTGACCGCAAGGATTTTCGCTTGGGAGATTCTTGATTCCACTGCGCATATGTTATAAGTATCCACCCGATTTTATCTAGTTTAGGCACAAGGACACACTGTTATGAGGAGAACATGTTCTTTCATTTTCATTTAGATAACTCAGTTAACGGCTGATATATACGGCATAAAGTCACCAGGAAGTACACAAATCTTTATATTAGGTATATGAGAGGTCATGAAAGATTTAACCTGATCCAACCTATTTTGTTACACAGAGTTACTATCAAAAGAAAAGTTTTCTCTCTGATTTCTCGGTCGAAATCGATATGTATGTAATATTATCTAAAAGTGAGCCGTGCCACACCTATCGTCCAATTTTCACACCGGTTTCTGTAAAGCCCCCTAATACCATCTCGGAGGTAATATTATATGTCACTGGCGTATTTAGTTATTGATTTAATCCATCATTGGATTTAATCCATTTTCACACTGTCGATATTAGTTTTTACAATATGTGTGCTACTCGAATTTGGTTATTGTAGCTTTAGTGGTTTAGGAGAAATGTATATTAATCTTATTAGAGTGCGGGACCACTTTAAGATCGCTGCTCTATTTGGAAGCCCTAAATTTGTTGATTTTTGGTTTTTTCTCAGATTCGTCATTACGCAGGACTGAATGGATATGGACAATGGCATATCTGGTAAGGGTTCGCAAATTGATTGCCAGTATAATAAGGTTTTTAGAGGCGTGGGTTTCAATAAGGCAACAATGTTTTCAGAATTGTTCTTTTTGATAACTGTCACTTGATCTATATATACATACTTACTTCGGAACAACGCCTAAAAATCCTCATGATTGTTGATTTCTTCGTGCCTGAATTGGAGGTTGTTGATGGTGGCGACCTTTGGCTCCAACAATACAGCGCTGCATTCCATACAGCCAACGAAACAATAAATATATTGATGGAAACTTTTGGTAAGCCTATTACCTCCGCCGTGGGCCTGTGTCTCGGGCACTAAATTCGGGTGATTTAACACCGTTGAACAATTTTCTACGAAGTTATATGCAGTCGTTTGTCTTCGCAGATAAGTTCGAGACGATTGACGCCTCTGAAGAGAAAATGCGGTTCTTTATTGTTGACATACGGTCCAGATAGCTTTTAAAAGTGATCGTTCTCTCAAGTTCTCAATGATACACCTCCAATCATATTCGTATCTCCAAATTCCTAGGCAGCTCAACTAGAACCCGTTCTTTCAGTTGAAAAAGTTGAAAGTTGAAAAAAGAATAAACTAAAACAACTCTAAGGAAGCTTTATAATTAGGCTTCCAATGCTTTGTTTTGTCAGCTAAGAATACCAGCCTTTGATAGATTTGTTATTATTGTTATTAAGGCAAGACAGTGATGGGTTTGACGTGCATATGCAACAAAATGGCTGACGCCTGTCAAATAATATACAGTTACCTTGCGATTTGGATATCAGTTGTCAATTCGCTGTCACACTCCAATCACATATTAGCTTTTGCTGCTGCTGTTGTTGTTGATATTTGAATGTTGCTGACGTTCGAAGTTGTTTCAATTTCAGCCAATCAAAAACGTGCGCTTATTACCGTAATTGATTTAATAGGCTATTAATTTCGAAAATAACAAAAACAAAACAACAACAAAAATGACAAAAAAGAGCAGCAATTGATGGCTGCAAATCGAAAAAGATGATTTAGTTTAAGCAACGATTTGCCATGGTGTATGTGTGAGTGAGTAAATGAGTTTTTGTATGTGTGTGTGTGTGTGTTTGTGTGCAAATGAAGTGCCTTTCAAAATTTGACATGCAAAATAAACGTGACATGCCAAAACGGAAGCAATAATACCAAATTGTTTGTACACCAGCGGACAATCGACAAATACACCCCACACACACACGCACACAAACAAAACAAATAAATGTTAAATTTAATCCTTTCGCAGGTGAGTGTGTGTGTGTATGTGTGCTTGAAAATGAGACGTTTTGATTGAAACAAGCCATTGGGGCATGTTCTATGTGGCAAGTGTGGCAGCAGCCATCTTGCGATTTTTAGTTGTTGCCTTTGTTATTTTTGTTGCCGCTCGTATGCAGTTTATTAATAATTTAGTAGCGAATGCATTGTGTCTCCTCAGCCCCAACTAGAAATCCTATCACTTTTGACTTCAGCCGCTTGAGGCACCTGCTCCGGGCTCCTGGCTCCAGCGCCGTGCTTTGCCGCTGCCGCCGTTATGCCTGTGATTTGTTATTTTAGTGCAGCCAACTGCCGCGTGAGGCTCATGAAATTATTGTTGTACCGAAAACATTTCCGGTGCAGACACGGACAGACATGGGTGGAGCAAGTCGCAACAAATCGAAACTTAAATCCAAACAACTTGTCAAAGTATACGTTTCGGGGTGCAACACCAGGCGTGTGGAGGAGGGTGCAGGGTGGCGGGGGGCGCTGCATAGCATTCCGAATGCGATTACTCGTAAATTTGTTTTCAATTAGTGTGGAAGAAATAAATAACTCACCGATGAAATAAATAACGAATAAATAGTTGCAATTTCTTGGTCGTACTGTTTTTGTTGTTTTTTATTGCCGCATTTTTGTTTTGGTTTTTCTAAATGTTGTACTTGTAGCCGGTCGCCACAGCGCTACTTAATTTGGACTAGTTAAAGTTTTATTAGTAAACAGTTAATTTTCGAATATCAATTGGTCTCGCAATTACCGTTAATTGACTTTTTAGACCAAAGACATTACATATAAATTGATTGAAGTCTCATTCACTAATGGCGCGCATTAAAATATTCATGATTCGGAAATTAAGTTGCGAAGAAATTTTAGAAGCAACAATAGGTGCTTAACATTCCCTGCGAGAGTGGCTTCGATGAGACATTGAAAGCCACAAAACAAAAAATAATAAAATTTCTAGTGTGTCTTCGGTTAGAGTAATAGCCTTAGCTCTATTAGATCTAAGGTCCAACAGTGCTTTTAAAAATTTTCAAAGAATATAATTGCTTGAATATAAATTAATCATACCAACTGAAGGAACTGTTCACATTTACCTAAAAGTCAGTATATGTAGATAAGCCCTTCGAAAACTGTCGAAAAATCGTATACGAGTTATAAGTGTTAAGTAAAAAGAAGAATGCAGAGACGATCACTAATGTGTACTAAAGAGTGATTCATTTCGAGGTTTGAGATAAGAACATTTAATTCGAAAATACGCTGAAAACTTTGTAAAGGGTCATCTATTTTGAGGTTTCCTCTTTTTCAATGAAAAAACACAGAAACTTCAAATTTAATGAAGAATGTTTAACATCATTCAAAAAAACATTATTTGGCATTTATTTTTTTTAGATTATCTCTTTTAAATGTTGTCTGCGGCTATGCTTCCCATGGTGTATCCATAGAGTCCAAGATTCGATAACATAATCGAGCATTTCGACTGGTAATTGGCAATGATACCCTTGATGTTTTGCTCCCAGGCCTGAATCGAAGCGGAAATGTCCGTTAAGACTTTATACTTTCCATACGGTGTGATATCACACGATCTTGGTGGCCAATTGACCGGCCCAAAACGTGAAATTATCTGCTCAACGAAATGTTCTCTCAATAAATCCATTGATTGTTGCTATGTGTGGGAGCTGGCGCCGTCTTGTTGAAACCAAATGTCGCCAAGATCACAAGTTTCAATTTCAGGTATGAAATATCATCATCGGTTAACATGGCGCGAAAACTATATCTGTACCGGATCCGAAATAAATTGTGGAGTAGGGACGGGCTCATATGATTTTGACATCTTACGCTCTCTATCCGTCTACCTAACTCAGCCAACGTCTTCCAATCGGAAGCACTGGGTATAGAGAAGGCCTGTGCAGTTCTATTGAATAACTTCGAGAGGCCACAAAAAGCAACCCTTTACACGGATAGTCAAGCGACATTGCTGGCGTTGCCGATATCACAGATCGAATTCTAGATAGTTAGCACTTGCTGGAAGGCTTTAAGCTCACCGGCAGGTCAACTCCACTTGTCCATAATTGCCTTCCCAGTAACAGAAATATTTTCGTCAATGAATAAGCTGAGAGAATCTTGAATCATGCGTCTGCGAACGATCAAAAGAGAGGTAAACACGCATTTTGAACAAATAGCTCGAGACGAATGGGAATTAATGCAAGATATCGAATAGATATGGTAAGAGTTCCGTTTACATCGACCCGACTGTCGTGGGAACGAGACTAAAAGTATTCAGTGTGTGTCTTTAATCTATAAATGTGTCCAAAAAATCTAATTGATTTCAAAGCCTGAAGAGAGTTTGGTTCATTGCTAAAGACTAAAAACCTTGAAAAATCCCCAAGAATTGTAAGAAAAACTTTTTAGTCAATCAACCGAATGAAAATAGTTTTAAATATAGCGGTATAATACCCAAAACTACGAGGAAGAGCACTTCAGAAGAAAGCTACCAGACATTTGGAATAAAAGATTATGTTTAAATACATTAAAGTTCAGATAAATATCTTCTAATATTAGATATAGAACCCAAGCGTATTAAAAATAAATATTCAAACAGCAATGTAGCCAATAATAACAGTTGTAGGAGCAAATGTTGCACAGCGAGTGTATTTGCACTCAATTAACCTTCAAAAGCTGGAATGCTAAATCTCCCGCTTACCTTATATACACATTATATACATATAGTAATATATAAAAATCCTTGTTGAATACATACATATAGAAAACTAAAATAAACAATCTCAGTGACACAGTCGTTGGGTACTTGACTTGCAACAGCATTACCGATACGTGCAGCATCTTGTGAATGCATATAAAATTCTGTTCGTACACTACATATATATGTATTTATGTAAATAAATATATAAATGCATGTGTATACAGAAGCATATACATATGTGTAAGCCACATAATAGAGTGGTTGTGTGTGATTGTCGCTTTAAAGGGGCACATCCTGTCAGCTTCCGCTTAAGCGCGCAACTTCGGAAGCGAGCATAAATATGTCGCTTAACATGTGTGTGTGTGTATGTGAATGCGAGTACAGAAGTACTTTAAAAAGTATTTTGAAAAAAGTCTTATTTTTATACATTATATGCAGTATGCTCGTAAATATAGACTTGTAGAAGAAGCGATAACTGGGTTAACTGTTGCTACTAACAACAACAGCAACATCAATTCTTAATCCATTGTTACGAATTCTAGGAATGGCAGTCATAAAATGCTTTAACGGTGTAATAGATAAGTAAATTTGTAGGAATATGAGTCAATGTTTATAAGACAATCTCATCGAGTCCTAAGCAACATAATAGGAAGATATTGAAATAAGCCAAAAAGATAGATAGATGGATGATAGAAAAATTGAGGTTTGGCAGTGCGACCTATTGTCTATTGTGCCCTCGCCTATGTGACATATGGTTACAAAGGTCCAACATTCTGAACAATTCCAGGAACCTACTGGGCGCGACTGTGGTGATGTGATCCCTGTCACCTTAGGTGGAATCAGGTGTTCAGGAGTTTCCTGATTCATGTCGCAGAACCGGCAGATTGCGCAAAAGACTATACCCAAGTTGCAGTGCACCGTATAGAGCGCGACAAGGAGACGGAAGTTGATCCTTTCTTAAATCCTTGCAAGGTTGTACGCTCCCAGAAGTAGCTTGATATGTCGCATTCCTGCTGCCTGCTGCCAATGCTGCTCTCTCCCCACTCTCTCGCTCCTTTATAGTGTCGGACCTCACTGCATTGCATGGTTCTAAACCCATCATCCTGGACGCTGCCGGAGAGGGGGCTAGTTCGTCGGCCAGCTCATTGCCGGATACCTCTTTTTGCGCCAGCGGCGCCGCTAAAAGCGGATAGTTTGGTATGCAGTCCCGCAATGCTTACTCCATTGCCTTTTGGTATTTTCGAGCCGTCAGTGTAACAATGGATAGTGCTCACCCTTAGTAGTATATCGAGTTATAAAGTTAACTCTCTTCATAGCGCCGTCCCTTGGAAGAAGAACCAGTGGTGTGTCTTCCCCTAGAGTGTTCATTTGTTGGGACGACATTAGTAGACACAGACGGCTTCGATAGTTGAAGGCCTACCGAAGACTGCATTATAATAATTTATTTAATATCTCTTGTCCGGTTCTGCTTCTCTTTTGTCGATGCTATAGTAGCCCAAATCATTGTTGCCAGGTATATAAAAGTTCCACAAATTGAATGTTTGAGAAAATCATTGCAAAAAAAATATTAGCCATATTTAAGAGGTCTTGACATATTCAGCTCAGTATGAGCTCGGAAAATTTCCAGTTCAAAGATTTGAGTTTTCATTCGAAGAATGTGGCTTAGTCAGCTTTTTCATAAAACTTCGCTTTTTGAACGATAGCCATTTAAACACAATGGTAATCCATTTCGTAATACTTGATGTTCACTTACATAAGTACTTAAAATTCACTAATTCCTGTCGAATACTTCTTTCGAAAGCTTCAAAACCGAGGCGAATATACGGTCTATACTCTATCACTTCTGCTTTGGGCTTGTTAAATTATGGTTTTACATCTTAATTTCCTACTTGGAACCTTATTAGAATATGGTTAAACGATCCACTTATCACTTCCTCGGTTCTTCAAAGAAAATTTGGGAGCACCCATTTTTAATCCAACTAACTAACAACGTTTCCTCCCGACCGTCATCCAACTGTGGGTTATGATTTTGTTAATGGAAATTGGCTCAAATAGCCACCTATCTGTTCCTTCTTCCATCATACAAAGTTCTAAAAAAATATCTAACCAACCAATAACGTGTTCACTCAACCTTCTTTTAGCTATAGATTTTTATTGGATTCTGATAACGATTTCTATATAGGTAGGTTATCTATGCATGGGTCACTAAAGTCATTCTTTAGGATCTGTTGTTCCATAAATGAAATTTTTCAGTTCTGTATTATATTCGTTAAAAATTAGTTCCTAAGTTTTGATCATCCTGAGAATCTTAAACTCTTTATTTAAGAACCGGTTTCATATGGAACGCTGGCTATGAATAACGTCACTAGATTTTCTCGTTCAAAAATTCATTAATGAAAAACTATAAGTGTAGGAGTTCTATTAATCCAAGGCATTGGTATGGTTTCTTCTTCTTCTCCCTTATTTTTGTAGATCTAAGGATCCACTTTTTCGATCATGTTTTGACTTGTTCGCTACTTTTTACGAAGACGAGCCTGAGTTTTGAGTAAGATGTTGAGAATTTGAACTCACTTGCTTGCTGAAGCCAGTATTAAACTTCGTTTAGGAATTATTTAGACTGCAACCCCTAATTGAGGCATGATACAACCTGAACCCGAGTGCCACCAATGTAAAAAATAAGTGGAAAATCAAATCAAAATACTAAGGATGGTCCTAGTTTGCCAAGCACTCGCAGAAAATCTAAATGTGGCAACAAAATAACCAACAACAACACAAAAGTGACCACATAATTTGAAGGTGAACTCGCCAGCTGACAATTACCCGCATAACTTTTATTAACTTCCGCGTAATTTATTTTTCTTGCGATGATCATTTGCTTGCCACACAACTTGCCACACATAATTAAACGTAGAAGCTCATCAATTGTGAATGTACTTGCAAGCGGTCGCGGTGGGCGGCGGGCGGCTGACCTTTTGTGCTCTAAATATAATTTTCAAGTGAATTGTTTTGACAATGAGCAACAACAACATACACACATACTCTCACACATTTCGTGTGCCACTTTCCGTCGCGTTATTGACACAAAAACTGGACACTGACGGTCACACTGGCTAAAATTGGTTGCGGCAAGTGACAGCGCAGCTGAGGAAGTGCGAAGGTACGACACACACATACGCACACACTCCCACTCATAACTTTAGACTTTCCAAATTGGTATGTGTGCGTGCGCGTGTGTGTGGCGTAATAAAATAATGGCGTTAATAATAAAAGTGTCGCAAAGTTTCACAGCTGCAACGTCGCCGCTCAGCTTTTATCATTCAATGCTGCTGTTGTTGTTGTTGCTGCTGCTGCACATTTCGCACTCCTTCGCACTGCGGATTCGGTGGCTCCGTTGTCTCGGAATCTGCCATTTGACTGCGCCACACGCGACAGCTGACTTGGTAATGAGTTTAATGGGCACAGACATGGCACACACTTCTCGGTATTATTATTACTATTGTTGTTGTTGTTTTCGTAACATTGAAATGCACTTAAGTTTTGTAACGCAAACACACACGGACACACCGGCACACGGACACATGCGCTTACAAGCATATATGCTTTTCCCATGTCGAATTTCATTTTATAAAGACATCTCTACATTTTCATGCTCGACCACGTGACAGTTCTGGAGAAATTCCAGCACACACACGCTGGCATATAAATATTTATTTGTACAACTGAGTGACGGCTAGCCTGCCATATTAATCGATAATGCAGTGAAAGTTTGTCTCTTTTCATATATTATTCTTCCACCGAGGTCGAAATAAGTCAGAAAAAATTTGCGTTATCCCATGCAAGTTTGTTTTATGTGGTCATAATTTGTGAGTCTAAAAAATGTGAAACTGAGCTCCGGCTGCTCAATTCCGTGTTCGATAACTTCTGTAAATTTTACGAGAAACTTTCTTTGCTGGACCGAGAGTTCTTGATTTCAGCTACACAAAGCCTAGGATGCCAATTGGTTGAGTCGTCATGAGACTTCGTCACTACAATTAGCTTCCAACACAAACTACCTACCATTTGATATTCACGAACTGTATTAGCTTCGAACAAACTATACTCATATTCATCGTCATAGAAAAACATCCCAGAAAACCTAAAAGAAATTGCTTTTTAGAGAATTCCTGTGTATTCCTTATCCATTTGAGTATAATTACAAATCCAAAAAATTTCAGGATCGATCTCTTAAAAACTTATTCTCAATATGTTTGGATTGTTAAAAAGTAAGAAATACCAAGGTAGGTAGTAGTACATAGCCTTCAGGCTCAATTAGCGCTAAATGCGCCAATCTGATGCACTTTCGTAAGACTTTCATAATCCTCTTTCATATTTGCCTTTCTTGAAACTACTTATCTCCGTTTATGCCGAAGGATTCCAAGAGTTCTTGGTCGGGTTTGTGAGCTATTTTAGACATATCTGCTGCATTATCTCGCACTTGGTTATAGTTTTTCATCTATTCTGTTGATTGCCAGTGAGATTAACGCCTTCGCACATTTGTTGACCACACTGGAATTATTCTTTGACATCAACAAAGTCTGTGTGTATGGAAGAGTTTTGAGTACTGTCGTAGACCTTCTCTATGCCTAGGACTTCCACTTGGAAAATGCCAGCTGAGCCCCGCAAACTTTAACACATCCGTTAAGAAGCTCAGAGTTCGGTTTGGCGACTCTATGGTCTAAGTGATCCGGTGTGAAGTCAGATTGTCTGACTCTGATAGCCACTTTCGTAACCATACACCTTAAAGCGATGCCTACGGGTATTAAGTGCCATGATTAGAGTGGACTTTAGTGTACCACACATACCCACGCCCGTAGAGTCCTCCATTACAGTAAGACTCCATAGAACATAATGAGTTTGACTATGGTGTCATAGAGCTAAAGGACCACTTTCGGTGAGGGACCCCAGCTTTTGTTAATGACTCCTCCACAGTAGTATAAGACAATCTATGACTTTTCTGCTCTCTCTTAAGCTCTCCAGTACAGTTTTGCAAGCCGAGCTGAAGACCAACCCGTCCACCACATAGGTGGTGACCAATGGAGCCTCTTGCGGTACCCTTCAAAGTTTGAATTCCTAGGATTTCTAAAAGGCTTTCTAGGCGGACATTCTTCGACTAGTCTGAACCCGACATACCTATGATCAGAAAAGGAGTGTTCATGATTTGAGATCAGTGGAGCAATTCCGTTCGAGGCCCGAGTGAGATCAGGAACGTCCTCTCTGCCTGCAGTCACAAATGTAGGAGAGTTTCCTCTATTACAAATGAAAGGCTTTCACTAACAAAGAAATCAAAGAGCGACTCACCTATGCTATTAGTGTCCGAGTTGCCCCAGATTGAATGTCGCGAGTAGGCGTCGTAATGATAATGACGCCGGTACTTTTGCCATCACTACATCAGCGTTGCTGAAATTGAGTAAAAGAATGCCGTTAATTCGTTTCGGATCATCATTTAAACTCTAGTTCCATCTACATCGCTGGTCGCCAGCAGCTTATGGCTGTTATTGTTGAACACGACAATATAGATTGAGATAGATTCCCTACTAAACATATTCTACTTGTACGTTACATTCACGTTAGAGGTCATTCTCATATGGAAATAAGTATTGAAAAACCAACTTTGGGAGGATCTAGTCTGATTTATTTAACTATGTTCATAACCGGTTCGAACCACCTAACTCGTTGATTTTTAAGCAGAACACGCTGTTACTCTTCGTCTCTTTAAGAAGTTTAAGAAAGTCCATTCAAGTTATTGTCTAAGATTTATATGAAATATAGTTAATACTGACTAACTAGACACAAAATTAATGTCAAGAGATCGTTCCAAACACTGTCAATCTTGCACTAACGGCGGACTTACAAACCCATATAGTGCGAAGAGAAAATATAAATATGTTTAAAGCCTTATTACACTAGATGACCTTTAGTTGCGGAAACATATTTTTTTTTAAGCAAATATTATATCTTAGAATTGTGCATATTTTTTACAAACTCTCTTCATCGCCTTAACAATGAGCTTCGTATAAAAAGCAATTACTCGCTCTTTCTAAGAACCTTCAAAAGATAAGGATTACACTAAAATTTTATAGCAAAATGTTTAAGAAGCAGTTTTCGGTTTGCTAACTGGGTTGAGATGGCTTCCTGTCCAACGAGCCATCATATTTGGTGTCAAGCATTGGCGACTTCGAAGATAAGAGAGCAAACATAAACTGCTGTGTCAGCAATTATGTTTTATAAAAAGAACTTTTGGTATATAAATATGGCTTTGGGTAAATAAAATTTTCAAATATACCCAGTAGGAAAAGTATGTGAGCAGAAACCAATTACTCAAAATGAAACTCCAGAAAGGCTTTTTGTCGGGCATAATATAGGTTAGGCTACGTTGTAGGGCTGATTCTTGTAAGAAAGTTAAGGCAGGAACCCACTTGGACAACTGTGAACGCTAGTCCCATCCAAAACTCGACAAAGGAATACAACGAGAAAGCATCTTAGGCTGTTGGTCGGTATTTGTTAAGGCCGGTAATATCACTTCCAGTCCACTACTTAGGTTTGACGAAGGTTTGTTAAAGGCTGTTTTCGTTTCAAAAGATCGACTGCAGGGAAGAAAGTGTTTAGATGGTTCCATCTCGACTTCGTTTATAGAGCTTGGGCAATTTACATCCGACAATAAGTTTACTCTCACCACAGGCAATCCTGTTAGATTATGTCCTGGCTCAGAGCAAGTTGTTCAGAGAACCTCTTACGTTCCAATCTGTGTTTGAAAGATTTCTCGGATGCACCACCACTCACCGAGACCAAAGCTTGCCTAGCGTTCAGAGAACATCTTACGTTAGATACATCTGGGATAGAAAGGTCACTAGGCTGCACAAAGTCTGGCTTTAGGCCAGCGCTTGCCGAGCCCAAGAAGACTAGTGATCCAACAGACCGCAAGTGCGCAACGGAGTATCAACTCTGTCTAATGCAAAAGTGGTCCCCCTCTACCAAGCTCATGGACTATTCAGATCCCGGCCATCCTGTTGTGACCATACACCTAACAAGTCGTACTGTCGATTGGGTATTTTGATTCCGTATTTACTCAAATGCAATTTTTGCTGCTTGTGGCACAACAAGCGTTCGGTCACACATACTCAAAATCTCTTACGCTCACCAATAACATCAAATTTTACGTCTATTTACAAGGCGAAGAAATTGTGAAATAGAAAAATGTGTTAAAGGCAAAAGACGCAAACATCGTTATCTCCGCTAGTCAAGTTAAGGAATGACTCGAGAAAGGCGCAACGAGTGCGTCGAAAATGTACGGGTGGTCTTTACGGCGAGAACGGCCCATTGAACATTAACAAGAGCGCCGCTGCGGCTTGAGCTTGGCAGCCTTTACGATGCTGCAACGGCACATCACGTCGTTGCCACGCTACGTGAAGGACGAAACGCTGCCACACCGCCGCCACCGCCGCCGCCAAATTACACATCAACAACAGCAAAGTAATAGCAAGCACTTAACGAGCTGGTCACAGGCATGAAACTGCTGAAGACAGAAGAAATTTCGGCAAATGCGCGCTGGAGCTTGGCAGCTTGTCGGCGTTGCCGGCTTGCGGTGAGGGGTGGCTGGTGCACGAAAATTGCAATCAACTGCAAAATCGCCGACCTAACAATGACGCCGCATCAAAGCAAGGATACGCCACGCTGAAAGACACCGAACACAACAAGCGAAGACAACGAGCCAACGAGTGGTGGCAGTGGTGCACTGAGGCGGTGGTAGCCGCGTTGGAGGCGTTGACATTCTGTGGAGGCGCATCAATTGACATTTTGTTACTTTCGTGCACTCACACCAACACGCGCGCTCGCACACGTATGCGTTGCATGTATGTGTATATTTGTATTTTTGGCACTTTTATTTCTGCTGCCACAGCCACTTTCGTTGCGCCAACCAAGGATGCGAATCCTTTTTAAGCCATTTTTCTACGTCAAATGTTGTTTTGCCCAAAGTCGCTCACTCGCCTCGTCAGTCAACACGAAAAGCCGCGCGTTGGCAGGCGCCGCGTCGGGCGGACGGGCTGCTGCTGTATATTGCACGGCGCTGCGCCGTAAAATAGCCAATGTCGTGGCGCAGCGGCGGGCGGTGACTGGCAACAACAGCCAGATTCCATTAATTTTTGTCGTCCCAACACTGCGAAATTGACGCGTGTTTTTTTCGGCTGAAATGCGAGGAGTTCGGCGAAAATAGTTCTGTGCCGCATAGCGTTCCTGGCTTTTAGGTGGCTTTTTGGGGTCGCGGCAGTTTACGTTGTTGGGCGCTTGATTGAGCGGCGTAATTGTCGTCGCTTTCCTGTTTTTGAGATTTTTATTTTGTTTATATTTTTTTTTTGTTTGGCAAGTTAGTTATTTTAGCGCGTTTGCTCTGGGATGGGCAATATTGGCGGCGGTTTAACGCCGCAGCGCTTTCAATATATTATAGTTTTTGCTCTAAGTCAATGCAGAATTAATTTATAAATTTGGTAAACAAAGTTTTCGAAAGCATTTTCTGGAAAATAGGTTCCAATGGCCTTTTCAAACGAGTTACACAAATCCTCTGATGACGATTTATAAGCGACGTTGAGAGCAGTTCGGGATCGGTTCTGATGTCGATACACGAAAAATATATAAACATTTTTTCGAACGCCTCGATCATATGACCCTATATTAAATTACCCAATGGATAACCGTGACACTAGTTTGGACTCACGATCCTTTTTTCAGACACGCGGTAAAGAGATCTCCTAAAGTCTGTCGCCTTCAAACACAAAAATCAAATTCAATTATCTGTCAGGACGGGTTTTGGATACACTCTTTCTACAATATGTTCTCTGCGTCTTCAAATATGGATTCCTCTATTTGCTACTCGGCCAATGAGTTTCGAATCTCAAAGTTTAAAAATGCCATGTATGGCTGATAGATTTCTTCAAGCGCCGTTATTTGTTTAATCTATGTGGGAATTCTCGACAATCAAAAGACAAGCAATTCCTACAATCTACTACTAGTACCGCTGTTAGTTATGCTTTCTCTAGACTGGATAAGGAAGCGAATCAAATGGGTCTGGTCCTGTCATTAAACAAGCACTATCGCACTAGCGACTTGGCTCCCACATCACTGTCATAACTTCCGAGCCGTAGATAATTTCGTCTATCTTGAAACCAGCATTAACACCAACGACAACGTCAACCTCGAAATCCAACGCAGAATAACTCTTGCCAACAGAAGTTACTTCGGACTGAGTAGGGAACTGAGAAGTAAAGTCCTCTTTCGACCAGCAAAAGCCAAACTGTACAAGTCACTCATCATCCCCGTCCTGATATATGGCGCAGAGCTATGGACAAACACATCTGATGACTCGACGTCACAAGTTTCGAGAGAAGTTCTGCGGAAGATTTATGATCCTTTGCGCATTGACAACGACGAATATCGCAGTCGATGGAACGATGAGCTTTATAAGGCGACATTGACATAGTTCAGTGCATCAAGAGACGCTGGATCGGTCATGTCGTCCGAATGGATGGAAACACTTCAGCTCTGAAAGTATTCGACACAGTATCCAGCAGTAGAAGTAGAGGACTTCCACGCTGTTGGAAAGACCAGATGGAAAATAACTTGGCTAAACGTATATCAACGTCTATTCGATACCGCCAATAAATATGTAAGAGACAAATCTATTGCGCAGTTGAGATAACGATAAAACCGGTTTGGAGATTGAGGCGTCAGTTTTTCCAGACAAGAAGTAATGAGTACCGTGACAACATCCCGAAACATAGGTTTACAATTAAGTCTCTCTTTATGTTATGTAAATGATTGAACTTTACTCTTGAACTTTTGATGAAGGCTAAAATAAAGCCGACTTTTTCTTCAACGTACGAGCCAATTCCTCTTTTTAACTCTTCGCAGTGGGAGTAAAAATCTGTATCGGAGCTCGCTCTTCAGTTTATTCAGTTGCTGGATGCATTTAAAGCGGATTATTTTATAGCTTATGCCTTTATTCTCAATACACTTGGATACAGATTCACTTTGAACCAAATATGAGCCAATATCTCGTTGGAAACGTGACATATGTGAGTTCATCGAAGACTCAATGGTCCTCCGAAGATCTCTACGTATTTCGTATCTTAGCGTTTTAATCCACAAAAAATACAGTTTTTCCTAACTTCAGAAAGTTTTGAGCAAGCCTGTATCCTATGCCTAAGTGGGGAAACCTATGGAGTGAAATGCTAAATCCTGGAAGGAGACAGACTGCAAAGCAAATTAGAGATTGATGGACTAGATTTTTGACCAAACCAATTCAGTACCATACACCGAAGTGGGAAAAACTGTGGGATACTATAGTAAGTACCTGAACGACACCGACTCGAAAATCACTGGAATCTCTAATCTTGATTGGTGAAACTGTTTTTCCTCTTTTCTTCTTTCTTTCTTTCTTTTCTCTTCCTTCTTTTTCTACTCAACATATATTATCTGCAAGACATGCGGCGTTTATCTGCTGCCGCTGTGTTTATCTACTGCTGCTGCGTAAAAGATTGAACATCGCTATAATTTATCGAAGCGTTCGCGTTGAGCAAATCTGCAACGCGGCAAAGCGGGTTTTATATGAGCGTGAGTGTAGCGCCAGCAACGCAGCTGAGATATTTTGCCAAGTAACCGAAAAAATTTTTAATATTTTTCGCGCGTTATCAGCATCAATTAATTTTCATGCCACAAAATACGGCCACGCCAACACACTTCATCATGCTTCATCTTAATCATCGTCACTGGTGGCCGACAGGCATCAACGGCTCCACGAGCAGCCGCGGAGCAGCGCCGTGCCGGGCGCTGATAAATAATAACAATGCAAGGCGCAGGCGAAGGAGTGCACAGAATGCTGGCTGTAGGTGGCATAAGCGGACCAGGCGCCACACATACACACATAAACATGCATAGACACTTGGAGGGCGCCTGTCTAAGCTCATAAATCCTGGCGCTTACAGTCAAAGTGACAGCAAAAATAATGGTGAATGCAAGAGTGAAGAGTGGACGGTTGGAAAAACGCCTACTTCGTTTGCTGTTATTGTGCTGTTGTTGTATTTTAATCCTTTTCGCCGACGCGCCACCCTGTAGTTGGTTATATCGTTATTTGTTTTTTTTTGTTTCAATTTTCTTGCGTCCTTTTGGGCAGATTTTCAAATTTTTGCCATTTTCCGCGCATTTTCTTTGCGCTCCTCCTTTAATCTTGTTTTCTTTTAAATTTTTTATATGTTGTTGTTTACTTGCGTTGCACACACAGCAAGCCAACAGTGACAACATAAATTTTGATGCAACCTCAAAAACAACAATGCATCAAGCGCGGTTATGTACCACGAGCGCATATATTAAACAACAACACACACACGCATACACGAATATAGTATACCATAAGTGTGTGGCATGCAACGTGTGTGCTGTGTGCAGCAGCAAGTTTACGCCTCACGTCAGTCCTTGTCAGTTTTTCTAAATTTATTTATTTTCGTCAGACACACACACACAATCACACCCATAGGCACCTCCATGCCGTTTGGCTTCGTTTCCCGCCTACCGCCTGCCGCCGCTCCGTCAACCGCGCACGGACACATTCATCACGTGATGGATTGCAATGGGAGTGACATTTTTATTTCAGTGATGGACGACGCTGCCGACAACAACGTAACAAACGTAACGGCGCTATGGCCTTTTCACTGCAATGGCGTTTGGCCAGCTCGGCTTTGCTTTGCTCTGCTATGCGCTGTCAAATCGTCTCCCCAAGCGGGGCTGCGCTGGGCGATGTCACACAAATTAAAAAAAAAATAAAAATAAATAAAAGTATTTTAAAACACTTGCTATGTAAGTCTGCAACGCGTTGGACCAAAACTAAAACTAAAATTGAAACAACAAGAACAAGCGATAATAAAAAAGGTTCGATAAAAGCTATCGAATTTTCCGTCGAATGAACTTCAAAAAACAAAAAAACATCAAATACCAAATTTTAGTTTTATTTTTGTCTTCCTCAACCTGCACACCAGCGCGCTTTGTTTCTTCACTCGCCCTCTACCGCATACAGGACACCCGGGCATTTCAACTGTCACACTCAAATGGACAATTTACGCTTTGGTTGCTTGGCAATTGTCTTTTTGGCTCATGATTGAAGTGCAATAGAAAGCACAAATGGGCTAACGAATTGCGCTTTGTTAGTGATGTAATCCCGAAATTACGGGACTAAAAATTCGGGATCCCGAGATTTTGTTATTTGTAAAAATTTAATTTTTATGTATTGCTGTTTTAAAAATAAATTGAAGAAAATGCTTATGTTTGTTAATAACGGAATCCCGAAATATCGGGACTAGAAATTCGGGATCCCGAAATTTCGGTATTCGTAAAATTTTAATTTTTATGCATTGCTGTTTTAAGGTAAATTTAAATGTTTACCGTTATTTTCTCGTTGTCAATTTAGTATTAGTATTATCCCGAAATTAAAATTTTGAAATCCCGAAATTTCGGGATTAAAGAAATGCTCGCAAATTTATAGTACTGGCAAGTATCTACCTCTGAAATCATTTTAAAGCAGTTTGAAATATTGAAACTTAAATATTTTCGAAACGATTCGGGATTGAAAGTCTAAAACTGCCGAAATCCCGAAATTAAAATTTTGCAATCCCGAAATTTCGGGATTCAAGAAATGCTCTAAAATTTGTAGTACTCAGCAGTAGCTACCTCTAAAATTATGTTAAAGCATTTTGGAAATTAAAATTAAATCATTTCAAAGTGTTTCGGGATTGAAAGCCTAAAACTGGAACTTACTCAAATTACTATATAAGCAAAAGACAAAGCACATACTACCGTGCCTATACTACTACGTACTATATAAATATCTACAGACAAAAATACATATATACACATAATATACATATGCATCCATATGTGTTTCTTTTACATTTTATTGTACAGTATTATATATACAAAGAAATAAATTGTTCCATCCACATACCTATACCTATAGTATACGCCATCAAATTTGAATATATATAGTTCTGCATATTTACTATCCTTAAAAAGGACACTCGGCATTTGGCATTTCCTGGCATTTGACGAATTTTTAATTGAACACGATGTCACAATTGTACAACATGGCTTATAAGTATTCTAATCGCAATAAATTGTCGAAGAAAATGGCAGAGAAAGAGGGAACCACATTTCAAAGTGACGTTGCCAATCATGCATCTGTCACGTTTGACTGCAACATTTTGTGGCAAGTGAGATGATAATATTTTAGTTAATGATAGCGCTGGCACAAACTACTTCACTACTAATTTCGTGGAACGGCAGTAAAAAATAATTGAATATTCAATTGTCTTATGAAGGAAGACATTTTCCCTAAATTTTTTTTTACGATGGATAAATATACGAAAAATACAAAGAATTTGTTTCAAATTTTTTCTAACCAAATGTCGTGTGCGGAATCGTTACGGGTATAGGAAAAAGCTTACGGTGATTCCGTTTTATCAAAAACAGAAGTCCACGGATGGTATAAAGCCTTCGTTGAAGACATGCCTCGTTCCAGGCAACCTACGACTTCTTCGATTGATGAAAATAATAAAAAATTGATGGGTATGGTGTTTCAAAATCATCAGGCAAGTATTAGAGAGATCGACATCTCGCGCGAGTCCGTTCGAATGATTTTGGTGGACGCGATAAAGTTGAATCTTTTTCAAAAAAGTGTACCGGAAACAGGTCTCTTTGGACATGCTTGATCGTACAAATTTCGATCTCACATTCATGGAGATCATTATGACATTGAGACATGGGGTTATGAGTCATTGGAAAGGGGTAAAAAACGAGCCGAAACCAAAACAAAAAAGTCGTTCAAAAATCACGGTGGTGCTCATTGTTTCTTTGATATTCGTGGTTTGGTGCAACATGAATTTGTTCTGGAGGGACAGGTGGTCAATAAGGAATTGTGGAAGAACAATTTATAATGATAGATAATGCAAAACGCAAAGAATACCATCGATTAACCTCCATATTCACCAGATTTGCGCGTTTTCAGTCGATCGAAGAGATAAAACAAAACTCACTGTTGGAACTGAAGGCCAAAAAGTTCTTATGAGAAGTGTTTCGAGATAGAAAAATCGTTAGCATAAGTCAATTACACCTGGTGGGGATTACTTTGAAGGCGACAAATAAATATTGATAAATAAAATGTATATAAAACTATTTTGTCTGACATTATATCACTTTACAATAGATGTGTGTCATTTGGCAACTTTCATTTGGAAGTGATAAAATGAGTTTCATTTATTTGTTAGTCCCAATCTATTAAATACTTGAGGACATGGCTGATTTTATGCCAAAAATATCCGTAATTTTCTTAGCTATTTTATTTTTCCCAACCATAATATAGTTGGGCGCTAAAAAAAGTAAAATCGGCTCATATTCTTATTTCTTTATGAAATATGTATACATCTCCCTATACACACAAAAAATATTTCAAGGAAATTACAGGAAATTCGAAATTAGTTTCTTAGATTCTTAGTTTAGATTCCTCCCCATACGATTTAAAAACATTTTTTATTTTATTTTATTAAAGCTTACATAATAAACAAATTATTATACAAACTAAAGTAAAAACATAAATATTTATGTTATTTTGGGATATTATTTTATATATTTAATCAGATTATTTAATTTTTGAAAAAGGATATGTAGCCTATATTTAGGCGCATATTGAAGTAAATATTTGATGGAGATTTTGAGATAAGTGAGAAAATATATAAGCCCCCAAACATATGCAAACAAATATTTTTAACTAGGGGACTTGTGCCGCATCAAGAAGTAGTATTCACGCAGCTTAGAACTTCGCGGAATACTCATAACAACAAAGATATCATATATGAGCTTATCTCAATAAGCCATAGCTCGAATAGCTTAGTTCTTTCGACATGTATTGTCAAACCTAGGGTCTTTCAAAGTTAACCTAAAAATTCGAAGAAGAAAATGAAGTAGAACTAATGAATATGATCGCCATCTAACTGAGATTGGAGCTGTTTATTGTTAATTAAAAAAAAAATTGCTGAAAAAAACAATTGTCAGTGAAATTCTAAGATAAATGTTTATAGGCTTTCATGTGCCAGAAAGTTTTCTAGTAGTTAAATTCAGCTATGAAAAACATATTCAGATCAAACAGAAAATTTGGAGGGCTTATTTTTATCTTTATATTTGAACCCTAATACTAACACAACAAATATTATGGAATGAAATAATTTAAATATGTATTGCCGTATCACAAAAATTCAATATAAAAACTGTTAGGGAACCTAGTGGTGAGGCTTAAAAAAGGTACTTTTTGGAAACTAACAAAAAAAAATTTTAAGTGCATATTTTTCAATGCATATTATAGAACACACACTAAAATATTGAAAGAAAAAAATTAAATATTATTCGAATTACAAGCGATCTCCGACGGGCACTGTGGTGGTGATTTCGGCCGACTCCGTGGATGAAATATGAAGAAAAATTTCTTTACTAAAAGATATTGTTAAAAATATTGACACACAGGCTTATTCCGGACTCCTGACTCAAATACTCAGTGGCCATGGGTGCTTTTGAAGCTACCCATACAAATACCGTCATGACTTTAGTTCATATTGTCCGACGTGTACATAGTGTAGAGAAGACTCTAAATACGTACTCTATCATTTCCCTCGGTTTTCAAGTATAAGAGAAAAGTTGTGATTCACACTTGGAGGTAGTCTCACGGTGAAAATTTTGACTGCACAAATGTTCGAGAGTGTTCCCTAAACCTTATGCACCTGAAAGTATTTCCCTAGCTTTAATCTTTGAAAGTTTCAATAGTATGAAATGTTCGGTTACACCCAAACTTACTTCTTCCTTACTAGTTGTAGTACGATATGCCCTTTGCCTTAAAATAGGCCTCAGTTTCATCAATCACCTCTTCATTCGACAAAGATTTCTTACCAGCGAACATTTTTTTGAGGTCTCAGAGCAGCAAATAGTCGCGGGAGGTGAGATCTGTAGAATATGGTGGATGCGGAAGCAATTCGATTTCAAATTTATGCATTTTAACCAACGTTTTAACTGCTTTTGACACGGCCGCATTTGATGTCTCTTTCCAGAATTTCATAATCTCATAAAAGACTTCGTGCCACTACAACAAATCATTCCCGCACGATAACAGTATTTATTTAAGCATTAACTTAATGCAAATTTTGACAGCCGAAAACTTCGCAGGACCTTTACGCTTTGACGGCCACTGGCAAAACAAAAGACAGATGCTGGCTGAAGCCTGTCTGCCACTAGCTCTCAGACACCATTGTCAAGCAATTCGCTCAGCATATATACATACATATATGTGATTGTTTCACAGCGGCAAAAAAGTTATGGTAACTTATGGCAACTTCTTGTTGTTGCTGTTGCTGCTGCATAAGTTTGCTGCCAGAGTTTGTGTTTGTTTATGTTTGCGCTAACTTCACTTAAAGTTGAACTGGAGCAAAAGTATTTGCCCTAGAAATCTGAGCGCAACACTCGAACTTTTGCAACACCGAGCCAGACAGCGCTGTTGTTGTATTAGTAGTGCAACAAACACATGCACACAAATGCAAGATTTCTCTGTATGTTTGAGATTGCTTTCTGCTCCTGTAGATGTGTATGTGTGTGTGTTGCTTCAAAGGAAGCGCGCTTTTTCATTTTCGCGCTCCGCCATAATCTGCTCGCCAGAAGCTGCTGCCTCTGCGCAGCGTATGTGTGTGTGTGTGTTGGTTGGCGGCCAAAGCGCCAACATCTGCTGCCACTTGGAGCGAGCAGCTCAGCTATGCGCGCTGTGTTGCTGTTGTTGTTGTTGCTGGCACAATGTTGCAATGTCTGCAAAGTTTTCCGCAATCGCAACGAGCTTGTGGCAAGTGGCAGGCGGCAAGGATCTGTGAGTATATGGCACTAGCTGCAGCAACAACAAAAACATGGAACTGAAGACGGCGACACTGCAGACAGACAGCGAGTGCAGCAGCAGCCAGCCAGCTGCCAACAATTACAACAACAACAACAACGCCATCGTCGTCGCCGTCGTCTAGCGTCTAAGAGTCAGCAGACATTACGAGTTTTCACTTTGCAATAACTTTGAAACTTGAATAAGGATAATAAAATTCAGCGCGCTAGTGCCAGCGAGCAAATACACACACACGAACATACATACATACATATATTTTTCGTTAAGTATGTGTGTGGAAAGCTAGCAGGATGTAGAGAGCTGCTTGTATATGTATGCAAGTATATGAGAAAGTATGTGTGTAAGTGTATATGTGTGTGTATATACATATGTATTGTAGTATATGTGTATGTGGATGTGTGTGCGCTTTTTCTTATTACATTCATTCTCCTGCTGCGCTTACAATTGTTGCTGCTGCAATAACTGTGCGCTGTTGTAGTAATTCCTGTTGTTGCGATTACTATTATTATTGTAGTTGTTGTTGTTGGTGGTGTGTACGCTGTATTTGTTGCCGCCATCGTTGCACTTTTCCATGTTGTCGGTTGTCTGCGCGCTGTCTGGCGCATTGTTGCCACCAAGTAATGTTGTTGTTGTTGCTGCAGCCTTGTTGTTGTTGTTGTTTTAGCAAAGCTTGTGGCAAATTTGCAGACATCCTTGCTGCCACCGACTGCTCGCTACACTTTGCGAAAACTTTTTAACATAATAAAATAAAATACGAAGTAGCGAAAGCGCACAAAAACAACAACAACAACTACTACTACTACAAAAACAATTGCAACAAGCGGAATAACTTTGGAAAAAAAACGTGTTTAAAAATACATAAAATTCTCTATTTAAACTAGAGCAGTAGTAGTGGCAACAGCAACAACAACAACAACTGTGATATGTAGATGCTGCTGCAGATGTATATACATGTGTCTGCAATTTCAGTTGTTAAGCATTGCCAGCGTTGGCATTATTGCTGTTGTTGTTGTTGCAGCGCTCGCGCACATTCCAATGCCAATGAAAATTTCACTTTCAACACTCAACATTTTCCAACTGACGCGACGCTGGTTAGACACTTACCATGCAATTGTTGTTAAAGTTTTAGCGCACTACTACCACAAATACATACACACATACATACACATCTATACACATGTGTATGTATGTATATGTGCAGGTCCTTTTTCTGCTCGTTGCTCTTCAAGATGCTGCTGCCCCAGTTTAATAAGCAGCGCAGCAGCACAGCGAAGAGATTCAAAACTTTAATTTATGCATTTGTATGTGCGAGAATAGAACTGACTATGCGATATATATGCCATGTGAGTGGTAACTGGGACAAGGATAACAGATTTAATTTAACAAATGCGGAGCTTATCTAATTGAATTTATTTGAAAAACGTCAAGAACGAATGAACATGAAGTTGTTTAGTTAAGTGTATATGTGTGTATGTGTGTAGAGTAAAACATAATTCCGTTCTTGCCATTATCTCAGTCCACAACTGTTGAATTTTCATAAACGATTAATGTGTCATGTGGTTTTGTATTCTTCTACGGATGACTGGGACTAAATGATTTTCCGATTCCATTGAATTAGCATATTTTATATTTAAAGAGTTGCATGGGTTTTCAAAAAATCGTTTTTTATCACCTTAATTAATTCTACAAACCACCTTTAGAATATTGTCTTAAATTATCAAGTTAATCCGAGTAATAGTTTTGCAGATACAGCCTTGAGAACTTGTGCGCTCGAGATCCGCTAGGCTAAGTGCGCCGTCGTTAAACGCATTTTTCTCAGAACTGTGTTTTTCAAGTTGGTTGACAAGATTTCTCTTGAACTGCTCAATTGATCTTAGTGAAATTTTACACAGGTCTTTGAGATACAATTCTTAAAGACTTGGAGGAAGGATTTTTTTCGATTACAACTATTTGAAAAAAAATGTCGCGTAATTTTCACAGAGATGTTATTCTTTTTTGTAAAAATGGCTGCCAAAAATCCAATTTTCAATCTTTTCTCTTGTCTAAGTTCTACAGTCTGTCAATTAAGAGCGTGGTCGTGTTAATTTACAAAAAAAAATTATTTTATGAAACTTTCATATCTATATATGTATAGGGTGATTTTTTAAGAGCTTGATGACTTTTTTTAAAAAAAAAAACGCATAAAATTTGCAAAATCTCATCGGTTCTTTATTTGAAACGTTAGATTGGTTCATGACATTTACTTTTTGAAGATAATTTCATTTAAATGTTGACCGCGGCTGCGTCTTAGGTGGTCCATTCGGAAAGTCCAATTTTGGGCAACTTTTTCGAGCATTTCGGCCGGAATAGCCCGAATTTCTTCGGAAATGTTGTCTTCCAAAGCTGGAATAGTTGCTGGCTTATTTCTGTAGACTTTAGACTTGACGTAGCCCCACAAAAAATAGTCTAAAGGCGTTAAATCGCATGATCTTGGTGGCCAACTTACGGGTCCATTTCTTGAGATGAATTGTTGTCCGAAGTTTTCCCTCAAAATGGCCATAGAATCGCGAGCTGTGTGGCATGTAGCGCCATCTTGTTGAAACCACATGTCAACCAAGTTCAGTTCTTCCATTTTTGGCAACAAAAAGTTTGTTAGCATCGAACGATAGCGATCGCCAATCACCGTAACGTTGCGTCCAACAGCATCTTTGAAAAAATACGGTCCAATGATTCCACCAGCGTACAAACCACACCAAACAGTGCATTTTTCGGGATGCATGGGCAGTTCTTGAACGGCTTCTGGTTGCTCTTCACCCCAAATGCGGCAATTTTGCTTATTTACGTAGCCATTCAACCAGAAATGAGCCTCATCGCTGAACAAAATTTGTCGATAAACACATTTCGAACCGAACACTGATTTTGGTAATAAAAATGAAATGAAAATTCTAACCTCAAAAAAATCACCCGTTATATACATTGTACACATTACAAACAATGATGCAATATGTCCAGTCACCACCGGCGTCGATAATTGCCTGGCATCTCCGAGGTATGCTTTCTACTAATTTGACGGCGTATTCTAGTGGCAAGGATCCCAGATCCGACGAATTTTGTAAGACAACCGCTTCGTCTTCCACGAAGCTTCTGTTTAATTTATGCCCACACATTTTCCATAGGATATGCATCGAGCGACTACGACGGCCAATGCAATGTAACGATGCCAGATTGAGTTTTCCACTGAGTACAGAGCTTGCTGCGGTGTTTAGGATCGTTGTCCTCCTGCAGAATTCAATCTTCATTTTTTTCTGCTGAGCCATCGTTTGGCAGATAGCAGTAAAGCTTTTTTGTAGATTTGTATCATTTTCTCGGCATTTAGGTTGTCAGTAAAGAGGTACAAAATGCCTAATCCCTGCTTTGAGAGGCAGCCCCAAAGATGCACCTTTATTCCATGTTTTACGGGCCGCTGTACAAGTCTTTTGGTGGAAGTTGACCAGGTTCGCGTGAGGACAGAACGTGCCCATATAGATCATTCATCAGTAAAACCGACATTTTCAAAATCTCTATCAATATTCTTATGCGCCCAAGCGAGTCGCTTTGTCACAAGTTTTTCGGTCAACAGAGGCTTCTTCATTGTGTTGCGCCATTTCAGATCATGAGTATGAAGAAGAATAGTTTCGTAGGATATATCTAAACCTTTCGGCATTAATTTTGCTTGTCCTTGCCGCAGTGGTGAAGCAGAATTCCGCGAAAACAGAATTACTACTCTTTTTTCATCTTTTTTGTTTACTTTTCCTATCGAATCACGTTCTGGTAAATCATCGACATTTTTAGCCACTATATATTACTATATCCGCTTCTGTACAATTGCAATTCGAACCTCATAATAGTCAACTGTCGGTATCTATCCCATCCCACTTGTGTTGTGGTCGATCGCATTATTGCGAGGTTGGCTGTCTACTTTCTCTGCACTGTAACTCGGCATTCCTCATCAGATCAGCTGTTCTTATAACCTTTACGAAAACCCTCGGTTTCGCTTGCAGCTATACGTAAGGAGCTTGAAATGCCGTCCCACAGTTCTCTTAATCCTTTTTATTCTTGGTTTTACGTGGCGGCTCCAAAACTCAGCACACAACCTCGCTAGGCGAGTAGTATAAAGCTTTATACATATTGATGGAACAAGCCGTTTGCTTCAAGAACGATAACCGCCCGCAGCCGCACCTCTAGTGAACAGACGCTGCAATTAGACTTTAGCGAACCCTTAAATCGAATATGTCGAAGTGGATTCACTGAAGCGTCCTCTCCTTTAGCCGTGATCCCACGCTTGACACGGGTTTGCTACCGTATCTTACTCAAGGGTTACTCGCGAATGATTTTGAAATCTGTTGTATTTATGTCTCGCTCCACTTCCGAATTTGAAAACTTGACAATTATGTATACATATATAATCTAGATATCAAGCATCAACATCGAATACGAGGCTCGCCAATATGTACTTTCGGTGTTTATTCCCTGAGAAGGGTATATTACGATTTTTACAAAGGAAGCACCCAACAAGAAGCGTC
The DNA here is from genome assembly GCF_023373825.1 of Bactrocera dorsalis. NCBI lineage: Eukaryota > Metazoa > Arthropoda > Insecta > Diptera > Tephritidae > Bactrocera > Bactrocera dorsalis. The sequence continues at coordinate 60,792,851 of NC_064306.1, read as the reverse complement.
AAACACCCTATAAATATAATAATCATCGGCATGACGCAGGACCCGGAAACCAAACGCCAAAGCTCATAATGGTTGTTTCCGCGCGCCCCCCGCCCGAAAAAACTCGCATGAGCAAGTCGAAGGTGAAAATTATGATTATTGCCTTTTTTGATAGCCGTGGAAAGAATTCGTTTCACCGGGGAAAACTGTGAATCAAGTTTACTATTATCAAGTACTCGAAAGATTGCGAAAACGAGTCAACAGAGTGCGCCCAGACATCGCTTGTAACTGAATCCTTCATCACGACAACGCGCCGTGCCACACCGGCCTCAGCGTGTCCCAGTATTTGGTCTCTAAAAGGATCGCCGTGCTGCAACAGCCGCATTATTCGCCCGATATGTTACCTTGTGACTGTTTCCTAAAACAAAATCGGTGGTCAAAGGAACCCATTTTGAGTCGATTACGGACATCCAAGCGGCCGTGACGAGGGTACTCGCGGACATCCCAGTCGAAGCGTTGTAGAAAAGTTACGAAGCATGGAAAACGCGCTGGAATCGCTGTAGAGTTGCCCAAAGGGACTACTTTGAAGGGGAAGGCAGAGTTGTAGAATAATTTTCAAATATACGGTTTTTATGGAATCAGTCTCATTACTTAATTGTCATACCTCGCATACATATATAATAGTATAAGTAAAAAACTAATAATTTATTATTTATCAGATAAAAAGTTATTTGCATATGAAAAAACATGCAACACTGCATTTCAAGGCACGAAGTAGACTAATTTGTTGCGCAGCACAGGTGGCGACAACTTCGGTGGAAATAAAAAAAATTATTTCTGCTTTGGTGTTCCAAGAAGTGTTGTTGCACCAAGACCTAATTCGAATTTTAAATTTTATTTATTATTTTTTATTTCCATTTAAACCTGCGCCACACATTTCATCAGCAATTTACCGTTGGGCGTACAATTTAAAAGTAACTACAACAACAATATGAAATAAAACAAAAATAGAGAATTAGAACCGTTCAAAACCGCCAACTAAGCAACGTTTAATTGTGCAACATTTTGTTGCACACCGCAACAACTTGCAAATAACAATAAAAAGCAACAAAAATGAAAACATTTTGTGATTTGAAATTATCTCACGAAACTGGAGCAATTTCTGTTCAAAATGCAGCGGTGTTGCACAGCCAGCCAAAGCGAGGCTTGGGAACAAATCACGCCGCAGCACACGGCAACTGCTGCATTTACGAAAACAAAAACAAAAACGCATATAGCTCTTTTATTCTTTGATTTTCATTTTAAGCTGTGCCCCGACAGCGCTTCTCTTCTGCCACTTGCATGTCTGCACTTTGCAGCTGCAATACTTGTTGTTGTTGCTATCTGCAGTTGTTGATTATTTTGCTCACTTTGCTTCGCAATTTTCTTTTTTTTTAATTTTAATTTATTTTGTTTCTAACTTTATTTTCTTTTCCGCTGAACCACGCTGGCTGGTAATTTGAACTTGATTCTGAAAGCGTTCGCAAAAGAACGCTCCCACGCATTGCCACAAATGCCAAGTGTGTGTCTGTGCCATCGTCGGTGTGACGCATGGAAGCTGTGCGGTTTGCTTTTCTTGAGTTGTGAGTTGAGCAAGTGGCAGTTCCAAAGTCGCTTGTGACTACAGCGAACAATTTCCGCTTGATAGGCAATTTTTGGTGCACTTGCAATGAGTTTGCAAATATGCCGTTATATGTGCGCTTTGTAGTGATCTTAATAGTCTACACGAATACGAGCTAAGACAGTAATACATAGTTGTTGACAACGAGCAGCGCAAACAATAAATATCACCTGTTTTAGGGATCTTCAAATGTCATGATCTCCCTTGATTCGAGAATTTCCTACGATTATGAACTAATTGAACGGATCCAAAGGCTCGACTCAAATCTACTTTGGAGAGACGCCTAATCCAATATCAGAAGCCTTTTCGTATTTTAAAAAATAAAATCAAGTTTTCATCGGGTTATAACCAGAGTTTCATCAAATAGTCATCAAACAACTCTCTTCGGCATATTTCGGCAGAACATCGTTAACACATTAAGGAAGGTGCAGCTTGCCGGTGAAAAAACAGAGGCAATCCTTATCACAAGAAAAAAAGGCTAGAAACGGTCACCCTGAACATTGGTAGAGAAACCTTGGCGTCAAGGCACACATTGAAAAAGCCTGTGGTATGACGCCTACTATGACAGCCGTTCAGTCGAAAATCATGGCAAACATTGGTGGCTCAAGTCAATGTAGGAGAGCCTGCTCTAAAGTTAGCCAGTCAATGCTCTGTGTCAAAAAACACGTATCAAACACTGCGTTCAGCTTATGCGCCCTTAGAGTTACCTGTGCGTTTAAAACGTTGTCGCACGAAGGGATTGCTGTCTTATTTGGTCTCATGCCACCGGATAAAATGGTCTCTGAGTTAAGTAGAGTCTATTGTAAAACCAAAGGCATGGATAGGCTCCTAACAAGTCTTGATGAGTGGCAAAATCAATGGGAGGCGGCAGAAAAAGGAGGATGGATATATAGACTAGTTGAGAAGTTACCGGCATGGATTGACAGTTCTTATAGGCCCACGCCTGTTTCAGGGAATACCAGCAGAAATTTGGCCACGTGACGACACACAATGTTCCTTCTGCGGAAATGCCGCATGGAGAGAACCACCATAGAAGAACTAACAAACAAAAGGATGATGGCAGACACATAGTGAGTCACATGCGGCGATCAGAGCGTGGTGTGGGCTAAAATGAAAGAGTGGGTCGCAGTAGCGTTCCAAGAAGTAATAATGAAAGAAAGGCAGCAGAGAAGTATAAGACCACATGTATAATACTGGAGGGATTGTGTGCCCGACTTGGTTCTGCGAAGTAATTCTTAAAAGCGGCCCCGCACCAAGCTATAGCACATTCCAAATATAAACTACAGCAGCCGGAGTTAAGATTCCCCCTTCGGAAGTAAGAACAAAAAAACTTTAAAGAATTCAAGTAATACCACTTTTCTTTGGTTACTCTTTCAATCAAGCAATATATATGATATCCTCATTTTGTTTTTTCTTATGTCGCTCCTTAAAATATCTTCACCTAGTTTATTGAGCCGTCGGCAAATATATCCTAGGTTGTAAAAATTACCTCAAGTTTCGATTGAGAAGACACCTAAAGAGTTTATGAATTTAGTAGCACCCTAATCAGGAGTCTCTGTATTACAACAGCAATCACATATTATTTGTCTTTGAAAAGACAGTGGAATAAAAAAGAAAGCATTTACTGATTAGTGGACCTCCTTAAAATGAGTAGTAACAATATTATCTTCAAACAACTAAGAAAGGTTCATTAAGGTACTTCACATACAATCACCAATCAATATGGAGCAAAGTCGGCTGGATATTCGAAAATCCTGTTAATAATTATATAGGTGCTAGATCTAATTTTAATTGAGATAACTCACATATAAAGGGTGATTTTTTAAGAGCTTGATAACTTTTTTTAAAAAAAAAAACGCATAAAATTTGCAAAATCTCATCGGTTCTTTATTTGAAACGTTAGATTGGTTCATGACATTTACTTTTTGAAGATAATTTCATTTAAATGTTGACCGCGGCTGCGTCTTAGGTGGTCCATTCGGAAAGTCCAATTTTGGGCAACTTTTTCGAGCATTTCGGCCGGAATAGCCCGAATTTCTTCGGAAATGTTGTCTTCCAAAGCTGGAATAGTTGCTGGCTTATTTCTGTAGACTTTAGACTTGACGTAGCCCCACAAAAAATAGTCTAAAGGCGTTAAATCGCATGATCTTGGTGGCCAACTTACGGGTCCATTTCTTGAGATGAATTGTTGTCCGAAGTTTTCCCTCAAAATGGCCATAGAATCGCGAGCTGTGTGGCATGTAGCGCCATCTTGTTGAAACCACATGTCAACCAAGTTCAGTTCTTCCATTTTTGGCAACAAAAAGTTTGTTAGCATCGAACGATAGCGATCGCCATTCACCGTAACGTTGCGTCCAACAGCATCTTTGAAAAAATACGGTCCAATGATTCCACCAGCGTACAAACCACACCAAACAGTGCATTTTTCGGGATGCATGGGCAGTTCTTGAACGGCTTCTGGTTGCTCTTCACCCCAAATGCGGCAATTTTGCTTATTTACGTAGCCATTCAACCAGAAATGAGCCTCATCGCTGAACAAAATTTGTCGATAAAACACATTTCGAACCGAACACTGATTTTGGTAATAAAATTCAATGATTTGCAAGCGTTGCTCGTTAGTAAGTCTATTCATGATGAAATGTCAAAGCATACTGAGCATCTTTCTCTTTGACACCATGTCTGAAATCCCACGTGATCTGTCAAATACTAATGCATGAAAATCCTAACCTCAAAAAAATCACCCGTTACATATATAACAAAGTCACCCGGAAGTTCGAAAATCTTTTTATTATGTATATGGGGGCAGAGGGAATTATTGGCCCGATTCGACATATTTTTGATATACAGGCATACCCTTGTTAGAGAAGGATTATCCTTGAATTTCAATTGTATATCTCACACATTGACCGATATTTTCGATCAAAAGTCAATTATAGGTACTGGGGTCAAAATATTCGGTACTTAGTGGCTTTAAAAGTTGAAACAGTAGAAGCCAGGCATCAACCTGTGCTATTCTGCTATAAAAGTTGGTGAAAACGTGTTTCCAGCCCAAGAGCAGCCAACGAGCAGAATAATACCATCAGTGGTGTAAGCTTTGCCAATCGACGTGGAGGAGAATTCGGCAAAGCAAATGCGTCTGAACTTGAGCATCCCGAACAAGGCACTTATGATCGCAGTTAAACACAGCAAAAGACCAGAGGCGTATTCCCAAGGGTACGGAAGAAGCAGCGCCTGGTCCTCCTTTAGAAACCAAACAAACTGGCGGACGAGCCTAGTGCATATCGAACACTTTGTATGAACGATATGTATGTCTACAATATTGGAAAGACTGATCTGCACATTTGGAACGTCACCCAGAAGGTGAGCTTCTTGGCTTGCAGTCGAAAAATTGACGGACATTGCGGCAAAGGCTATAGAGGGAACCAGATGGATGTATGATAGTAAAAAATACTGCGCGTTAAATGCTTTAATTCTGCATCCTGGCCACATATCATTAGGGCCCTGGAGGCAAGAAACACACCGGGATATCTGCTAAGTATAATTAGTAGCTATCTGTCTGACAGACTGTTAATGTACGAAACCGATGCAGGTCCAAAAAGCTACGTGGTAACAGATAGAGTACCGCAGGCTCCGTATTGGGTCCATTACTAGGGAATGTACTATACAATGAAGTGTTACGCCTACTGCTGTCAAAAGAGGCTCAAGTAATGGGTTATGCGGACGGCATTGCTGTGCCGATAAAGATAGAGATATTTTTACGCTATAAGAAAAGCATCTGTGAAGGATTTCATAGTTTCGATGCTGCCAAAGTTAATGTTTCTTGTCTTTGTACGTTTTGATTAATATTCTCTAAGTCTTAATATATTCTGCATAGAAATTAGCATATCTTCGTTATTTATTAAACAGTATTGCCACTCCCAAGAAAATCAATTAAATTTCCAGGAGGATTTTTATTTGAGTAAATATTTGTAAATATCAAAAATCGATTTGTCATCAAAATAATTGGCTAAAATCAAGCAATCTGCGCTCATATGCCAGAAGCGTGGGAAGTGTGAAGCCGGTACGCTGGATTCTCAAGCAAATTACAAGCTAAAATAAAATAACGTTCACTTTTCCTTCAGCTTAAAAATGCAAAACAATTTAATAAAATCAAAAAACGCCATGCCACAGTGACATGTTGCATGTGAGATGCGCGAGTTGCAGCTTCATCACTTTAACATGTGTTAAAATTTATCTTTTAACGATTATTCATATCGTAATCGGTTTAATTCGGCGCCGATGTTCACAGAGAGCGACGCGACCCAGCAAGGCATGTCAACTTAGCGGCACCGGAACATGCAAGCCAACTGGACACGCCAGCCGCAGCGTCGGCGGTGCCTTCGCATGCCACATATGCTACGCCACGACTCCTTCAAATCGTCATTGGAGCTCTGGAGAACGGAGCCAGGCGGCGAAAGATGAGGGTATTATCAATTGCAATTGTCAGCGTTAAGCGCTTAACCCAACGCCATCGTCACCGCCACCGCCACCGCCACCAACGCTTGCATCGTAAATTCACCGCTGACCAGTTATGCTCAACCTTCAGCTGCATTGGATCACACCACACCGTCGCCGGCCGTCATTGGCTGTGTGTTGCACGCGCATGTGCAACCGTGTTTATGGTTTTATTGATAAAATTGACATTAATCGCACATTTAAGGCGATTTGCTGCAAGATTTTTATCGCGTGCAAATTGCCGACGGCCGCTCGATGTCTCAGTTCGATTCGCTTCTTCGACGCAAATTTGCATACTTGCCACATTCGCACAAATTTCAATAATTCTGTATGCGCCTCTAAACGCGTGTATAACTAGTAACAACAAAAACAATATTACAAAATATAAAATGTTGTATTTAGGGCCGTTTAGTGGCCGTCGGCTTGGTCAGCGTTGCAGTTGTTGTCCACCTATTGGCAAGCCGGATAACGGCAACTGGTTTGCCAAATGTATGCTTGACCATTTAATCATTAATTCATTTGGCCAGTTCGACTGTTTGGTTAATTGGCGCGCGATACACGATAAAAAGTGTTAATGCACATTAGGGATGTGCTTTTTGTCGGCGAAAGTCTGCAAGGAATTTCTAAGTATACTTCTTCTTTATTGGCGTAGACACCGCTTACACTGTTATAGCCGAGATTAGTCGACTTATGTTTGCGGTATACTAACTGATCAAATTTGATCAGGACTGATCTTTTTAAACTGGGCGCGCAACCGAATCAATCAATTTTTTCTTAGATTGGCACAACTTTGAAACAATTAAACAAGGAGTTTGCTTGTGCTTCCAATGGAATACGGCTACAGAATCGTTGAAAATATAGCAGAGGATCTTAACGTCTTTTATGTGTTGAGACATTTCGGTTAATGTTTTGGATCATGCTTTGGATATGAAGTTTGTCAATGCTATATTCGTACCAAAATACCTAAATATTTTCCAAAAACGACACCGAGTACCGAACGCAAAAGCCATGCTTGACAACGAATTGGGACCCTACATTCATCAAACACATCATTACTAGTGATGAACCAGTCCGAATGGCACGCCAAAAATGAGGCGAAACTGAAGGAACTACCTCAAAGTCGCTCAAAAGTCATAGTGATACTTTTTTTTTTATTACCGCGGTTAAGCTCACTAAGAATTCGTTCCACAGGCTCAAATAGCCATTAGGAATATTACTCGACCGTCTAAGTAAATCAATTCTTCGACCAGTGGTTTAGATTTTAAGTTTTTTTTTACAACAATGCATTCATATCATGATTGTGACTACTTTTTTTTGCCAAAACAAAGACCAGAGACAACGCTCAGACATCATATTCATTTTTCGGGGAACGTGCCATGTATCCATTGAAGTCATTAAAAATCATTTCCTGAAGGTCATTCCCGCAAGACATATAAGAAGTCTATAAAAAATTTGATAAAGCATTTTGTATGGTAGCTATATGCTATAGTAATCCGATCTGAGCAATTTTTTTGGATATTATGTTATTACCTTAAGCAGTAATCCATGTAAAATTTCGTGAAGATACCATGTCAAAAGCAAAAGTTTTCCCTACAAGCCCTTGATTCCGATCATTCATTTTGTATGGCGGCTATATGCTATTCTGTACCGAATTTCGTGAATATATCTTGTCAATTAAAGTTTTCCATACAAAAATTTGATTCCGATCGTTCAGTTTGTATGGCAGCTATATGTTATAGTGGTTCGATATCGGCAGTTCCGACAAATGAGCAGTTTCTTGAAGAAAAAATGACGTTTGCAAAATTTCAAAACGATATCTTAAAAACTGAGGGACTAGTTCGTATATATATAGACAGACGGACATGGCTAAATCGACTCAGGGGTCTCCAGTGCTTCCTTCTGGGTGTTACAAATTTTCTTGTTCAGGGTATAATAACCTATTTCGAAGTCGATAATAAAGGTTTGTATTAAAGTACTTGAAAATTATGTCGTTTTTTTGTCAGTCCAGGTAGGGCGTAGAATTTGCCCGGAGCGACTACAATCCATATCCACTAGGTCTGTATTTTTGGCTTGCTTAGATATTTCAGCATTGCCTTTGTCAGAAATAGTGCTATATTACTCAGCTTGAAACGATATTATAGACTTTGAATGAGTTTCCTTCTGAGTTCTTCGCCAGATATTGAGTTTGTTGGGGCCTCAACTAGTAGTAGCAAAAGCTACAAGATCTGACCGAAGATTTAAGTCTGGTACTACGGAGAGCACTTAGCGATTGGAGCTCGCTCCCATCTGCTCATTGGGTTTGGCCCTTTGGAGAGATTCGTGGTGGCTGTGGTTTAAGCCTAAAGACAGGTAGGATTGAAAAATTCAATTCAGTGTGGAGTCGCACTGCGGGCGGGTGCCGGACCCATAGCACGGCAGAGGTTTTAGATTGGCCTCGAACCCAATCAGGGTGGAAAATTTGTCCCTTCCACCCAACCATTTGGAACCAAAAAATACGTGCAAAAAGCAATTTTTGCCCTGATCGTAGGGTTAGGCCGTCGCCGGCAGGTACTCACGTAAATCAAAACGATTTTTGTCAGTCCGGGTCAAGTTTTATCACATGTTATAAGGGTCACTCATTCTTGCCAGTAGAACAAGGGAATTTTATAACATTGAACAGTTTCGGAAACTGTTGGTAGATAAATGATGAAACTCGTCTTTCCATCTAGCGATGTCCAAACTATTATTATAGAATATTTTCTAACAGACTAAATTAAAAGACTGTCTGAATGATGGTTTCATAGTCGAAATACTTATATAAAATAATATATTGTCTATAGTAAATATTATAGAAATTAATAGTCTCATAATAATATTGAAAGCTATCCAACAGATCTTAGAGTAGTCCACAAAATTTTTCGCTTGTCGTTTTTTTCACGTGGTTCTTATCGTCAATCTTCGTTTAGTTAAGGATTTACATGGATTTTCGGGTTTAAAACAAATAAATTTTTATTGTATTCTATAACACCTCTCGAATATGGACCTCAAATTTCAAGTTGATCTGGGTAATAGTTTCGGAGCTAGTTAGCCAGGCTAAGTGCGCCGTCTTTAAACGTGTTTTTCTTGAAACTGTGATTTTGAAGTCAGTTGACCATATTTCTCGAGAACTACTCAATCTGATCGGCATCAAATTTTACAAAGGCCTTTGAGATATAATTCCTAAAGACTTGGATTACAACTATTTGAAAAGAAATGTCGCGAAATTTTTACTGAAATTTAATTTTTTTTGTAAAAATGACTGCCAAAAATCCAATTTTTAGTTTTTTTTTTTCCTTCGTCTAAGTTCTAAGTTAAGGTTTTAATTAAAACACGTACTTTTTTCACTTTAGATGATCCCATAAAGAGTTATCCTGCCAACGCGGGCGCAGCTTTTTTCCGAGTGGTCATCGGAAATGGCGTCGCAATGGCCGGGTTAAAATTTTTTTTCCAAAAATTTCAGAATTTCTTTGTTAATAGTGTATGTTTGTAACAAAAAAAATCTAAGAAAATATTTAATTTTTATATGAGAAAAAATTGTTGAAAAAAGGCTGTTTTTTACCCAAGGAAACCCATGTAATCCCTTAAGAAAGATATTGCAGTTCAGAGATGGATTCACAAAGAAATTAAGATAATAAAAATATAACTTTTGTTAATCTCTTTGCCAGTTCTGTGGAACAATCAAATAATTTGCATTTTTTAACCAGTTATAGAACTTCACTCATAAAAAAAATATTTCAAAATTTTTCATTTTACAAAATATAGTCCTCAACATCTATGAACAACCCTAATGCCAGTCAAAAATATGCACATATCTCCAAATTGAATAAGTGAAACAATTTAGATTCTGCACCTTGCCACATTGATTGCTTTTGCCATTTAATAACCGTGGCACTTACTCGTACTTGTGCGCTTAATGAGCCGTTATTTAGTTTTGGCGATAAAAAAGCAGTTAGTAAAATTAAAAACAACAGCAGTCGGCGAATCATGCAAATCGCACGCTTTAATTTCCATATAAATGGTTGAACATGAGTAAATATGTTTGTTAGAGCATATCGTAAACTAAAATAACGGCTTGTCGAGGCAAATGTCCAAAGCCCACGGACGCTTGTCTTTATGCGTTTTTATGCCAAATTTGAGCATTTTATTTCATATTTTAATTAATTGCGCTGTTTGCTGACTTATTGGGTGCGATTGCGCTTTCAGATAAGCAAATACACACAATTTATTATTGAATTAATTGGCTTTTGTAGATAAAAAATTTATTAGTTGAGATGTTTATTTGCAATAATTGGTGGATTTTATATTTTTTGCAGCTTAAATGTATTTACAACTTATTTGTTTGGTAAAAATATATTATTTTGCCTACGCTTAAAAAAAAATAATTTTAAACCAAATTTTTTAAAGGGTTTTCGTAAGGTTCATAAAAAATATATGAAAAAAAATATATGAAATTATTTTTCGTGGTGAAAATTTTTTTTTTTGGAAAATAACATACATATAAATAGATATCCTCTTTAGTTAATCATAGAGCCTAATTAAAAGCAAATATTAATGCAAAACTATAGAAAAAAATAAATTTTCTGCTCATTAAGTACGCTTTGTAATCTAAATGTAGCAATAAAAACAAACAACTGCATACATGATTTATATTAAATTTACATATTCTCCAGCATGCATCCATAGATGATTATGAGTGCCCGCATTAAGCATAGCCTGCCAATTATTTTTGCCGTCGGCTATGTTGAAAAAGATTGCGAATTACATGCCTCAGCAGCCTACCTAATCTCCAGCTGACATGCAAGCATATAATTTCTGCAAAATACAATAGCAGAGCAATAATTATTTCGTCGGGATTATTTGAATTTGTAATTTAACTAACTTTGTAAGCAAAACATGGATTTAATTTGCAACACTTTGGTCTGCATACATATCTGAGGTGCATATATTGTAGAAGCTCATACTGCAAGTAAATATGTAAATTTGGGCTAGAAGAACTTCATTTCAGCACACAAAAGCTGCGCCGTAATATTATTGTGATAAGTAATGCAATAGGGCAGGGCTGGCGGCGGCACGGGCTTCGAGGAGATTCGTGGCAAATAGCCATGAGGCAACTAGAGGTGTTATTAAGAGGCTGGAAGCAGTTTTCTGCGCAATAATGAGCAATTTAAATGAAATGATTGGCAGCGAAAAGATGCATGTTGTCTTAATATAGTAATTTTTAATTAAAAATAATAATAATGTACATAAATATAATAGAAAATTTATATATTGCACAAAATTAAGCCATTAAGTTAAAATAATTATTCAAAAAATAATAATTTAAAATATAAAAAAATTCAGTAAAAAAAAAAAATTAACGCAGCCGGTAGGATTCGAACCTACGCTCCCAGAGGGAATCTGATTTCGAGTCAGACGCCTTAACCACTCGGCCACGACTGCTCACAACGTATGCTTGCTCAATGACGCATACCAAACCAGCTGCTGCATTAATCGCATGTAGAACATTTAAATGGAGAGAGAGCACTTTATTACCGACATTTCTTTTTTGGGGATGATTGTTGCGATTGTAGCTAAAATATCAAAATTTGTATTCCCAAAATATTAGCCAATTTTATTGTGATAACTGCAAGATTGACCGTTATATGCTGTAAAATGTTATATTCTGTGAAATATGTCCACCAAAGCGAGAGAGGGTATGTATTTCAGGATATGGAATCTGATAAAGTTGGCATAAGTAGATACTGGAATAATTCATTGGGAGGGATATATTCCATGATAGAACCGTTATGGTCCACCGTTGGTTGTATTGATTCTGATATGCGATTTTGTAAACATACATACATACATACATACATATGTATGTACATATGTATATGCAGTTTATCCACTCGTGGCCACGCAAACGTTACCACTCAAAATTTAAAGTATTGTGCATATTTGACAACACTTTATAGCGGTACTTTTTGAGGTATAGAAATTTTTTATTTAGAAATAAGTTAATGACATGTTATTAATCAAAAATATTAAAAATTAAAAAAAAAACACATTCAACTATAGATAAATCAATTAAAAGATTGTGAGCTTTACAAAATGAACTCGATATATAAAAGACTGATATGCGATGAAGAAAGTCCGGAACGAACGAAAAAGTCCGAAAAAATTTAAGAAAGTATAGTGGTAAGGTTTGCGTGGCCACGAGTGTAAGGCCCTACCGGTACAAGGGATCCGTTTTGGAAAATATATATATGTAAATGCTTCAGGTTGTTCAGGTGCTCTGGAACAAATGTTGAAACTGTGTGCCAAATAAGTACATATGTATGCTACAAGTACTATGGAAATGTTATAAACGTTATTACAAACTATAAGTTTAAGAACACATTTCCATTACCACGTCCTTGGTAAACTTCAATCTCTCTTGATGTATAACAACTTTCGAAGTTTCCTGGTAATATGAGAACAAATGTACCTTGAAACTCCATTATTTCTATAGAATATAGAGATACTTTCATAACAATTAAGTTCTCTGTGTCGTTTTCGTGCAAAAAAAGAAAGGTTGTTTTGTGATCTTAAGCAGAACTTTTAAGAATTTTCGGAAAGTACCATAACTTCCATTCTGTGAAAAATCCCACAATTCAATAAGATGACAGTTTTAAGGACTAACCCTTAACCCTTTGAGGGTTTTACTATACTGACCTAGTACCATCACCCTAACTTGGAATTTCTCACCCCCCAGACAATAATCCCAAAAATGTTTCACAGTGTAATTTCTGTCCCTAAAGCAATGTGACACAAGTGATAAAACCTCATCAACGGTGTACAATATCATCTTTAGATAAGTACATATGTTGCAAAATAAATTATGTTTGGTTTTAGATACATGGTTTCCAAGAAGAAGTGAAATACATACATATAATTCAATGTTACGACCAAGAATTTAGCATGATTATAAAGGTAAAATTCAAGGGCAAGCCACGCCCCAGCTGACTCCAATAAATTCTAGCCGAAAGGCCTAGTTTTCGATTGATTTCGAATATTCTCTTCCAAAGCGTTAATCATCGTTAAGTAGACTTCACATAATTCCATAAAAAATAGTTCACCGGTGCAAAATCGCACGATCTTGGAGCTCTCACCAAAAATTCTCTTCAATAAATTGATACTTTCGTTGGCTGTATGGCATGTAGCCCCGTCTTATTGGAACCATTGACACTCTGTGAATTATCATCACTCCAAATACTACAATTATTTTATTAATGAACTCAATTCAACCTAAAATGAGCTTCATCGCTGAACGTCTTGTGAAAATCGGGATCGGCGGCCATCTCGTTTTGACTTATGCACCAAGTATGCGACGTGCTTGATAATCGTTCGGCTTCATCGAGTGATTTGAACCTTTATATTGATGATGAATTTGCACAACTTGCATTAGATTTGCTGGAGTAAGACTGTTCATCGGAATATGGCGGACAAAACTGAGTATAAATCAAGTAACAGCAATCGAAAGAACCAACCCCAAACAAAGTATAGTCTCATTGAAAACCACACGTCTTAACAAACACCCACTATCTTAACCGATTAAAAACATTAATTAACGGTTTTGATGAAAATTGTGCTGCACTTGCATGACGAATAATATTAAAAATATATATTTCAAAAATGATAATTGCGAAGTATACAGACACGATCAGCTAATTTGTTTTTGCTAAATACATAATTATAATCATTTCCACAACAAGAAGCGTGAAAAATTCCTACAACTAAAAAGCAATTATTTAAGGCTTTAGAAAAAAAACAGCAACAAAAAGGCATGGTATGTTTATTAGTAATATTAACTGTGAAAAAATTCTGGATAATCTTAAGAAAAATACGTGTTAAAAATTTTTTATACTTATGTATAATATACAAGTACATATGTACACTGGGTGTCAGAAAAATGTGTGCAAAGTTGTTTACAAAATAAATTTATAAAAAATTGGAAAAATACAAGACAAATATTGAGAGTACTTATTATACTAGCATATTACCACACTAAAATTGAGTTTTTATTACGAAAACTGCATACTGTTGCACCGTTTCGACGGATGCAATGCAGGATTTGTTAAGTGCACTCCCTCTTGACCTGATTGTCATACAGTGTGCTGTTCGATTCGGGTTAAGAAGTAGCTTGAGTGTGTCATTGCTGTGAAATTATTGGATTTTCGATGAAGACGTGAAGAAAGACAGATATCTAGAGAGTAAGAGACTTCTAGATGATAGGATGAGGTGTAGGTGGCAAGACTTTCGAGTACATCCGGGTCGTTAGGTTTGTTCAGGGTAGCGCAGACTTCAGATTCCTTTTGAGTCTTGATTTTCTATTTATCTGATAGGTGCGGGTGTTTGTGTGGGACATGGGTCGAGGATTGGAAGCATGTTATTGTAGAATGTCCCATGTACTCGTACATTCGGGATCTGGATAGTATGGGGATCCGCTGGACTGATGGACGTTTAGAGGTTAGCGGTGTGATCTCCAATAGTCGGAATGCTGAATAGTTAGGGTCGTTTTCGCGTAAATTGCTTAAGCGGCGAAGGCGTTTAACTGGTTATTAGGGTTAGCTTCTTGTGTGAATGGCATGTGTGTGTAATGTACTCGTTTATATGGGGTCCCACCAGCCTAGAACGGTATGGAAGCTCAACTGGTAGTAGTTTCGGCTACGAGATCTAATTTGGGATGTAATTCTGGTACCATGGAAAGCAGGAGCCCTTGGAGTTCGCTCCATCCTGCTCATGCGGACTGATCCCTCGGGAGTATCGCAATGCTTGTGGTAAAAACTTGAATGCAGGAATAGCTAACACTTTCCCAGTTGGATTTGGAGTGGGGCATGGCAACCTGGGGCCGGACCCAAAGTACGGCAGAGGTTTTAAATGGGCTTCGAGATCTATTAAGGTGGTTAGCTTGGCATTTTCAGGGCGCTGATCAACGCATTGATTTGATCCACTGTGCTTTTGAGCGCAGTGGGATAAGGCTGTCGTCAGCAGGTAATATATGTAAGATATGAACATGGCGGACGTTGTCCATCTATTTGTATATACCCGACCTCCTTTTTTGTTATCGGTCTGAAATTTTGCATACGTCCTTTTATACCCAATAAGCTGCTCATTCGTCGGAACCGCCGATAGCAGACCATTAAAGCATATTTGTAGCTGCCACACAAACTGAACGATCGAAATCAAGTGCTTGTATTGAATATAATAAGACGAAACTGCAATTTTCGAAGATATTGTTCGGATGGGACGACTATAGCATATTGCCACCATACAAACAGACCGAACAAAATCAAGCTACAAATCTTTGTATAGCCTTTTATGCTGTAGTTTAGGTTAATCTGGCAGGCTTAAAAAGAATTGCTAAACAAAATCGTACCTATTTTTCTAGCCCAAAGTGTATACTCGTATGTATGTATGAATATTATTTTTTTGCGCAGCAAAGCGCCTACAACTAATCGTGGAAGTATGTTTGCGCTAAACGGTTGAGAAAATTACGACTTTAATCACGACTAATCCAACTCAATGAGCGAAATTCCGGAATATTCACTTGCACTTGCCATAATCTCGTGGATATGTATGTTCATATGTATGTATGTTTGGGTTAGTAGCATATGTAGATTTACACCAGAGGTGTGTTGGCTACAAATTGCTGTTTTGTGGACTTTCAAGAGGGCCATAGAATAGAGTTCGAATGGAATGGATTTGTAAGCTTAGGTGTATATTTACATTAGAGATTACATATGTAAGTAAGTTAAGAGTAATTATATATGTACTTTGAATAATACATACATATGAATTTGTTAATACATATATTCATATGTATATATACGTACATATGTTTCGTATCTTTGTATGTGGTTGAAAGTATTATTGTTCTGTTTTGAAAATCTATATATATATTTCTATATAAAAATATATATTGATGTTCATACTATGTGCATATATGTATATATATTCACATTTTTTAAGCCTGTAAGGTCTCAACATAGATATGTACATACATATATCACTCTAGGCATTCCTTCACAATTCCAAATAATAAAAAATTTTGCTTCTAACTTTCAACGTGCATTTCGTATAAGATCCAGATACATACATATGTAGAAATGTAGGTATACCGCATATATAGTATATATATGTATGTGTTCAAGCATGCCTCTGTACGTGAATATATACATAAGTCCATATATTTCTATATGACTTATTTAGTTAACTAGAAATGCACCTGCCACAAGTGGTAGCCCTAGCTCTAGCAAAAAAGATATTTACATACAGATATATATGTATGTATGTATTTGTGTTAGAATATTCATATACCACATACATACTAGTAAAACCTGGCCCATACCCACATACATATGTACGAGCTGTATACATACATATGTACATATATTTCCACCAGCTCGCCGCCCCAAGTGTACTGTTGCAAGTGTTAATACACACGAAGGGCGGCTTAAGCTTCTAAATTACCGGCTGAAAGAAAACTGAAGAAGTGCAAAAAAGGAAATAAAAATTAATTCCAAAATGCAAATAGAAATGTAAAACAATAAAATAAGGCAAAATGCATAATTTTCCAAGCGAAATACAAAAAGAAAAATAACAATAAGTGGAAAATTCAAAACCAAGGAGAATGTAAGATACATATGTACAAATACAGAGTAAAATAAAAAAATCGTAATATAATAATTTTATTGCAGCTAAGCAAGAGTGGAAAATTGTGGCGCAGGCACATAACGCAAGCAAGCGGAAATTTATGAAAGTTTAAGTGGCAGCAAATACTTAAGTGTTTAGTTGTTGCATACCACATACATGTACATATATGAGGACTAACAAATATATAAATACATAAAAGCATTTTCATTTAATAATCCATATTTGTAGCACAAAATATTTAGGCTTGCAATTTCGTTCATTTGCGCGAGCAGAAGCTTAAAGCTTAGCCAAATGCTAGCGATAAAGGAAATTTGAACAGTGCTGCAACAAAGATGTCAACACAAATGGTTGAGAGTATACTGACGCATGTTGTTAGCGATAACGTTAATCGGCTCTCAGTAAATTTGTTAACATCCAGTTTTTCAGGCAAACACATCGTGCAATAGTCCGAACAATCGACGATACAAGTAAAGTTCCGTGGAAGAATATTGTAGGAAGACTACAGATTTTGTCCGAAAAGTAATGGGACTGAGTAGAGTTAAAAAAATTTATTGAACCTTAACGATTGGTTATTTAAAAAATTTCAAAATAGACTCCTTCTGCGTCGATGCAGCGATTTCCAAGTATTGAAGGCATCACGGAAGGCTTCTCCGGAATAGCCTCCGCTCTGTCGTCTCAAAATGCTTGCTTTTCATCGGCCTTTTCAGGTAAGGAAATAAAAAAAGTCAGAGGGGAGGCCACATCTAGGCTGGAGTGCGGCTGCGGAAGCGTTGGGATGCCGGCCTTGGTTATGTAGCTCTACACAAGAAAGGCGGTGAGCGCCGGGGTGTTGTCATAGTGCAACTTCCAAGCGGCTGCGATGTCTTGTCGGACTCGATTGACGCTTCGTTTCAGTCTCTTGAGGACCTTCGACATGTCCAAGATATGGAACTGAAGAATGGAATGTAAGCTTAAAGAAAATTGGGTATAAGAACAGCGTGTGATATCAGCTGACTGTAAGAAGTATGAATGGTGAGAATATTGTACTGTGATTTTGAAAAAAAGTCGGCTAAGACATATTTAGCTAAGTTTTACAGGTTTTAGAAGCCTACATAAGGTTCATGAGACTATAAAGTGGACTTTAATTTATATTTTCAATTAGCTACCTAGATCGTTTCAACAGTTACATTTGTTGTTGCTGTAAGAAAGAAAAATAGTTTAGAGGAATGGTACCGAATCAATAGTTCTTGGCCGGCTAAAAATCTGGGTCCGTGTCGGTTACGCGGGGTCGACTGTAGTGCAAACGGTTCCCTTACAGCTTGTTATTGTATATTACTCTATAACTTGGGATAACTCTTCATAATAAAATTAAGTAAAATTCATTATATCCCAACGCTATTATTTATTACACATCGGAGTGCTAAGAACGCCTCCTACTGCGACAATAGAAAGGTCACTCTACTTTCTACCAATCGACATTGCAGTAGAAAGCTCTATGGTAAAATCAGTTGCAAGATTGACGGCATTGGGTGAATTCTCCAGAAGGACCTTCGGCCAGAGCTCAATAAGCTGGGAGCTGGTGGACAAATTAGACCACTTACCCGTACGCTTTATTTTGGAGTGAAGGTTTCAAGTCACACTAAAGAAGGATGGATGACACAGAAGCCTCAGGAACTTACAACATAAACACAGATGGATCCTAAATAGCTAATGGAGTGAGAGCTGGAATATCTATAGCTCGGAGCTGGATTTCAGGCAACCTTTCACGCTTTCGGATTACTGCAGTATCTTCCAGGTGGAAGTATTTGCAATAAGGAAAGCAGTCGAGATAGCTAATAACGCAGGAAGAAAAATAAAAAGCATAAATATATGTGTCGATAGCCATGCAGCAATTAAAGCAATAATCTCACACCACACTACGTCAGATAATGTCTTTAGAAGCTGGGATTCGATAGATGTATACCGGAAAGTGACTTCATATGTACTGGTTTCCAGGCCGCAAAGAAGTTCTAGGAAACGAAACAACTGATGAGATTGCCAAAAACTGGCTATCGAACAAGTATATGAAATACGAAAGTCACTAAGAGCGATAACAATGAAATTTTTTGATATGGTTGACAGGTGGATCAGGGCGAGATGGAATGCCTTAAGTACATGCAGGATTGCCTAAAAGTGCAAGAGCCCCAGAGGAAAACTCACATGCTTCCTACTCACTCGATCTCGAAAGGTCTGCCCGGCCGGCTGTTGGCCTCTTGACAGGTCACAACATACTGGCATCACATGCGAGCCGGATGGTCATAAATGATAACGATACATACAGTAAGTGCAAAAAAGTTGAAATGAGAGACACGCTGGAACGCCTCATATGCCTTTGTACAGCACTAACTAACTCGTCTCAAGTATTTAGGTGCTGCCGAGCTCTAAGGATTGGAGAAATATCAAATGTAGATATAAAGTCGCTCTTAAATTTCGCAAACAAAAATGTTGACGTCCTGTGTGATGCATACTTCACCTCAAACTAAACTGAACCTCCATCTGACATTACTAAGAACCAATATGTCTATGTAAGGCGTGATAGCCGGCAGTATAACCTAACCTATGTCCTTATATACAAATCTTCGGTACTCCAGTTCTCTGTCAAATCAACAGCATGTTAGTCAAGTCTTCTTCGACGATTGTTAGCCCCACCTTTTCTTCGAATATATTTATTTAATATAAGAATGTGGCAACATCCATTTATATTTAAATAAATATTTTGTACAGAATACAAGCATTATTTTTACAACCATACATATAAAAACAGCGAAGAATTCTCGATGAGCAATACAAAAAGACCGCTGCACGCTCTTAATTACTTAATTCAAGTGCAACAAGCATGCTGCTCGCGGGCTTTCAACTAAAGCAAGTTCACACACACATGCATGCGCTGGTGTATGTGTGTAGCTGCACCTTGACTTATTAACATTTTTAGGTATGTTTTAAATGCCTTTTTAAGTGTCTCAAGCGTTATACATATGTATTAAATGTATTTGCTTTTAGCAAAAATGCATAAATAATAAAGCCGTTTCGAAGATGAATTGCCTTTTGCCACCAAAGGTGCAACAAGCACGTCAGCGCTAATCTTATGCATATATAAGGTATGTACATGTGTTCGGCTTGTAGCTACATAAAGCCATAAATTCATTGGCCGATTGCTTTCAACACCGAAAAATATTTAAACACCTTTTCGGTGATTGTTGCGTGCGCTGGTTGCAAGTATGAAAGTGGTGAATTTTTAATTGGTGGCATGTATGAATTTTAAAATGTGCGTTTGTTGTATGTGAAAAAAGTATATATGATGGATTTATGGATGCGGGTGTGTGTTTGTGCATAAATGTGTTATACAAAGACCTTCACTCTTTTCATTTCAGTAATGGTTTCGAGATAGTTGAAGAAAGAGACGCAAAGCTTGCATCCGCTAGTTGGATCACGGTTGTCTGTAGTTCTATTTTCTAACACAACAAAATCATCAAGCTCGTCATCTCCGGATCGAAAATTTCACAATCAAATTTCTCATGCTGTGATAGGTGAACGACACTTTTCCAGCACCCGTTTCCGTACAGCAAAGCACTCCCGTCAAGAAACACAGGGAGGGTACCACGTCGAGAAGTGACTATCATAGTCGACAGCGAAATGGTTTTCTACTCGACATGCACTCCTTTTTCTATAAGACTGTAAAATACTTCCTGTATGAGCAAGCGAAGCGTATGAGTCTAGTTGTGAACGAGGACAAGACGAGATATCTGTCATCAAACAAACAGTCATCGCACCTCACTGTTGACAGTCAGAACTTTGAAGTCGTAGATAATTTCGTCTATTTTAGAACCACCATCGACGCCAACAACAATATCAATCTTGAAATCCAACGCAGAATCACTCTTGTCAACAGGTGCTACTTTGGCTGAGTAGGTAATTGAAAAGTAAAGGCCTCTCCCGACAAACATAGGTCAAGCTCTACAAGTCACTCACTATCACCGCTTTACTGTATGGTGCGGAGGCGTGGACAATTACATCATCAAATGAGTCGGCCTTACGAATGTTCGAGAGAAAGGTTTTATGGAAATTTAAGCGCATTGGCAAATAGGAGTACCGAAGTCGATGAAAGGATGAGCTGTACGCGATATACCATGACATTGACATAGTTCAGAGAATCAAGAGACAGCGGCTACGCTGGCTAGGTCATATTGTCAGGATGAAAGAGAACAACACTTCAGCTTTGAAAGTTTTCGATTCAGTACCCGCCAGTGGAAGCAGAGAAGGACCTCCTCTCCGTTGGAGAGATCAGGTGAAGAAGGATCTGGCTGCACTGGATATTTCGAATTAAAATTCGAGCACTGTCGTTAACTCGGATATAACCGCCCCCAGGAACTTTCACCTCTGAAGTATACATCCGTTAAATGAGTGTTGTAATGATGCATTCAAAGTAACGTTGATTAAGGATAAAGCTTCTGGAGATTTGAGAATAATACCGTATCCATGAAACTGACCGCTGTGTGCTTTCACGAAGCTTTCATTAATTTTACAATGTCATATTAGGTCTTGTAAAAAGAAATCTATTATTTTTGCAGTCAACTGAAGGTTTTATTTAGCATTATAATGGTATAACCCGATTTTGATGAACTATGTACCGCTTTGTTCGATAGCCTTTTGGCATTTTAAAAGTAGTTTCATAATATCGTCTCATAAAAACCTCGTAAAAAGCAGAGACAGTCGACTTTCATAAGCTTCTCTTGTGATGAATTTTTCACCAGCAAAATTATTCGCCATAGATAGCGAATAGGTAGTAGTAGGTAGGTAGTAAATGCTTGGTGCCAGCTTCAAACTATAAGTTGGACGCATTAGATTAACCCAACCAAGCTTCCGGAACTTTTGACGAGTACCTATCGATATGTGTGGCCTGCCGTTGTCCTGATGAAACACAATTTTTATCCTATTGGCCAAAAGCTGAACAATTCGGAGCAATTGCTTTCTTCAGACAGTCCAATTGCTGACAGTACATGTCCCACTTAAGAGTTTGGTCGAAGAGGAGTAACTCACAGCAGATGATTCCCTGTCAAGCCCATCAAACACCAAACAAATCATTTCTGACAGTCTGTTTTGGTCACCGTTTCCATCAGCTCACCGCGATATAACTGCGACCGTTTTCGCATAAGGTTGTCGTAAGTTATGCACTTTTCAGAAACCAACCGTTTTAGAAATTGTTCGATTTTGTTGTGTTAAGTAACGATTCGCAGATGGAAGTTCGTTCATGCGAATTTTTGAGCTTCAACCTATATCCAGTCTTACTGAAATGACAACAATCAGTTTTTGCGCCATTATTTTTTTGTGACACCATGTTTAGCTCCGTGGTAATCGAAACAATGCCTCCGTGACGGTGAGACTCGACGATTTCCATTTTTTTATCGGTCTTTTCGGCGATTGGCTTTCCTGAGCATGGTGTATCTGTGACAGAACTCAATAGACGAAATCAAAATTGCTCATGATTTTTACCTACAGTATTGGGATCATAAACACCATGCACATTTTTTAGCACTTAGTTTGCGTTTCTTCTTTCCTCGGTCCATCTTTGACGCGTGTCCAAACAATACTGAGTCAAGTAACCACACATTTTTTTGAGAATACGAAAACCTTTCTTTCGAATGCCATAAAGTGTAATCCGCTTGCACTTTTATAAGGTTAGATACGGATTACTAAAGTCATCTATTGGAAAAATAATGAATTTCTGTTTACTAGACCTCGTATGTGCAACTTTACTAGTCCCTTCTAGCAGTAATATCTGACTAAATATAAACTGCTTGCCTCAATCGGATCGAGTGATCTTTAACAGTCCAAAAATGGCGCTGAGAGCTCACTAATTTATACGGAGATCGCTTATCTACGTCAAAGCTCACCCAATAACAATTTACTTAAATTGTTTAATTCAACGTTAAGTGAACCGTACGAGCATTGTTGTGGCTTCCCGGTTTTGTTTTACCTGTGTGCATAATATACGAGCCATTTGAGCCACGGCTTTCGCCCGCAGCGTGCCACAATGTGCACATTTAGTGCAATTTTTTCGGCTATAACTAAAATATTTTTAAACATTTCCTTTACGACATGTTGCATGTGTGGCAAGCAGCATGTACGTATCACATTTTGGCGTGTTTAGCCATAACGCGTTGTTGTTGCTGTTATTGTTGGTGTTATTGCGCTATGTGCGCCAAAACAACTATTCAATACATTTATTGTTGCTGCCAGCGCAATTTATATTGCCCAATGGGCGCCGCAACAGCGTTAAATGGCGTGCAACTGCCACATAACAATAAAATTAATTAAAATTTTTGCATATTTTTTTACGATTGCTCATATTTTAATTGAATTGCCAAATGTGCGGAAAGCAAAAGTGTACAGAAAAGCGCCAAAAACAACAACAAAAAGTGCCAAAAACAAAAAAGACTCGCTGGAGTGACAAGAGAGGTGTTGCCACGCCTGGCGCGCTGTGGAGACCAGCGGACGACGCTTGTTAAGCCGCAATAACAGCAGTTATAGACACACACACATACATATATATGTAGTTGAGTAATTTTTATTTTTATTAATTTTTTCGCCTGAAACAATTTTTTTTTGTATTTATTTATGTATGTATATTATTTTTAAACCGTTTTCTTCCGCGCCTTTTGAGAAATGTCACCTGTCAGGCCATATTTTTTAAACGCCAAATACTTTTTGACATAATAGTCCAATTACCTTATCGCACGATCGGTTTCGGTTGTCGTTCGCCGTCGCGTTCGCATTTGCGCAGTCATTGCTGCGGCGCGCGCAGCCTCATCTTCAGCGCGGCTCTGGTGCAATGGACTCGCACACTCACACACACACGCACACCAGCACTTGAGAACTGCCGTTTTTGCTGCTGTGCTGCTGCCGCCGCTGTTGCAACATCGACATTCAACGATTATTTATTGCAATTGCTGTGGCACAACCGGCGACCGTGGCAATGGCATTCATTGCCGGCAACAACGATCGCCAGCACAACAACAAAAACAACAACAACCAGGCAACTAACACTAGCCGGCGCGGCGAACGTTCAGTGGCCGCCGCCACGCAACACAAATTCACCGCCGACGTCGCCTAAATTGCGTAAAAACATGCCACAGCAAGGACCCCAAAGGCGGCCAAGCGTTTGGCCGCATGCCAATAACAACAACTACAACAACACTTTGAATGCATTGGTTGCGTATGGCCGCGTTCTTGATCACATCTGTTGCAATTGGTAGCTAGGAAAAACTAGTTAAAAGTGGTGCCGCAACGCATTGCCATGAAGCTGCAACGCGCCGACTCTCCGCTGGCCGGCAATCGATTATGCTAAAGTGTCGATTTACGGCCATACAAAGCGGACGCTTACATGCATCGTAACGCCAACAAAAAACCGAAAGAAAAAAGAAATATATGTGCTACAACAACAATACGAAACTGTTGCATAAACGCTTATGCCACTGTGTCCATGTTTGTGGCACAAACGCACAGCTCGAGTCGCCAAATGAGTCCGCAGGGAGCCCTCAGTAGCCGTACAATGACTTAGCGCTGCGGCAACTTTGTAGTCAATGGGTGAGGAGAGCGGTTGCCAAGTGTGCGAGTTATTAAGAAAATCTTCTTGGGAAGGGCTGAGGAGCGATGGCTACGAATGAAGGTACACAATGTATGAAATCGGTTCAAAAGTGAGTTGAAGTCCTACTCTAGTGAGTAATTCAGACTTTTTTCCGAGCATTATCCAACAAAACGGGCAGCGGTCTCTCTGCAGAGAGACATCAGAGATCCATCGAATGGATTAAGAGAATTACGTGTGTAATGGACAGTGGCCGGAAGCCCAACCCAAGCGCTTCTAACAGCCAAGGAAGTAAATGAGGCGTCTGCTACTACATCCCAGTTTACGGAGATTTTCTTTTAGGTGGTGTAGACTTGTATGGAATTCAAAACTTGTTTATGTAGTTTCTTTTTCCAACTAAGACAATTTCGAGGTAATTAAGATTGGTATTTGGACGCCCAACAGTTTAGAAGGATTCATTGAGGAGTTATATGAGACAGTTTTTGCTGGATTTGGAACCGACGGAGCCACTAAGCTTTCAAATACGTAATTTCCTTGAATTCATTAGTTTCCAGATCCATTACGTCATGATTTATCGGGACTTCATAGAGTCGATAGACGGTAGATGTTAGCACAGAGAGAAGATCAATTTGTTTTACGGGTTGGCCTAGGCAAAAGTAATGCAAAAGCTCTTTCTAACCTCCTAGTTCGAGCACATAATGGCGACACCTATTAAACACATTAAAACTTTGGTTACAATCCCTTATGTTAAAATGGAAAAAAATCGGATTTTTCGAAAATATTTGGATACCTGTAAAGAGGTTGGCTGAATGCTCTCTGATAGCTAGGTTAGGTTAGGTTAGATGGCTGATCAAAGGTCGCAACTATGACTACTATACGTAGTCCTTTGTGATGCATTAAAAGCCCTACAACTAGGGAGAGGTTAGCCTTACTGAGGGCAAAGAGATCAGTAGATTTCTTGCCATCGATCTTAAGGGAAAAATACTTTTGCGACAGTCTAAGTACTTAACTGGAGTTTATGCAGAGCTCCCCACAGTATACCTCTCCATCAATGTCCCCCACCAATCTCTGATCCATCCGTGAAAAGCTCACTGTCCCTCTCCTCCAACGGCTCCTTCCCATCCACAACTCCCTCGCCGGTATGTGGGTAGAGAACGAGCCGTCAGAGTTCGTTTTGGCGACTCCATGATCCAAGTGATCTGAGTCTGATGACAACTTTCGTAGACATACATCTTTCGGCGATGTCCACGGGCCATATGTGCAAGATGGCTTTAAGCGCATTAGAGTATTTTTGCAAGTGTGGTGTTTTTCTAGAGCCCTCCACTATGGTTTCGTACGGCCAGAGGAATACTTTCATTGATAGACCCCTGATAGGTATAGATAATGACGATAGTCAAACCCGGAAGTACTTCATAGATTCCGCCTCTCCAAATTATCAACTCCAACCTTAAAAACGCATGGCAACCTTGGTAGCGCTTACACTTTCTATTTTTTGCCCGTTTTACTGACTCTCCTCCAATCCTGCCGACTACAACAGTGCGACACTAAATGCCACGCGAAAATATATCTTATTGCTTGTATGACAGTTGTTTTTGCGGCGGCAAAAGTGATCTACAATAGTAAATAGCCTCGTATTAGGTAAGTGAGTAAGTATACAGTTGTTCGGCAAGAGTATTACCGACTTCCCATCGCTGCTGCTGCTGTTGCTGTCTGGCGGGCGTAACCAGCGATCACATACATTTAATCGAATCGCAACGCATATCAACGCGGCAATACTATCTGCCATTCGCAATCGCTGATCTCCGCTGATCGCCAACTCTTGATCGCCGATCGCAGCGTTGATCGCACTGCACTGATTTTCCTATTCAAACGTATGTATTGCCGGTGATCGGGTGAAAAAAACTATGTTGCAGACAATTCTGTAATTGTTGAGCTGCTCAATTTTATTGTTTGTTGCTTTGTTATTGCTAGCTGTGGCATGATTGTTGCTGCAGCTGGAAGCGACGCATGATAAAGCTCATGTAAAGACAGACATATATACAGATGGACCTGCTGTCCGTCTTACATACGTAAATTTTCATTTAATCGCCACTCTGTTGCACTTGCCACACGATTGCTTTGCGCTTTCAAGAAGTTTACTATTGTTGTTGTACTTTTTTTTACTTCGTGTTACACACTTTTGTTTGTGATTTAGTTGCAGTTGTTGTCCATGTCCCATTTGTGGCGGCATTTTCTCTGTGGCAGTGGCACAAAACACCAATCTACGAGCAAGTGCTTCCGTTCATTCGCACACCGCCCAGTTGGCATGCGCAATTTACGCACGAAGCTGCATATTCGGCTTTCCGCCATTGATCTCTGCGGCATTACAGTGTGTGGCATAATCAAAATATTGCTCTGTTTCCCAATATTCATCATTTATTTGGAGATAGTGGTTCGGAATATTAACATGACAAAAGTTACTGAGATAAATATGTGTATATTGCACAATATAGATTTTCAAGACTCAAAAAATATCTACTACATGAGTTTATCTTATCGTAAATATTCCTTAAAAATATTTATATCATTAACATTTTAAAGATAATTGATATTTTTTCTCCATCAAGCTCTACTTAAAGCTCATTCTGTGACAGTCGTTCTCCTTCTTCTTTTTTCCAATCATTGACATAAGCAATTACGGCAATCTTTTGTTTAAAAGTTGTCATAATTTTAACACAAAGCAATGTCTCTCGTTAGTCAAGCTAATTCTATATTAACTATATATGACCTGAGTGCCCGGTCACAACGATATCTTCGGAATTTGTAAAGCTGATGAGTGGATGAGTGAAGAAAAGTCGGAAATACCCAAATTCCAACAGGATGGGAACGAGCCAGAGTACCTTTTTCTACATTCGAGCGCTGGATAACTGAGCTACGCGCGTGCTCAGCAAGATTTGGTCAGCAACGCGCGCTTGTGAGGTTTCGTTAGCCTTTTTGTCCAAAAGATCCATTGAACTGCTAGCTCTTGGCAAAGCTCATAACGCTGCAATGATAGATGTCCCAACTGGACCCGGTTTCATTGATACTCATGCTAAAGGTTTTGGAGGACTCAACTTGTCAAAAATGCTGGGAGTAATATGAGATGAAAAATTTAGACATTTTCTACTCCAGTGTCCAGCTTTCGCCACTCTAAAGTTTCAGCATCTAAGTTGCCATACTTTTTACCTGGAATTAATATTAGTCGTCTAAATGAATTTGTCGCAGGCGACGGTCTTTTTGATTTATACTTAGAAGTTCTGGGCATCACAACGAACTAGCGCCTCTAGCAGTCCAAATGTGATTATTCGTGGTCTCACTAGTAATCAACCCACTTATCTGACCTAACTTAATACCTCTCATTGTTTCTTAGATTTATCTGTCCATGCTGAACACATGGAACACTAAGCCTACCATAAAAGGTTTTACCTTTCACGTATTGCCTTATGATGCAAGATTTTGAGTCAATTGCCTAGATACTTTGCCAAAGAGCACTTGAAGAAAGCCTTTACAGGTCTTGGTGTCTAGAACTTGGACAATTATCAGAACTATTAAGAAGAAATGCAAACGTAAGAGTCATCTACATTATATCCGGATTCCTCATTAAACTATTCTGGTAACAGAGAGTAACAAAAGTAAGCTCTTATTTAAAAACGAAAATATACAGACGTTTCCAATAAGAGCGATATGATTTCTTAAAAAAACACACACTAATTGTTAAGGAAATGTTTTTTATTTAATGTAAAGTACAATCGATACAATTAAGTTCTGAATACAACATCATTCAAATTGCCTCCACGAATTATTTTACAGGAACGATTTCGATCAAACCAATTTTCGAGTACTTTCTCTACTAAATCAAGTCGTATGTCATGAATAGTAGAGTTCAATATTGACTTTTAAAGCTTGAAGAGAATCTGTTTTATCGCTAAAGACCAATGACTTCAAATAACCCCACAAGGAGTAGTTTAATAGTGTAAAATCACAATTTCTCGGAGGTCACTCAATGTCACAATTTCTTTAAATAATCGAATCTCCAAACTTTGCTCGTAATAATTCGGTTATTGCACCTGATGTGTGGCATTTAGCTCCGTCTTGTTGGAACCAAATTTTGTCAAGATCAACTTCTTCCAATTGCGACCATAAAAAGTTGGCTACTATCGATCCGAACCGCTCTCCATTGACAGTAATGGTGTCACCAGCTGCCTCTAAAGAAGTACGGACCGATGTTTCCACCAGAAAAAACACTACACCAAACTGTCAATCTAGGGAATGTAATGGTTGCTTATAAATAACTTATGGATTTTATTCACACCAGAAAGAACAGTTTTGTTAATTTACAGCACCACTCAGATAAAAGTGATCCTCAACGGAAGATTTTCTTATAAAAAATCGTTACCGTTTCATAATGTTCCAAGGCAAAATCAGCAAATTCTCGAACGATTACTGAGATCCAATGGCTTCAGTTCTTGAGTGAGAACAATTTTATACGGATGCAAGTCGAAATCCTTTCTCAAAATCCGCCAGGTTGTGATTTGAGACGTTGCCAATTCTTGAGAACATCTTGAAATCGACAAATTGCGGTCTTCAGCTATACTTGCCTGAACGGCTGCAATATTTTAATTACTTCGAGCGGTACCTTTTCTTATTGGCACTGTAAGATTGTGTAAAGAAAAGGACCGAAATGACATCTAGAATTCATATCATCCCTACCAGAAACCCCGGTATAAATTAAGTCTCCGCTTCGTATCTATTCGTACATTCTTTAAGTGTGCCTATCGCAAAAATGCCTAAAATGAATGCCTCAATTCGCACTTTGCTTTATTCAGGCTTCGCAATCGTTCTCAGATCGCTGATCGTGCGATTTTCTATTGTTGACAAGCATTGCTGCGCATTAACGCGCAATTTTTTACATACAGTCGTCAAAAAAAAGTACCCAACAGAGAAAAGTGAGCAATGTTAAACGAGTGGGCGATCGATAGATCGTACTAGATACTAATTTCTTAGTACTAGATACTGTTTTTCGGTGAAGTTTGTGGATTGTTCGTTAACTGTACAGCGAGAAACGGCGAATTTTAGTAATTTCCAATGATGTCATTATTCAACGATAAATAGATCTTCTACAAGAGTCATTGGATATGGCTATGAGCAATGGTAAAACAAATAGAATAGGTAATCTACAGATTGTACTAGACTTTAGTTCTTTCTTATTTTCTGAGGTAAATTGTCGATCACTTCTTGATTGAAATCGAGACTTCGAATATAATATGTTTCTTATGTTTAGTATCGATCCTCATAACAGTCATTGCATATATATTTATTGAGAAATCATGCGATTACTGTTTTCCAACTGGGTTTCCAAGTATCTAGTATAATATACTATATACTCGTACATAAATGCCGCCGTATCCACCCATATGTTGGTGTCAATTAACGCCAGGCATTCTGCTGTCCACTTCAATTCGACTTCTGTGCGCTTTTAGTTCCTCTCCTTCCCTTCTTTCTATGCCTACTAGTATTGGCGTTATTGTTGTTATTGTGTTTCGCAGCTTTTATTGAAAGATTTATGAAATTGACTGCCATTTGACCATTTCGTTTGCAATTTAATGGAGTCAACGGCGTCAGTTAATAGACCAGTAGGCCGCACCGCGACACGGCACGCCGCGTCATTACTGCAATGAAAGCAATTTTCTCGCTGCTCTTGAGTAAGTAAATCTGGATTTATATTCTGCAGTTGCTTAGGTGGAATATTATTGTGTTGTTTTCTTCTCTTTGCATTTCATGACGTGGAAGTAGTGAGTGGATATGTATGAAAACAATGGGTCGCTGAAATTATAGGGAATTATGAATGAGTGCTTTATGTGCACGAATGAGAGACGCGGATATATTTATATGCGATAAAAGTACATTTTTCTATGCGTAAATTAGAGTTAGTCAACATTGTAAGACTGTTTCGTAATTAGAGTAGGAATATGATCCTATACTGAACGATTTCCTACTGGAAGATACGGATTTTTACAAACGACACCGTCCACAGCAACTCGGACTGACGTATTGAAAGCAAAAAAATATAGCTTGTGCAAGAACTGCAGCCGTCTGACCTTTCCATGCGACATAGCTTCGCTTTATAAGCATTTGGAAAGTTATAGTTATATAAGTATATAGAGCCAATATTACCGTTCATGCGACCATTGTCGCGCTATGATAACCTACTATATGCCTGAGATTGAAGCTCGTGATCTCAGCGACATCTGGTTTCAACAAGACGGCGCTACTTCCCACACATCGCATCAGTCAATGGATTTATTCAGCGAACGCTTCGGTGAGCAAACAATTTCTCGTTTTGGGTCGGTCAATTGGCCACCAAGATCATGTGATATCACATCATAAGACTTTTCCTGTGGCGATGGGTTAGGTCTAAAGTCTATAGGTGTTGGGAGGTTGCACAGATAAGACTTTTTGTACTGATGAACTTCATGAGAAGTGCGAGGAGATTCAGAGAGAAGCCAAAAGGCCTACGTCGTCAGATAGCCACGCTACCTACCAGAAACCACAAGGCGATATTATAATATTAACTTTTCGACAATATATCGGCGGTTCATACGAAGGTAAAAGTTTTACAAGCAAAGCTCAAATAGAGTACTCTTCGTATTCTCCACAACAAACCAATACTAAATCTTACAAAAAAAAAAATAATAATAATAATTTGTATTAAATTAATGTTCAAAGAGGTTTCTCAGCAATTTGTTTCCAATTATATTTAATCTCAACACGCAAGAGGATCTCTGAATATTTCCCATGATTATTTTTCGAATTAAATCACACAATAATTTACCACAATTTCTAATCCAGCTTTGAACTTACCGCCAATAGGTCATGGTCGTGTGACAAATTGTTGTTCTAGTTGGCCGCTTCTACTCTTACTGGATCAATATCCGTTCTACCGCTTAATCACAATATGTCAGTATTCGATATGCATACATGTATATATGTAGTATATGTGTTAACTGTTAGAAGTTGGTGTGTGTTATACCACACCCAGCTGCATCTGAAGGAAATGGGCTATCGACCGCCCAAGTTGTCATACGGAAAGTTTTTAATTACACATATATTGCAATCGTTTAATACGCCATAATAAATAGAAAAAATCTAAAATAAATTAGAAACTAATTAACGTGAAATTAAATCGCTGGACATTCATATAATTGCGCAAATGAGTAGCCAGGTGTGAAAACATGGAAAGGTGGTACATATTAGTTAGTGTAGATGTAATCTATAAAAGCAGAAATTGTTCGGTTTTAGCAGAAGAAGAGAAGTTATCACATCAAAGACATATTTTTTTTCGATATAATAAAATAAAGAATGGTTTGCTGAAAGAAGCTTTGGCTAGGCAGGGACATATAAAGCGTGATCCATTACTTTTTTAAAGAAAAAACGCAGGAGCTTCAAATTTAATGGGGAATGTTTATTATCGCTCGAAAGAATATTCTTTGGAATTTATTTTTTGAAGAATATTTCTTCCAAATGTTTGACTGTGGCTACGCTCAGAGCGGTCATCCGTTCAGTCCAATGACTCGTTCGAGCACTTCGACTCAAGAAAAAAATCTAACGGTGTGATATCACACGATCGTGGTAACCAATCGACTAGGCTAAAACGTGAAATTATCTGCTCTCAATAACATCAATTGATGTGATGCGATGTATGGGAAGTGACGTCGTCTTGTGAAACCAAATACCGCTGAGATCACGAGTTTAAATTTACGGCAACAAATAGTCGGTTATCATAGCGCGATAACGGTCGCCATTGACGGTAAAGTTCTCACCGGCATCTCATGAACTTAAGCTTATAAGTCCGAATTTGAGATAAACCTCAAACCTCTCTGATTCTCCATATTCTGTGGATGATAATAAATGTAGATATATGTACATAAAATATCTTCAAATTGTGTCTTGCTCTTGGAATAATGTTCCAGTTTTCTAAAAATGAGTATTTGTCACGCTCAGAAAGAGAAGATAATGGCATCTAATAATTTACACCACAAAATATATTTCATCTTTAGTCAGTTCGTAAATTTAATATTAGCATAAAGAAAAAGTGGCTTAAGTCAACAGAATAAGTCGACCAGAAGAGAGAACGATATAGATCTAAAATAATGTAACTTCCTCTTCTAGAGCATAAGCTCCACTTAACCTTCCTCGAAACAGCAGTGCTAGTTATAAGTATGTAGATTGAATCCGTCAGGCTTAGACTTGGGCTAGTATTTACTTTAACTGATTTCGGCCAGGTCACTGCCGCATCTGGCTCCATAATTTCCAGCCGAGAAACCCAATTTTCGACAAGTCACCGAATATTCTCCTCCAAAGCGACAATCGTCTCGAACTTATCTGCACAGACAAGCGACTTCACATAACCCAGCAAAAATAATTCAGCGGTGTTACACCGGGCGGCCTACGACGCGAGATAATGCACTCACTATAAGATTCCTGCAATTAATTTATTGTTTCGTTTGTCGTATGGCAAGTAGTGCCGTCTTCCTGGGACTAAAGGCCATCCACATCAACATCGTTGGATACATTCACGAAAAATTTATTAATCATCGCTCTGTAGAGTCCCTATTGACTGCAACATTATGGCCGTTTCATTTTGAAAAATATGGATTGTCTTTTCTCATAGAGCACACTAAATAGTGACTTTTTGAGGATGAAAACGGCGTCTTAACAATGACTTGTGGATTATCATCACTCCAAACGCGAATATGTTGTTTCATTGAACGTGCGTCGTGTCGAATTAGATTTTTTAAGCCCGCAAACCCAGCCCAGGATAGCCTCGTCGGTGTGCGTTTGAACGGCGTTCCTGAGGATGCGCATTTACTATAGTAAACGTGGTGTGAAACCGATCCAATGATCCAATGAATACTTTCTTAGTGGTATTTATCACCCAAATCAAACGGCTACTGCGCTTGTACGGATCTGAAGAGGCACTTTGTTAAAACTATCATTATGCCTATCATTAATGAGCAAGCTGTCAACAAGCGGTCATATGTAACTACAAACTAGTATGAGGTCCGATCAGTGGATCAGAACTAATTTTTTCATGAGAAAATGTGAAATAGGTTCCGAAAACAACTCTGTGTAAGTCGCATCACTCTTTATTTTTGGATCCATCGGTTCATTTGAGGTAAAATTCTTAGCTATTGTAGCAAATACTTTGGGATTTGTTTTACTTTCCTCAAGAGAATCCAGATGAGTAAAGAAAATAACGATTCCGCAATATTTTCTATGGGAGCTGAAAGCAGTGAGCTCAAAGTTAGTTAGCGAATCACCGGAACTATAATCCAATGAGCTACAAGAAAAGGCCACCTTTACCCAAGTTCCTTTAGGATGGAACGAGCAGGTTTATTCATTCCTTGAATCCAAACGTGTTGCGTGGTTAACAACCAGCACTTGTGAGGTTTCGAAAGCCTTCTGTTCCAGAGTAGAACATAAAATGTCCATTGAAATACTAATGCTAAGCAAGGTTCACACGGTCGCAATGAGAGGTGTCCTAACTGGACACAGTAGCACTGGCAATAACGCGCTCAGACTAAAGATTTTGGGGGACTCAACACGTCAAAATTGCAGAGTAGAATCTGAGATGGAAACATCTAAAACTTTCTCCTTCACTGTCCAGCTTTCAAGAGACTAAAGTTGAGGCAGCTCGGTTGCCATACTTTCTAAGGACCGGTGAATCGATTGTATATATATAAGCCGAGTTAATATATTTGTTACTAGCTCTAGGCGCTTTATCGATATGCGACGGTCTTTTTGATCCATACTTAGGAGTTCTGGACATCACAACGGAAAGGCTGCTCTAGTTCTACAAGTCGCAT
Source organism: Bactrocera dorsalis (assembly GCF_023373825.1). Taxonomy (NCBI): domain Eukaryota; kingdom Metazoa; phylum Arthropoda; class Insecta; order Diptera; family Tephritidae; genus Bactrocera; species Bactrocera dorsalis. The sequence continues at coordinate 60,758,542 of NC_064306.1, read as the reverse complement.
TCTTCGTGGCCTAACAAAAATCAGCATATTTTCCTAATCTAAACTAACTTATTGTGTTTACCGAGTTTAAACGTTTGGACTGCACACCTGCCACCAACCGAAAGACGAAACTACCAGCTGTTGTCAGCAAAAGTGTGACACAAATACTTGCGGCACACACCACAAATATAGAACACAGCTCAAAATATGGCAACACTTAAAAATTACAAAATTTTGAAAACAAGCTAACACCAAATTTGGCTATCAGGAGTTGGAATCGCCAGGCAGACAAGCGAGTAGCGCAATGTTGCAACTGCCGCAACAATGACAAACTGTCAAATGAGTGAATGGCTGTGGCTGAATGAATGTAAATGTGTGTATGCATACTGTTATTGTTATTGTTGTGGTTGTTGTTGTTTTGACAGCTAATGCTGCAACATCTAATGGCCAAACGCTTTGAAATGCAAATGTGATGCCAGCAACACGCAATCGCACGCAGCCAAATTTGAGCGAGCACACGACATACAGACACACACACACAGAGAGAAGCGTTGCATGAGCGTGTGCAGTTACAGTTGCAATTGCAAATGCTGCAACCACCAACAGCCGTCGGCATGATTGTCAAATGTTTGTCAATTGTCACAAATTTACAATTTGACATGCGACAGAGTGTTTTTGGCTGTTTTGCCTAGTTGCATGCCACATTGCCACATTGCCACATTGTAGCCGCCTGCGTTTCGAGCCGCTTGCAATGGATTGTCACTGTCACAGCTACCGTTTTTTCTGTGGCTTGCTGCTTTTACTTGTCACCGTTGTTGTTGTTGTTGTTACTACTTCGGTTGTTGTTGTTGCTGTTGTGGCCACTATGTTGCGGCTTTTAATGTACTTGCTAGGCCATTGATGCCATTTTTGGTGCAACATAGAGCGACAGCATATTTTGCATATATGCAACATTGCAACGCTTGCAACAACAATAACAACAACGAAGAATGCTTAAGTGCAAGAGCAACAACAAACCGCCACAGCCTGCAAGCCGACCACTTTTAATTGAAAGATGTCAATTTGCGGCTACGAAATGGAAATCCCACAACAAAAACAACAATAACAACAATGTGGCATGGTTGTGTGTGTGTGCGCGTGTGATGACGAAAAATTGCGTTGCGCAACACGGCAACTGGCCATTGCAACCGCTTGACCATCAGCGCGTATAAAATCGCTTTGTGGCACCGTCAATACCAAAAACAACAACAACAACAATAAGCACGTAGCAAGTCAGCACAAAAGTCAACTATCAGCAACAAAGCATCAGCGTTCACAGCGCAGCGCAGGAGTACATGACCCAGAAGGTAGGCGACAAGCGGCGAGTGGCGGGCGCGAACTACATTGCCCCATGGATGGCCCAGACGCACGTCACTCTCTCACAAGCCTGACTCCATCGCACACTGTTTAGACAGTGGCCTTTGTGCGTCGCACGGCGTACAACGCACTTACCATTGCTGCTACTTGGAAGCCGGACGCGTATGCTCGGCACTGTTGCATGCCACAAACGGCTGCATGCCACAACGCAATATTTAATTGGCAAAATATGCGTCTAAACGCACATAAATTGCACGCCGCACTAACGCGCATTCCGCCGCCAACAAAGCAGCAACAACAACAACAACTTAGCAAATGAAGCGACAACAACCACAGCGGCAATAATAAACAAGCGGCTGTTGCATGCCGCAGCTGACAGCGCGTGTGCGTTGCCGCAGCAACTATGTGCACACGGCTCGCTCGTCTCATATCTGTGGCGGCTCATCGTTAAGCGAGTTAAGTTAGTAACTCGATGCGACGCAGCGCGATCTGCAACACGACGCAGTTGCCGATGCCGCGCGCTGCAATTATGTAGTTACTTGCTTGTCTGGCTGATTGTCTTGAGTCTTGCTTTGGTGCCGGTAAGTGGCACTGACGCATGCCGCAGCCGCAGCCGTCGCTATAAAGTGCAAGACAGCAAACATATGTTTGATATTTGGCGGCTGGTTGTTGTTATTGTTGTTGTTGCTCTAGTGTTTATTACACGTGTGCACGCGTGCGTTTGCGTAGTTGATGTGGCTTACATGTGCTAAAATGTCAAGCGAATATTTTTGAAGTGAAGCCTTCAGAATGTTGGCTGAATTGTTTACAGTATTTTGTTGCAAGTACACGCACACATCGCACTACGAGTATGTTGCCACAATTACTTTTTGCGCAACAATATATACCACGCAATGCTTGTACGCGCTCATGTCATGGGATGCGTGATATAAGAACTTCAAGCATTTGGGCGTGTAGAAATTTAAGGCGCCCGTCCCACAATGTTGCAAGGTTTTGGCATGAAATTAATGTGTGCTTATGTTACGTAGACTCAGAAACCTCAAAGTTGTGTAGAAAATGGTTTACTTGTAAATAGAAAAAATTGCTTAAAACATATTTTTTTTATATAAGAGTTGCCAACTTTTTGAAAAATATAAAAAAATTTAAAACGTTCAAGTTAAACATTCTAATTAAGTATAAAAATATATATAAAAAAAAATTTATGTGGTGTTGCCACCTGGTTATGAAAGGTTAATTAAAAATTTCAAAATAAAATAATGTGTATAATATCCGGAAATTTTAGTTTCATGCATTTCTAGTCGATACCTAAAAAACTGAGGGACTAGTTCGAGTATGAAGAAACAGACGATCATTTAAAGAGGTTGACCCACTTCGAGGTTTCCTACTCTTTTGAAAACACAGAAACTTCAATTTTAATGCATAATGTTAATTATCATTCGAAAGAACATTCTCTCGCATTTATTTTTTGAAAATTATCTCCTTCAAATGTTGGCCGCGGCTCCGTCTCAGATCTATCCATCGCTCGAGTCCGATTTCGTCTAAACTAAACCGTTGCTTTTTCTGAATGAAATGGCAGCTCTTGAATCTCTTCAGGTTGGTCCTCGTCCCACATGCGGCAATTTTGCTTGTTTGAACGATGAACAGAACTTTGCTTGAAAACGTCGGATCTTCTTGGAGTTTTTCCAGATCCCGTAAAGTGAAGCGATATCACTTGGAAGGTTGAGCGGCTTCTGCTCTTGCAAAAGCTGGATTTTGTATGCTTTCGATTTAAGATCTTGACGTAAAATGCGCCAAGTCGTTATGTCAGTACGTGTTGTTGCAAAGGGCACCGAATCGACTCTCCATGGGCTTCGCATACATTCTCAGCTACGGCTGCTATATTTTCTTCACTGCCTGCTGGACGTGGTCTTTGCTTTCGAATATTATCCAATAATGAATGTTGAGTCTCAAGATGGGTGATGGTGTTGCGAATAGTACGCTCAGAAGGTCGATTATGTTGACCATGAGCTGAACGAACCGCACGAAACTTATTCTTTAAAGAACGTGAGTTTTCGTAATAAAGTTGAACGATTTGTTAACGTTGTTCCGATATAAGTGTCTCTACGATGGATAGCCAAAGAATATTATAAGATACTTTAAGATCCTGTTTACTCCACTGAACAGTTCGCCTGACCTGCTCTCTACATGGTGGATACCGTCTGATCCAAGGGTATTATTCTTGAATTCAGTCGAGAAAATTACGATCTGCGACTGTTCCTCCAACTAATGTTCATGCTTTTCGCCCATATATGCCGCTGTTTCCTCATTCGTTGGCTCAAAAAGTTTTATTTGCAAGGAATCCTGCCTCTCAAAGCCTTCGGCGAACCGTTGATGTATTCACTATCACGCTTGTCGCATCACTAAAGTAATTTTTAATATCTGACGAAATTTTAAAGTGCTCCACAGGGAGGACGTCCTTATATTTTAGGATTTTGACTCCATTCAGCCAGACAGCATCATCTATTTTCGCAAAAAGAGCATCCAGCATCCTCAACTTTTCTACATTCCACTGCTCTTCTGTCATTTTCCCCAATGGACTGCTCCGGCCAATGAGCGCACGATTAATTGCATCTTGTCTATCTCACCAACCGTTGATGCCGCCTTGAAGATTGGAGGTTCCTACTGGTCTAAGTTAACGTTAGCTTTACAGCGAGATCCTTTCGTTTCAGCTATTTGGTTGGCCTTGCTGTTTCGCTGTCAGAGGACAGCTGCTTTTTGGCCGCAACCCCCTCCTAGATCTGGTTCGCGAACTTCAAATCTAAGAATCTCGATCGCGATGCGTAACAAGCTCGGCTTTCTTCCACTTTTCTCGTATCCCAAGCCTACCTCTCCTTTCTTCGTCCCATTGGACTTGCAGCTAAGCCCTCCATCGACTTTGACCGCCGCTTTGATAAAGGTTTCGCCTTTAACACCTCCATGCAGGGGCTTGATCGAATCGACACCTTTGCCATACCCCGGGCAGCGTAGCAAACCCTCACCTTCGATCGTGTTAACCCTTCCAACGCTTTCGAGGTCCGATTGTTAATGGTCCATGGCGGCTATGCGTTGTAAAGAGATTGGCATTATTACAATAACCTCTTCGAAATGTTACTTTTACGGCAGAGGTAAGTCCGCTGGCGATACAGTAAGCAGACTTACTGTGCTTGCCGTAGTAGTAGCCCCAGAAATTCTATCGTTGTCTTTAATGTTGAGTTTTCTTGTCAAGGAGTCCTAAAACCCTTATTTACATAATGAATTCCATGAAAATCTAATTATATTTTTAACAAGACATTGAGTCTCCAAATATCAAATGCCTCTCCATATAAATTACACGCATATTTTCGGTACACTAATCGTTCATCTTTCTAACTGTTTTTAAAAGCCGCAAACTTTAAGTTTTTGGCATAAATTTCCTAACTATATTTATTATCACGCACATTTCTCGAAATAGCCTTGGCAATATTTTTTCACTTTCCCGCGATTCGCCTCATCGAGTTTGTTATTTGTTTGGTATAATGCAAGCCATTACGGAAATACGATATTTTATATGAGTAAATGCGAAAAGTAGAGAAGAAGGCACATTTAAATTTTTTCGTCAAGCCACCCACTCAAGTGAGGACAAAAACAACGCATTAATTTTCCTAATTTTATGCCGCAGAAATGCAATCACGTCCTACATATCAGTGTTGGAAGAATAAGTAAAAGTGTACCGAATAATTCATGAGCGAAAGTTACGGTAGTAAGAATTGTTATCGAAATGAAGTTAAAAGAATAAAAGGCGAATTGTATCACTGATAGGAAGACTTAACAAAATTTTGTAGATCGACAAAATGGGTTGCCAAGAACGTTCTAAAAATGTCGCACGTTCTTAAGAGCTGAAGTCTTCGCTTCTCCAATTTCTGGTTAGTTTCCCAAAAACGTCCTGAAATGCCGCACATTCTTAAGAACTGACAAAAGTTGAAGTCTGCCTCTTCTACAACCTTTGATTAGCTTGGTCTCTGGATTGAAAATTTTTCTTGGGTTAATCCTTTTTTGAGTCTTTTCGAGCCTGCTCTTCATGTTAAGTTAAGTTTTGATCACTCAGGTCTGGAAAAGGTTTCAATCCTATACTGGTTTAAGACAGTTCCTTAAAGAGCCTGGTTGTGAACTCAGAATGAGTACTGGTTTATTTGGTTTGCGTTATCGGTACCCGTAGGGGGCCTTCCTGTACAAAAACAGTGTGGAACATCATTACTACTACTACTACAAAAGCTACTACTACTACAGCACTAGAATTCTCTCACTGGAAGAAGATATTTGTCATTTAGAAACTACGTACATATCACCGACATTTTCGAACTATTTGCATTCTGCTATCGAACATATATTGGGAAGGCATTAATACAGTACAGAAAACTTCATCACAGATCCATCGAACTTGACGCTGTTTCGGGAAAATTTCTGAGAAGTGGTTTCTTGCCGACCTTTTCCTTGTTGCGATTGAAATTCAAAAGGAACTGCGAGGTTGAGCTTCTTATATATATTAAGAGAGGACATATGTAATCTTAAAACTGATTATAGCAGAGAAAACTTTGTGCATAGTTTTTTTTACCGAGTTTGGATGGAATCTATTAACACACACACAACTTTTAGAGGTCCATAGGAGGTAAGAAGTTTTATATATTTAAGTACTTCTTTTCAGATACAACACCGATTTTTACATAAATTCGGTAGACTGGATGTCCGACGACGCACCTAAGCCAAAGAGGCTCATTGTGAATTAAAAAAATTTATTAGAATTAAAATTTGTATTTCAAACCACTTTCGCAAATTAATTTATTTGTACCGATTTTAGATACCTTACCGATTTTAGGTACTGTACCGACATTCGATACTGTACCGACTATTTCAAAAATTATACACACATATTTGCTTTCTTTTCCATCACTCTTCCAAACGCACTGCAACCATTTGCAGCCTGCCCGTCGTGCAGTGCCGCTTCAATCGGTTGCCACATCGGCGCGCCGACGGAAAACTATTTATCAATGTTGAAGCATTTCATACAAAACACAGCGAGCGTCAAGAAAGAAAGAGGCAGAACGTACAACAACGGCAGCGTCACGCAGCTTTATCCTTGTTGCAACTTGCAAGCTAGCAAGCAATCAAGTAACGGCTCTAATGGCATAGCGTTTTTTAGCAAATGGCCATGTTTTTCGTACTAAGCGCCAGCAAAGCGAAAACAACTGAACCCAACGCAAGGACAAACAACCATAAGTAGCGGGGAAAAAATGGAGCCAGTGAGGCAGCGGAGGCAGCCGTGGTAATAATGCACGCAGACGCCACCTATAGCGGCAATGACGACCGAGTAGCCGAAAATACGCAAAAAGGCTGACGTTCACAGGGAAGCGCGGGCAGACACGATAAGAAAATGCAGAAATTTTTCTTATGACAGCTGAGCAGAGAAAATAAAAAAACGACGTGGAAGATTGCGAACTCAAGTTGCCAAAAGCTGACTGTTCGGCAGTCGCTCGTCGCACTGACTGACTGAGTGCACGCTAGGCGACAGCGTGACAGAGGCTGATGGTTGTTGGTTATTGGTTGCTGGTTGCTGGTTGCTGGCTGCGGGCAACGTACAAGCGCTACTCACTGTCAAATGAAGCGGCAAAATTCGGTAGCTTGAACGATTGAACGACGCATTGACGAACGGTTGCTGCCACACAACGACCAACCGGCAGCTAGGCAAGTGCTTGAGGTGCTAGCAGGCGGCAGATGCAGACCGAGCCGGGCCCGAAATGCGCCGTGATGGCGACGGACTAAATGACGCCCCAGCGACGTAAAGTCCTGTCATTTAACTGTTGAAGTTGAAAGAACATATTTACGTTGCAGCGCATACAAAATTTCATTTTGGACGTTGCCGCACACAGAAATATTGAACACCCCGACCAACCGGCTGAATTTCAAAACGCCCGCAAATGTCGAAGCCATCCAAAATGAGCGTGCATTTTTAGGGGACAAGCCGAAGTAGACCGAAGTAAGGCTGAGTCGTTGCTGGGGGTGGCAGATTCGGTTGATTGGTTAGTTGCAGCATGGCTATGTGGGTAGATTGAGGTATCGATGTGCGTGTGTTCGAGCGCCAGCAATTTTCTTGCGGTAAATGTCAGGCAGTTTGTGCGCCAAACGACCAGCCAGCGCCATTGTGCCCAAGGCACCAACGCGTCGGAAGCATATTTCATTTTAGAGGACGAACAGGTCATGCGGCACAAAAACAAACTGATGGCAACTTATTGTGGTATATGTATATATGTGTATATGCAGTGAGAGTGAAGTGTGGATGCTGTGCATCTCGATAAGTAGATTCCACGCTGCTGCTGCTGGCAACAAAATGTTGTAGGCAAAAAGGCAGTTTGTTGTTGTGGCGCTGCATTTGAGGCACCAGCAAGCGAGGGCGGTTTTGCCACTGCAGGCAGTTGAACTGCAATGATGACTTCTACAGAAGGGATCAACGCTACCAGCAAACACTCATACACAAGCACAGTTGGGGCATTGCGTATGCAGAGAGCTCAGCAGGCACTTTATTACGCCAAATACAAGCGCCCGCTGGAAAGTCACGCACTCTGCGTCAAGCTGCTTTGCCATCCACGTCGCGGTGTTACAGCATATGCCCAGCACACAGTCAAACAGAAACTGCAAACAGGGTAAACAAGTAAACGAGGAGTCAAAAGCTTTGGCTCGCTGTTTGTATGTGTGGTAAGTAGGGTTGAAATATGAAGACCCAAAGCTGATCTGTTGCAAGTTAATATAGTCTAAAGTTAGATTTATTTTTTGTTTCTATTAATTTAAAATTTCAGCTTTGTTTTTATGGGGTACACAGTCGATAGATACAGATGACAAGGTGTTACGTTCCAGCTTTGTATAACACTACGATTATCTATAAATTAATATCCAATTTATCATCGAATCGCCATAATATGCCTCTTATCTCAGATACAACTTCAATATCTCTAAAATAACTTCATGATTTTTAAAAAACCCAGTGCCTTGACATATTCTTGGAGAACTACAGTTTTGAGTTTCTTCAAACTAGTCTTAATATCGTAAGAACTAGAGCCGTCTACTGTTCCAAAGGGACTCTTTTGATTTTTGTCGCGGAAATCAGTTCCAAAACCTTATATAACTAGTCAAGTTGAACCACCATTGAAACGAGCATTGCAACCACAGCCTGAGGAAAGCGGAAAGGTTCCATAGACCCATAAATATTCAAAAAATTATATAGAGGTTGTTCTCAGTCACACTGAAAGAGGGTGAATAGCGCACGAGCATGCGACTCGCCAACGGAATTTACGAATTAAAAATTGCAAATGGAATGGGCGCCGGAATCTGTTCTCCACAGTTTGACCTGTCCAGCTTCCTGCAGTAATCCGAAAGCTTGATAAGTCTGAGATCCAACTGTGGGCAGCAGGTTTTCCAGAAGGTAGACTTTGCGGAAAGCGATGGAGATAAGTAATAACGTAGGAAACGACATAAAGATATAATAATATTATGTACGGCGATATCCAGGCGGCAATTAAGGCAATAATCCCACATCACATTGCATCAGAAAATGTCTTTAATATCTGTGAGGCAACAGACATCCATTGGGCTACCAAACGAAAACAGGAAGTATCTACATACATAATGCAATTTTCGAACGAAATCTAGGTAAGTTCTGTCTTATACATGCAGGATTGCTAAGGTCATGTGCAAGCTAGGAAGGTAGGAGTGCCGCCGCCAGAAGCTCAATTTGTGCTGGATGCATCATTTTGATGCACTGTTGTAGGGCTTTATTGCTTTGCTACTCCGTTTCATTATTGTGCTCGAACAATTTGGTGCTGGCAACGAAACTACTTATGTCCGCTATTTTGTGGACAACCATTCAAGGTTTGGTGCCTGATGGGTTCCAAGAATTATGTATCGGATTTGTGGTAAGGACTGCAAGTCGGATTTGTTTAGTGCAAGTTACGTGCGAACAGTTGGAAGCGAGTTTTGTTGCGCTAAGTGATACGTCAAAGGCTTAATGCCGGACTACAACTTTACATATGAGTCAGATAGGCATTAGTAACGAGGGTAAATGCAGAAAATGCTGATAAGTAGATATGAGAGAGATTCTGGAACACCTCCTATGCTTTTGTACAGCCTTACCTAGAACTCATCTTAGGTATCTAAGATCTTAGTAGTTCAAGGGACTAGATGAAGTATTAAAATTAGATAACAAGTAGCTCTGAAAGCAAAAAATGTTGACGTCCTGTTTAACCTAACCTTACAAAGAGATGTAAGTGGTATGGATAAACCCAAAACAGAAACTGGCTGCAAACTACTGACCTATGGTAAGCTATTGTTGGGAAGGTATAAGCATAAAATATTTGAACAAGTTATTCACCTCTCTAGGGATAATGTTAGAGTACTTGTGACGTTACTAACAGGAAGGATTTGTATAATATGGGTGAAAAAGGAATTAAAGGCTCTGAGCCACCCGGAAGATCTTGATGGTCTTAAACCTTTTTAGGATTAAACTAACAAAATGAATTAGAAAAGCTGTTGAAAAATTAAAAGCTGGCCTTCAACTTAATAGAAATCTGCTGGATTGCCAATTATCTATCTTGAAGTATCTGATGCAGTTCCTGTTCGACACTACCAAACGAGAACTGCTCAAAATAAATGGAACAAGAAACAAAGATCTTCCAGAAATATGCTAAGCTAGTTTAGATTATCCAAACATTTACAGGTCAAAGTACTGAGTACATGCCGGAAAGAACCTACCATACGATATGACCACCATTTACTTGCCACTTACCGAAAATATTAAAGATCCGATAAATGCAAAACACGGTATCTCGAACACCCTTTACGATTACATTAGTAGATGCATTGATAACATGCGATGAGTTCAGGTATACTCGTATGTAATGCTGGTCTTTCGCCATTGGACGATATTGGTTCGCTCGTCTTCTGAGTTTCGAGGAGTTAAAACTGTGACAGAACTCACATCATGTCCATAGTGTTAAGATGGGTTGACATCTGAAAGGCTGCTGATATCCGGAGACGTACCGTTTCGCACTGTAGCGTCATATAAGAATTTGAATAGATGGTCCTTATACTGAATTAGAACAAATTTTCATTATAAAAGCGCGGAAGACTTGGGGTGATATCTTTCAGACATAAATTAGTGAATTACGACTACGCACTATAACTATCAAAGGCTACGATGATTATCAGAGCAATTCTAACGTTAGCCGGTTCTACGCACCGTAATTGACCCAGATTTTATCCGGCCCAGGAGATGTTTTTTCGGCGATCTAACCCCGTTTGGATCGGTAAGTGTTAAATGTAATGAGAGTAGCTTTTTGCTAGGGTTTCGTGTTGTTTTTCGCTACGAAAATTCAGTGAGGATAAGATATAGTTTTAAACTTATAAATGTACCTTTCGGGAAAGCAAATCGAAATGGACCAATAGACATACTTTTCCGAGCTTCGCATTTCTACTCTACTATGGTATATTTATCGATCGAAAATTAAGTGTTTTTCAAATGAAAATACAGATAGTAGATGACGAACTCAACTTCGCCTTCGAATAATGGGAACGAATATGATTGTTTGGGATCTTCAATAATGAGGATGAGCGCAGATCCCTAAATGGTTGACTTCATCACTTGTGAGCAGTATATTTTACCAGTTTGCTTAACAGTTCACAAACAGTTTGAGGCTTTAAACCTATTTGCTCATCCACCTCACTAAATTCATTTAATCCGAGGGTATATTTTCGATGTAGAGAGAGAACTGCCAAATGCATTTAAGTCAACCAAAATCCCGGTTTATTTCCAATTTTCTTAGGTCTTCTTGTCTGCTGCAGCAGAGCTGTATATGCACAACAACAAACACGCGTACACACGCATACATATGTACATGACTCGCACTTAAGATGCTGTGCGCACAGTACGCAATTGCATTACTAAATCCTTGTAATCCGCACATTAGTCTTTTTTGCCCCGAACAGAGCGCAGCGCCCCGACCAGCGGAGAAAACAAACAGCAGCGGCTAACTGGACGCATGTACAAATGCAACCTTGCAGGCGAGCAGATAGCAAAGTGCAATAAGAAGAATAAGAAGAAAATGAAGAAAAGTAGCGCGAGGCTAGAGAAGAGGCTACGTTGCACGAGCAATCATATATGAGGGGTCGGATATCCGCGTGCCACACACACGTGGAACACCACACACATACACAGACACGCATGTTGTGGCACACACAAATCCAGCTTTTCGTGAAGGCGAACAAATGAATCTAAATGGAGGACATGACGGCTTGGGGAAAACGCGGCGCCAGCATATTTGTAGATTTGTAGCCGAACAGGCGACTACAACTGCGGCTATGGGACTATGGCGACGACGGAAACACGACGAAAAATGAGTGCGATTCCGGCAACGCGCATCGGCACATATGCGGAGTTGGGCTCTGTCAAGCGAAGCCTTGAAGCTGCGAACGCATTGTGAGAGTTCAAAAGCAAAATGCGTTGCATGTGGCACCGCTTGGCAGTGCGGGTCGCAAGGTAGGGTGTGATACGTACAACTAACGGAAGCAGGGCTGCAACGCGTGTGCCATGTGCGCGGCGATAAGCGAGTGAGACACGCGTAAATGCGCTCCAAAACCAATTTTCAGTAATGACTGTTGCCGCCGTTGACGCGCCGCCACGCGCAGCTCGTTACATGCCTGCCTTTCTGTGCTATGCTCCCGAACCTCCCCACGCTTCATGCCATTAAAAGAACTGGCATCGCTGCAAACTCTGCTGTTTGTACCGTTGTCCTCTAGCTTTCACGTCCTGCGTTCGAAACGTTGCAACGCAGCCGAAATGCCATTGACTGCCACGGAAGGACATTCCAAGGGCATACGAAACTAACAACGAGCCTTTGCCTGCATTATGCTCGATTCCACAAAATGTGCTGTAGGGTAAACTGTATTTTGTGGGGGCAGTAAGTGACTACTGACGTAAGTTAGTTGTTGTTTGTGCTTGCAGCTTTTAGGTGCGCATGAAAGGTTGCGGGGTGTACGGACGGCGGGTTTTTCGTATCCTCACAGGAAACATTGTGCGTATTTACTCTTCGTCAGGATTTATTTTGTGCTTTGAGACAAAAGCAAAGGGGAATTGCAGCAAACAAGTAATAAGAAACAACAGTAAATACGTTTCGTTGAACAAAACTGACAGAACGCGGCAAACTAGAGGGGGAATGCGTTACGCACTGCAACAACAGCAAATGTATATAGCTCCGAAGTAAGTTGAATGCGCAAAGGAAGTGACTACTATTTATCCTTCTCAGGAAGTTGTTAGGGTTTTTCCAGTAACAAAGTAGAATATCCGGACCAAGTACTCATAACATTGATGTTTCAAATTTAAGTTCTGGTACCGTTTTTCGTTAATAGTTTTCCCGGTTCTAGAAGCTCATAATACAGAACACTCTTCTGATTCCACCAAATACAAAGCATTACCTTGGCATAAGGACGCTTCTATGAGTAGGAAGCTTGTTTACTGATGGAATGAGGAGATCGACACATTAAGAAACGAATGCCACAAAGCGAGGAGGAGGTGTCAAGGGAGTCGGGGACTCACAGAGCATACGCAATTATGTGAATGCTTTCAAAGAAAATGAAGCAATCTCAAAAAACAATTAAAAAGTGGATCCTGCTACTTTAAAGAACTTTGTGAAAAAATCGATGAAAACTCATGTTGTGATGCTTCCAAGCTGGTAATGACAAAAATCAGTGGTGGCTCTGTATGCTGGATACGACTGGCTAGATACTAGAGCGGATAATAGAAAGGTCTGTTTGACAACCAATATGGGTTCCGCAAGCAGAAATCTACCGCTGATGCTATTAAAAAGCTTACTGATAGAGCTAGCATGGCAATAGAAGGCACCAGATGGGTGTATGGTACAAAGGAATACTGCGCAGTAGTCAGGTTTGACGTTAAAAACGCGTTTAATTCCGCATATTGGCCCCATATTATAACCGCACTAGAACGTAACGAAACCTCGGTTTACTTGGTTAGGATCATACACAGCTACCTATCTGACCGGTTATTACTGTATGACACGGATGACGGACAAAAAAAAAAGACAGTAACAGGCGGAGTTCCACAAGGTTTTGTGCTTGGCTCATTGTTGCGAAACGTATTTTACGGCGGAGTGCTGCGGGGGGCCGGTCCCAAACTGAGCTGGAATACGGCGGCGAAGAATTGATAAGAAGCATGCATCACCTTCTTTGTAAAGTATAGTCAGACGAAAGCATGCCCGACGATTGAAATCGTCGGAATTTGAATCCCGGTCCTCAAAAAGGGACACCCCACAATCCGAACCAACTACCATAGGATAAGCTTTTTCAACATCGTATATTCGATCGATTGTTGGAGAGATTAAAGCCGACGGTCAATAACTGATTGGGCCTTATCAGTGTGGCTTCGAGACTAGAGAATCAACAACTAACCAGGTGATTACCATGTGTCAAATCTTGAAAAAGACCCTGAAAAGAGGATCGATACACACCACCTCTTCGTCGCTTTCAAAGCTGCTTTTGACAGCACAGGTTGGACAAAGAAGCGAAGCAAATGGGTCTGATAGTGAACGAGGATAAAATGAAATATCTACTGTCATCAAACACACAATTATCGCACACGCGACTTGGCTCCCAGGTCACTGTTGACAGTCATAACTTCGATTTCGTAGATAATTTCGTCTATCTTGGAACTAGTGTTAACACCAACAGCAACGTCAGCCCCCGAAATCCAACGTAGAATAACTCTTGCCAGCAGCTGATACTACGGATTGAATAGTCAATTGAGATGTAAAGTCCTCTCTCGAAGAATAAATACCAAATTCTACAAGTCATTCATCATACCCGTCCTGCTATTTGGTGCTGGCCATAGACGATGACAACATCTGATGAGTCGGCGTTACGAGTTTTCGAGAGAAAGGTTCTGCGGAAGATTTATGGTCCTTTGCGCATTGGCAACGGCGAATACCGCAGTCGATGGAACGATGAGCTGTACGAGATATACGACGACATTGACATAGTTTAGCGATTTAGGAAAAAATATTCGACGCAGTAAGCACCGGCGGAAACAGCGGAAGACTTTTACTCCATCGGAAAGACCAGGTGGAGAAGGAGCGAGTTTCGCGATCTCAATCAATCAAAGCTATAAGCCATACTTGAACCAAAAGCTATATACAGAATCATTGCAGGAAATATAAACAAAAAAGTAAATAATTGAGACCATTAACTAAAAAATATTTTCGAAAAGTTAACCAACTTGATTTAATTAAAGTTTTTTCATTTGCTTGCCACCAAATACAGTTGTTTTGAAGATTTTCGAAGTTCTTCGAGCAGAGATTAGGAATATTTTAGTACAAAAAAAAACAAAAACAATAGAAATTGCGAACAGAGGCAATAATTGGCAGCTGTGGAATGCCGCTCCGCTAACAACAAAACGTAAATACATATGCATATGTTGCATGCCACATACGTAGAGTAAATAACTAGGCGTAGACAAAAGTTCAGCCGAAATTGTTGGCGGCCATTTTCCAAAAACAACGCTGGCACACCACACATGCGTCTGTGTGTTTGTGTTGCACAGAAAAATAGCCAGCAAATTGTAGCAACGAACGCAAGCACATTACATGTGAGTGTGTGCAACTTATTGGCATGTTGCACATACTTTTTTCACTGATTTTTGTATTATTTTTTTTCATTTTGTTGGCGTTTTTTGTTTGCAATTCGGTGGCATGTTGCATATGCCATGCATGTGCCTGTCATTTGCCACAAACAAACGTAACGGTAATAGCAAAAAAGGAAGCACCTAGTTTGTAAATTGAATGGCAGATAGGCAAAGCAAATAGCAAGCCAAGCCAAGGCAAGCAAAAGAAAGCAAAGCAAAGTAGCGTGAAAGACACACTAACACACACACACACACACATGCATACACTGGGCAGTAACGGAGAACTACAACGCAAGTGGAGTGTCTGGGGGGGTGTGTTGTTGGCCAAATCGCAGTGCCAATGTGCCGGCAATAAATGCAGAAACAACAGCAGTGTGTGACAACAACAGCGACAACAACAATAAGGGCGACAGCGTCAACATGCAACAAAAACGAAGTGAAAGCTTTCATTTTACGGCGCACACATGCCAACGCATAAACACACACCCACACCCACATAGACGCACACACGCGCAGCAACACCCACATGTGCCTGCATGGCGCTTAGATAAATGAAAGCATATTTCGTGGCGCTGCGCAAACAGGAAATGCCAACATTCGAGGCCATTTACGCCGCACCAAGCCAATACAAATGCCAACACACAAACACACAGAATGTTTTATATGTATGTATGCATGCACACGAGTATAGTCTTCATATGCATTGCATGCGTTTTACTTTTGTTTGCCAATTGCTGTTTCCAAAGTTGTTGCTTTTTGCTGTTGCATGCAATTTTCGCGCTGCGTTGTCTATCTGTCGGCATGCCCCAGCCTTTCCGCCAAGTGTCTGTCACTGGCTGGTGTGTGTAGGCGTGGCAAAAAATGAAAGCAACTCGAATGTAGATGGAAAAGAATTTTAAATCGTGTTGCAACACAAGCAAAAAAATGTTGCACGACACGACAGACGAACAAAATTGAATGGGGAATTTTGTGCTGTGGCACAAAATGGCGTTTAGGCCGTGTGAAGCGGCGCAAAGTCTTGCTCTGTGCAAGTATTTCCAATTCATTTTGAAATAAGCACAATGCAGATTTCATTGGATTAACCCGTTGGTTTGCTGTGGAGCATGTTAATAATATTTTTATATAAAAATAATTAAAAAAAAAAGTTTGTTAAAAAAGTGACTTGTTCTCGCAAAAGTAAGTCTTCTACAATAATTTGTTTGAAATATTTTCGGAATTTACATGATTTTTTTAGGTTAATCTATAAGAAAAACTCTCAAATTTGTCTTTTCGAAAGTCAATATCGTATTACTGAGAAAAATTTTTTTAGGGTTGCCAGCCTTCTCAAAAATATTTTCGACGAAAAATTTTATAAAATCTATTTTTTGCCATTTAAATGGTATTTCATGGTAAATGTATCCTACATTTTTTAATTTTTTTTTACCACAAAACCTCAGGTGGCAAGTCTTATGAGATAATTTTATTGTTTAAAACTCTCAAACGTCTTTGTTTAGATATCAAAGTTATATAACTGATATATTTTTTTTATTAAGGGTTGCCACCTTTTACCAAAAATAACTGCCACAAAAATGTCTTAAAATTTATTTTTTCCCACTTAAATTACAAAATAATGTTTAATAAATTTTCCGAATTTTTTTAACAAAACAACATCACGTGGAAACGCTTATGAAATAATTTATAACGTAAGCCTGAAAAGGTTTAATTGGTCATTTTGTAAAAATTTGTTTATTTGCTAAATAATTAATATTTTTTTATTGCATAAGTGACAACACCCAACAAAAATTTTATTTCAAATCTTTGCTTTATTTTTAAAAATTTAAACAACTGGCAACTCTCTTAAACATTTTTTTTTGCTTTAAAAGTTTTTAGATAAATTTGTGGCTATATGTACATACATATGTGCATTATAATATTTCGGTTTCCTTGAACTTTTTATTAAACCCCATTTTAAAAAACTGGCAACTCTTTTAATTTTTGTACTGTTAAAAATCTTAGTACTTTCGGTTTTCAGTTTTTCTTTACAGGTTTTTAATGTAACTTTATTTATATTTTTTAAACAGGTGGCAACTCTCTGATTTTTTTAACTGGTAATATTCTTAAAACTCTGCAGTTTTCAGTTTAATTACATACTTATATTTTTTATGAATTTCAAATATGTGGCAACTCTCAAATTTTCACCATAGTTAACAACCTTGAAACTCTTCTGTTTTTAGTGTATCTGCAAAGTTTCGTTTTTACTTATAATTTTGGAGCATGTGGCAACCTGCCATTCTAGGTAAAATGGCTTCAGGAATGTAAGGAGTCTAATATCCTATGATGAGAACTGGTTCCGGTATCAGGTCTGGTGCTTGTTTCATTACGTGGCCTCAAGTATTGACTTTTTGCTTTAAGCTAACATTTCTGATGAATCTGAATCTGAGTTCTGGTGTACACGACAAGAGATCTGGATTCAAATCCTTAGATGAAGCTTTTCCCTCATTTTTAAAAGGGTTCAATTGACGAAATAAAAAAAATCGAGACCCCGGGTTTAACGGGTTTTGTTTGGATAATATATTTTCTGGTGATAGTTATTGTGTTAATGTGCGATGGAGGACACTAATGAGATCCAACCTCAAAGAAAAACATATCGACTCTTAAACTTTTGGGGGACCTATTTTTAGGGGAGTAATTAACATGCACTCACTTTTGGACTAACATCCACATCATTGGCCGTAACATATTAGCTCTGCTTTCGAAATCCAATGCAGAATAATTTGTCAACAGGTGCTACTTAGGACTGAGCAGGCCATTGAGAAGTAAAGTCCTCTCTCGACGAATTACAAGTCGCTCATCATCTTCGTCCTACTATATGCTGGAGAGGTGTGGAGGACCATATGAGAATCAACGTTACGAGTTTTCGGGAGAAAGGTTCTGCGGAAGGTTTATGGTTCTTTACGCATTAACAACGGTGAATACCGCAGTCGATGGAACGATGAGCTGTACTGGGTATACGACGACATTGCCATAGTTCAGCGAATTAAAAGACAGCGGCTACGCTGGCTAGGTCATGTCGTCCGAATGGATGAAAACACTCCAGCTCTCAGAGTATTCGACGTAGTACCCGCCGGGATAAGCAGATAAATAGAAAGACTTCCACTCCAGTGAAGAGATCAGGTGGAGAAGGGTCTGCACTGGTATCTCGAATTGCCAAGCAGCGCAAAGGAATAACGACTGGCACGCTGTAAGTAGCGTCTCTGCCAATAAAGAAGAAAAAGACTTTTTGACTGAAGGAAATTTTCTTTACACCTTTCACAGGGTTAAACCCGAAATGTGCTGCTAACGCCAAGTCATTGCTAAAATTAAACGGCAGCAAGCACAAGACAATATGAGATTGCGGTAGAAAAGCAAAAGCGTCTTGAAATGAAGTGAAATTGAGTTGGGAATATAAAGGCTAGCGGCGTATGCAATAAAAACTTACAACAACAATAACATGGAAACAAATGCAAATGCTGGCTACGCAACTAGAATTTTTATGCGCTTAAGCGCCAAAATGTATGCTTTCAATTCTTTTCAGCGCTAAGTGGATGGCCTTCGAATGGCAGCCACCCACAGTCAAGCATGCTTAGACGACTACATACAAAGACATATAGAAGCATATACATACACACATGCAAAAGCAACCATTTCAGCTTAGCTGATTGTTGTTGTTGTACACCGCTTGTTTCTTCAAATATGGCGGTAATGCGTGCGTGAACCGACCTACCCCAATGCAAGTCGCCTTGAGCAAGTTAGCTAACTCAAGCACGCAGATACACACATACACATCTACCGTTAATGTTTGTTAGTATGTGTTAACGGATTTTAATGTTTTCATATCGTCATTATGGCCGCTTGGTTGCGTCCCTCAGCACATTTACTAGAAGACGAACAACAAATAAAAATTAAATGCAAAAACGGCTAGCGAGTAATAACAATTCAGCTGGGCTTGCGACCGACCGACGACCTATTAGCCCACGCAATGGCTGACTGTCAAGTCAAATGGCTGCTGATTCGCACATTCAGTCATTTATTGATATATGAAATGTTAAGCAGCTCTGCGCCGCGACGCCACTTGCTTTGCTGTTCGCATTGCTGGGTCTTTCTTAAGCTGGTTCGCCTACTTGCCACCATTTGTGGCATGAATTGCGTGCTACTTAACCTACCACAACGCATTTTAGCTTCACTTAGGGTAGTTATCGCACAGCGTGGCATGTGTGTGTGTGTTGTATGGCTTCCTTTCGCACTTCCCCCCACACCCGCGTCAGTAATTTTCTCACAAGTCATTTTTCGCACCCTTCAAATGCTCATATTACCTTTTACGACTCGCCACGACACGACAACCTCGACTGCCTTGCTTTAATGCGTATATGTGTATGTGTGTGTACGCAAAAGCTATAAATAAAGTCATAATGCCCTCGTTTCTTTTGCTTTACTACCCTCATTTTTTTGTGTACTCGCTCTTGTCGTCGCCTCCCACGCAGCGCTGCTACTTCGCCTTTGCTTCTCTCCGTGCAACTCAACTCTTCACTGCTTTGCTCTACTGATTTTGCCGCTTGTTTGTCATTTTGTTGGGGCAGGTTCGCACTTTTATAGCTTTTCCTGTTTCCTTTTTTCTCGCGCATCTCTCGTCTTCTAAGTAAAGCCACCCTCCTGCGTGTGTGTGTGTGTTAGCCAACCCATTTGCTCGCACAGCCTGCTCTCCTTGAGGCAACTTTCCGCTTTGCTTGTCAATGGCTTCGTACGACTTTCAAACGACTTTCTCTGTCGCCTTGTGCGTGAATGTCTTTGCTACGCGAGCGAACCCCTCTCTGTGCTGATGCCGTCACGTACTATTGCATTTATACCGTTTTACCAGCACATACCGACAAACGCATATTTGAGGTATTATTCCCATCAGTGTGAATCAGGTAATGCAATCAATATGTGTAAGTGATGTAGAACTTAAAACAAATATGAGTTATAGCCGAAGTATAAATCCTCTATGTTGAAGAAATAGATGAATTTTTATGTGAGACCTTCAAATACTCGTGGTTGAGATGTATGTATTTATGTATGTAGGGTCACTTATATCACTATGATATGATGGGTATAAAGATTGACAGATCTTCGTGGTACTGTTTCTTACTATCAGTCAAACAATTATGGAGAACAAAATATATAATAAAATGGTGAACCCATTCGAGGTTCCCCTTTTTTTAAAGAAAATATACAGACACTTCAAATTTACCAAAGAACATTCCTTGGTATTTACTTGTTGAAGATTATCTTTTTGAAATATTGGTCGCGCTTACGTCTCAGATGATATATCCGTTGAGTCTATTTTTCGATGATTCATTCGAGCATTTCGACTGGTAACTGGCGAATGACACTCGTGTTGTTTGGCTCTACGGCTTGAATTGAAGCAGAATTGTCCGCACAGACTCTAAGTGTGATATTACACGACCTTGGTGGCTAATCGACCGGCCCAAAACGTGAAGTTATCGGCTCACCGAAGCGTTGTCTCAATAAATTCAATAATTCAAATGTCGCCGATATCACGAGCTTCAATTCTTCAGTTCTTGCATAAGCTGTAATTTGTTCGCTTTCAATTTAAGATTTCGACGTAAAATACTCCAAGTCGTTTCATACGTTAGTCCGAGTTGCTGCGAACGGCGCTGCATCAACTCTCCACGGTCTATGTGGTTCATTCGGTCGAATATTATCCAATATTGAATGCTGGGTCTCAAGATGGGTGATGGTGTTGCGAATACTACGCTCAGTAGACCGATTCTTTACAGAACGTGAATTTTCGTAATAAAGTTGAATGTAGATCTTTCCATGATGAGCATGGCCCACGTTATCTGTCAAAAGAAGGTTATTGGAAAAGGTATCTCTACTTGGATCGTCCGTTATTACGGATTATTATTCCATTGTTCTAATAATCCGAACATGTGTTACAAATCTATTTTAATTTGAAGAAAACCTCAGCCGATAGTCAATGTAATTTGATGAACGCTTATGGTGCTTAGAACACGAACACGTCCTGGGCGACCAAAAAAGTTTGAAAATGAGGACCTGGAAGCAATACTCGATGAAGATTGTCGCTAAGTACAACAGGAGCTCGCAGAATCTTTGAGAGTCCCTCAAGCCGCCATCTCAAAACAATTAAAAGCGGCCGAATAAATTCAAAAGTAAGGAAATTAGATGCCATATGAATTGCAGAAGTCGTTTTTTCATCGGATTGTGACTGGTGATGAAAAGTTGAGCCATTAGGACAACCCTAAACGCGATAATTGATATGTGAAGCATGACTAACAGGCCATTTCAAGGTAATGTTCTATATTCGGTGGGATCAGAAAAGCGTGATATAGTTAAAGCTTTTGAAACCGAGGGAAACCATTAATATGGAATTTTATCGAGACTAATTCACCAAATTGGAATTCGCGGCTAGGCTGTAAGCAAAAAGCAAAGGAAATTTGTATGAAATTTGACTTCTATTGCCAGTTCCAGAGTTCGAGTTATGGAGAATTTCAAATCATAGAAGTTCGAGTTATGGAAGTGTAACTGTATACATTAATAAATTTAAGTTGAAGAGGTTTGGAAGAAACTTTCAAATAAATTGATTTAGTTTACAGAAATAAGCCTGCTTCCCTCTACTAAGTCTAGGATTTGCACACTCCCCTCATTTCAAAGTTTTTATTTCCCATAAAATATTTTAATTTTAGATTTTGTTTGTGTAAGCTCCCCCTTCTACAATTATCAACTTTTATGTCACTATTTTGTCAGCCTCTTTTTCATGTAATAAATTTTTATGAACTTTTCGTCTTAATTCCTTCCCCATACGCAAACAAGGACATTTGTGTGCTTTCACTGCATTTTCTTGTCCGCGAGTTCTTTTGCCTTTTACTGTTATCCCACGCATTAGTCTACTCGCCTTCGTTATGCGTTCTTTCAGCGAAATTCTGCCATTGTTGTCCGCCTTACATTTATCCATTTTATTAACTATTTGCTGCCACTTCGGTTGCTTTTGCGTGTGCTGCGCAATTTTCGCTGGCATTTTTTTCGCAATCACTTCTTTTCACATTACCATTAAATGTGTTCTTATTACATTCTACGCCATATCAGTTTGTCCCACATACAGCCTTGAGCTACCCTTTTGGCCTTGCGTCGTGTATCTCCTGTTGTTCGCCTTTGAATTTTATTCGTTTGTTTTGTCACACGACTGTATGTCCATATATTCATGCATACATATGTACCTACTTATCCTTGTGCGTTCTTAAGAAATCTGCGTTTGCTCCCCACGGCCACAATATGCGTTTTGCTCTACTTATTTACTATGCTTTTATTACTGTGTTGTCAAATATAGTATTATAAATGTCGCAGTTTTTCGGTGTGGGTGTTTTCAAATTTGGAGGTTATGTAGATGTTGCAGTAAATATGAATTAATGACAACTATGCGAATGGAAAGGACTGTAAAAATTGTACTTACTAATACTTTTGCACCATAAGATTTCGATTTTAAATATGACTGATATCAGATGAAAAGAAAATATAGGTTCAACCACTGGAGATACATATGTTTAGTCTTGTATAGTATGTATAACGAAATCCACTGGGTTCCACTGCTTATGCACTCGCTACATTGAGCTTCTCGACTTGGCTTGCACGTCACTGTCAACAGTCATAACTTTCAAGTCGTAGATAATTTCGTCTATCTTGAAACCATTACCAAAACCAACAACAAAATCAGCCCAAAAGTTCCACTCAGGATCATTCTTGCCAACAGGTGCTACTTTGGACTGAGTAGGCAATTGAAAAGTAAAGTCCTCTCTCGACGAACCAAATCATTCTCTTCAAGTCCCACATTATTCTCATGAACAATAACATTATCTGATGAGTCGGCGTTACGATTTTTCGAGAGAAAGGTTCTGCGAAACATTTATGATTCTTTGCGCATTGGCAACGACGAATACCGCAGTCGATGGAACGATGAGCTGTACGAGGTTGACTCAAACATCAAAAAACATTCATCTTTACCACTCAATATTTGTTCCTGTGAATTTACGTGTTTCCTTTTTCCTTTCAACGAAATAGTAACATATGTTAGACATATTATGTAATATTACTATTTCTCTCTCAAGTAAACACATATGCACTAACTCTCATCTACTCCAATAAACAATTATCAAACTTGCTCTCACAATGTACATCAAAACAAAGAGAGCGAGCTTTGAAAAGCTTTTGCTAATTAAATAAAAGATCCTACAGCTTAGAAACAAACAACTTGGGAAACACTGAATACTTGGCCGCTTTCGACAATATGTACATAACACGAACTGGTATGACCACGCACTTTTTCAAATTCACTTATTACCATAAACAATTCTATTTTATAATTAACATTCATTTACTTTTCCTTTTTAATACATTGCTCTTTAATTATACCTTCTTGCTGCATTTTTTCTTCACACACAAAAGCATATTCGTTAAAACCAACTGATTTGACACACAACCTGGGCAGCCGCCGCAAAATTAGCCGAAGCCTCAGCGCTGAACTTACTGCCTCTTTTCACTTACAGCTATTGCACTTTATCACATTTCACTTTCAAAACCTTTATTCTCAATTGCACTAACTACTTTAAAACTCAAAATATTATATTTGTAAGAAATGCTGAACTTTTTCGCATTTAAATATTAGTACCATTACCCGCAACACGACGAAGCAAACACACGAACCGAATTCCTTTACAATACTAATTGCCTGTTGGGTCATTGATCTCGCTCATTTACTTGTTGCGTAACGAACGAGTGGAACGTCAGTGATGTGTAACTGATGTAATTTTTTTATCTGTCTGAGATGAAGGATTAAGTAAATGAGAGAGTAAAAGGTAATTATGTATAATAATAATATATTATATAACACTATAAGATAATGTTAAAAAGTATTAAAGCAGAATAAATGAATAACAAACTCTTCTTCTTCTTTACTGGCGTAGACACCGCTTACGCGATTATAGCCGAGTCAACAACAGCGCGCCAGTCGTTTCTTCTCTTCGCTACGTGGCGCCAATTGGATATTCCAAGCGAAGCCAGGTCCTTCTCCACTTGGTCCTTCCAACGGAGTGGAGGTCTTCCTCTTCCTCTGCTTCCCCCGGCGGGTACAGCGTCGAATACTTTCAGAGCTGGAGTGTTTTCGTCCATTCGGACAACATGACCTAGCCAGCGTAGCCGCTGTCTTTTAATTCGCTGAACTATGTCGATGTCGTCGTATATCTCGTACAGCTCATCGTTCCATCGGATGCGGTATTCGCCGTGGCCAACGCGCAAAGGACCATAAATCTTTCGCAGAACTTTTCTCTCGAAAACTCGCAACGTCGACTCATCTGTTGTTGACATCGTCCAGGCCTCTGCACCATATAGCAGGACGGGAATTATGAGTGACTTATAGAGTTTGGTTTTTGTCTGTCGAGAGAGGACTTTGCTTCTCAATTGCCTACTCAGTCCGAAGTAGCACCTGTTGGCAAGAGTTATCCTGCGTTGGATTTCAAAGCTGACATTGTTGGTGGTGTTTACGCTGGTTCCAAGATAGACGAAATTATCTACAACTTCAAAGTTATGACTGTCAACAGTGACGTGAGTGCCAAGTCGCGAGTGCGACGACTGTTTGTTTGATGACAGGAGATATTTCGTCTTGCCCTCGTTCACTGCCAGACCCATTTGCGTTGCTTCCTTGTTCAGTCTGGAGAAAGCAGAACTAACGGCGCGGGTGTTGAGTCCGATGATATCAATATCATCGGCATACGCCAGCAGCTGTACACTCTTATAAAAGATTGTACCTGCTCGATTAAGTTCTGCAGCTCGAACTATTTTCTCCAGCAGCAGATTGAAGAAATCGCACGATAGGGAGTCGCCTTGTCTGAAACCTCGTTTGGTATCGAACGGCTCGGAGAGGTCCTTCCCGATCCTGACGGAGCTTTTGGTCCCGCTCAATGTCAGTTTACACAGCCGTATTAGTTTTGCGGGGATACCAAATTCAGACATTGCGGCATAAAGGCAGCTCCTTTTCGTACTGTCGAAAGCAGCTTTAAAATCGACGAAGAGGTGATGTGTGTCGATTCTCCTTTCACGGGTCTTTTCCAAGATTTGGCGCATGGTGAATATCTGGTCGGTTGTTGATTTACCAGGTCTGAAGCCACACTGATAAGGTCCAATCAGTTTGTTGACGGTGGGCTTTAATCTTTCACACAATACGCTCGATAGAACCTTATACGCGATATTAAGGAGGCTAATCCCACGGTAGTTGGCGCAGATTGTGGGGTCTCCTTTTTTATGGATTGGGCATAGCACACTTAAGTTCCAATCGTTGGGCATGCTTTCGTCCGACCATATTTTACAAAGAAGCTGATGCATGCTCCTTATCAGTTCTTCGCCGCCGTGTTTGAATAGCTCGGCTGGCAATCCATCCGCCCCCGCCGCTTTGTTGTTCTTCAGGCGGGTAATTGCTATTCGAACTTCTTCTTGGTCGGGCAATGGAACGTCTTTTCCATCGTCATCGATTGGGGAATCGGGTTCGTCTTCTCCTGGCGTTGTGTGTTCACTGCCATTCAGCAGGCTGGAGAAGTGTTCCCTCCATAATTTAAGTATGCTCTGGGCATCGGTGACTAGATCACCTTGGGGGGTTCTACATGAGTATGCTCCGGTCTTGAAACCTTCTGTAAGCCGCCGCATCTTTTGGTAGAATTTTCGAGCATTACCCTGTCGGCCAGCTTATCAAGCTCTTCGTACTCTCGCATTTCGGCCTCTTTCTTTTTCTGTCTACAAATGCGTCTCGCTTCCCTCTTCAACTCTCGGTATCTATCCCATCCCGCACGTGTTGTGGTCGATCGTAACGTTGCGAGGTAGGCAGCCTGTTTTCTCTCCGCTGCGACACGGCACTCCTCGTCGTACCAGCTGTTCTTTTGCACCTTCCGAAAACCAATGGTTTCGGTTGCAGCTGTACGTAAGGAGTTTGAAATGCCGTCCCACAGTTCCCTTATACCGAGTTGTTGACGAGTGCTCTCAGAGAGCAGGAGTGCAAGCCGAGTAGAAAATCGCTCGGCTGTCTGTTGTGATTGCAGCTTCTCGACGTCGAACCTTCCTTGTGTTTGTTGGCGTGCGTTTTTTGCTGCACAGAGGCGGGTGCGAATCTTAGCTGCAACAAGATAGTGGTCCGAGTCGATGTTAGGACCTCGGAGCGCACGCACATCTAAAACACTGGAGACGTGTCTTCCGTCTATCACAACATGATCGATCTGGTTGGTAGTTTTTCGATCCGGAGACAGCCAGGTAGCTTGATGAATCTTCTTATGCTGGAATCTAGTACTACAGATAACCATATTTCGGGCCCCGGCGAAGTCGATCAGCCTCAACCCATTTGGGGATGTTTCCTCGTGGAGGCTGAATTTATCGACCGTAGTGCCAAAGATACCTTCTTTGCCCACCCTGGCGTTGAAGTCGCCAAGCACGATTTTGACATCGTGGCGGGGGCAGCTCTCATAAGCGAGCTCCAAGCGCTCATAAAAGTCATCTTTGGTCACATCGTCCTTCTCTTCCGTCGGGGCGTGGGCGCAAATCAGCGATATGTTGAAGAACCTCGCTTTGATGCGGATTGTGGCTAGACGTTCATTCACCGGAGTGAATGATAGTACTCGGCGACGGAGTCTCTCTCCCACCACGAATCCAACACCAAACTTGCGCTCCTTTATATGGCCACTGTAGTAAATGCCACAAGGACCTACTCGTCTTTGTCCTTGTCCCGTCCATCGCATTTCTTGGACGGCGGTGATGTCAGCCTTTATTTTCACGAGGACATCAACCAGCTGGGCAGCGGCACCTTCCCAATTAAGGGACCGGACATTCCAGGTGCATGCCCTCAATTCGTAGTCCTTATTTCGTTTTCCATGGTCGTCATCAAAAGGGGGGTCTCTCATCCGAGGCTGGTTGTTGCTATTCGCTGGGGTTGTTTTTTTACGTGGCGGGTCCCAAACCCAGCGCACAACCCTATGTAGGGGATATTTCGCCTTCTCACGTTAGCTCGCCTTCAAACGGATGTTCTTAGGCTACCCAGAGGATACTTGGTCAAAGACCGGAAGTCGTGAGCTGCTTGAGTCATATGTAAAAGAATCGTTTCTGGCCACTCCCAAGTGAATGGCGATCAGAGAACTTTCCTCACTTGCGTGAACTTCTACATATGACTCCATCCTCCAAACATAATATAATAACAAACTCACTAAGATCTAAAATAAGTACTAAGATAACGAGCGATATCCTACATATGGTGCATTTATTATTGCATAAAATGGTATTAAAAGATTTTTACTCTGATTTTGATCATTCAGTTTAAATTGCAGCTATAAATTATAGTGGTCTGATCTGAACAGTTTCTTCAAAGAGTGTCCGCTTGTGTTCTATAATAATCCATATCAAATTTCGTGAAGAAATCTTCTCAAATAATTTTTTTTTTCATACAAGGCCTCAATTTAGATATGTCAGTTTGTATGACAGCTCTATGCTTTAGTGGTCCGATCCGAAGAGTTTCTTCGAAGAATGTACCGTTGTCTCTATGTAATAATACAAGCCGAAATATCTTGTCAAATACAAAAGCTTTCCTTACAATGATTTTTATCGATCAGTTTGTATGACAGCTCTATGCTTTATCGATATCGGCGATTCAGATGTGTGCAAAATTTCAAATCGGTATCTCGAAAACTGAACCACATATATGTAAATATGTATCTCTGGTTTAAATTTGCGAGCAGCAGTAATTCTGCTGGGCCAAGTTTCGTCAGTAATAATCCGTAGCTTCACTTGAGGCAGTTACGAATACAGTTCCTCTAAACGGTCCTAGACCATTCAGCTTTTCAAAAGTTACTTCAAGCAGTGGAAAAAGGAGAAACAGCTGGAGTTTTGAAATACTAGCAACACAGAGTATAGCACAAGCTTAGTTTGGGAAAGACAGACCAAAAAGCTTCTATTTTCAAACAAGAAGGAATTTAGCAAGGTACTAAGGGATATCTGAGGGCAGCTATCTCTGTTATCCTGAATTCAAAAAATTGATGAAGTGGACACGACGAAAAGATGATGAGACGCTAGACCAATACCCTTGCGAATATTCAGCCTTCAGCCGGTTGAGACGGGAAACCTTTAATAGCTACTAATGTTCCCACTTAAAAGGTATTGGTCAATTTGGGTGTGAAAAATATCAGTTATGTTACCAAATAAAGTTAGTTGCAGTATAATGCTGAATTGGTTTCAACTGGCCTAATAATGACCTAAGTGCGGTCGGTCACCGGTGGTCTGGCACACCTGCACCTCCCTTTTCAACACTCTAGTTTTTTAAGGAACTTTCGATTGTTCCATATTCCAACTATCTCATGTAGGGCATTATAAATCGATTAACCTTTGACGTAAACATGCTGCCATCCAAACGTTTGAATAGGAATTTTCGTTTGATGAGATCGTAGCGGATCCTTTCTATACCTTTTAGTAAGAAGGATGATGAGAACTGATGGGTCTCCTCTCACCTACCTGCCACGTATAGACGCAGGTTGTATAAAAATGAAATAAGGAACGCGTTGAGACAGTGGATCTAAACAGTTCTATAGTAGAGCGCTCAATATGTCATCCATAGCGGCTGCTTTAAAAGGTTTGAAATCACTAAACGCTTTGATAACCATTTCTTGGGTGAGCAAAAGACCGTAATGCTGACTGCGTAAAATGGCAGGTAAAGTTTTTATTGAATCCTTTAGCTGTCACTATTGAATCGAATAGTATAATCTGGATTCCGTCGAAGGTCTTTTAGTTCTCTATTCATCCATGGTTTGTCTGTGGTGGATCCTGCCATCTGGAGGAGTCTAAAGAGACCTGCCAATCCGCAACTAGGTCTACCGCACTTCTATTACACATACATAGTTATATCTAAGACTTTTCTTCTATGCCTCGACGAGACTTCACCTTCCATATAAGTTTGTATAGCCTCATAGCAAAATTAATAAAATTTAATACGTAACATAACCACGAGTTGCCAACATTGCGTTTCCGCCACCATGTGGCATTACCCATAACCGCAGTGACCCTAGTGAAGGTTGCTTAAAAAAAATAAATAAATAAAATTTAAGTGGTAAGAAATAATGGCCCAGGCACAACAGCAAATCGTGGCACGCTAAATTTTCTCAAGCTTAAACTTAAATTAAGGAGCTTGCTGATACGCTGGGAAATTAGTGCGATTCCCGTTCGAATGCACTTACTGATGCAACACATGCAACATGCCACCAACAACAACAACAGCAGCAGCTTAAGTGCTCCAATTCAAACGCATACACCGTTTTGCTCGCTGTTCCCACTGCTCAAATCATTTTTTCGTTAACGAAAATAATTTTTTATTGTATAGGGAAGCAAAGAAGCAAATTATAAAGTTGCAAATAAAGCAAAATCGTCAGGAAAGTAGCTGCGAAATTAGTTGTTGGCATTTTATCTGCGGCTTTGTGGCGCATGAACACGATTTACGAGCGCTGTTGCGGGCTATTGCACGCAGGGCTCATTGCCGTTGTTATTGTTTTTGTTGTCTATATGGTGTTTGTTGTGTGGCACTGTTGCTGTTGCTGCTGCTCAGGGTGATGATGCATGAAGCGTTCGCCATGCCGCCTATTCGGCCGTTCTGCTCTTCGGTTGTTGTGATCTATGCGATCGTAGCCGCGTAATGCGACCGTCAGGCGGGTTAACTAAGTTGGTTACTACCACCTCCGGCCACTTACCACGCCGGTGTTGGCTGGTGCTTGTGTTTTGTGTTGTTTTTGTTGCCGCCGCTGGTTGACTGGACACGCTACTCATCAGATTGCTAGCAGGTTCGCAAGAACGAATTTCGACACTTAAATGGGAAAATTATCTGCGGCACATAAAGAGGGAATTTAAGTAAAATAATAAGAAAGGGAATGGCGTGGCAAGCAATGCGAAGAAAATGCGAAATCACCAATCGTCAGTTGTCGGTGGTTTTTGAGTTGAAATGTTTGACTTCATGTTTGTTTTTGAATTTGAGAAGGGTTACCTCTTTCGGAGGTTTAGGTTTGTGACCTCTGAGCCATGACTTAAGACTGATTAATTAAGATCTTGAGTTATGAATCATATTTTATCAGACTAATGAAATGAGAGCGATTAAGTCGAAATCAAGAATAACTCTTTAGCTCTCCCTATTGGTAAAAACACAGCGACAGTCGATCTTCACAAGCTTCACATACGGACCATAAGGCAAATGTATGAGAAGATCCCAACCAGGCTCCCAAAGCTTCTGGTGGGTCACTATCGATGTGAGTGACCTGGCGTTATACTGTTTGAACTTCTCTGAATTTTCTCTCTTATTAGCGAGAGCTGGCTTTTGTGGGCGATTGCTTGCTTCAGGCGACGAAATTGGGGGTAGTACACGTCCAAATTTACAATTTGCCCACAGGAAAGCAGATCATAGCAGTTGATTCGTTGCCAATACTGTCAAGCATACAGCAAAACCTTCTTCAGCGTTAAACCTGACTTGGCCACCGTTTGCGCCGCCTTACTGCTGTTCGACCATCACCGTTTTCACAATTTCTCATATTCAGCAGTGATCCGCAGATGGAAACTCAGCCCATGAAATAGTGCTTTCATGACGATCGGCTTCAATGATTGAAAAACTAAAAATTACCGAAACGGAAGTGACAAAGACGTAGAGAATCGATTTCGCAACTCGGACTGATGTTTGGAATAACTTGGCGTATCTTACGACGAGATCTTAAATTGAAAGCCTACAAAATACATCTTGTGCAAGAACTGAAGCGGCTCGACCTTCCCAACTGACACCAAATTGTCGCATTTGAGGCGAAGAGCAACCGGAAAAGATTCAAGAGCTGCCATTTCATCCAGAAAAAGCAAAGGTTTGGTGTGGTCAGTGAAGCGGTGGAATCATCGGTCCATATTTCTTAAAATTATGTCGAATGAATAATGATGCCTGAAATTGAAGTTTGGCATCTCGGCAAAATTTGGTTTCAACAAGACTGTGCCACTTTCTACAAATCACATCAAACAATGAATTTATTGAGAGAACACTTCGGTAAGCAGATAACTTCACGTTTTAGGCCAGGCGATTGGCTACCAAGATCGTGTACTACACCGTTAAAGTTTTTCCTGTGGGGATATGTAAAGTCTGAAGTTTTTGTGGACAATTCCGCTTCGATTCAGACCTTGGAGTAAGACATTACGCGGATCAATCACCAATTACCAGACGAAATGCTCGAACGAGTCATTGAAAATTGGACTCAAAGGATGGACCATCTGAGACGGAGCGGCGGCCAATATGTGAAAGAGATAATCTTCATAAAATAAATGCCAAATAATGTTCTTTCGAATGATAATAAGCATTCCCCATTAAATTCGAAGTTTCTGTGTTTTTTCATTAAAAAAGTAAGTCGAGAAACTCGAAATGGATCACCTTTTATATTCACAATTTCCTACTGGGTGTTATGACGGTACGATAAATTTCGCAGCTGTATTCATTTCATATTTTCAAAAGCGTTTATAGATTTAAAATTACCAGTTGTTTTTATTTTTCCAGATTTTTACGCTTTTATCGGCCGTCTACTGGTTATGCGTAGCCGCATTCAAGGACCACCGTAGTTGGTCTGCTTCTGTTTATTCTTGCAGAACGCAGAAGCTATTGAATTGCGTAATTTTAAGCTTAAATACCGTGTAAGTGTTTGCTTTTAATAGTTTTTAAAACCACAAATAAATATATATTCGCCTCTACCAAGCGATATTTGTGCTGAGAATTTATGAAAATAATTTTTGTAGCAGGAGCTGTATTCATTTAACGGTTTGAGTTAGTCTGAACAATTCTTTGTGCTACTTTACTTTTATTTTGCAATATCTTAGCATTAAATAGAAGTAAATATTATTTATTCAAAAAATTATAATAAAGCAATGATTCGAAGTCGGCACTAAGCTATTATGTCAAAGTTGATTGATTATATTAATCAGAGCCCTAAGTTTCTTATAGTGAACACGACTCGTAAACTGTTTGACTTGGCATAAGCTGAGCTGTGGAAAAACTCTCAAGAGGCGTAGCGCATTTAGACGAAAGATGTTCTTATAACCTTACTATGATTATTTTGAGTCTAAAATAATACGTACTATATTAAGAAAATATGTTAGAATTTTTAAGATTTTTATGTATTTTATAGATATACTTGTATCACATAAAGTTACAAGGCAATTTTCCAATGTAAAAAATGTCAGAAATAATCTTAACTTAATTGTAAGCTCAAGAAAAAGTTGTATAAAAAAGCTATTTACTAATACTCAAGTAAGGAAGTGCTAAGTTCGGGTATGACCGAACATTTCATACACTTCCAACTGGAAAGAACTAAAGCCGCAGTATTGAAAACGTGCTCACGCAATTTTATTAAGGGGTTACATGGGTTTCACAAAAAATCGAAATTTTTTATCTTATTTAATTCTACAACACCTCTAAAACATTGTCCTAAATTTTCAAATTGATCCGAGTAATAGTTTTGGAGATACAGCCTTGAGAACTTGTGCGCTCAAGGCTACCTAGGCTAATTGTGTCGTCTTTAAATGCGTTTTTCTCGAAACTGTGTTTTCAAAGTCGGTTGTCAAGATTTCTCGCGAACTACTCAACCGATCTTGATGAAATTTTACACAAGTCTTCAAGATATCATTTACAAGGGCTTGAACGAAGGATTTTTTTTTTAATTACAACTATTTAAAAAAAAATGTCGAAAAATTTTCATCGAAATTTGCATTTTTTTATAAAAAAGTCTGCCAAAAATCCAATTTTCATTTTTTTTCCTTCGTCCAATAGTCTTATTGTCTTTACTAAAACACGTATTTTTTATTTTTATTTCTGATGATCCTGAAAGAAGTTTTGACAACGCACATGCACCTTTTCTTTCCGAGGGACTGCCATTTTGATATTTTTTTTTTGAAAACTTTACAAAATGTTTATTAAATATGAGTCTTTTAAATACAAAAAAAAAATTCATTAAAATATTTCATTTTTTATATGTAAAAAAAATTATTGAAAAAGGCCGTTTTTTGCCCGAGAAAACCCATGTAACCCCTTAAGATAACTCTCATATGCATTGGTATATGGGAGCTAAGGGAAGTATTTGTTCAACCCATTTGTAGCACACAGACACAGCATCATCAGGAAAGGATTCTCTTTGAATTTCAATTATAAATCTGACATATTGATCAATAATTTCGGTAAAAAGTCAACAACAGATACTGGGGTGACTGGTACCTAGGGGTTTGAACAGTTTTTGTTTACTTGGATAATGTTTACCCAAAATCAGTAAATTTTTTCGAAAAAAGCACGATCTGTTCCAAAATCACTAATTTCGAAAAACAGCATTGAGTTAACTTCTGTGAAATAATGGTTTCCGACTAACAGGATGTAATGAAACGTATTAGTACTGGCAATGAATCTTGGATCTACGCTCTCCATCCAGAAACCGAAGATCAGTCAGCCGAATATCGGGGCAAAGGTGAGCCGTAGCCAAAAAAAACACGTCAAAGCAGGTCAAAAATCAAGATTATGTTGACAGTTTTCTTCGATTATAGAGAGGTGGTGCACTCCGAATTCCTTTCGACCGCCCAAACTGATAACAAGGAATACTATTTGAGTATTATACATCGTTTTGCGAAGTCGTACGTAAACATAGACCGGAATTATGGGCCCACAATTCTTGGTTTTTGCATCACGATAGTGCTCCGTCGAATACTGCATTGATTCTTCGTGAGTTTTTCGTGAAAATTTCAATCAATGACATGCCGTAAGCACTGTATTCACTTTATTTAGCTCCGGCTATTCAGCAAATGCAAACCGGGTAAACCATTTTGAGTCAATTGAAGACATTAAATGCTGTGCGCATTGAGGGCTTTTCCGGAAATTTACTTTAACAACTCTTTCGAGAATTGGAAAAACCTTGGCAAAAGTGTACTGGGGTCAAGGGGGATTACTTTGAGGGAAATGACATAGATTTTGAAAAATAAATCAAAAATTCAAACATTTTGAACAAAGTCTTACTATTGTTTGCTCCTAATAGTATTTTCGAGGCAACCAAAGTTAACATTTTCTTGTCTTAAATAATCTATTAAAGTTCCAATACTTCTTAGTGAGTCTTATGTGTATAGGAAGTTATTTTGAATATCGTTATCTCCATTTCTCTTACCCCTCAGCAAACCTGACTTTTGATTCCACATCGTTGTGATTCCATTATTTTTGGTCCTTTACTTACTTCATTAAAACTGTTTTTCGGAAATTCTGCTTTTATGATTTATTTACACAGATTTTTATTTCTGCTGCTTATTTGCTCGTAACTCACTTTGATTTAAACAACAACAATACTAAAACTAATGTGTTGTACTATTTACTTGAAGCTAAATACATTTCGTACACTATTATGCAGGAATTCATGTATGCCCCCATTGATGGGAGTGTGCATGTGTGTGTGTGTGTGTAATGTTAGTGTAATGGTAGTTGAATTTCTTTACATTAACATGTCCGTAGCATTCATTAAAGGAACAACTCATGTGTACATTTTCTAATTAAAAATTGGAAAATTCCGAGCACATCGAACATGCAACATAGCCGTAGATTGAAACGAAGAGGGCCGACTCACACAAATTAGGAGCACGATGGAGCGGCAGCGGCACCAGCTCAAGCAATGCCCGGCATTAGGAAGGGAAGGAGCAGCCTTCAGCACAGCAAACCCAAACGAGAAGAATGAAAATACTCGCATGCAGTAGAGGAGAAGTAAAGGAGAGCTTGTTATATAGAAAGCAAGAGCTGTTGGTGGTCCAAGCCGCTTTATGCGCACGCTGTAATGGAAAATTCAAATCGGAAAAAATTTAACTACATATGTGCAATGTAAATGGTCCATTGGCTGTGGTCGAGCTGAATGCAACAAATACAAGCAGCACTCAAATTTGATGCCGTGTGGCATAAAAGTAGCGGGAGTCGAGGTAAGAACCCTATGTGCTGAAGCATAGGTCGTTAGAAGGCACCTTAGGCGCCTACCATGGATGCACCCTTCACAAGGACGGATAGTAAGTGAGTGAAATGTGTGCTGGCACGTTCGGAGGGAGGTGATGGGAGGAAATTTAATATAATGCAGTTGTCGTATACATCGATGGCTGAACGGATGGATGGATAGTTGATGTGACGTTTGATTAGTTGAAAGGTAGTGAGGTGCGGCTGGCAAAGGTGGGTATTTACAGGTTGTTCAAAGCTGAGTTAGAAATTGCTAGAACTACAAATATTTCCAAAAAAAATATTTTTATTGAAATATCAGCTAAATAATTTATTGAAATTTTTTTTTTAATTTTAAAAAATTTAAAAATTTATTTATTTTTTCCTACTCAAAACAGAGAATGCTACCAAGTCTTCGATACTTTCCCTATATATGAAATGTAACGGTACTTTTTATAAACATATACACATATATCCAGTTATATACCTTTTGCAGCACTTATTCGCTCTCCCCTCTCCTCCATCACGCTTCTCTCACCCGTTCCATCTCTCCAATTCAAACGCCGGCTAGCTGCTTGGTATTGGTTGCCACAAATGTAAGTTCAGCAGTCCGTATCTATTGATTGGCAGGACATCTGCATATGTCCAAATGCAAATGCACACATACAATGCCACAAATGTAGTGTATTATAAAGTTTTTGTTCCACTCATGCCACATGTCACACATGTACATTCATGTTGCATGGCAAGGATAAGCCAGAGGTGAGTTAAGTCTACAAAATAGAAATGTGCAAAACAGGAAGTAAATACAAAGTGCTCACTAATACATACAAACGATTGTATTTTGCCATGGAACACATTTAGGTAAATGCATTAACCTTTGTGACGATTTGTTCGCCAGTAAAAAAAAATATATATATTTTTGAACAAAGTGATATAAAGCCTTTAGGTTGTTGAAAAACGAATGGTTTGATATGCAGGATTGAGCTAGGTACAAATGAAAGATTATATACATATGTATAGTAGCATATGTAAATGTATTCTTCCAATGAATATTTTTTGCCTCAAAAGAAGAAATTTTGGCTGTAGAATGATTGCTTTGGCTTGAAGACTACAACGTCTTAAATTTTCTATAAATATTGGGTATCCACTGCTTGGTTGGATATAATCATGTTTGGTCGCCTCCAAACAAATGTCAGTTGGGTGAGGTTAAGCTAATCTGGTAAACTAATAAGCTACGCATAGACCAGTTTTGGTCCCTTGCGTTACCAAATGGAGTACGATTGCTACTTTCAAGAGGAGTAGTCATCCTTCAGGATGCCGTCTCACCATCAATACCTCCTCCAGTGTATCAAACCGTGGGGACCCCAGATGCTTACAGCGTAGCCTCCAACATAGCATCGCAGTCATTTTGTTTTGAGTTAACAGTATATATCATATTATGCGACTACCACAGAGTCTGTTAACTAAGAGATAGTTGGGTGATAAGCTTGTCTGCTTATTTTTATGATTGTAGTCATCAAATGATGGAGGCTGGAGTCAAGTGTAGAAGTTCACGCAAGTGAGAAAAGTTCTCTGATCGCCATTCACTTGGGAGTAGCCAGAAACGATTCTTTTACATATGGCTCAAGCAGCTAACGACTTCCGGTCTTTGACCAAGTATCCTCTGGGTAGCCTAAGAACATCCGTTTGAAGGCGAGTTAAAGTGAAAAGGAGAAACATCCCCTACATAGGGTTGTGCGCTGGGTTTGGGACCCGCCACGTGAAAAACACCCGCAATGAAAATTAACAACCTGACAACAACAATAAAAGGTATCAAATGCATGAATAGTCATCAAAAGAGAAGAAGACCAAAAACGAGAGATAAAAAAAACAGAGTAGACAAAACTTAATCTTTAGCTCAAGTAACTCAAAGTACACTGTAAAAGTTGGGCAATAGCAATATGATTATATTATAAGGTCTTGAGGGTATATAGAACTAGAGATCAGTTCTTGTGAGACATCAAGATCCTTCTGATCTAGAATAGAACGTAGAAATTTCACTGATACAGTTTATCGTGCAATGTCTTATGACCAACAGCAATCAACGATATTGACCAATGAGATCAATCAAGAGATGCTACGTTTGGGCAGAGGTTGGAGTAGTGAATTCTGTGACAGATACTTACAGACAAGCTTTACATATGTATATAAGTGCTGAATTAAACCAACTAGCCCTATCAAAGAAATCACAGCACTTACATTTATCTTGATTTTTGAACACAAAAAATCATGGAAAATAAAAATTGGAGAAAAAAGATTACAAAAAAACCAACACATTCCAAGGAAGTAGGGAATAATATGATACTCTACGGTACCACCACCTCAAAAGCACCACGTCAATAGTATCCTCTAATGTGTCGAATGATGGACAGAAGCAGATTCGAAATATCAGTCTTTTAGCGCATAGCTCCTTCGACCGCTTTCTGTATAGGCGGTGTTAGTGAGTGAACTATTTATCTAGGAAAAAGAAAGGTTATAGAATTGTAAGAAAGATAATCTTAAAACCACGATCTCAAAATAGTAAAATAGTTATATTAGAGTTGTCTAGTTACATCTCGGACACTTCTAAAAGTGAAGTCGAAGAAGAATGGACGACCTTCGACCACGTCAACTGATGAAAATATTAAAAAAGTAAAAGATATGCCAATTGAAAATCGTCAGGCAAGTGTTAGAGAGATGGCAAGTGAGTTCGACATCTCTTGCTCGACTGGACTCGAAAACCGACCGCATTGAGATTTTGGTGCGATTGTGACCGAATATAAAGTCAAAAACGTAATGAAAACCATCGATCAACCACCGTCAAAACTATAAGTGCAATCATACTCATATTCAGTGTTGGAAAAGATAAAACAAAATTCATTGAAAAAAAGAAATTAAGTATTTCGAGGAAGGGAAGTTGAAAAAGAGTTACAGCAGTTCAAAAATGAATGGAAATAGTTAAGAAATTCGCAATATTTTGAAATTTTTGTATAAAAAACTGAAGAATGCCACGCAAGAAGATTACGGAGACGATGCTGTTCATGCAGCACAACAATGGTTCGCTCGCTTCCGTTCTAGAAATTTCGCTCTCGCCAATCTATCGTTGAAAAAGTCGATGAAATTATGGAAAAGATTGACCAGGACAGTCACATAAGCAGCCATGACATCGCTAAGGAACTTAACATTCATCATCAAACGGTTTTGAATCATGCAGAAAAGGCTGGCTACAAAAAGAAGCACGGTGTTTGGGTTTCTGTGAAAAATTTAATGAACCAAATTAACATCTGCGATTCTTTGCTGAAACGAAATGAAATCGAACCATTTTTGAAGTTAATGATAACAAGAGATGAAAAGTGGATCAAATACGACAATAATGTGCGAAAAAGATCATGGTCCAAGCGTGGTAAAGTTCAACAAATGGTCGCAAAGCCAGGATTGACGCCTCGGAAGGCTATGCTGAGTGTTTGGTGGGATTGGAAAGGAACCATCTATTGATTCTACATTTTACTGTCAACAACAGATGAAATTGAAGCAACCAATCGAAAAAAACGGTCAGAACTTATCAATAAAAAAGGCTTCGTCTTCCATCAGGACAATGCTATACATATACACACATCTTTGATGACTCAGCAAAAACTGGGAGAGCTTGGCTGGGAAGTTTTGACGCAACCACCATATAGCCCTGACCTTGCACCAACGGACTACCATCTTTGATTTATTTGATTCATTAAAATTCATTATAATGATAAAAAAATAAGTTGAAGCTTTATTAGAAAAACGAAAAGACTTTTTCGACTACCCATTATATTGTGGGACCCAACGTCCAAGAAAAATCGACCCTTTTCTTATCGCCTTAAAGTTAGGCCTATAATAATTTGAAAGCTTTCGGATAGCCATAAAAGCTCCAAGTTTATTAAACTCTGTCCATTTCATGAACTAACTGGCTACACCGTTATCTACTTGCCTGCAACGAAACATAAAAAATGCAGCACTTATACAGAGAGGAAAGAAAAAAATCAAAAAGTTTGTGAAAAATAACACCATTAGACTTTACGGCAACAAAAAGCACGCAAAAAAGCAAAAAAAAATATTTTGTTTTCAAACCGGCGCAAAAAATTGACTGTCACCAAGGCAGAAGCATAACAGATAACAAATAACAACAACAAGCAATGCGAGAATAACAACAACAAGAAATGTGAGTATAGCAACAACAACAACACAAAATCTAGCAATAACAACAACTAAAATTTTACAATAACAACAAAAACATTTTACAATCACAACAACAACAATTTTAACAATAACAGCAACAACACCTATACAAAAATTTACAAGAACAACAACAATATAATTGTCACAGTCAGCAGCAGCAACAACAACGCGTGCACATAAAGCGAAACTAACAAGAAGAAACGTTGCCAAAAATAACTGCTAAACAATATGTAGACGCAACAAAAGCAAAAAACAAAAACAACAAAGCTTGTAGCGAGGGTGCTGTGTGTAAAAAGGTGCGCAGAAACAACGTTAGAAAAGAAGGCTGGTGAAAATTGGAAACGCAAACGTGTGTTGATGGCAGAAGGGGCTGTCAATATACCACACACATACATATGTACATATGTATATACATTTGTGTATGTGTATATAGGCAACTTAAAAGGCATGTGTGCCACCAAATTTGCAACAAGGTGCGGGTGGACCCTAGAAAAATGGCAGTTATCGGCTTGGTTGCATGCGCGAACGTGACAACACAAACAACAACATACACGCAACTGTATACTATATGTACATATATGTGTATGTGTATATGCATGTGTTGCATGACCGAAAATCAATATGTATTAAGCTTGATGCCGCCGTACGGTCGCCTGCCTACAAACAAATGGGTACACACACATACACACGGACTACCACACACGCATCAATAGCCGAAAACAAGCGCAAAAATAGCAAACAACAACAAAAACAAAAACAACGACTGCGACACTAGCCATGCAACAGCAATCGATTGTGTTACGCATGAAGCAAATAGCAGTAAATACTGCACCCTTCCAACCGAAACGTGCCACAATATACGTGCAACACGAGCTTACACTATGCAGACACCCTCAACAACAACACACAACAGCAACAACAAACAACAATAGTGAAAAAGTGCAAAAAGCACACGCCACACGAGCCACTCAGTTCAGTAGTGGCGCAGCAGCTGAGCAGCCTTCGAACCGATCAACCGACCGTGCGCTTCGCCGCATGCAACCAGACGAACCAGCCGAACCATAGTTTTTGCAAACCAGCCAACAACCAACCAGCAAAAGCGTCAAGTTGTCCGTCGTACGCTGCTCATTCACTCACTCGTTCGTTAGTGTGGCACGTTCGTACGTTCGTGCAACCGTCCATTTGGTCTGTGCGTCCTGCAGTCAGTCGCTTTGCAGGACCAAGCAAGCTCGCATTGATGTCGACTTGCCACCCCTGTCACGGCAGCCACCACATGATGGCGCGTATGTGGCAGCAGTGTGATGGTGCAACACATGCAACACGACGCGCAAAACGCATCCCTCATGCTAAGCAAACGAAGAAAAACATAAAGCAACAACAACAACAACATGCTGCCCTAGCAGCTTTACAGCCACCATGCCACTTACATGCATGCCCGCCACATGCCACCATCATGCTACATGCCACATGCTAGCTACTTCGCTTCGCATGCTACACCACTGCGCTTGCACCGCACCGCCCGTGCTGCCCTCCATCTGGCT
Organism: Bactrocera dorsalis; assembly: GCF_023373825.1. Taxonomy (NCBI): domain Eukaryota; kingdom Metazoa; phylum Arthropoda; class Insecta; order Diptera; family Tephritidae; genus Bactrocera; species Bactrocera dorsalis. The sequence goes on along the minus strand of NC_064306.1, from coordinate 60,717,651 downwards.
TTGCTGTGTCATTGCAACGCAAAACAACAAATATAACCAATGCAACAACAACAACAGCAGCAAGCTGACTCAATAGCAATCGCATCGCATGTTGCCTACCAAAACACGGCAGCAAAACAGAAAGAAAGCGACGCACTGTCTGTGGCACGGTGCGCGTTGGTGCGGTGGCCGGTCGTGCAGGCGTAACGGTAGGGCGCGTAAGGCAGTAAAAGGGGAAAAATGACAAGTTTGAGTTTTGTGTTGCACCAATTGGCCAATCGCAGGCGAGTGCAGCGTTGTGTGTGGGTGTGGCCTAAGTGCAACCCCCCTCGAGAAGCCTTCTCGGTGGCCAGGCAGGGCAGGCAGCCAGCCAGCTAGCCATGGCGTCTGACGTTGGATTATTTCGCACAGTTATTTGTTATTTGCTATTGTTGTTGTTATTTCTATTTTGCAACTGCAGTTGTGTTTACGTGCCACAGTGGCAGGTGAACATTTTTCTGTTTTCCTTATTTGCCGTTAGCTTGCTAGTTGTGTGGGTGGTGGTGGCGGCGGGGGAAGACAGTTGGCATGCAAGCAGGCAGGCAACAACGAAACATAACAACAAAAACGAAATAACAAAATAATAAATGCAGAAAAACAGAAAAATTAACTGCCGAAGGGTAAGAGAGAGGGGAGAATTGCACCCAGTGCACATTGGATAAGGAAGCCATTGATCAACTGTTTATGGATCAAAAGGTTCTCAACAAGGTTTCAAGTTTTCAAAGCTTTTGAGGACCTCACTAGATTTTGCTCCCAGGAAAGATCGTGTCTGTTCATAAATTTTCTCTCTCTCTCTTTATTAAAGTTTCGCTAATTCTCAAAAGGTGATAGAGTTAGATTATTATCTAAGGTCCTTGGAGTTTGGTCTAATAGAATTACCCGCGCCTGAGATTCCCTTAGAGAACCATTGGTAACTGGTTCAGTGGTCTAAAGCTTCTTAAAGATTTTTCAGATTTTTTTGGGAATTTCGGAAGACTCGGTCTATCTCTCTCTCTCCCTCTATCGATAGTTCGTAAAAGGTGATATACTTTGATTATAATCTAAGGCCTTTGGAGGTTAAACTTAGCGGTCAAAGGCTTCTCAACGATTTTTGTTGAATTTTTCGGAGACTTCGGGAGATTCCGATGTCGGGAAGACCGCTTCTTCTAAACTTTGATTCTCTCTGACTCTTTCTCGCTCTTTCTCCCACAATTTCTCTCTCTTTCCCTTCAGTAGAAAGCTATCGGTGATTCACAATATGTGATAGACTTAGTTAAAGATTTTAGACTTAGTTATCTTTAAGGTTAGTCTAATAGAATAAACAGTCTATTAGAAAACCGTCGAAGAACGTTTTTAAATTGGAATTTTTATCGAATTTATATTTAAAGTTTCTATTTTTAACAGCAGAGAACTCATTACCGAATTATAACCGGGTTTTATTTTGGCCAAGCCTTATTTCCAAATTAATAGTACCACTTTCCATATGCCTGTGAAACAGAACAGAGATCCCGAAATCGGAGTACCTCTTCCATCTTTGGTCTATACCGCCCATGTTATATTCTAACATTCCTTAAGCGAATCTTCATAAAAAAAAGGTCACCTCTCTAAAGCATTGTCAACTTCTTTGTTCAATGACTTTTCAGTATTTATAATTAGTAATATAAGATGGAATATGATAACAGAACCCTCCAACAAAAGTTTCGGTCTCTAGAATCGGATATGTCTCTCTCTCTGCTTTCAAAAGATTTAATCAGATAATTAGAGAAAAGAAGCTACTGAGTAGAGACAATTACCATATGATAACGGATACCGAACTCTTAACATGCTATTATATTAAACCCTTTATATTGCTTGCAGAGGTCCTCGACTAAGGCAGTATGACCAAACCTTTAATTTGAGTATCGGGTATCAAGCATAGGGCCCCATAACACCTCAGGAATGCGCAAGTTATGAAAAGTATCAGCATACCTTTTGGTACAAATCAGACTATCACTGGAATATTTTATTTTAGATATACCTACTCTTTTTTAGACATACCTTGAACCGGTCCATAAGTAAGCAGTTTTACTGAAAGCCACTTTTTGAGCCGTTTCTCAAAAATTTACAGTTCTGAGCCAGTAGGGAACCTGTATCTTATAGCACCTCTTCTATATTTCCTACAACCTCCAAATAATAAAAACGCAATCGTAACGTGAGCATTGGGTATAACAAAACAAAGAGAATAAGAAAGAGTAAACAGCAAATAGGATAAAACCGAACACGAACACCCACACGTCTCCAAAAAATTGTTCGAACTGAACTACAATGGTAGTTGGGAGACGGAGTTTACAGTGAGTGGAAAACGAGCGATTTGCTGACACAAGCTGCCCACAGCGTCAACTGCTAGAGGAGAAAGAACGCACAAATAAATAGGAGAGAGAAAAGAGTTGGAGTGGGCAGAGAAATGCAAGCAACGCATTGCAAACTACACATACGCAGCCCACTTTTAGGCGAACGAGCTATCAAATCAGCCACCCAAATGCACGAAAACTGCGGGTGGTTCGAGTATCGAATAAAAACGACTGCCGAAATCGATGTGTAAAACAAAAACGGCCGAAATGGACAAGATAAGAATACTAAAAAATGAGTAAATAAAATAAAAACGAAACAAAGGAATTTAATGAAAATAAAACAAAGCATGGAAAGGCGCAAGATAAAAATGTTTATGGAAAAGCAGTTAAAAAAGTAGTAAAATTTTAAAACGAAAGAAGTAAGAATATATGGGAACAATATATAAGATAAACTGGGAATTGGCAGCCAACGAGGCAGTTGCGGCCAAAAATTGTGTGCCTTCGCTGGAGTGTGCGCGGGTGTCAATGTTGGAAAAAGTGCTACGCATACGAACCGATACATACAAGCACCCTCTCCGCAACACGGCCAGCCCAAAACGCCTAGCTTGGGTAAAAGCAACGAGCAGTCAGTGCGGCGATGCATTGGTAAGTGGAAAGAACAACAAGGATACTGGGCGACGCATTTGTGAGTGCGCTCACGTACGCGCCGGCGACTCCATATCTATTTACAGTGCGCTGGGTTGTGGTCTTGGCTGTCCCTCGGCGCATCAAGCGCCTGATTTTTTTGTGTATTTGTTTTCGCTGCGTATTTTCGTAGGCGCACGTGCCTGCCGTAACACACTTGGGGCCGCCATTTTGGGGGAACTTTCCTTGGCTGTTTTCGTTATTAGTGCAACTCCACCGCCTACTCTGCCCGCGCTTCTGTCAAATATTTGTTTTTGTTTTTTTTTTTGTAATTTTAAGGCGATTTGCTCAGCTCTGCAGGCCATGGCTGCGGATTTTATGCGTTTGTTTTCGCATAAATAACCGTTTTATAGCGGATATATACTTATGAGGACATATATTATTTTAAATGCTTATAAACTCGTTCCGCCATATCAAAATTGTGCTGATAGCACATACTTCAAAATATTTCAGTATTATTTTATTACCTCATAATAATAGTTTATTCTTGAGTCTAGCGATAGAGGAAGGCTTTTTTTAGTCCTGCACAAGCTCTCTCTCATCTCAGGCTGTTTTATTCCTTTCATTCGGGGTGTTCTTCGTGTGGCGGGTTCCAAGCCTATCGAACAACCCTTGGTAGGGATGTTTCGCCTTCTCAATATAGCTCGCTCTCAAACAGACGATTTTTTGGCTATCCCGAGGATACTTGGTATACCGGAAGTCGTGAACTGCTTGAGCGCTCAGAGAACTTTGCTCGCTTGCGTGAACTTCTACACATGACTCCATCCTTCAACCTCATTTCTGATAAATTTTGTCTTAGATTTTACTAACCTTCTTCGACGGAATTGGAAAATTTGTTTTTATAAAATTAAGTTTGGGACTGAATGAAAAGGTAGCGGTATACATATGTATTACTCCGAAGTGCACGCTCTTTCAGGGTGGCGAGCACTCATTTCGACAGGCAGAGCGGCAAAACTAACTATGAACTAGTTATCATTGTGCGTTGAAAGTTAGTTAAGCAGCTGTCTCCACATTCGGTATTATCAAGCTACATTATTATCAGTCTAGTCATAGTGAGTTCGCTGAAAACCGTAAAGCTGATGAGCTTGCAAGAGAGAGTACGCTTATTTGGATTACATCGGTTTGAGAATGGAATGCTGGGCGATCCTTCTTTCCTAATGTGGATGGTAAAAGATTCAGGACAGAAACAATTTTCGGACGATCAAAATTGTATGGAGGAATGTTAAGTGAAAAATCCAGGAACTTTCTCCTACATTAACCAACTTTTAAAAGATCCAGGTTAAACATCTCGCCAGTAATATATGTGACAAAACTGACAAAATAGCCGCTTCAACAAATTTGTGGCTGGTCTACAGCGCTTTGTCGATTTTGAGGGTGTTCTCGATCAATACTCAGCTGTATTTGGGTATAAAAATGCATCGACCTTCTCAGCTGTGGGATTTGTTTTTGGTTCAACATTTCAGCTTACCCTAGCACAAATTTTGGATTAAGCAGCTTCTAGTTGCCAAATAATTTCTAAGTGTTCCAACCTACAAGCCAAAATTGTTTACGAAAAATGTGGATTGAAAATGTTTGCTTAGTAATTCATAGCTTTAAGCCCAAACTAAGAATGGTTTGAGCAAAAAGTACGACGTGAATTCTCAGTTGAACGTATTGAGTGTAAGTGTTGTGGGTTAAAATAACCGAGGAAGTAAAGTATTCGTTCTCGGGCCGACAACTTTAAGCTCTCGAAAGTAATCTAATACACAATCACATAACTCTTGCATTAATTTCCTTACTTGAGTTGCTAAGGGAGTTAGGTTAGATGGTTGATCGATGATCGCACGTGGACTCGTATATGTAATCCATTGTGAAGCCATAGAAAATAAGAACTCCTGTGTTCGGGCTATAGATTGGCAAAACGCTTAGTAGCCAATACAAATTTGCTTAGGCGCTTAATTTCAACTTCCGCCAGTTCGGTGGGATGTCTGATGTGGTATCATAATTCGTAGTCTAGTACAGAGGCACGCAAAAAAACGTTTGCTTGTTTCACTTTATACTCTGAGCTCCTCTGTCTGGTTGATAGACATGTCCAAAAAACTTCTCTCCAAGTATGAGAATATTAATAGGAAACTCTCCCTTATGGGTTTACTATATTTTTCTTGTTATTGGAAAGAAAAATTCTAACCCTAGTAACCATTATTTGAAAAAAATATATATGTTTTATATTTGCTGGTGTTTTAGTTCTCTACACAAGTTTTCCCATAAATTTCATTATTATTCCTTGCGGCTAATCAAAACTGTAGCTATATTATGCTATTAGTGACAAAATTAAAGGGTTTCAGTTAGAAATGTCGCCTCTTTTCGCCTTCGAATAAAAGCTTTGGGTTAGAAAAATTTGTTGCTCCTTTAAAAGTTTTTAACTTAGGAAGTAACACTTAAAGGTATATGAATATATATATATGTATATATATCGCATAGTCAAAAAAATTTGTATTCCAAAGTGGGGTGGTTAGGTGTGAGACTTTGCTAAAATAGTTAAATGTGCCTAATTGTAGGCAACGATTTATTTTATGAAGCTGCATTATTGATACAGTGTTAAGAATAAAAATATTGAGTAAAATATATGCAAAGGCAATGAAAATTCAGAAAGTATTTAATCGAATAATACAGACTCACATAATATGTGCAAAATTTGAACTTTTATGAGAGGAATTATAATCGCTAAAGTGTCTGCTAAACACATTAAAATGGTGATTTCAATTTGATATCGAACCTTTTGGTTATATAAGACTTATTGTTATGTGATTCCCAAAAGAAAAATTATTGAAAGTCGTAGAAAAAGTAAAGTAGCTTTAAAAAATAAATTGTCGCCTATAATTAGGCGCATTTAACTATTTTCGCAAATACTCATATATATAGTATATGAGAGAGACAAGCTTAAACTGCTTATTTCATATATACATTTTTTAATTTATTATAGATTATTAAAAGTATTATAAAAAAAATAATTTCAAAATTCAAATATATAATAAAATCTTAAGAACTATTAAATTCAACATTAAAGTTTTCTTATTTTTGCAATTTCAATTTACTCTCGAATTTAATATTGAAATTCTTGCAACTCTTAGCATACTTTTGTGCTGACATATATATCTATATTTGTTTATAGCAATATTTAGCATTGGAAAACCCAAGCAAAACTATAAAATATGCAATGCATAGAGCAAAGTATATAATATAATATTAAAAGTAAATAAATAAGTAAATATATACAAAGCAGCCAGTCAGCCAGCTAGTGTCTGTGACATGTCCTTGAGCTAAAATTCGCGAAAGCGCGCCAACTTCTTCAACTACTTTGTTTGGAGTTGGCGCACACACTGCATACACATATAGCTACCCCTTCTCTAACAACGTCTAATGTCACATTACCTATTTATGTATGTATGTATATATGTATGTAAGTATATGTGTATGTAAGTGAATACCCCTTTCTACGCAGACACTTAACAATTTCACTTTTCTTTCGCGAAGCAGTTTCAGCTGCACTTTTTTGTTCAATGAAGAAGCTGCTGGTTGCTGCCGTGCAGCCCCCACCTCTTGCGCTGCTATTTCACTCATAGCTTGGCAAGCGTCTTCAACCGATAAACTTAGTTCCTTACTGTGCTACTAAAGCGCTAGCATACTACAAGCTGCCGCTACCATACCATTAGACTTTTTGTTGTTGCTCGGGTGCTGATGCTCCATTAAACTCGTTGAAAGGATTCTTTGCTGCCATGCCACCAACTTTTTGCGGTTTGTTTTGTCTGCGCGTGTATGTGTGTGGCATGATTGGCGGTGTAGTTAGAATTTCTATACATATCTGCTATTTCTAGCTTATATCTGTGCATATACATATATATTTATGTATATGTAAGTATATGCATGAGAGCGTGTAAATAGCTTGCTTATATGCATTTCATATAAAATCTCGTATTGTTCTACATATTAGAAATAATAAAATGTGTAGGTATGTGAAGAAATGTTGTTGTTATTAGGGAGAAAACTGTCTCAGAAACCTTTTTTTATTTGCAGGTATACATTAACTTTGTGTATATAAAAGGCACATACAGATGTGTATAATTATAAAAACCTTAACTTTTCGGTTCATGAGATAAATATGTTGAGTGGTGTTCCCTGTTTATACTTACTAAAAATATCTCCAATTAAGCCTGAATTAAGTTTAGGCTTCATTTTATTGTTCGTTCGAACATATCAACTGGTAATTGGCGAATGCCACAGGTGATGTTTTGCTCCTAGGCCTGAATCGAAGCGGGATTCTCCGCACAGACTTTTGACTTTACATATCCCTACAGGAAACAAGAAAAAACGTTAACTTCGGTCGCACCGAAGCTAAATACCCTTCACAGATGCATTTCTCTTAGTAACTATGTGTTCAGTTTGGATGCTTAGTAATCCGTTCTGAACAATTTTTTTGAAAATTATATTGTTGGCTTAAAAATAATCTATACTAAATTTCGTTAAGATATATCGTCAAATGTGAAAGTCTTCCATACAAGCATTTAATTCCGATCGTTCAGTTTGTATGGCAGCTATATATTATAGTGGTCCGATATCGGCAATTCCGACAAATGAGCAGTTTCTTGAAGAGAATATGACGTTTGCACAATTTCAAAACGATATCTTAAAAACTGAGGGACTAGTTCGTATATATACAGACAGTCCGAGTTGCTTCAAACGGCGCCGAATCGACTTTTCACGGTCTTCGTATACACTCTCTGCTTCGGCTGCTATACATTCTTCACTACGTGGTCTATTCTGTCAAATATTACCCAATAATGAATGTCTCAAGATGGGTGATGGTGTTGCGAATAGTACGCCCAATATGTTGACCATAAGTCAGTATTTCCATGATGAAATGCTAAACAGTACTGAACCAAAATAATATGACACCTTGACACGCGTGATCTGTCAAAAAGGCTCTTGAAAAAAGTATCGGACGTCCTCAACTGCTTTGATATGTATTTTCGATTACATAGTCAAAAAGTTTGGGCTTCTAAATGACAAAAAGATAAAGTGACTTGATGCTTTTATCTTGAGTTGCACTGTAGGACCACTTCCCTATCCATCTAGATGAAAGTAGTAAGCATAACACTCTTAGAACCTGTAGTCACTTGCCGGCAAGTTCAGGTTATCGAAAACTGCGATTAGATCCACACTTTGAACTGTATTCATCTTGCTTCAATTAAAAATATTTCTCTAAACTTAATAAATACCAATTGTGCCGAATAGTATCGTTTCTCTATATTTTGGCGAGAGTGAATCGAAAATAGCGATGGTATAAATAAAACCCAGTGATATAATCTGGAAAGAGATTTTTCAATGCCAGCGATTTTTTACCTACAAGTATGTTTGATCAGACGTAATTTGAGAATTTTTTCTAAATTTCAACCTAACTTGCTAAGATATATTCTATAAGAAATATATGGAGGTCACTCAGTTCAATACCGTTTTCGATAATTTTTTAAACTATCCCTAATTTAATCATTAATGACCCTCATTAAATTGCTGTCACTTATAATCATTTTAAATAGTTTCTACATGATTAAAATTTCGCTTTATGGGCACCTCACCTTTGTAAGAAAAATCTCCTTTGAGATATTGTCACCTTGTGATCAAAGCTCATTCTGCTCAAAAAGAAATAAAGAAATGTTTGTTTTCAAATCACATTTTAAATTGCAGACTTCTTAATGATGTGTGTATTCATTTTGTTGGTATCTCTGATAATAGAATCAAAAGTATGTATGTAAGTATATGCGCAAAGTATCGGTATCATATACAAGGAAAAGTTTTCAAGCGAGAGTAAAAGTATAAAGCTGCTGAACGGGGTTGCCACAGTGACAAGTGTTGCAAAGTGATATAAAACATAAACTATATAACGAGTAGATAAAGCTATAAATTTGAACCCAAACCGGTTATGTAGATCCTACGTTTTTCGATGCTCTTGAGTTTGGTTGTGATAAGAAAAATGTCTGATATTTAGTCATAAACCTCATATATACAAATTTAATTGGTTTTTACATCTTTATGAAGAACATGTCAGTCCTTTTTTTCCTATTTGAGGTAAGCGACTTGATCTTAAGCCACCAAAATGGATCACATCGTAAACGCACACTTCCCACACACGAAAATAAGGCTAGTGATCCAGAACAAACTCCAAGATTTCCTCAAATCCCCAAGTTCACCCTTAAAGAGCTGCAACTAGCCACTAGAAAGCTCAGGACCTACAAATCACCCGGCCTGGACGAGATCCCAAAAAAAATCCTGAAAATAATCACTACAGCGCGACAGGCAGTACTATTGAAAAAGTACAACGCCAGCCTCGAAGTAGGAATATTCCCTGAACCCGGGAAAGAGCAACGGCTGGTACTAATCAGTAAGGGAAAGGGAGATCCGAACTTGCCATCAGCATTCCGTCCACTATGTTTTCTTAGCACAGCAGAAAAGCTCTATTAAGGCTAATTAAACCTATACTCGGAGCGGCTATCAACGAAGCTGGAGGACTCTCCCCTAGACAACACGTCTTTAGACTTAACAGATCAACTTTAGGAGCTATGAAATGCGTCAATGAAAGAGTAGACGCCGCACAGCGTAGATGGCATAAAATAAAAAATAATAGAGTGGGTGGCGACTTTAGCTGTCCACAAGGCCTTCAACAGCGCTAGATGAGTGGATATGATCGACGCTCTCGAAAAAACTTTTAAAATACCCGACTACCTCAGAGTTGTGGTGCGGAGCTAACTTAGTAACAGGAAACTGTTGTACCAAACTAGAAAACGATCACGATAGATCACGTCAGGAGTAGCTCAAAGATCCATTGTAAGCACATACTTGGGGAACATCATCCTCGACGCTATATTAAAACTTGAAATGCCAGACGAATCGTACTTAATTGATTAAGTGGACGAGGTTGCAGTACGAGACACAAAAGAAGCGGGAAGAGAGCTTGATCAGGTTACGATACGGACGGAAGAATAGCTCGACTCACACGACATCCAGCTCGCTAAGAAAAAATAGCTACTACTGCTACCTTATAAGTACATACCTCTCAAAATAAATATGCAAACGGCTACGGATATTCTTGGGGTACAAATGGCGTAAGCCTGGATACCAGACTTACCTTCTGGGTACAAATCCAGCATGCCGAAGGAGAGGCAGCAAAAATCACCTCACAACTTAGCAGACTAATGGTTAATATAGGTGGACCCTGCCAAGGAAAGAGAAAGTTCCTAATGCCAACGACAAAGGAAAACCGACTTAAAGTAGTGGCCAGAGAGCATTGCCCTTACAGTTGTTGTGATCTGCAACTAACTCTCTTTGATTATGAAAGAGTAGTTCATGTTTCCAAATAGGAGAAGAATAGAATAGATGTGTCGGTGGAGACATAAAAACGGTGGTCAATGTTTACACTGAAGACCTTAACTTGCCATCTAGATGGTATAGCAGCTATGAATCTTTACTAAAAGTAATATTTCGAGCAATAAGGGGACTAAATTTGCCTTACATTAACCAAATCTTGGACAGTGACGAAACGAACAACAACTGCATAAGTCTCTAAGAATGATATGCATAACCAAATAGATAGAATAGCAAGCAATTATACCACTTTAAATACCTATAAATTCGTAGCCTCCTGTATAGAATCGAACAACAGACATAAGTCTGTTAGAATGGTATAATCAACTACTGATTGTATTGAAAGCGATTATATCTGTTTAAATATCTATAAATTCGTGGCTTCCTGTATAGATTTCAGTTGGGAAATTTTGTTGCTGCTTTACCACAGAAACTTGGTGATAAAAAGTAACGTGTGAATAATGGTGAATAGAAGACGCTAGGGGAAAAAGAGAGCAAGCATACAAAACATTTACTTTTGGGTCTTATTTGAACTCTCTTCTGTGACCAGGCTTGCTAAAGATATATTTTATTTTTCAGAGATTATCGATTACTATATTCATTGATACTTTCCGGAAAAGAAGCTATGTACCATCAATATGGCAACACTGCTAGGGATATGAAAATCTATGTACCAGTGTAGATACCTATCTATATTAATATGTAAGTAAGCGTCTGTTCGCTCGCAAAGAGCGGGAAAACTTTTTAGCTTTTCACTTTCAGTTTCCTCGCTTTTATCTGATGACGTCGCCAACACATACCAACAAACACACATGAACGCTGACAAAGCTAGTTATATATGTATATGAGCAGATGCATACAAGCCAGAGTAAATATGTATATATAGATGTAGTTGCACTACAAACGCATAAGTAGTTTAGCTGCTGCAGCCCCCCTCCGCCACCGCGCTTTCAAGCTGCCGGAGCAAACTTGTTGCAACAACTTTAAATGCACGCTTTCTTCTCTGCTATTGCTGGCTAGAAACATACACTATTGGTGTTATTTTCATTATTGTTGTTGTTGTTGTTGCACCCGGCATTATGACACACTTAAGTGGTTTTATTATGAGGTTAAAAACTTTTGAAAGCTGACACTGAGCGCATTCCTTTTGGCGCAACTATTCATACAGCGAAACCGCAGTCAAAACAACAACAATAATACCAGCAACTACAACAACGATATATAGAAGAGTTCCGCCAACTAGCAGTTAAATAGTAACGGCATGCTAGTTGAAGTTATGGAAGGAGGCGCTGGAGTGGTGGTAAACCACCCACTTCCTACTTGCCACATGGCGGAAAATGGTGGCAACACCGACATAGACACATACACAGTGGAACATTTACATAAAGGCACATATATGTATTTGTGTGTATGTGTGTGAAGTTTTGCATTCAGCCACATGCACTCACTCTCGCACTCACGTTTACTTGCAGCCATGGCGGCGCACGGCTGTGTCGGCACTGCTTAGTGGCAACATTTTGCTGGCGGCATAAGTTTTTAATTATTTTAATTGCTCTTAATTTCATGGCGCTAAGTTGACTCGCACTTGTTGCCTCAACAAAAATAGTGAGTAATAAAAGCAAAAACACCAACAACAACTAACAAACTCTGCAATTGCAATATGTGCGTGTGTGTGGCAATGCAACCGAAGGCAGCAGGCAGCCAGCGAAAACTACCGTTAAAGTCGCTTAAGTATAAGTTTCTTGTTTATTTGTTGATTTGCTTGTTTGTCTGTTTGCCTGTTTGTTTTCCTATTAATTTTTGCTGTTTGGCTTACTGTTACTCAGTTGCGCTTTTTGCTCTTGCAATTGTTTGTTGTTGCTGTTGCTGTTGTCGTTTGCCGAGCTGACTTATTTAATAATAACGCAAAGTGAATTACTTAGCAGCGCACTAAATGCATAAGTTTCTGATATGAGATTATTTATTTGAAGAGTTGCAACAACAGCATAAAGCAACAACAAACTAATGTGCATTTGTCATGAGCATGTGGAAATACATACTTTTTAAAAACATATGAGAATGTATTGCAAATGAAATTATATTTTAAATATTTTCTGTGGGCAGAAGCACTTGGGTATACTAATTTTTTTACTCTCTCGCAGCTTGTAAAGCGCAAAATTGAGGAAGTACCTTCCAACTGCATATTTCATAACTTTTATTTTAGGGGAAGATATTGACCGATTGCATTAACGCTTTACATTAATCTCACATACTTCCCGGGTAGTATTGACTGACATAACGGCACAAAGTCTGCTTAAACGGGTGAACTAAGTATGTGCACTTTTTTTCAATAGCCTTTCTTTGACAGATCTCTCCTGAGTTGTGTCAAGCTCTCATGTAATTTTCGTTCCCTATTGTTTGGCATTTCATCCTATAAAGACTTACGCCTGAACATCGTCTACAAATCGTTAAACGTTATTACAAAGGAGATTCACGTTCTCTAAAGAATCTGTTTCGCGGGCTTCGCTCTACTTTGGGTCTATATATTCGGCCTACTTAGCATACCAATCGCAACACCATCACCCATCTTGAGACACAGCATTCATTATTGGATACTATTCGACCCCAAAGGCGAGCTCTAGTACGCAGTGAAGAAAATATTGCAGCCGTAGCTGAGAGTGTACACGACTTGGTGCATTTTACGTCGAGATCTTATATTGAAAGCTAACAAAATGCAACTTGTGGAAGAACTGAAGCCACTCGACCTCCCCAAACGACATCACTTCGTTCTATAGACTCGTGAAAAGTTCCAAGAACATCCGATATTTTCGAACCAAATTTTGTTCATCGATGAGGCCCATTTCTGGCTCAATGAATATGTAAACAAGCAAAATTGCCGCAAAAAACAACGGTTAGGTGCGGTTTGTAGGCCGGTGAAATCATCAGTTCATATTTCTTGCCGGTGAGAACGTAATAGTCAATGGCGTTATCGCGCCGATAACCGACTATTTAATGCCTAAAATTGAAGCTTGTGATACCGAGGACATTTGGTTTCAACAAGACGGCGCCACATCCCGCACATCGCATCAGTCAATGGATTTATTGAGGGAATACTTTGGTGAGCAGATAATTTCGCGTTTTGGGCCGGAAGATTATCCACCAAGATTGCATGATATCACACCGTTAGACTTTTTCCTGAGGGGATATGTAAAGTCTAAAGTTCGATTCAGGCCTTGGATCAAAACCTCTCGCATGTCGTTCGCCAGTTACCAGTCGAAATGGTCGAACGAGTTATCGGAAATTTGACTCAACAAATGAACTATGTGAGATGTAGCCACGGTCAACATTTTAAAGAAACAATCTTCAAAATAAATGTCAGAGAATATTCTTTCGAATGATAATAAACATTCCCCATTAAATTTTAAGTTCCTGTGTTGTTTCTTTAAAAAGGTATGGAACCTCGAATTGGATCACTCTTTACATTGGCTATATATTCAAAAGGAATTTTTAAATTCGTAAATTAGGTAGGTACGTGGGTGAGTGGTTGTATCACGAGGCAATTAGGCTTTTGGGAGACCCATTGTCTTATCACCCGGACTACGTCCTCTTACACTATTAGCTCTTTTCTGAGAAATCCCGAACAGCTGTTGAAGTTCATCAGCGTGACAAGTTTTATCTGACCAACCTGTGAGACGGCGTCAAAAAACCTTCGACCGATAGTTTCGATTCTTTTTCTATTTAAAACTTTACAATCGCATAGAAGATGTTTTATAGTCTCCTTTTCTTCTACCTTCTGACAGCTTCTACAATAGTCATTATATAATGTTCCTAGTCTACTGGTATGACTGCCAATTAGACATTGATCTGTTAGTACTCCTAATAGAGTTCTTATGTCACTCCTTTTGAAATCTAATAGTCGGCATGTGTGGGTCATATTACAGTCTTGCCAAGCTTGCGTGCTTGTTGAGCAAGTCCGAGATTAACTCCAACGAGACGTAGCTAAATATAACATATTTGTTGTTTATACTTGTATATCTACAAGTAGCCAGTGGCATGAACATTCCTTTTTTTCGGAGTATAATTGTAGGATGGTGCTACTTCTGGTTAATTTATCTACATCACAGTTACCTGGGATATCACTATGTCCTTGAACCCATTGCAAGTTTATCGAGATATAGAACTCTAGATCCACTAAGAGTTCAAGGCAGTATTTCATTAGTTTAGACGAAACCTTAAGAGATAATTTCAAAGTCGCCTGGCTATTTGTACGTATAGACATATTCCTTGTTGTGAACACTGTACTTGCCAGCTCAAAAAAGGTTTCTCTAATTGCTGTGACTTTCGCTTGGAAGACACTACAGTAATCTGGTAGACGTAAGGCGATTTTAGTATCTATTTTAGCAGAGAAGACACCACCTTCCAAACGGTTTTCTAGTTTTGAGCTATCCAAATGGATGCCCAATCCTATCCGTAGTTTACCTCGCTCTTTTCCCACACTTCTCTGTAAGGGAGGGCAATATTTAGAATCGGATTTAGATTCAACTCTGTAGGATTTCGAAAATCTGTTGTACAGGGAAGAGACGGGAATTTTCTAAGTATTATATAATGCTTGCTGCTAGATACTAAAAGGGAGGAGTCCCTCAGTTTAAGAGCTAATCTCGCTGGCATTTGCTTAATCAACAAGCCTGTTGGCCGTAAGTGTTGCATACCATACACATACATAGGCTGCTATATATGTATATTTCTGGACTAGGCAACACTAAATGTTACCAGGTGCAATCTGACATTTCCATTTTTTAGCATAACATCACTCAGAACGTTTTGTCATTTCATCGTGAATTGTTTTATTTACAGGGAATTAAAAAATTCATCTCGGCCAAAAAATGGAATTAACTCGTGAACATTTTCGTGCGATAATTTTTCACAACTTTCGACGTGGATTATCACGACAAGAGTGCATCGATGAACTAAAATCTTTCTATGGCTATGAAGCACCATCCTATAGCACTGTGAAAAACTGTTACAACGAATTCAATCGTGGCCGACGCTCGTTCAAAGACGAATTCCGTGAAGGTCGTCCAAAAACTGCCGTTGTGCCAGAAAACATCGATGCCGTACGTGAACTGATAATGCAAGAGCGTCATGTCCCATACCTTCAGATAGAGGCATGCCTATGCATTTCTCCCACCAGCATACATTCGATATTGCATGAACACCTGGCCGTAAAAAAGGTTTGTTCTCGTTGGATCCCACACAATTTGACAATCGCTCAAAAAAAGGCTCGTGTGGATTGGTGTAAAGAAATGCTGAAAAAATACGATCGCGGTGCTTCAAAAGACGTTTATAAGATCGTCACAGGTGACGAATCATGGATCTATGCGTATGAGCCCGAAACAAAACAGCAATCGACCGTGTGGGTCTTTCAAGACGAGCCAAATGCAACGGAAAAAAACAAAAAAAAAACCATTTTCGTTGATAAATATGCCTATTTTCATTATTAGGCCAAAAATATATATAGCAGCCCTCGTACCATATATGTACATACCATACCATGATAATACTGCGGTGAGCTACGCAAGGCATGAATCTTCTTGCATTCTAAAATCAAACAAATTTCTGCGTCGTCTCATGACGGTCGACGAAATATGGATCCACTAGACACATTACCGCACAGAGATAAAGTTACAGAGGAAACAGTGCACTTCAATCGACGAATCTGATCCGAAAAAACAAAGCTGGAAGGCTGGAACGTTGATAAAAACCCGTTTTATGGGAATCAAAAGTTAAGCTTTATACCGACTACTTGGTGAAGAGCCAAACGATTAGAATACTTAGCAGAAAAAAGAGTGAAGAAACTTAAATTAAAAAGTCTTACTATTCTTAGCCCACAGGGGTACTTGTTATACATCCAGGAACTTTTCCGCATTTAATGGCGTTGCGATTGTTTCCGCTAACCAAAAACACGCTTGTGAACCGTTTTGCTTACAACAAATGCTCATACATTCACAATAAATCAATCACTATTGTAATACGAATGAAGTTGTTGTTATTGCTGTTGCTGTTGTAATAACACACAATAGACACATAGCAATAAAATTGGGCTGTGAATTCATTGGAATCACTTGTCTTACAAGCAATAAATAAAAATATGGCCGTTGTATGCGCTCAATCACTTGCAAGATGCCGCAGCGGCAGCACAACATAAGCAACATGCAACAAAAACAAAATCAACAAACGGCAATAGCGAAATCAATTTAGTGGCGGCAACAACAATTTAGCAGCAATGCGCTGACAGCAATTTTCGCCCGAACAATTGATATGGCGGTGCCACCAATGCGAACAAGCATTACGATTACGATCAAATTTACATAAATATGTGTGTATATGTGTGCCTATGTGTGCATATAAATGGATGTGCAACGCTCCTAGATGCTCGCTAGCGCATTGAGGCACAGATAGTTGTGTGTGTGTGTGACATAGGCGGCTAGTGGCGGCTGGCGGCATGCCACAAAGCGTAGAGTAGCAGCAAAATTAATTGCGATTGCGCCTAACAAATACAAATTAAGCTGCGCTCACACAAACACACATACACACGTAAGCGCGCAGCGATGAAAGTGCAGCGGCGCGGCGGCACAGCGGCGTTGGTGGTGGCGGTGATGGCGATGTTGGCAGCAACACGATCGATACGATCAATAGATCGTATGAGAACGAGCGTTGACGGCGCTTCGTTGTTATTATTGTGCTTGTAGTTGTTGTTGTCATCCTCGCCGCCGTCGTCGTCGGCGCAGTGATCGTAATCGCCGCGCGCTTAAAAGCCGCGCCGCCATGTTAGCTGCCATGACACATCATTGTTCAAAGCGCAGCGCGCCAAATGGCGCTTGGTGATGTTGTTGCTGCTAGTTTCGTTGGCGTCGGCCAGGAATGAAGACGACAAACCACCGACGACGACGAAGACGACAACAACAATGCGCAGCGCTGTCGCTGTAGCAATCAACAAAGTCTAATTTACTAATTAGCGTCATTCGATTGCTTGCGAACATGTTGTTGCTGCTGTTGCAGTTGTAGCTGCTATATGCAGGCATGTTGTTGACAAAGGTAATTGCAACTGCAGTAGCCAACGCGCTGCCGCCTTTGGGAGCAGTACATGCCGTTGAATTTGTGTACATTTGTTGCATGCAACACAGCACCGCCGCACATATAAAACACTATCGGCGACTTTTTGGATATCCATTTGAAGTGCCATGCGGTACTCTGTTGCTGCCACTTGCAACTTTCCTTCTCCTTCAAGCTCCAGCTCGTGTTTTTCTTGTTGTTGCAAGTCTATTATTGATCACTCGCCGTGGTCGTTGCTCGTTGGCTTGCAACACCGCATCGTACATGACAGTTGAACAAGTGCTTGCGGCGCTGCTGCCAACCGCTGTCGATTACATTCGCCGGCTGACTGGCTGCCTGCCACCGTTCACCGCGTAGCGTGCAACATCTTCAAATATTGTTGCAACAACTAATTTCTCTACTCTTACACGGCTTGGTTGTGCGCACTGTATCACTGTGTGTCTACCATACATGAAACGCCACGCACATTCCCTGTGACGGGCGCTTGTGCGCAATCCGCTTGGGGGCCGCCGTTTGGTTGGCAACGTTGGGCGCCACGTCAGTTAAATTCGACACGCAGCCGCCACAAATGTTGCAACTACAACTAAATAACATTGGTAAAGGATAGTTTGTTTGTTGTTGTCATTCGGTGTCTAGCTACCATTTGACATATGCGCTGATGCGTGCCTTGAAGCCAAACTGGGAGCAGCTCAAAGTGTCCGAGCAGCTTTTGGCTTCTGCTTCTTCCCCTTAATTTAGATTATGTGATTTTATTGCTCTGATTGTTATATACAGTCCAGACAGCACTTAGATATTGTGAAGATCAATAGGGTGTGGTTCTCTTTTGGCTAATCCTCAGCCCTGTGAAGATCATTTGAGATTTCAGGAGCTCTTAACCGAACCCGATTGACTTCTTATATATAGTAATGCCAAGTTTTCATAGGAGACATCACTATGGTAGAGGTCTGTTGTTCTAGCATACCTAATGTCTAGAACATCACTTAAAACTATAAAATTTGCTTGAAGAAAGGACGGACCAAAATTCATAGACCAATCTCTTACGGATTTCAGAAAACAAGTCACTAGATGAAATTATTTATAATGGAATTCAATTACTAATTCATCGTTATAGGTTCCGGCATATACAACATATGAACAATTTTTGACTCATTTTCAATTCGTAGTTTTCTAGAATACGAATATACCTTTAATGGTTTCCTAATTTGTTTTCGATATACAGCTAAAGCAGTAAATTGCACGATTCCTCTATTTAAATTAACTTATTAAGAACAATGTTATTCTCGAACCTTACTTCTAAAGTTATGGGCTGCAAGAGGGTGGGTTTAGAGAATCGGATCTCAATTACATGAAAGAGCTCAGTCAGAACATAAACTCGCCACCTTCCTTACTACGTCTATCCGTGGATATACATATCTACATGGCTAATCTGGGTAAACAAGAGGCATTCGGAACTATCTACCGAAGTCAAGAACACTTCGCAATTCCTTTCCTCTCCTTTCTTTCTATATAGGAACGAGGCAAAAAAAACTCATCAAGTAACAAATGGAGCCTAGTGGATTCGTACATATTTCTTCTCCCAGTGGGTTCACTTATTTTTCCGATATGAAGTAGTATTTTTACCTAACTTAGCATAATCACAGATCTCTTTTAAAATGAAAATTCTTCCATTCTGTTTTATCTGGACTCACAATTGACTTTATTCTTACTGTTCCTAATATCTATTAAATATAAAGAACTTGTTCCAATAGATAAAATATTTTTTTTTTTTAATAATGGTCTAAGGTTCGATGGTTCTGTATTCATCTTACCTTGGGATAGGTTATGGTGGCTGACTGTCACGCCATACATAGGCCTACAGGTTCTTTTTAATGCCAGATCGAGATTTAGTCGTGCAGGTCGTCAAAGCTTATTTCGAAATTGAATAGAGGATTGATGTCTAATTCTGATACTCCATCCAGTCACTTGCAAGAATCCTAGATAGTCTCTCTCATGCCTACTTTTCTGCACTTTTTTCATGTCTTGTGACTAGACCACTCTGCGGTTAGTTCTGTTCTCTTACACATTATCTTGGCGGTCGTGCAGATCCTTAAGGTATTTAATCTCACCCTGATCCGTCCGTCAGTTCTTTTGGAAATTGCATCGTACATCATTTTTAGTAAGTATTCTTGTATGGATTCGGTAGCCAAGCGGATGTCACTTTTGGCAATCAGGCTACAACACAGTATATATGCAGCCGCTTTCCAGCATTTACTATATCTACCGGCTTTCTGCTTCTAAGGACATTCTCTGACACAATGCGAGGTAAGACTAGTGCTTTAATTGCCGTTTGTTTAACGACGCATATATTGATGTACGGAATGTCGCTTCCTGCGTTATTAGAAATCACAGCAGCTTTCCTAACCCCAAAGACTTCTGTCTGAGAGATACCGCTGTATTTAGGAAGCCAAAGAGTATACTGAGATGTAGATGTAGATGTAGATGTAGATGTAGATGTAGGAATAGATCCCAGCATCCACGCTATCCGCCATTGATCAGCCGTGTAGATGTTGAAAGCTCTGCCGGTGGATTCCTTAAAATCTTCATTCATGGTTAAAGCAAATATATTTTATCCATCAAACTCCTGCTTATCGAGCGAAAAAAATAGCGAGGGTTCACGCAAGTGAGGAATGTTCACTGAGCGCCATTCACTTGGGAGTGGCCAGAAAATATTCTTTTAGATATGGCTCAAGCACCTCATGACTTCCAATCTTAGATCAAGTATCCTCTGGGTAGCCAAAGAACTTCCGTTTGAAAGCAAGCTAAAGTGAGAAGGCGAAACCCTCGCCAAGCCCAAGTGCTACCTAATGACCTGATTAAATGGGAATAAACTTTTCAAAGGAATATGATTCCTAAGAAAGTCCGTCAAAATTGTTGAAAATAGTCGAACTTTTCAACAAACAATTGCAAAATCTTTGTTTATCTTGAAAACTTCATAAACAAATATGTCGTCTTAAATTAGTTTTCACTAGAGTAAACAACCTCACATGAGTTCCCAGTGAGTGTTTATATAAATTCTTTATAATATTCTAAATTGACCAACAAAGCAATGAAATAATCAGATAAAGGTGTCAAGTATACTGCTATCAATAGCGCCAATGTGCGCTTAATGATCATATGATACTGAGATCACATAACATACCTACCATATAAATGTTATATGTACATCTTCAACCCTCGGCCTCATGACCTGCTGTGACTTGCATTAATGCTAAACGAAGTGCCCAATTTATCAATTGTACACAATTACGACTGAAGTGCGACTTGTAAAGAAACCAAAAATTAACAAAGATTTGAGCTACATACGACTTAACTTTAGTGAAATTTTGCGACCGTTAGACCAGTCGGGTATTCATTTAGTCTTGCTATAACCGTGTGTCACAGCGGAGAGAAAACGCGTGTGCTTAAAAATATTTTAAATTTGTTGCCAGCAATTACAATAAAAATAATAAATTTCTCAATTTTTCGAACAAAAGATGTTTTCGTTTCTCTGCCTATTTCGAAATTCGAATTTAACGTGAAATTATGGGAAAAATACGTTCATGTGTGTATTTACTCGGTGTGATAATATTAATTTTATGCATTTTTTTGGAAGCTATAGAAGCGGGTAGGTAATGGTGGAGTTAAATAAATGCGAAAAAGTTTTTAGAAATGTGAAAATTGGAACACAATAAAATATAAAAATTAAAAACAAATTAAAAAAAAAATTTAAATTAAATAACAACTTAAAAGAAAATTAAAATAATACAATTTCAATTGGATTAAACTAAAATTAAATGAAATCGAAATAATTAAAAAATATAATTTTAATTTTGATATATTATAGTTGAATTAATTGGATCATTGATTTAGTTGGATTAAGCAAAATTAAAATTAAAACTAAAATCCAACTAAATTTAAATTTTTGTATTAATTTAATTGTTTAAAAATTTATTAAAAATTAATTTAATTTAAAATTAATTTCTAGGCAAAACAAAACAAGTTCTAAATTATGTACATACATATATGTTTTGAAATGTTATCATGTAAAATTAGATAACTTTCATCAAAATAAAAAATTTAAATGAAATTAATTTTGTTATTTAACCTAAACAAAAATTAAAATTACTTCAATTATAATATAATTTTTTATATAAATTTTTTTTAATCAATTAATATATATAAAGAAAAGATTGTAATTAAATTAAATTAACTTTGAAATTAAAAAAAATATTATTAAGAAAATTTAATTAATTTAATTAAAAAATTATAATTTTAATGTTATGTAATTAAATTAATTAAAAAAATTAAATAAAATTAGAACTAATTAATTTAATTTTTGTTTGGCTTAAAAATGACATGACTTTTTAACAATTACTAACAAAAAAAAATTAAATAAAATTTTTTTCAATCTATTTTTTAGAAAAATTAAGTAAACCTTAAATTATCTTATATTTGGAACCTTTTTAAATATGTATAATTACTATATATCAGAAGAAATTTCAATTAATTAAAAATTAAGTACTTGAAATGAAATTAAATATGGAGTTCGTTTATTAAAAAATAGAATACAGAAATTTAATTTAAAAAAATCCATTAAAATAAAAAAAAATATTTATAGAAGTGAAGTTAAGGTAAAATTTTAACTTAGAGTTAAAAAATTCATAAAAATAAATATTTTTTTTATATTTTCAAGCACAGTGGGTCGTGCTTAAAATGTACTAAAATTTAGAAAACTGGATTTTTTAGAATTTTTCTGAAAACTCCAATTTTCAAAACTTTAATGCATTTTAACGAATCCCTGCTATGCTTGAGAATATTACAAACTGTAACTGTGAACTTATAGCACTTACACATAATTTAATGTTTTGTATCATAACTAACAGGCTGGAGTGCACAGTGCTGGCGGAAGCACAATTCCGGTTCCATACAAACGCCAGATGGCGAGTTTAAACGTCCCATTGGCATACTGTGTACATACCGTTGCATGCTGTGGTTCCCACCAGTGTAAGTAGCCTAGAAGAGAGTGTGAAGATAAAAAGTGTGTAGGGAACTTTTTTTAATAGAGTCTAGATTTTTATCATTTAGTGTTTCTATCAAATTTTTAAACATTAAATTTTTTTTATAAAGGCTAATTATACTCTCGCAACAAAGTTGCTAAAGAGAGTATTATAGTTTTGTTCACATAACGGTTGTTTGTAAGTCCTAAAACTAAAAGAGTCAGATATAGGGTTATATATACCAAAGTGATCAGGGTGACGAGTAGAGGTGAAATCCGGATGTCTGTCTGTCCGTCCGTCCGTCTGTCCGTCCGTCTGTGCAAGCTGTAACTTGAGTAAAAATTGAGATATCATGATGAAACTTGGTACACGTATTCCTTGGCTCCATAAGAAGGTCAAGTTCGAAGATGGGCAAAATCGGTCCACTGCCACGCCCACAAAATGGCGGAAACCGAAAACTTATAAAGTGTCATAACTAAGCCATAAATGAAGATATTAAAGTGAAATTTGGCACAAAGGATCGCATTAGGGAGGAGCATATTTGGAAGTAATTTTTTTGGAAAAGTGGGCGTGGCCCCGCCCCCTACTAAGTTTTTTGTACATATCTCGGAAACTACTACAGCTATGTCAACCAAACTCTATAGAGCCGTTTCCTTCAGGCATTTCCATATATAGTTCAAAAATGGAAGAAATCGGATAATAACCACGCCCACCTCCCATACAAAGGTTATGTTGAAAATCACTAAAAGTGCGTTAACCGACTAACAAAAAACGTCAGAAACACAAAATTTTACGGAAGGAATGGCAGAAGGAAGCTGCCTCCAGGCTTTTTTTAAAAATTAAAAATGGGCGTGGCGTCGCCCACTTATGGACCAAAAACCATAACTCAGGAACTACTTAACCGATTTCAATGAAATTCGGTATATAATATTTTTTTAACACCTTGATGACATATACTAAATATGGGCGAAATCGGTTCACAACCACGCCTTCTTCCAATATAACGCTATTTTGAATTCCATCTGATGCCTTCTCTGTATAATATATACATTAGAAACCAATGATCATAGCGGAATAAAACTTTACTCAAATACGGTATGTGAGCTGAGGTATCCCTTGTGGAAAAATTGTTGTGATCGGACTATAACTTTTCAAGGTCCCTGATATCGAACACGAAGAACTCAGTGCCCAACCTAACCTAACCTAATTTTTCACCGAAAATATCGGTAAATCTCTCAGAATTAAATTTTAACTAATTTTACAGCAAAATAAAAAAATATGTAAATGACGGATATTGAAATCTCGATATTCACTTTACGAGTATCGTGCGAGAGTATAAAATGTTCGGTGACACCCGAGCTTAGCCCTTCCTTACTTGTTATTTATATTTTTTTATTCTTTATAAAAATGTAATTATGCAATTATTATTATTAGAAGGGGGGTGTGTTTTAGTGGGTACACCACTCACGTAGGATGACGATCGCTATACGGTGCGAAGGCATTTTAAACCCTCCTTACGACTTAAAAAGAAAATACATTTTCATGAAATGTGTCTATGACTTTGTATCATAGCATTTACATTCTTTTGTTTTGTTTAAAAATATTATTTATTTTATGATAATTTAACGTCGATTATTTTCGATGAATTTTTATCGATAAATATTTTTTAGTCATTTATTTTCAACAAAAATCTATAATTTAAATTCCTAATTCGATTCCTATAATTTATCGATAAATAATTATGGTTTTTTACGCAAATGTTATCAATTTTTCTGTTTTTATGCATTTACTTCTGTAATAACGCTTCAACATTAATTAATTACATTCCTTTGAAACTGTTTAATGTCTAAAATATATACATATGTAGATGTACATATGTA
Source organism: Bactrocera dorsalis (assembly GCF_023373825.1). Classification (NCBI taxonomy): domain Eukaryota; kingdom Metazoa; phylum Arthropoda; class Insecta; order Diptera; family Tephritidae; genus Bactrocera; species Bactrocera dorsalis. Next base: position 60,693,258 of record NC_064306.1, on the reverse strand, counting down.
AGTATGCATTTAATTTGTTTATGTATGTTATCTAAAGAAAAAAACATTTAGTCAGCTTCTGCTTAATATAAAATATGTTAAATATATACATATGTAAATCTTTGCATCGATAATTTTCGATTACTTTTTTATCGATAATTTCTATTTGGTATTTAGCAAACAAACTTTTGACTATATTGGTTTCAATTATTATTGTTTTGCCTTACTTATTTATTTTATTAATTATATTTCAATGTAATTTTTTTAAACTATTTTGGCAGTATTTATCGATAAATTTAATTAATTAATTGTACATGTAACTTTATCAAAAAATTATTTATCTGCTCCTACCTAATTATTATGTGTTAGATTTTGTGTTAAATTATTATCGATTATTTTCGATAGCTTTTTATCGATAACCTCTATTTTGCATATATCAAAAAAAAAATATTCTGTTTGTATTCCTTTCAATTACTTTTGTTTTTCTTTGCTTTTGCGGATTTATTTCGTTAATAACCAATCAATATATTAATTTAATTTCTTACAGTTATTTTAAATGCAAAATTTATTTCGATAAATTTATTTTATTTATGTACATTCGAAAAACATTTTGTCTGCTCCTACTTAAAAGTTATATTATTACGTAGTTTATTTTGTGGTAATTAAATATCGATTATTTTCGATAACTTCCTCGATCGATAACCACTCTTCTAAATATGGCAAAAAAATGCTTTTCACTACTTTACTTTCAAAAGGTATAATTTAAACCCGTATTTGTAATAATCGATAATTTATCGATAAATTTTTGTTCAATATTATTCTTTTAAAACTATTTTGAATCCAAAATTTATTAACCAATTTAATTTTTTATGTTCTTTCATAAAAAAAACACTATTTTTTCAGCTTTCCTTACTGCGAATTCATTTTCGATCTGCGTTTATCGCGGCATTTCACCTCATTCCCCGATTGCTATGAGATACGCTGCAATGAGACCTTCAGCTTCATCGGACCTTGAGACTAAACAGTTTTTAAGCATTAAGTAAATTTAATACATATTATTATAAAATATTTTAAACTACTTTTAGTTGTAAATAAAATACTTTTTGAATATTTAACCAAATAATCGCAAATAAATCGTTTGAAAATTTGTTGGCAGTGTTTCTATGCATTTTAACCATGTGTATGTACGCATCTTGATAAGAATACCGCGCAGCAACTAAAACGCACACTATCGCAATTATCCTCGACGTGTTGTTGTTGTTGTATTTGTGATTCACTTGCTCCAAGGTGACTTGAAAAGTTTTTAACTTTAAAGTTGCAGACAAACAAAAGCATTAAAACGACAATTAAACGTCTCAGACTTGTCTGCCACACTGATAAGCGGGCGCAGAGCGGCAACAACAATTGCGCGGAAAACACCTTCGACACACACACACACACTCCCATACACCCGTTTGACTTTGGCTGTCTGTCGTGCAACATCAAAAAGTATGCAACAACAACTCATACCCGACTATGGAATTCGTGAAACGAATAACAAACTTTTGGCATAAGTAGGTCTGCAACTTCCGGCAGCAATAAAAGCAGCAGAAACAATAACAACAACCACAACAGCAGCAGCAACGATAATGGAAGTAACAATTGTATGAAATCAGCATCAAGTTTTGATGTTGCGAACTTTCACTATCAGCGCGCGAGGCACACACACATACATTTATACACGGTTATGTCTGAGTACAGTTATAAAGTGGTGTGAGTTATGGCATGCCATTTAAATTATGAATGGAATTTAAATTTCATGAGGAGAAAAAGGATGCGTTAATGAAATTTTTGATAAGCTAATTGTCAGTTTGCTGTAAAGTTTCTAAGAAATTAGAAAGTGTTGAGCTTCAAGATAAGACGGGAGAATGAAGAGGCCACTTCACTTTTTTCTTCAATTTTCTTACAAAATTAAATCAACTGGTCAAATACCAAAGAAAAAGCTTGCGAGTTAAGAAGACTGTAGGTTAAGGATTTGGCTTATGTTCTACCCGACCATAGTCTGCAACTTCTTCTTCTTTCTAAATAGAGAAAAAGTTCTAAATTTCCATCTACATATCTTATGGTGCTTTCAGAAATATCGGCAAAGTAGTTTCGGAAATGGATATAATGTAGCTAAGGCTTTTTTCGTATATGAAATAATGAACTTAATTTCCATATCGTCAATATTTTAGAATCTGTTTTTTACGAAGTTATTAACAAGCCAGAACAAATTTTACCTGACTACCTTTTAGAAATTATCTGAAGACTACACTTCTTTATGTCAGAACTAGCGTTAGAACCCACTTTGTGTAGAATTCAACTTAACGATCGATCAATATAGATCTGAACGAAATCTTCCTTCATATTTATGTTATATTCGGTTTCAATACCGATTTTGTACCTCAAACTTTTTGAATCATTCGTTCAATAGCATTACAGAGATTCATTCTTCCAAAATTCTATTGTCTTCCACCTGAGATATGGCATCTCAAACAGAACTAACATGTTAGAAAAGGTAGTGCCTTTACTTTAAAAATAGGAAAGAGCAGCTTTGTAAGCATTCTTTCTAAGTAAAGTTTGAGGTTGCGGCCGATATCCTCTACTGAAGGTCGTCTCGAGGTCTTACTCTTCTTATAACATAGTTAATTAACGATGCTGTATCAGTTCTTGAAACACAACAATAGTTCGCTCCCTTCCGTTCAGGAAATTTCGAAATTTCGATTTACTCTGATGAAAGTTTTGCACTGATGGAATATTGTCTCTAGCGGAAAAATGGCAAAAATTGATCGAATAAAATGGAACATATTTGTTTATTTATTAGTATAAAAATAAAAAAAAATAAGTTGAAGTCTGATTAGAAGTACGAAAAGACTTTTTTGACTACCCAATATTACAGGCGAAGATCAACACAACAAGAGAAAAAATGCTCTTGTGAACCACCACAGGTACCCCTCTATATGGTGGGAAGGTTGGCGGATAAGCTAAAAATTGACTATCGATGCAAGGTACTAAGTAGAGTATATCGTCTAGCAGCACTAAGAGCCTCCTCAGTTTATCGAACAATGTGGGGACAAGTAGCTCTAGTAATATGTGGGGTATACCAATCAATCTTCTGGTTATTGAGTACAAAAAGATGAGGGAGCTGAAAAGTTATTGGCAGTAAACCGAACATAAAGGGGAAGATAAGAATAGAAGTCTAAAGGTAGATTGAACCAGAAATTAAAAAAAACAAACCTACAAACATGGACCAGTAGGGATTTTCGAGAACTAAACTGCTAAGTCACACAAAAGCTATCCGAGAAAGATAGACATTGTATTTTAGTGAGTAATATGGAACGCCACGATGAAGTATTGCGAAAATGATTTTGAATGGCTGATTCTTTCTTAGGGGCGAGCTTAAGAGCTAACTTGGAAGGGGTACATATTATCGCTGTTTTTTTCTTTTCCTCACCCGCAAGAAAAATCTTAAATCAAATTCTTTTGGTCTTCGCTTTCCACTTCTACGATAAAGTAAGCCAACAAGAGATGATCGAAAGTGAGGTTATTTTGTTCCCGAACCCATTTTGAAACAAGCATGCTCCCATACAAATTTTGAGGATCAATGAGCGAAAGCCTCATCGGCGGTACTCTCTTTCATTTCTTAGTAAGCCAACACGTGAGATCTTCCTTTTTAATTATAAGGCAGAAAACTAAGGTCTGCCAATAAAAAGGAGTTTTTTTGACATGCCTGAGTTCCATCATAACAAGTTTGGGGAGTAATGGAACATGCGAAGTACTAGGATTGTAGTTCCAATTCTATAATCGTAATATTCTAAAGACTCTCGTTTCAAGTTTTATGGAATCTCGATTGGTTATGGCCAATAGAGATGAAGCTTAATGGATCCATCCCGGAATAATAAGTTTAAGAGTCCTGTTGATAAGCCCTCGGTAAAGCTAGCCTCTCCCTCCAATCAGTAAGGCGTCCATCTGCGTAAGGTATTTGGAAAAAGATGAGGTGGAAACAACTCAACACTTCTTTCTGGACTGTCCCGCGTTTGTGAGGTCATGACTTAAACACCTGGGGAACGCTTAGCTTCAGACATTCCACTAAACTGGCGGGAATGATCTGGCGTTTTGGTATTTTATAAGCTCGAACAGTGGATATTTTATTTTCTATGGCTTGACAAAGGACTACATATAGCAGGCCACGTGTAATCTTTGATTAGCCATCTAACATAAACTAACCTCACCTGTTGATAAAGTCTATTTAAAAAAACAATATTTCACTATTTGTTCTCTTGAGATGCCCAACTGCCAACAGCTAGCACCTGCTCAATACACATATTTATTAATAAATCTCTCCCATACTTTCTAGGACTGTCATAAAAAGAAATATGAGCGACTCTCTCGATAAACCAACTTCGAATAAAACCAGCCACAAATCACTTTTCTTTTACTTAGTTTATCGCACGCATACAATTCAAACTCGCAGCCAAAGCCAGCTGGCTTCGCTCAGCGAGCTCGTAATCTCAATCCGTTGGCGTGTTCGATTGTACTTTTGTCGCCGCAAAGCTAAATAATGAACAACATGAAAATTCTAAGGCGAGGTTTAATTAGTTAAAATAAAAGTTATTGGCCAATGGTACAACAACAACTATAACAAAATGATTGTATAATAAAAGTGGAAATGAAAAACTTACAATAATAATAGCAACGACAGTAAGAGACACAAGTGACAGAGGAAATGTGTGGCCGTTTAGAAATATAATGAGTAGACAAGCGCGTCTCACACCTTTCTGCAAACGCGAGGAAGTGTCTACGTCAGCAGAGAGTAGTATAAAAAAATGAGCGGGTTGGTAGACAACGCGCTTTTAAAAACACAACGCAACAGCCAAGCGACACAGAAGTGTGACAAAATGGCAGCAAAAAACAGGAAGACACGAACCATAACAAAAGCTAAGGTAGGCAATCGGAGCCGTTGGAAGGCTTGGTGGTTTAGTAGCTGCCGCTGGCAATAGTTGGGAGTGAGTGTTAATAGACGTCAATAAAATGACAGACGAAGTGACAACACAGAAGTTACTGAAATAAATACAAAAACAAAAACCACATGCAGCGTATAAAATATAAAATCAGAAAATGCGCAAGCAGCGTTACAAGGCGTGTGCTGGATCAGGAGGAAGCGTGTTTATGGCAGCGGCGAAAGAGAATTGACAATAAAAATTAATGTTGCGGCCTAAGCGGAACACGCAATTAGTAAAATTAATTGCTGAAATGAAGAGTGCAGAACTTGTGCAACGCCGCTGACAGTTGACAGTTGAAGGTGAGTGTGTGTGGCAACATGCGAGTTAATGAACTGTTTGGCGCATCGAATTCTAATTAAGTGGAAAATTTTAATTTCATACAAAATTTTAAATAATAAATTGCGAAAATAAATGAAAAGTATTTGTGGTTTAAAAATTTTTTTTTTTTACTTTTTATTTAATATTTGCGCTTCCAACATGTGATCTTCGCTTGATCGAGCAAGTTCGTTGCTTCAGTCTTTTGTTTGATGGAGCTGTGATCAGCAAAGTACTGAATTAAAAGGATTTTGATTTTTCATTTTGAAGCTTCAAATGATTATTTTTTGCTTAGAAAATTTGCAAATTTGCCGATTGTCCTCAAAACTAAATGGGGTATTAAATCCATAAAAATAAGGAGTAGATATGTATACATATATAGAAGTAATCTGTTAATGTTGGTTTTGGAATTCTATCTAAATTTAACACCTCATGTATAGTTTTGTACGCAGGCTTGCCACATATTTTGTAATAGTTTTGTTACTTTTATTTTATTAAACAGATGGCAACTCCTACTGAATAGTTCTATTAATAATAAATCTTAACCCAAATAACTTTTAACTGTCGCTTTGTACACATTTTTAGTAATATTTTCCGTGGTAAGTTTTTCAACATCTGGCAACTCTAAACAAAAAAGCGTTAGAATTTGTTATTTGGAAAATGCGTTATGGAGAACTCTTCTATTAATTTTTTTAATATTTTTTTTATTTTTTAACAATCTGGCAACTATGTAAAAATTTAAAATTTTTATTTAAGTATTATTTACCTTTTTACTATAAAATTATCAACTAATCAAATATTAAATTTAATTCGAAAGTACTTTTTCTTACACTAGACACCGGACAATTTAACAAACAAACTCTTCTTCAAACATTATCCTCAAAACATGGCAACCTTGTTTTTAAAGGATATTTTTACGATAAAAACAATTTATGTCAACAATTCTCCTAATCGTTAGTTATTCGTAGATTAACAAAATATTTTATTATATGTACAATATGGTGGCAACCCTATTTTAAAACATGGTGCTCTAATTAAATAAAAAGTGTTTTTTTTTATTTTTTAAGATTTTTTTTTTTTTTAAGATAAAATTTTTTAACACTGCAATTTAACAAAATTATTATTTAAATATAATGCTCAATAAATGCCATTTTTTAAATACAAAAAAAATTAATTTATATAAATAATACTCCAATAAGTAAATTAATCGAAAATTCCCTAAATATTTTATTATACTATATGGTCGCAACTCTTTAAATTAACAATATATTTTATTATCCAATATAGTGGCAACTCTATTCTTAGAAAACGTTGCTTGAATTGAGAAAAAAACTATTTTTAAGAAAAAAAATTTAAAAAAATTACTACTCAAATAATATAATCTATATATGGCAACCATATGTTTTAAACTTTTACAAAAATGTAATTTATAGCAATAATTTTCTTATTATAATTTAATCAAGTATTTTTTAAATACGAAAAGGTTTATTTTGCATACGGTAGGAATTCTACCATCTAATAATGATGCTTAAATTGAGAAAAAATATATTTTTTTTGTAAGAAAAAAAATTTTAGGCAATACATTTTCACAAAATTTTTATTCAAACGTTATATATTATACCAAATATATGGCAACTTTATGTTTTAAATTTTTATAAAAAATGTAGTTTATAGAAATAATTATCTTATTCTAAATTAATTATGTAAATATTTTGTTAAATAAATAAATATTTATCTGGCAATACGGTGGCAACTCTATTTTGAAAAATCTTTCTTAAGTTGAGAAAACAATTATTTAAGAAAATAAAAATTGTAGGCGCCACATTTTCACAAAATTTTTATTCAAATATTATATATTATACCCTATAAATGGCAATTCTAAATTTAAATTTTTACCAAAAATGTAATTTATAGAAATAATTATCTTATTCTAAATTAACTATGTAAATATTTTTTAAATAAATAAACATTTATTTTGTCATATGGTGGCAACTCTATTTTGAACAAAGTTGCTTAAATTAAAAACAAAAATTATAATTTCTTATTATATTATTTTATAAGTAAAAAAATTATTCTTCCCACAATTTAACAAAAATTGTGGCAACACTAAGTTTAAATTTTTACAAAAACAATTTAATAATGTTATTCATAAATTATGCGCAAGTCAACTAAATATTCTTAATAAATTAATTTTAAAATAAATTAATATGTATTTTTCAATATGGTGGCAACTTTGGGTTGAAAAATGTTGCTTTAGTTAAAAAAAAAATACATTTTTAAGAAAATTTTACATATTACATATACTATTGAACAAATGTATGTATGTGTGTGCATATATACATATATGCACAGTTGTGGTTACAATCGCTGCTATAAAATTTAATTTTATTATTTTTTTGAAAAAAAATATATATGAAAAAAGTTTGTAAATTTTGTAAAATACAAATTGTCTATGAATTATTGCAAAAAATATTTTTAATTTCCTTTTTTATACAATTTTATATATCTTTAGCATGAACTTCAATAGCTGTAAATATTATCCACACCACACTCACTTTTATTTTTAGTCTTCGTACTACTCTTCACAGTTATCTCAAAAATTAATTAGACATTTTGCAAACGAACACGCAGTTACCACTGGTGCTGGTTTCATTGTCTTACACTGTTCAACAGCTGCCACATTTTTTTCTTCGCATTGTTAGAGAAAGTGGCTACCTGCTGCCACCGCTAGTTGTTGTCAGCAACAGTTTATGAAATTTGTAAATTTTTCCACCAAATTGCCTCCGGGGCGCATCTGCTTTGCGCTCGTTGCTTTGCGCCGCTGCCGAATAGTATTATATTTTGTCCATTAATTACGGGTTTCAGCTACTTTTTCAATCACTTCATCTTCCACGGCCGCTTGTTTAGCAAAATCGCTTTTAAACCTAATTAACTTGGCAACAATTGTTATGTTTTGTGCCACTAAAGTGTTGCTATTATATGTAATATGCCGTGTTCTCATTAAATGCTTATAAAAGAGGCGTTGCCAATTGCTTGTTGCGACTGAAAAAAATTCGCAAAGTCGAAGTCAATAACCGCCAATTATTCACATGTGCGTATGGTTATATGTGTATATCTAAATGGTTTTAATAATGGCTTAGATTGATATTTATAAATTGATGTTAGGTAATTTAAGCTACTACAAATATTATTTAATTGTCTTACAGAACTTGGACGAGTTCTAGTATGGACAGACTAACCTCACTTTTCTTTACAAATATAATAGATACAAAATACAGAACTGAAGTCGCTGGACCTTCCCAAGTGCATCGCTCTACGGGCTCTTGAAAAGCAGATCTGAAGTTTTCTGGCTAAATGGGTATGTAAGCAAGCAGAATTGAAGCATTTGGGATAAACAGTAACCTGAAGAGATTCAAGAGCTGACATTTTATTCAGAAAAAAACAAGGGTTTGGTTTGTGGGCCGGTGGAATCATCGGTTGCCTGAGATTGAAGCTCGTGATCTCGGCGACATTTGGTTTCAACAAGAACACTTTGGTGAGCAGATAATTTCACGTTTTAGGCCGGTCGATTGGCCACCGTTAAACTTTTTGCTGTAGTGATATACAATATAAAGTCTAAAGTCACGCATGTCATTCGGCAGTTACCAGTCGAAGTTCTAGAGCGAGTCATTGGCAACTTTTCAGATATTTGACCCTTAAAAGACAATCAACGAGTTATTTGGATGTAAAGCAAGTTATTACAAGAATTAATAAAAATGAGCAATTTACTAGATGGTATAGATGGTAGGAAAATCTCAACATAGCCCTCTGATACCAAATAGTTGTTGCCCGGGAACATTAGTTTGATTGCAAAAGTGGAATTCTTCGACAATCAAAGCAACAATAATATACCTTTCCTTTCTCAGCCATTTGTTAAAGCGGTGTTCACGATTTAATATAATGGTAAGCTCAGTATTCTTAGATGAGTTCGAAGCACCCTTAGAAAGTGTTGTTCGTAAATTAGTCATCTACGTCGGATTCTGGCAAGACAAAGTAAAGTTAGATGGCTAATCCTCGAAGATCTCGAGAGGTTTACACGTAGTGTAAACTTTAGTTTTGAGCTGTTTAGTTGAAGAGACCGAAACCCATATCGTCGTTTTCCACGGACTCCGACTCCTTCTTTTTTACTTCTTCCTTCTTTTCGGCAGCTCCAACAGCTGAAGCAGAGGCGGCAGTAGCAGCAACAAGCTTGTTGGAGTTCTTGATGAACTCATTGATGGTAGCAGCTTCCTTGAAATCCACTTCGGCGGCTTGCGATTCCGCGGAGACCAGGCACCCAAACCAGTCTAATCATGTTCAATGCATACTTAGAAAGTGTTATTTGCAAATTAGCAGTCTAATTCGGCTTCCGGTGAGACGAGCTTGCGGTAGGTATGGTATTGTAAGGATCATACTTAGACTGCTATGCTGCAATTCCGCCGAGACCAGGCACTCAAACAAGTCAAATTACGAAATGTAATCTTGGGTCGACCATACGCTGCTTTGGTAAGAAGCCTGAAACTGAAGTTGATAGATAGATATCGAGGTATACTCGTACACATCCTTACTCTATCCATGAGAAAGCTCACTAACTTTCACCTCCAACAACTGCTTACCACCCACACCTCGCTCGAAGGTATGTGAACAAAGAGAAGTCTGCCAAGACTAGGCTCGACAACCTGATAGTCCAATTATTTTGGAATAAAATAAACGAGTGCGAGAATTGCAGAGATCTCGATACCCAGATTATCTTTCGCGGTCATACACCTTTCTGTTACATCTATGAGGGAAACCAAAGACTGGATTTCCGGATTCGGTGGTCACGAATTTTCCCGCAAATCTTACTTACAATTGACTTTTCTCTCCGTTAACGTTTATGTCAGTCTCTATTTCGACGCGAACATAACATCACGCGAATCAAGCAAAGTACGACTATCACTTTAAGATCTCATCCATACAAGTCCATTGACTTAAAATCAGTGTTTTTCAAGACAAACTTCTTGACAGATGGGGTCGATTGCTACAAGAGAGATGTCTTAGATGATTAGATGCATCCATCTCTCTGGCCAAGATAAGAGCGCTTTTTTCGAAGCACTCTTTCGTTCAACTATAATTCGAAGCTACTAGTGGTTTAGCTACTACTTTTGGCTAAATTTTCCTCAACTTACAGAAAATTTAAGAAACAGCTTTCCCGAAGTGCCAACTCAAGAGCAATAGCCGCAAATCACAAAGGTTATTAACCAGCCTCTCTGCAAGTCAATAAAACCAAACGAAGCTCTTCCAATACTCTACCAATTTGCAACAATGCACAACAGACCCCCGTCTTCTTCTATGCACTTTGTTTTCTTACAAACATTGCACACATGCAACTCTGTATTGTCTTCTTAGTTAGTCATTGTAGACTAGCGCTGCCATTTTACGCTTCCTCAAGGACCTCTTCATTACACAGGAAGCAAAGATTTCTTTGGCCTTTTTTCCCGTGTTTGCATCTTTTAGCAGCAATTGCCGAATAGACGAATGCATATTTGCTTGAAAGCTACAACAAAAACAAGCTAAGCAAACGAAAAATGAGAAGAAGAAGCACAAATGATGAGCAACAATGTCGATGCCGAAATTTTAGTGCATTGCTTGCAACAAAATTGAAAAATTTGCACAAAACTAAAAAACTAAAGCGAAATAAAAATAAATCTTTAGAATATTTGAGTGAAGCAAAAAAAACAAAAAAAAACTATATGAAAATGTACAGGCTGTTGGTTACACATGTTAGACTGTGTGTGCATGCACTTGCAACTAGGCAATGCAACACTGCCAAATGAGCATGCAATATGCGACCACTCATTCATTTCTTCATTATTTCGTTTGTTCCAGTCCAAGGAAGACAGAAGACAGCAGGCAGGCTGCAAGCTCGCCGGCAGTAGACCATTTACTTAGCACAGCGCTTACATACTTAACGGCTGGTGGCACTTAGTTCTAGCTGTGGAGGCCGAGAAGACTCGGTATATAAATACCTATATCCATGCTCAGGTTTTCGGTTGAGTTAATGGCCTCTTGTGTGCCCCGCAAATCGATGCTCGGCGTTTTTGTTTGTGTGTGTGAGTTATTTTTGGCTATTATTTTCCCATCTGGTTGTCTAGTGCCTGCATTTTTGTCTATTCGGTATGGCTAATCTATTAAAATATAAGTAAACGAGTTGGGTTTGTTATACCCAGCGCTCAAATGCTGGTTTGGTACATCTATTTTTTTATTGCTATGAAAAGCTAACAACTAGGATTTGGCAATCCTAATGTTACAATCTGGAAATCTGGACTTCATGAGTCATCTTCCGTATAGTCCTGACTTAGCAAAGTTTCAAACATGAAACCCAATTTCAATCTGTAAATAAATGGGTCAGTCCGAGTCAAATTTATTCAGATGTTATAGTCCTATTACCAAAGTTTTTGATCATATGATAGGATGTTAGAACATATGTACTTTTTGGGTCTGTGTGATTTTAACCCTTCTTCTTCTTTACCGACGTAGACACCGGTAACGCGGTTATAGCCGAGTTTACAAAAGCGCACCAGTCGTTCTTTCTTTTCGCTGTTTTCCTCCAATTGGAGATTTCAAGTGTAGCCAGTTCCTTCTCCACCTGGTCTTACCAACAGAGTGGATGTTTTCCTCTTCCCCTGCTTCCCCGGTGGGTACTGCTTCGAATATTCTCAGAGCCGAAGTGTTTTTATGCATTCGGATGACATCGACGATTCCCAGAAACGGTTGTTTTACATATTTCGGTCTTAGACCAAGTATCCTCTGGGTAGCCAAAGAACATCCGTTTGAAGGGACCCGCCACGTAAAAAACGTCCCCAATAAAAAGGAAGCAACAGCTTCGGATGAGAGAACCCCTTCGGTGTGGGATTTGTGGTGGGAGAGAGACTCCGTCGCCGAGTCGTAGCATTCACCCTGGTGAATGAACGTCTGGCCACAATCCGCATCAAACCGAAAGTCTTCAACATATCGCTAATTTGCCCCATGCCCCGACGGAAGAGAAGGACGATATAACCAAATATGTCTCTTATGAGCGTTTGGAATACACCTATTAAAGCTGTGGGCAAAAAGGTACCATTGACATAAGGGCGGTAAATTCAGTCTCCGTTATGAAACATCCTCAAATGAGTTGAGGCTGATTTACTTCGCTTTCGGGATCGTTTGAACGAGTTCCGCATAAAAAGAAGGATTTAGAGACTAATTTCTGCTCTAAATACATGTTACTTAGCACTACAGCTTTGAAACTATCTGTCGTAAAAAGTCGTTTGGGGACAAGTATCAACTTCTGGACCTACCGTTTTGAGACTATAAAACATTTTTCTCTGCTAAGCTTTCAAGATCGTGTTCTGATGTCAATATGGGCTATTCCATGTGTGGTAACTTGGACAAGAATAAAAGGGTTGATTTATTAGGATTAGGATACAGTTTGCAAAAAGAACAATGGGCGTGACAATGACCTATTTTACGAGACACTTTTATCTCGAATATTACTCCAGATATTTACATTGAAAACTCATAGAAAGTTTTTATAAAGTTTTTTTTTTATTTCCATTATCTTTTCTGAGAATTTGTCCAATCTTTTCTCCGATTTTATATATATAAGCATTTAGTTTAATATTTTCCAATTTATCCTGTACAAACAAAGACTTCAATTTATAGAAAAATCTGAGAGAAATAGGTGTTCATAATTGATTCAAAAGTCCTCAAGCATCTAAATAGCCTAGTTCCCTTAGATGTACAGTTCAGAACTCGGCTAAACTCTTTTAGTTGGCATTTTGAGCTCTTTAACAAAGTTTCGTAGTCCCACGAGGAGATGTGCAGACACGACTAACTTGTTACCGGTTTTAATGGAAAAAATTCGAATATACGGTTACATTAATGCTCAGCAGTCATTTGCGTTGGGTATAAAAATATTCGATCTCTACACAACTCAAATTTCAAATTTCTTTGCTTGTTTCTAACAAAGATTGTTACAAGTTTTGGTTGTTCATGCGACTGTCTATTCTTCTTAACAAATTTTTTGGACTTATTATTTAGTCTTCTTTATTTTTCACCATTTTGTATACTTATACTAGATAAATTTCTAAACGAATGGCTGAGAGTGAGCATGAGAGGCCTTTCTTTTCACAGCCCCTCCAAAGCTGTGTGAAAGAACCCTTGATTTTTCCTCGTGAATATATGAACGTTTTCTTTTTCATTAATTTAAAAGAAAAGACAATACAGTGATGGCTTGGCAAAAAATAAGTAATGATAAAAGAAGAAGCAGAAAACTGAATGCGAACAAATCCATTGCAACAAAAACAAAAACCAACGAAAAAATGCACAATCGTTAATGCTTGAAGACTGGCGAAATTGATGAATGCATTCGATGCCGCAATGAGTAGTAACTGTCATTAGCAGCCAACAACAGCAACAAAGTGAACGAGCCGAAAGCAGCACGATAATCATGTGGCAAGTATGAGTGGGTGCACGCCTTTGCAGGCATTGTTGGAGATCCTTTCAAATAAACAAGCAGTGCATGTTTTACGAAGCAACAATAACAAAAAACATAAAATTGTATAAAATAAAGTAAAATATTTTGTAAGAAATATTTAGTCTATCTTCCACGTGCGCGCGTGTGTGTGTGAGCAGTGCAGTTCATTGCACGGCTACTCATTTTTGTATGATTGCAGTTAGCTACTTATAAAATTGAACGAGTTTTTTATTTGTTGACTGATACCCTGAACAGAGTATATTAAGTTTTGACCAGCTGAGCCGATTTAGATATGACCATCTGTATATGCTATTACCTCAGTTTTCGATATATCGTTTTGAAATTTTGTACAAGTCCTTATTTTCCCAAAACACTACTCATTTGACGAAACCGTCGATATCGGGACACCATAGCATATAGCTGCCATACAAACTGAACGGTCAAAAGCGAGTTCTTATACGGAAAAGTTTCTTATTTGATAAGATATCTTCACGAAATTAAGCATAGATGATTTTTCAGAACAATACTATAATCTTCGAATATATTAGAAAGATCGGATCACTATAACATATAGCTGCCATACAAAGTCACCGATTAAAATCAAGTTTTTGTATGGAAAACTCTCTCATTTGATAAAATATTTTCATGAAATTGGGCTCAGATTATTTTTCTAGGAAACACTATAATATTTGAATGAATTGTTCAGATCGGTTCAATTTAACATATAGCTGTTATACAAACTAGCCGTTTAAAAGTAAGTCCTTGTATGGAAACTTTATTATTTGGCAAGATATCTTTTTGAAATTTGGCTGGGTTAATTGCTCTAAGTAGTACTATAATACCTGAATGAATGGTTTACATCGGACCACTATAGCATATGGCTGCCATACAAATTGATCGAACAAAATCTAGTTCTTGTATAGAAAACTTACTCATTTGATGAGATATCTTCTCAAAACTCGCCATTAATTATTGTTCAAGACAATGCTATAATGCTGTTATATATTTTTCAGATTGGTCTACTATAGCATATAGCTGCCATACAAACTGATTGATCCAAATCTAGTACTTCTATGGAAAAGTTTTTCATTTGAAAAGATATTTTCGCCAAAAACCGGCACAAATTGTTGTCCAAGATAATGCTATAATATCCTTAAACATTATTCAGATCGAACCACTATAGCATATAGCTGTCATACAAACTGTACTATCAAAATCAATATAAAAATCTTGTATAACCTTTTATGCAAAAAGAAATGCACCTGTGAAGGGTATTATACGTGTTTTGTTGTTGTTGTTATTGTTGTGCTTTACGCCGTTGCACTCCCCTCACTTAGGCAGTCGCAGCGCAGGGATAATCCGATATTAATTGCGGCTTGTCATGTTATGCCCGGCGCTTTTTGTGAACACACATACACATACAAACACATATACACACATACAAACATACAAACAATTATACACCCCTACACATAAAAGTATATAATATTCCTTCATTTCATTTATATTTTATTTGTAGTCAAGTTTTCCTCAGTGTGAGCACTTGTCACTGCCCTTTAACCCCGCCCACACACTCGACTTGCGTTTCGTTTGTTGAATTCCGTTTTCTTGGTGTTTTGTACACTTTTACATTTCCTGTATCCTTTTGCGATAGTTTTTCGGTGATTCTTTTTTTTGTTTTCAACTTTCTTATTTTGTTGCTTTGCTGCGCTTTCTTTGTCTGCCACACGCCGTTGCAGAGCATTTTGTAGCGTCTAAAGTGTGCTTTTTGTTGTTCTTGTCGCTAGATACTTTCTTATTGTTGTTGTTGCATTTCATTCATTATTGCATTGCCTTGTTGTTGTTGTTGTCTTTGTATATTTGATATGATTGTGGTATTGCATTTTTTCGTTGCTTTTGTGTCTGTGGCAATGTTCTTTTTCTCAATTTTATTCCATACTTAAGGCGTCTGTGTGATTGCGTGTGTATGTGTGTGTTAATGTTTTATTTGTGCGACCGGCTGCCAGTAATTTATTTTCAAGTATCACGCAATTGTGTGTATTATGCAAATACCGTTGTTGTTTAAGCAATGTTGCAACAAATGAGTAAATGATTTGGTAAAACTTTCTATTTTTGTTGTTGTCTATAGTATTTTTTTTTTGTTCCGTTTATAGGGATTAGCCTTCGTCGGTTTGAGTTTTTGGACGATTACTCATAGGAAAGAAATTGTCGCCAAAATTTTGGAGCTTCCGGCAAGACTCTAACGGCAATAACTTGCAACAACATTTTTGGCTCGTAGTCGTAAACTTAGTCAGAGGCACATACATATCGATACTTATTTGTGAACTCATTCAATAAGTTACTTCTTTTAAAGCATGTTCTAGCCTTAGAAGCAGGGACTAAAATTAAAGACTGCACATACCGATTCCCAGAAATCTTCTACTGACTCTCTTATTCATCTTAACATTATATTTTGTAAAAGCTACTTAGATCGGTTTGTAGCACAAACTGCAAATATCTTTTCGGAGACACACCTAGTGTCAAAAACAAACAAAAATCCATTGTTTTCAAACCCGAAATCTTTGAGTTGCAGTCTTTTAAAGTGTATCCACTGAGTTCAATCAGCTCCACGGGGTTATCTCTAAAAGAGTTTTTCGCAAATCTACATTTTTCAAATTTACTATTTTTTTGGTTTAATTTCAACTCGATTGATCAGTTGTTTTGGGGTCGTAAGCATAGATCCAAGTCTCATCGCCAGTTATAATGCATTTCATAACACCCTAGTAGTCGGAAAGCATCGTTTCACATACTTCAACGCGACGCCTTTTTTCCAAAAAATTCAATGTTTTCGGTATCAGTCGAGATTTGCCCAAAACATTCTTCAAAATGGTATTGGCTGAGCCTTTCGATATGCCAACTTCATCAGCAAGGTCTCTAATTGTTAATCGACGGTTTTTCAACACCAAATCTTTGATTTGTTGAACGTGAGCTTCGTCGGTTGAGGTTGATGGTCGCCCAGGACGCTCGTCGTCTTCGACACGTTCACGGCCGGCTTGGAACTCACTATACCACTTGTAAACATTTTTTTTAGACATAGCCTCATCATCAAAGGCTTTCTGCACTATCCTCAACGTATCCGCAGCAGAAAATTGATTCCCTAAATAAAATTTGATGCAAATTCTTTGCTCAACAAATTTCGACATTGCAAAAAACGAAAAACTCACTTTTAGCAGCTCACAAAACGACACGTATCTCAAACACTAATGAATATTTTGGCATGAAATTTGACATAAATGTGACTGACAGTACTACCAACCTAAAAAAAAGTAATACTCCAAATCCTTGGACGCGCGTAGTTTAAATTCAAATGTCACCTTATTTTTTGGGCACAGTACGTTGTGAAGAAAATATGGCAGCCGTGACAGTGTACAGGAAGACCTTGGAGAGTCGATTTGACGCCGTTCGCAGCAACTTGGACGTATGGAACGACTTAGCGCATTTTACGTTGAGATCTTAAATTGAAAGCGTACAACATACAGCTCGTTTAAGAATTCAAGCCGCTCGACGCCGCTTCTCTATTCAGCCCGCTTTGCTCTATGGGCTCTTGAAAAGTTCCAAGAAAATCCGTCATTTTCGAAACAAATTTTGTTCATCGAGACAAAGAACAATCTGAAGAGATTCAAGAGCTGCCATTTCATCCATTAAAGACAACGGTTTGGCGATGATAACCGACTATTTGATACCTGAAATTGAAGCTCCGGATCTCGGCGACATTTGGTTTCTATAAGACGGCGTAACTTTCCACACATCGCTTCAATCAATGGATTTATTGAGAGAACACTTTTGGATCGCTCGATTGGCCACCACGATCGTGCGATATCACACCGTTAGACTTTTTTCTGTGAAGATACATATGTAAAGTCTACGGGATAGAAGCTTAAGTTTTTGCAATACTGACCAAAAATAAGAGTCCACGCGCTGTTCTTAAAGGCATATATATTTCATGAGAGCACAGAAGAGGACTTTTCTAAATTCCAAAAGGAGAAATGTATGACCTTGAGATCTCAAATAGTTTCCCACTTCAACTTCATTGAAACAAAGCTATCACCGGCTTTACAATGCTGACTCAATGCTCAAATTAAATTCCAACCATTTAATTAATTTACATTTAACTTATATGAGCCTTCGCGCATAAAACTCGTCACTCATATCAATAAAATAACACATAATCTCCGACATTTGAACTCGAGCGGTAATGAGACAATCACATAAACGAAAATATAACCCGCCACTTGTGCTAATGCATTTTAATTTGGCCAACGGTTTTGTGACTCAACCGTCAGTGCACCATCTGCCACCCCCGCCGCTAGTCGCCAACTAACTAACCAGATGCTTTACGATATCAGCGGCGGAGAAACGCAGCCGTTGCCTTCATATTTTCCACTCAAAAGTCATTGCCGAAGGACATAAAATGTGCGCGCCACACACACATATACACGCACACGTAAACATAGAGACAGTTAACTGTGGCAAGGCGGCGCGCACTTGCATTTAGCTGACTGTAGTAAGAAAGCATCAGTTGGCCGGGAGTGGAATGTAGTGCGCCATAAAACGTCCCAAAAAGCCATTTTTAGCTGCTTGCAACACAGCCCGCCATTTCAGGCGCAATGACGCATCAATGCAGCTAGCAACGCACACACACGCGTGCAGCAAACAACGGCATCGCACGGCTCGAAACGAAATCTCCTTCATATGTCCTTCAACGCTTGAGGCCAACGAAGGATGCTCGAATTTTCTTCGCACTGCAGCCTGGACTCACGCCACGCGCCTCAAAGTGCCATGGCATCTTTTATAATTCCTTACTGTCCCTCTACTCCATCTTGCTCTTCGGCTACAAGTTCGCGCTCATCTTTGCTGGCGCATCTTGCCCTTTGACCTCTTCGACACTGCGCAAGATGAAGAACGCAATGTGAAAAAGGAATAAAAATGCCTGCGGGAATTTCGCAAAGAAGCTGCAGCTGACAAACTGCGGCGACTCCGGCAAATGTGCAGGCACGTACAGCAACAACACCAACAAACAGCAGCTTTCAAGAAATGGCAGAAAGAAAGCAGAAAAAAAAAGAAACATAAAATCATAAAAGACGCGCTTGCACACAAACGGGATAATAGAAATGAAAACGAATGACGCTGCTGTGGCGCGGCATATCGCCGTTGTTCCAGCATTTCTAACGGCGCGGCGGTAGTGAAGGCGCGCGACGCCGATTGCAAAGGTGACAACATCCTATTGATGCGCTGCACGAGTAAAGCTGCCGCCACTCGGCGTGGAAGGGAATGGAGAAGTGTGGAGTGGAAGCGCTAGAAAAATAGACTATACTAAGCTTCTGTCGTGGCATATACACACGGGAAGGGCAATGTCATGAATTCGAAATTAAGTCCTTATCTCGACCTCTGTGGGCATAGTTAAAAATAAATAAATAAACAGTATGAAATGAAATGAACCAAAATGAGGCGAAAGAAATGGCGGAACTTCATTGTTAGAAATAGCACTTTCCTTAACTAAAATATTCTTGATGATATTCTATGAGAAGTTATGAAGATCTAAGTTAGATTTCATAAAACCAACTGTAACTTAGTGAAAATTTATTTTATTTCACTCGTGTAAGCACTGTTATCAAGTACAAGCTTTTCTTTGAACCAGGCTTTCCTTAGCCGGATACTGAACCTGTTCTCCATATAGTTGCCTATGTCAAAGTAGTAAGAACCTGACTCGAAAGCTAAATAGCGTCAACATTTTTTTATCTCTGAACACGTATATTCGTGAATAACTATATGACCAAAAAGTATCATCCTTTTTAAATTTTTTTTATTTTTTTTTTAAGGGGTCATCTACATGCACGTTTAGTTTTTTGTTTTTTTGCGGGTCTGTGCGTGAAAAATGCCTTCTGCAACGGTATGTACCACTTGGAGGTCGTTAAAAACCCCCTTCTAAGGAACCGTCGCCAATTCTGGCACGGCATTTGCATTACTTCAGGGTGGCGTTCCATTTTACGAGATTTACATCTGCACACCTGCGTACAGGTCCCGCTTTATTCTGCGTAGCAACCAGTTTGCTTCACTCTTCAGCATGACGCTGATTAAAGGGATCGCGTTTATTGGGCCAACCAGCTCTTCAACAGCGATGCGTTCTCGATGACAAAGAACACATTCAAAGAATGTAATCTTGTATAAAAATCTACTTCTCCGAATTTACGGCTTGTCCATAAGTCTAGATCTTCTATTCGTCCATCTGTCGCGACTTTCACTCACCCAACCTTGTTTCCATGTTGTTACTGTGTCTTTCCTTATTTGTGTTTTATTGCGATCTTGTAATTATCGGATGTTTTCTTTAACTCTCACAGCTTTTTCCTTTCGTATGCTAGAAGGTCAATTGGGACACTGATGCAACTCTGTGGTGCGGTGCACTCTGGCCACTACCTTACGTCCGTTTTCCTTGCTAAGCACGTCTACCCAGAGCTGAGCTCCATATAATAGAGCGCTAATTGTCGTCGACATTAGGAGTTTTCTCTTTTCCTGGCTGGGGCCTCTTATGTTGGCCATTAGCCGGCTCAGTTGAGTGGTAATTTCGCTGCCTTTCCTGCGGCGTGCTGGATTTGTACCCAGAAAGTTAGTCTGCGATCCAGTCTTAGGCCTAGGTAGTTTACTGCTTTTTGTGTTCTAAGAATATCCGTAGTCGTTTGCATACTTATTTCGAGGGGTATGTTATTTCTTAGTAGTAGTACTTCTGTTTTTTTCTTTAGAGATCTGGAGGTCGTGTGAGTTGAGCCATGCTTACGTCCATATCATTACCTGATTAAACTACCTTCGCGCCTCTTCTGTTTCTCTTGCTGTAATTACTACGCAGACGTTAGTACCAGTTAAGTACGATTCGTCTGGCACTTCGAATTTTAATATAGCACAAGTCTGGGATTAGAATGAATTTTTGGGCTGCTCCTGACGTGACAGGTATCTGACCTAAGATAGCTCCGCACCACAGCTTTGAGGTAGTCGGATCAAAGCTTTTTTCGATCATATGCACCCATTTAGCGCTGTTGAAGGAATTTAGGACATCTAAAATTGCCAACAAAACTATTCTATTGTTTTTTTTTTTAAATAGTGGTATCAAATCGGATATCTATCTCACTCACATTAAAATTTTTTCACGGTCTACCTACCTTAATATATACCGCTACCGAAAAAACTGAGGAAGACTTTCCAGCACAGAATTAAACTTTTTTTCGAATGTTATATTGTGGCCTAATAATAAAGTGACTTAGCTTTGTTTAGAAGTAAGGGTCTACTGAGTGAATTTTTCTCGTAAAGGACCGAATTTTTGTATATAATATTTTGATAACAAACTTAATTTTGTTCACTTCATTAACTACTTCAAATAACTATATATTCATCAACTAAGGTTAAAAAAAATCGAACCCTAAAGCTGGAGTATTCAAGTAACTTAAAATTTCCCGTCGATCAATGACCTCTGAATGTATAGCATCAACAACTTACCAAATAAATACATAAGTCTACAAAATATGTAAATTTTCAGATATCTTTCAGTAACCAACTTTAAAATTTGCATATTTAATATCGACACGCTGTTATCTGTCAAAGCACAGGCAAAAAGACCAAATTTAAGGCGCCACCATTTGGCAGCTAACACAATTACCATTACATACACATTTACGTATATATAGTATGTGTATGTTCTTGTAAATGTTTACCTAAATTAGAAGTATTAGGCTTCCTTTTCGGTTAGCTCTGTATAAGAAAAAATACCGTAAACATTACCGTTTTTGACCGATCATGTGTGAGTCGAGTTATGCTGTCAGGTCATTTATGTTCGGTATTATTTGGCATTTTATCGGGGAAAGATTTATGCTTGAACAACATTTACAAATCGTTCAACTTGTTTACGAAAATTCACGTTCTGTAAAGAATAATGGTCAACATAATCGGCCTATTGAGCGTACTAATCCCAACAACATCCATCATCTTGAGGACCCAGCATTCATTATTGGATACTATTCCACCGTATAGACCACGTCCAGCATGCAGTGAAGAACATATAGCAGCCGTAGCTGAGACTATACACAAAGGCCATGGAGAGTTCTTTCGGCGCCGTTTGCAGCAAATCGGATTGACGTATGGCGAAAGCATACAAAATACAGCTTGTACAAGAACTGAAGCCACTCGACCTTTCCAAACGACATATCTTCGCTCTATGGGCTCTTGAAAAGTTCCAAGAAGATCCGACGTTTTCGATCCAAATTTTGTTCAGCTATAAGACCCATTTCTGGCTTAGTGGGTACGTAAAAAAGCAAAATTTCCGCTTTTAGAACGAAGAGCAACCTGAATAAATTCAAGAGCTGTCATTTCATCCAGAAAAATACGGTTAGGTGTGGATTGTGGGACGGTGGGATCATCATTCCATATTTCTTCAAAAATAATGCCGGTGATAACCGACTATTTGATGTTTGAAATTGAAGCTCATGATCTCGGCGACATTTGGTTTCAACAAGACAGTGCCACTTCCTACAAATCATATCAATCAAAGAATTTATTGAGATAACACTTCGGTGAGCAGATAACTTCCCGTTTTGGGCAATAGTCTAAAGTCTATGCGGACAATCCCACTTCGATTCAGGCCTTGGAGCAAAACATCACGCGTGTCGAAATGTTCGAACGAGTTATCGAAAGTTGGACTCAATGGGAGGACCATCTGAGACGTAGCCGCGGCCAACATTTGAAAGAGGTAATCTTCAAAAAATAAATGCCAAGGAATGTTCTTTCGAAAGATAATAAACATTTTCCAATAAATTTGAAATTTCTGTGGTTTTCTTAAAAAAAGTAGAGAAATCCTCAATATTGAATACATTTTCTTTAATTCTTACCGCTCTAATGAAAATAAATTTAATTATTTTACGGCCTCCTCACAGAAGTCATAAGACAATCAAGCAAAGAGTAACTCAATAATATTGATAACCATTTTACATATGAATATATTATATACATACATACATACATACATATTAACGCTCGGTGCGTTAACCGACCGATTAGCTGCGTGAACTATGAGTCAGTTGACCTACGTTAGCTAATGGTTGCTAAGTTAATGGGTCTTCGGTTTTCATCGTTTTGCCTGGCATTCAAACTGGTTCAGCGTTTAGTCGTTGGTTCGCTTCTTCTTACTAATTTTAGGATTAAGTTTCTTGAGCTTCGCATATTTGTTATTGTTGTTGCAATATTTTTTTTTAACTTTTATGAATTTTGTTGGGGTTTTTACTTTATTTGCGCGCGTTCCGCACAATTTGCAAATTCGCAAAGTTCCTGCCGCTACGAATGATGCCTATATCGGTTGAGTGGCCGCAGGCGGACGCATCCGCGACCGCGCGTAAATGACCGCAATCTCGAAATCGCACAGCTTTTGACCTAAATTCTGGTGCTGTCAACTTTGCTGCGAAAACTTTTGCAAAACAAATTTCGTGGCGCGCTGGTCTACTAGATCTGGTGAATACTTGACGTAGCGCGCTCGCGATGCCCCGGCGTGCAGATTAATTGACTTTCGTCTTTTAGTGGATCGCTGGCGCGTACGCACTAACACGTAAATCATTTTTTTTTTTATTTTTCCCCTGTGCGACTTTCCTTTGCTTAAGCTTAGTACGCAGCTCTCAAGAAACGTAAAAACTTCATATAAAAAAACGCTTAAGAAACGGTCCAGAAACGTTCCTGCGATAAAGTTACTTGTGCTAGTACGCAGCTCTTAAGAAAGCTAGTACTAATTTTTAATACTTTTTTTCAATAAAATGTGAATATGGCAAACCTGGTTTTGCAAAGAAACATCAAATCAACAATTGTTTCTTGCAGGAAATTCGAAGTAATCGTCAAATTCATCCTAAATTAGTTGAAATCATTATTATAAAGTATGTTCCATTTTGAAATGTTGTATAAAACCAACCAATCATCAACAACATTCCTTAAATCTCAATGAAAATATTTGTGTTACCATACACATACATACATACATACATACGCACAAAGTTTGTTTACTTTGTTTATTCTCTCTTGCTCTTTTGATGTGGATCATTCACAATGCGTAACCAGCTGTCAAACTTACTTGAGAAATAATGTATTTTTGTTCTTGAGCAATTACTTAAGAGCTGCGTACCAACCTTTACGCGAGACCGCCAGCCCGTAATGAAGGAAATCGTATGCGAATTTGATTTGCGAATTTCAATAAAACGCTTTGTGAAAAGCAACAACAACAAGCGTTAGTTAGAGTTCATTGACAAGCGTCGCTTCGCCTTAATTTTGGCAATTTTTTGTTGTTTCTTTCGCATGAAATGTGTAAGAGGCGTTTTGTTTTGCCGCCTTTCGCAATTTTCATTGATTAATTTATTTTCAATCTTAATAGTTGGATCTTTTGTTCCAATTGTTTGCGTGAATTTCTTTGTTTTGCGAAATCAACCGTAAAATTTGCACATTTTAATCAGTAAGAGGTGTAGCTAATTCGGCTTTTTTAGTTGGAGTTAACCAACTGTCCAAATAATCAAAGGCTGTTGGCCTCTGTATAACTACCAGATCTCCGATTCTTATACAATTTTAGACATTGGAACAAAACCAATAGGAGTTGGGTTTATGTAATCTTCGAATCTTCAGTGACCACATAAAGGAGCGCAAATTCGCTGTGGAATTCGAGGTGAGAGAAAGATTCCGTTGCAGTGTCTTAGCATTCACTCCACTGCATGAACGTCTAGCCTATATATTCAAAGCGAAATTCTTCAACCCATCGCTGATTTGCGCCCACGGTCCGACGGAAGAGAAAGACGATGTGACAAAGGTGGTTTCTAAGAGCGCTTGGAGCGCACCTATGAAAGCTACCCTCGCCACTATGTCAAAGTCGTGCTTTGTGACTTTAACGCCAGGCGGGTTAAAGAAGGTATCTTTGGCGCAACAGTCGGTAAATTCAGCCCCAAATGGGTTGAGGCTTATCTACTTTGCGAAATATGGTTGTCTGTATTACTAGATGCAAGCACAGGAAAATTTATCAGGCACCTGGCTGTCTCCGGATCGAAAAGCTACTAACTATATCGATAATGTTGTGAAAGACGGAAGACATGTCAACAGTGTTTTGGACGTGCGTACGCTCTGATGTTCTAGCATTGACTCGCAGTGCATTGTTGCAGCGATGATACGCACCTGCCTCTGTGTAGCAAAAAAGGACCTCAACAAACACAAGGAAGGTTCGACGGTGAGAAGCTGCAATCACAACAGACAGCCGAACGATTTTATACTCGGCTTGCACTCCTGCTCTCTGAGAGCACTCGTCAACAACTCGGTATATGTAAGCTTCTCACGTAGAGCTGTAAACGAAACCATTGTTTTTATAGAAAAGGCCGCCTACCTCGGCTGCCTACCTCGAAACGTTGCAATGGACCACAGAACGTGCGGGATGGGATAGATACCGAGAGTTAAAGAGGGAAGCGAGACGCATTTGCAGACAAAAAAGAGGCCGAAATACATGAATACAAAGACCTTCACAGGGGAAATGTTCGAAAATTCTACGCAAAGATGCGGCCACTAACAGAAGGTCTCAAGACCGGAGCATACTCTTGTAGAACCCCTAGATGTGATCTAGTGACTGATGCCCAGATCATACTAAAATTATGGAGGGAACATTTATCGAGCCTGCTGAATGGCAGTGAAAACATAATTTTAGGAGATGGTGCACTCGATTCTCCAACCGATGACGATGGAGCGGACGTTCCATTGCTCGACCTTGAAGAAGTTCGAATAGCTATTACCCGTCTGAAGAACAATAAAGCGGCGGATTCCGATGGATTGCCGGCCAACCCATTCAAATACGGCGACGAAGAACTTTTAAGAAACATGCGTCAGCTTCTTCGTAGAATAAGCTCGGACGAAACCATGCCCGACGATTTGAATTTAAGGGTGCTCTGTCCAATCCATAAAAAGAGATTCCCTTCAATCTGCGTCTACTACATTGGAATAAGCCTCCTCAACATCTATTGAGCGTATTGTGTAAAAGATTAAAGCCCACCGTCAACAAACCAATTGGACCTTATCAGCGTAATTTTAGGCCTGGAAAATCAACAACTGACCAGATTTTCAATATGCGTTAAATTCTAGAAAAGATTCGTGAAAGGAAAATCGATCCACACCATCTTTTCGTCGGTTTCAAAACTGATTTTGACAGCACGAAAAGGAGCTGGCTTTATGCTACTATGTCTGAATTTGGTATCCCCGCAAAACTAATACGACTGTGTAAACTAACGTTGAGCTATACCAAAAGCTCTGTCAGGATCGGGAAGGACCTCTGCGAGTGGTTCTATACCAAACGAGGTTTCAGACAAGGCGACTCCCTATCGTGCGACTTCTTCAACCTGCTGCTGGAAAACATAATTATAGCTGTAGATGTGTATAGAGAAGGTAATATCTTCTACAAGAGTGTATAGCTGCTAGTAAAGACCAAACATACTGAGCGACCAATATAAAATTCGTACAATATTGTTAATTTTTCTGAGTTCATTCCTAATGCGTTTCCAATACACATCTCTCATAATAAACTGTGACTTGTCGAAAACTTACGACCAATACATCTCCAAATATACCAAAATATATGTCTGAACGTGTATACTCCTTGTAATGTACCGGCCATGCAGTCGGGCAAATAACCTACGCGGCACAAAACGCAGAACGTTGGCAGACATCAAACAGACGTTCAATGTCCTGCCCACCTGCCACCCGTCAAGAAAGCCAAAAATACGCACACACACACATAAACAGGGAATATACATAACAGAAAACGAAAACAAATGCAGACGCATGAAACAGCTCAGTGAACCGCAGAGCAGCCGACACAAACTCACGGGCATTTCGCAACGACGCTTCACACACACACATACATGCGGTGTTGTCAGGACATGCTCGCATGTATTCGTGCCGGTTGCGTCATGGCGCCGGCTAATAAAATGCCAACGCATTTTTATAAGCTTACGAATTCATACACATACACATACCAATATCTAACCGCATATATATTGCTTTCTGTGTGTATGTATTGTTATTATTATATATGTTGTAGTAAAGAACTGTATTTCCATTTATTTATACAGAAAATTGTACGAGTAAGCATGAATAAGACACAATGAAATATCCTGCAGGACATTTGATGTGCCATAAGCGTCGGCACAAAGCAACAATTGCAGCAGCAACACAAACAACAGTAATAACAGGCGGCTAAATATAGCAACAAGCGGCGGCGTCGCAGCCACGAAAGGACATTGACTTTCTACGAAAATGTTTACATATTTTTGTGCTTGTGCGTGCATTTAATTTATATGTGAGGGTGTGTCTGTGTGCGTTTGTGTTGCTCGCCTTTGCAAAACTTTGCTAAGCGAATCCTTAAAATGTCTAGAGGCACGTGCTTCGACTCGTCTTGACGGTTTTACGACTGTGCGGCTTGTTGCTGTTGTTGTTGTTCTTGTTGCTGCTTATCTTGTGTGCGCGTCTTAGCCGCTGGAAAGCAACGTCCGTCGATGGCACGTGCGTTCGTATGCGAATTTGGTTATAAATGTGCTCTAATTTGTTTGTATGTTTGTATATACACACTCACTTACAATACATACGAGTATATGTATTTGTAAGGCAGGTTATGAGTTGTTGTTTGGTTGAATTTGGTTTGAGCTGAAATATAGACGATTTCTTTGTGCAGTCAATCAATCAGTCTTAGACAAAGAAGAAATCAGCGTTTGGATGTTTATGTTTCCTTCGAGTCCCACAATTTTTATATTTTCTTAACATGTGGCAGAAATGAAAACTGCAGCGAAACTATTTATGATGTCTTATACAGGTTCATTTCTTTTCAACTAGTTAAATGTATGACTAAATCTGAAAAAATAACCGGCCAACGGCTTGCATCAAATGGTAAAAATTTTGATAGTTTTTTCTGTGTGATTTAGATGACCCCCAAGTAGAAAAATTATTACTCATTAATGAAAAAATGTATTTATCTTGATTTTGATGATTTTGATTTTGATCGGCGAGTTTGCATTACACAAAACAGGTCAATTGAAAAGTTCCCGGTCTACCATAGTAACACACTTTTTTTATACTCTCGCAACAAAGTTGCTAAAGAGAGTATTATAGTTTTGTTCACATAACGGTTGTTTGTAAGTCCTAAAACTAAAAGAGTCAGATATAGGGTTATATATACCAAAGTGATCAGGGTAACGAGTAGAGTTGAAATCCGGATGTCTGTCTGTCCGTCCGTCCGTCCGTGCAAGCTGTAACTTGAGTAAAAATTGAGATATCATGATGAAACTTGATACACGTATTTCTTGGCTCCATAAGAAGGTCAAGTTCGAAGATGGGCAAAATCGGCCCACTGCCACGCCCACAAAATGGCGGAAACCGAAAACCTATAAAGTGTCATAACTAAGCCATAAATAAAGATATTAAAGTGAAATTTGGCACAAAGTATCGCATTAGGGAGGGGCATATTTTGACGGAATTTTTTTGGAAAAGTGGGCGTGGCCCCGCCCCTAAAAAGTTTATTGTACATATCTCGGAAACTACTATAGCTATGTCAACCAAACTCTACAGAATCGTTTCCTTCAGGCATTTCCATATACAGTTCAAACATGGAAGAAATCGGATAATAACCACGCCCACCTCCCATACAAAGGTTATGTTGAAAATCACTAAAAGTGCGTTAACCGACTAACAAAAAACGTCAGAAACACAAAATTTTACGGAAGAAATGGCAGAAGGAAGCTGCACTCAGGCTTTTTTTAAAAATTAAAAATGGGCGTGGCGTCGCCCACTTATGGACCAAAAACCATAACTCAGGAACTACTCTACCGATTTCAATGAAATTCGGTATATAATATTTTTTTAACACCCTGATGACATATACTAAATATGGGCGAAATCGGTTCTCAACCACGCCTTCTTCCCATATAACGCTATTTTGAATTCCATCTGATGCCTTCTCTGTATAATATATACATTAGGAACCAATGATGATAGCGGAATAAAACTTTACACAAATACGGTATTTGAGCTGAGGTATCCCTTGTGGAAAAATTGTCGTGATCGGACTATAGCTTTTCAAGGTCCCTGATATCGAACACGAAGAACACAGTGCCTAACCTAACCTAACCTAATTTTTCACCAAAAATATCGGCAAATCTCTCAGAATTTAATTCTAATTAATTTTACAGCAAAATAAAAAAATATGTAAATGACGGATAATGAAATCTCGATTATCACTTTATCATGCGAGAGTTTAAAATGTTCGGTGACACCCGAACTTAGCCCTTCCTTACTTGTTTTTGGCAAAATTCGTTTTACATTGATTATAGCGGCCCTACAACCTTTCGATACTACTTTTGTGGTCCGATTTGGCTTTTGCTTCAAAATATGGCTCAGTTTTGGCGAAAATTTCTTCCCAACGATCATTCGTTTGATATCCCAGAACAAAAAATAATCGTTGGGGGCCACATCTAGAGAATACGGTGCATGCAGAAGTTATTTATGGATTTTTTTCCATCGTTTTCAACAGTTACACGATACCTTGTATTGTTGAAACAACACTTTATTTTTCTTAAAATGCGTCTTTCGGTTATTTCGCCCTTCTAGCGGTACAGTAACGCTATGTAATAGTCGCTGTTGATGGTGATTCCTTTTTCAAGAAAGTCAATTAAAATTTTTCCATGCATATCCTATACTACAGACGCCATAACTTTCCCAGCCGACTGCTGCGCTTTTCCACGCTTTGGAACAGGTTCATCGCGTGCAGTCCACTCGGATGACTGTCGATTGGACTTCAGAGTGAAATGACAGACCCATGTTTCATTCATTATATCATATGGATGCAAAATCTCGGATTTATTACGCTTGAACATATCGAAACGCTGCTCCGGATCATCAACTCCTCGTTGTTTTCGGTCAAAAGTGAGCTCCAGCAGCGTCGACTTTGCAAATAGCTTTCTCATAACCAAATATTCGTAAATGATATGATGTACACTTTCAGTTGATATCTTTAAAGTGCCTGCTATCTCGAACAACTTCATTTTATGGTCATTATTTTGTGGACTTTTATGATGTTTTCGTCCGTACCCCTTTAGGACGTCGTTTAAACTAAGCAAATCACTTTTCAACGATTGATTTTCTTGGAGCAGAATCCATATAATGTTGAACAATCCAAACCTTGCTTTTCCTTTCATCACTTTTTCTCAATAACAAAAGTTGCTTCCCTCAAAATGATAATTCACAAACTAATGATCCATCATCTCCAATTGAGGCCAAAAAGCGAAAAGGAAGAACAACTACCCCAGTAAAGAAGATGAAGTCCAGTTTGAATATCAAAATCCTCGGAATTATACTGTTTTCTGGGATAATAACCTATGACGAATTCGAAGATATCTATGTAATTATATGAAAAAATTGTCCATAAAAGGACTTGATTTTCAGCTATATACTATAGTGGTCCGATATTGGTGGTACCCACATAGTTTATTGGAGAGAATAGTATGTGTGCAAAATTTCAGAACAATATCTCAAAACGAGATTGAATAGTTCGCGTATATGTATATATATAGATGGACGGGTAAACCAACATGCTTAAATCGACTCACGGTTTAAATTTATATTCTTTAAAGTGCTATATGATAATATAATATGTTATAGAAACTTATGTTATAGAAACTTACTAGCAGATTTAATATACCCTGTTCAGGATATAAAAATCAGTATGGCGAGACGAATTCCCAAATGGCTGCCCGTCCTTACGTTCATCTGTCCGTGCAAAGGATATCATGTTCCTTGGCGCTCTGAGCATATTTGCTTATATGTAAAATCGGACCACTGACACGCCCACAAAATTTCGTTAAGCGAAAACCTATAACTTTTCAAAAAAGTGGGTATGACTCCGCCCTGTAATGGGTTTTGGACTATATCTCAAAAATGTATAGATCTATATCTACTCCACTTAGTTACAGCATTCCTTTCGATCATCTCATAATTTAGTCAAAAAGTGATGAGATCGGATAATAGTCAAGAAAGTATATGTCTAAAACTACTACTAGAAATATTAAATTTTACTCTGCAGATAGTATGATAGGGCCGCATGTGAATCGGTACAAAATAGGATTTTAGGTGAAATTGTGTGTCTTGGCAGCTATTCGATCGGTGTGATATCTTGGATCAATCGACCGACCAAAAACGTGAATTTATCTGCTCAACGAAGTCTTATCTCATTAAACTCATTGATTGGTCGGATGTGTGGGAAGTGGCGCCGTCTTGTTGAAACCAAATGTCGCCGAGATCCCGAGGTTCAATTTCAGGTATCAAATAGTCGACTATCATGGCGCGATAACGGTTGCTATTGACGGTTATGTTCTCACCAGAATCATTTTTGAAGAAATATGGACTGATGATTTCACCGTCTCAGAAACCACATCAAATCGTTGTTTTTTCTAAATGCAATAACTGCTCTTAGTCAAAATCGGAATTTAATATATCAAAGATAATTATAATGTCAAATTCCATAATCCCAATATATACAATATATTGATATTAGTTATTTTGGATAAGTTTATGCCGAGTATATCAGTGAATATCTCAATTATCTCTAGAAAGTTTAGTCAAAATTGATTATACTTAACTTCAATGCTTTGAGGAGAAGAAATCAGTCCAGACCATACCTACATAGCACCGATATTCATATGCTGATGTGTGCCCCTCTGGTTAATCGTAATCTATTCCCTATATTATTTATTTAATTTGTTTCCTTTCAATTTTGATCGCTTAATGCCAACTGCTTTCACCGATAAGTTCATCGAACTTTCAACTCGCAAAAATGTTTTTCCTTTGTTCCAAGCGAATGCAACGCCGCCGCTTGATTACGCCTACGACGCCTTAACGTGTTTCGTTTTTCTTCTAGCCGCTGTGAGCTTACGTGCAAATGGCTATGTGTATGTGTGTATGTGTTTGTGGAAGTAATGCGTTAATCCCTCCCTGGTCTCACTCGCAATGGCAAAGTGAATGCACTTAACGCTTATAAGTCGGTTGTTGTTATTTTTGTTTTTTCGTGCTCAGAGGATAATGCACCTTTTCCATCGAAAACCCTACACACATTGATGTTTCTCATGAAATTCAACCGCTTTTTTCTAGGTATAAAATAAATACTTGTTATAAAAAACCAAATATACACACACAAATAACTGTATATGTGTGCTTAAGCAGGTATGTGTGTGTGTATTTATAGTCACGTTGAAATAAACACCCAGGATAAACACGCAAATTTGTAACGCAACAGGAATTCCCAAAAACAGAATACAACAGTGGGTCAGTTCGGGAGTTAAATTGTTGGAAAAATATATATTTTTTCTTATCTCACCTTTTCTAACTGATTCTGCTGATTACTTTAGTACCTCACATATTAATTTTTCACTTAAAACCACTACGTCGAACTTGGATTCGGACCCACTTGCGGAGTAGAAGAATGGTTAAGGATCTAGCCTAGAAAAATTCACGTTCGATATTCGCACGCAGTTCATCAATCGTCGTTGGCTTATTGGTATAGACCATAGACTTGACGTAGCCCCATATGAAATAGTCTAACGACGTCAAATCGTGCGACCGAGGCGGCCGATTTACTGGACCATTTCGTGAGATAACACGTTCACCAAACTTGGTTTTCAATAAATTGATTGTGACATTCGCTGTGTGGCTTGTGGCGCCGTCCTGTTGGAACCTGGACAATCCACATCATCCAATTCGGGCCAAAAATATTCGGTTATCATTGAGCGTTAGCGATTTCCATTCACAGTAACGGGCCGGTCTTGATCATCACGGAAGAAGTACGGCCCAATGGAGGCCCCGGCCTATCAACCGCACCAAACCGTAATTTTTTCGGGATGCAATGGTGACTCATGGAGTACATGTGCATTGCTGCCTGACCAATAATGTATATTTTGCTTGCTAGAAATGTCCCTCATCGCTGAAGATGATTTTTTGAACAAAATTTGGATAATTTTAAAGTTGTTACTCAACCCAATTCACGAACATAAGACCTTTCTGATAGTCAAGCGGCTCCAGTTCTTGCGTTTATTTGATCTTGTAAGGACGTAGGCCAAGATCTTTTCGCAAAATTCATTACAACGATGTCACAGGGATGCCCAACGCTTAAGAACGACGTGTGATAGACTGACTTGGGTCTTCTTTAATTGATGCCCTAGCGGCAGCAATATTCTCAACACTACGGGCACTTCCTTGTCTCACTAGAACGGGAACCTTTTGTGCTGGATTCAAATTTTCCACTAGACGCTCAATTGTTGCTCTGACAGAACGATTATGACGACCATAAATTGGGCGTAGCACTCTTAAAGTTGAGGTCACTGACTCCGAATTTCGGTAGTAAATTTTAATAATTTCGACTCGTTGTTGGATCGTATATCTTTCCATGATAAAATGGCAAACCTTACTGAAGAGAAATGTCAAAAGAGCGGGAAAAAATATGGCGTCGTTTGCTGTCCCTATTGGTCTACTTTTGTAGCGTCTCTATTGAAAAACTCGTTATAAGATCTAGAAAAATAAATCTACTAATTTGCTTTAAAATTAATTTCTTATTAGATTGATCCAATTTAGGTCAAAGATTTACAGTTTGGCTTAATAACATTTTACTATTTTGAAGGGAATTTCATAATGGCTTTCTCATAGAAACTTCCGTATCTATTGGCCAACAACTGGAATTATCGATTTTCAGCGAATTGAAGCGAATTTTTCACCAGCAATATCATTCGCCAGGGCCGGAATATAAGGTGAGAGACCATGAACTAAGCTCTCAGAGCTCCTGGCGAGTACTTATCGATGTGTGTGGCCTGCCTGATGGAACACTATTCCTCTCCTATTGAGCAAATCTGGCTTTTTCTTGGATATTGCATCCTTCAAATGGTCCAATTGTTGACAGTAAGTCTAAGAATGAGAGTGTGGCAGTTGGACAGCAGTTCATAGCAGATCATTCCTCGCCGACTCATAGCAAAACCTCGCTGACCAACAATCCTGCCTTTGTCAAATAGCATTCTAGCTTTGCTTGGAACCTAAAACTTCCGAAATATCAAAAAAAGGAACTCTGATATTCCTCTTTGGTATTCCTTCATGAAATAATAGTTAATAAGTAAAAATTATTTTCGTCCGGACTGAAAATATCGGCAAGCAATTTGAGGACTTGGTTTAGGTTTCACGCCACGGTTTTTCTCGCTGACATATCGCTGTCAGTTCATTTATTTTATGAAATTTGTTCATATTTTCATGATATTCGCCCCACGGTGCCACTCACCAAGTTCAATGACCGTTTTCGTACACAAAATGAAACAATAATAATAACAAGAACACCAGCAGCGACACCGACAAGTTGAAGATGATGACGAGTACGGCGATGACGACGACGACGACGCCTACAACGTCAACTGCGTCAAGGGACCCAAAACACCAAATGAAAACACCAAAAAACAAGCACAAAAAATAGAAGTTTGGGCAAAAAATTATTTTGTTCAAGCATGTGTGCATATAATAGACACATATGTATGTACAATGCAAGGAGCGAGGGACCTCACATAAGCACATTATTTATTTATACCTATGTGAGGTAGAAAATTAACGTAAAAAGCAGGCGACTAAGCGAAAGCGCAGGGAAAAAATTAAGTTGTGACAGTGTCGTTGTTTTCGGTCGGCGGCGTTTAAGGATAAGCCGGCAACAGCAACAACAACAACCACAGCTACAACTGTGGTAATGCCAAAAAAGGCGCAAGCCAAATTTGTGCTGAGACAACTGTGAAGCCTGTCGTTGCTGCTCTTTTTCCTACTCCCGCTCGAACTCCTTGCTGGATGTCCTTTTTTTGTTGCCGTTATGTTATTGACTTGCCAGTGACGTTGCGGTTGAATGTCTTTTGTGCGCTGACGAAGGTGTGAGCGTGAATGGCTGTGGGCCGCAGGCGTGCGTATGTGTTGGTATATATGTATATATACATATTATATATTTAACTTTTGGCTATAAATACATAGACTTACTTACATATTATTTGTGTTTTTGTATTTGTAATATATTTGTCGCTGCTTTAATGTTTTGGTTCGCATGTGTTGCAAAGCCAAACTTGCGTGTGTGTATGTCTCGGTTCACATATGTGTACCACATCCTAATGTTGTTTTATGTTATTAATCCAAGCAGGTATTTTACCCTTTGACCAGTCTCTGTTTTTTCGACGACATATAAGAGGATAATTTAACTAAAAATTTTTAAACCTTAAACCACAGTTTTATTAAGGATATGAATGAGTTTTGAAACCATACCGACGTAGATTTTCAGGGGAGAGATCAAAGTAATGAAATTACTGACTCGGTTTTCAGAATGTAGTTATTCCACCCGGTAGTACTCGATATAAATGGTTTCGTTGAACTGGATCAACAGGTTTTCGAAGTCAAGTACCGTACAGAACGCGATTAAAGAAAAATGAAAAAAATTCAATAAATCACCTGAAACTTGGTTCCTCCTTACTATATAATCTAGGGTGATTCAAAAAAAAAAAATTTTTGTTTTTTTTTTATTGGTACTCGGAGAAAATGGGTTCCTAGACACCTCCTAAGAAATCCTCTCCAAATATGAGTTTTTAATTGTAACGGGAAGGTCCTCCGCCTAACGGTTTTCTATTTTTTCTTATTATCAGATAGAAAAATTTATATCTCGCTTCCAACTACTTAAAAAAATATCTTGTTTAATTAGGTTTTGTAGGAAATTGAATGCTCTAAAATATGGTCTCTTAAGATTTTTTCGTAAACCCAAAACCGTTTAAAAGATATTAACGGTTGAAATTTGACTATTTTTGGAAAAAATTCTTTATTTCTTATTAATTTTATAACTCAATGAAAAAAATTTAATTATGAAATGATGAAACACATAGTTTTGTAGGAACATTACTGCTCTGTAAAAATGGTCTAACTATGACATTTTTTTCGATTAAGTTAAGCGTTTACGAGATATTCATCGTCAAACATCAATGGCATATTAGGGTGGATCAAAAAAAAAAAATATATTATTTTTCGTTTGGTTCTGTGAAAAAAACAGGTTCCTAGACACCTCTAAGAAATCCTCTCCAAAACACCTATTCATAATAATTTTTTTTCATTGAGTTATAAAATTAATAAGAAATAAAAAATTTTAAAAAAAACCAAAAACAATTCAAAGTTCAACTGTTAATATCATTTTAAACGGTTGGTTTACGAAAAAATCTTAGAGACCATATTTTTAGAGCATTCAATTCCCTTCAAAACCTAATTAACAAGATATTTTTTTAAGTAGTTGGAAAGCGAGATATAATTTTTCTATCTGATAATAAGAAAAAAATAGAAAACCGTTAGGCGGAGACCTTCCCGTTACAATTAAAAAACTCATATTTGGAGATGATTTTTTAGAGGTGTCTAGGAACCCATTTTTCCGAGTACCAATAAAAAAAAACAAAAAATTTTTTTTTTTTGAATCACCCTAATATAATCGCTATATAATACATCTCCCATGAAAGAAAAATAGCTAGGTGCATTACTATAGTTCTTCCTTAGGTAGGTTTTGAACTATGGAAAGAAACTCGACCACATCTTAAATCTTCTTATGGTATCTAACACGACCCGATCCAACCGATCAATTTTTTGATATAAAAGGAGAAGAATTTCATATAAATCGCCTAACAGCCTAATCGTCACATCAATCCCTTCTTTTCAACTCAAGAAAAAGAAATATTTCATTGCAACAAGCATGGCTGTAGCCATCCAACTACAGTTAAACCTAAGTCTAGTGGTCCTTATGTCTTTGCAACTTGCCACAAATTGTTGCACAAATGCGTTGCCAAGCAATTGCGATTCCCGTCTATCGCTGCTTCCATTGTTTGCAGGCATGTGCCGCTGTAACTGCAACTCTGTGTGCATTTGGGTATGCAAACGACGATCCGTTGCCTGCTGCTGGGTGCGCACTTAATTTCGCTGCTTAACAGACAATTAAAATCCAATTAATTGTGACATTTATTATGGCTAAGACGGCGAATGACGGCGGCGTCTGTGCGGCGTTTGTCAGAAGGCAGAAGACCAAAAGGCACGAAGCAATCCAAATTGAGCCTACTAAACAAGCAAGCAACATGCAAGCTAACAACACACAGACACAGATACATGTGTGTGTGTGTGTGTATGTTTCTGTCTGAGAGTTGAGCTTCAGCGTTCCCCGGTAATCCAAATGCTGGTCGAACATCCTAGCCATGGGGCAATATTATTGATGCCTTGGCCGCAACTGTTTGTTGATGATTATGTTATTGTTGTTGTTAATGTAGTTATTGTTGTTTGGATATCTAACTGCAGCAAGCGGCTTGCTTGCATTACCTTTTATACATACATACATATATACACATATATTTATGTAGATAGCTTCTTGATTAGCGACATCACCTCGCGCGCTCCGCCCTTTGCCGTGCGCTTTCTGCTTCTACTTCTTCTGCTACGCGTTTTTGCACACTGTTTTATTGTTGCTTTCGTTGTTTCTGCCGTGGCTTAGCAGCATCAGTGGCAGCAGCGGCGTTGTGGTGCTTTGGTGGCATGAGAAAAAGTATCTCTGCCAAATGCAAGTTGACTTTGAAGTCAATATAATATTATAGTAATCATGCAAACACGTACAAATATATGTTATGCATATACCTACAATCATACATACATATGTACATATTTATTAACATAAATATTGTTGTTTGTACTTACAAGCTTAATTGTGTTGCGTTGCGTTCAGGCAAAAGGATCACTAAGAAAATCATCAAGGCAAGGCAAATAGTGGGCTTGGGATCTCAATCTCTCACACTTCACATACATATACAAGTATCAATGTGCATTAATGTGAGCCATCATTGGCATTATCCATATTTATTTTGATACTGACGCCGTTTTTTAGATGTGACTCTGCTGGGAAATTCTATCATTGAGGCATCGACCAACAGGGTGATTCCTTCGATCAATAAGTGAAACTGTGGAAATAGTAAAACTCTTTAAATTAAATCGGCCGGATATCATGGCAAAGGTGAGCCAAAGCTAAAGAAACCACGTCAAAGCAGTTTAAGAATCAAGGTTATGTTGAAAATTTTTTCGATTATTGATTGGTGGTGCACTCCGAATTTCTTCCGAGCGGTCAAAATGTGAAGACTATTGGAGTCGGTCTATGAGGTGATGCACTTTAGGGATTTTTTGGGTAACACAAAGGAGAAATTTCTGTCCAAGTAAGATCCATCGATTATTGGATCAACCCTACTACCTAATTCATTCCGATTTATTTTGAAAATTTTTGGATTTCCTTGTTCCCGTAGCCGATCTTCAGGAGGAGCTCCGCTGAAAGTTGGACGATTTTTCTGCTTAAAATGTTCTAAAATCCAAAAATCACAAATAGTTAATTATTACTGTTGATGAATACTGGTAACCATAGAAGGACTATTCAAAATTTTGATCTCAAAATGGCGGTTTCCTAAAAAATTACCTTTTATGTGAAAATTGAATATTGTGGGAATATACTGTGGTTTTTTCACTTTCGCTATTCGTTTGTGGTAGTCGAATAACGTTTTGATTCTTACCGGAATATAAGCAACATGTGTCTGGGGCACGGACAGGATATCGCAGAATAATGATTCATCAATTCGAGATTTATCTTCTTAGAAGAACTGCGCTTCGAGTAACAGCTTCGCTTTTTCGTTGTTGTTAGAGCAATTTTAACTCCATTAGCAAATCCTAAGTACAGAAAGTATTTTTTCACCTTCTTCAGATGGAAAGATCTGTGTTGGCCCACCTATTACTATGGTGATACAATGACCTAAAGGTGATATGAAGCTCGCTTGTAAAGAATAAAAAAATGGGTTCGATACCTGTACAGTTTTTGAAGAACTTAATAAGTATTGGTTTGGAATTTGAACTGTTTCGTCTCACTTTATCCATGTGAAGAAAGACCAATTTAAGAACCTCACCTTTACACATTGATCAAAAAATGAGGCTCTATCAAATGGCTTGCTATTATCTATGAAAGTTTCTATTGTTCACTTTTTGGGCGAATTCATAAACCTTTACCTGACCAAAGAAAATGAAGGATCCTATATGATAATGGTAGGATAACTGAATTAAAACTACCGTATTCCCCATGTTACCTCTACCATTCTCACGACAGTCGGGTTTACATAACCGAAACGGACACAGATTTGTATCCAGTCAAGGAATGTCAACTCAAGAGCATTACTCTAAATTCTTCTTTCGCTTTATAGGCTTAGACACCGTTTACGCGGTTAGGGCCGAGTTTACATTAGCGCGCCAGTGGTTCTTACTTCCAGCTATTTGGCGCCAATTGGAGAGTTGAAGTATATACAGGTCCTTCTCCATCAGGTCTTTCTCACGGAGAAGAGGTCTTAATCTTCCTTTGTCATCAAAAAAGGAGTCTCTCATCCGAGGCTATTGGGTCCATTTCATTGGGGGTGTTTTTTTTACGAGGCGGGTCCCAAACCTAACGCAGGAGGAATGATTCGCCTTCTCACTTTAGCTCGCCCTTAAACGTATATTTAATTGGCTTCCCAAAGGATTCTTGGTCTAGGACTTGCGTGAACTTCCGTAAATGGCCCCATTCTACTCTAAACTATGTTACGAGTGAATTTTGTCGCTATAACAACAACCTTGTATTTTCTTCCATAGCGGCTACTGTTAATTTCTCTAGAATTTAGAAAAAGTATACCAGTCTGAGATGAAAAAGAAATATCGGTCCGATCGGCCGTCAAAAGTTCAGTGGACCCAACTACAAAGCTAAAAGCAACTACTATATTGGATTCTTACGAATCATGTCTTGTAAATAAATGCTTCTTTGGTCCCAAAAAAATAGAGAATTGAACAACGTCAAACAAAAGTAGGATACTATAAATATCTTTTCATCTCCGTCTTAATATAAGGTGTAGAAGTTTGACTATGACAACTTCTTATAAGACGGCTGTTTCAGTTTTCATGAGAAAGAGTTTACAGAAAATATCGATAAATACTTACCACAATGAAGGATCGAACTTCATAAGCTCTTTGAAGATGTCGATTGAAAAGATATCGAATTCACTCGGTTTTTTTTATACAACATAATGAAAATATTGGTTTTTTCCAAAATTTCGCACTATAATTGGTCTTTAATGAAAAAGTCCAAAAACTATTGTTTGGCTTTCTTCTATTCGGAAAAGTCGACAGGCAACTGTGGAACCAATC
This sequence comes from Bactrocera dorsalis, assembly GCF_023373825.1. NCBI lineage: Eukaryota > Metazoa > Arthropoda > Insecta > Diptera > Tephritidae > Bactrocera > Bactrocera dorsalis. The sequence goes on along the minus strand of NC_064306.1, from coordinate 60,653,091 downwards.
AACCGTCATTATAGGATATCCATTTGCCAAAACATATAACCCTTTATAAAATTTGCATGGTCTCTGTATGCAGGTGTGTGTGTCATGAAAGCCTCTTGCTTTCATCTCGCTGCGTCAACTTTGAAGAAATGGCCTACAGCAGTAGCGGCCTGCCAGCTAACTCGCCCAACTTTGCCACTTGTTGCTCTACGCCATTTCGCGCTATGTCTTTTATCCGTTCTTCGTGGCTGCTCCGGCGGCTGTACTTTGGGCTGTTTGCTTTTTTGTGCCATCGATTTGTTGCGCGCAAATTAGCCACAGTTAAATTGAATATTTTGAACATTTCATTCGCCGCTGAGTAATTACTGTGAAATGGACTTGAAAATTAAGTAAGTAGTTGAATATTTACGAGTCGGCACTTACACACACACAGACGCCAAATATTGAGTGAGCTCATAAACACAGGCTGCCTGCTGGCTTGCATACTTTAGTTGCGCATAACGTCAACAACAACAACAACAATAACATCAAAAGCAACAACATTTCGCATCAAGCATCATTACTGCAGTGCCAAATCGCCGTCGTCATCGTCATCATCATCGTAATGTGTATCCTGAATATGCCGCATATAGTGGCAACGACGACGACGACGACGGCGGCGAACAACTGTCGGTTACAGAATGTCTTTGGCAAATTTCGCAAAATTATGAATGCCTTTAAAACCTTAAGCGTTAAGCATCACAGCCCATTAGGAGCCCGCTTGCGACTCATCATCGAGCAGGCGACCATCCAACCAGGCGGCCATGCAGTTAGTCGGCGAAGCCACCAGCCAACCGGCCAGCCGGTCTTAGCTTGCCTTTCGTGCCACCCGATTGGCAGTGCATCGCTTTTAGGCATGACTAAAAGGACTTCGCCGCTGCGATGCGCAAGTGAAAAATGCCAAACGCTTCCCGCCGCACTCACCATGTTCATGGCGGCCGTCTGAAGTCTTTAGCCATTCGGTCATCAAAGTGTGAACTATTGTAAGCCTGTTGAGCCGCTTTTTAGCATCCTTTCTCACGACTTGACCCGCTGCGCCTCATAACTGCCATCAAAGTTTTTATGGGTGTGAGTTGAGTGCAACTCTGCGCTTTGTTAGTTCAATAGGTAGTGTGAATATCAAAACAAAAAAAAAAAATACAATAAAATAGGAATGAAAGAATGTGAGTTTGCATGGAGCTACAAGTGGCTGAAACCCCATTAGCAGCAAAATTTTTACAAGAGAAATTTCGCACACTTATTTGAAGGCTAAATACTTGGATATATGGAATATGTCGATATTTATGGAAATAACCTCTTGATTGTGCTTGCGAGGGAAGTCGAAAAACTCTTTTGTAAGTAACATATTAGTTTCTAAATGCTTATGCCACCTTCCCAGGTATCTTTAAATTATGAAATGAAAGTTAAGGTTCCGATTAACTTCGCATCCCTTCAAGCGAGATTTAGTCAGCCCGAATTATGTAATATTGTATATAGAAGCCGACGTCGGAGTTCGTATAGTGGTGAGACTTAAATTTAGTGACGTTGATATTGGACTCAATGTGAGTCTAAATATTTTGGAAATACTGTAGTCTGCTCAAAAGTTTCGTATATTTTTATAATTTAGTCAACTTCTTCAGAATTCTTTGTACTGCAATGAGTGCATTCAGAAGCTTCAGTCCGGATGGTTGTTGCTGTAGAAAATCTTCATCTGGAGGAATGGAAAGTTGCCAGTTCTTGGTCGGATAAAGATCTGAGTCAGTTCCGATTACATAGACCCGACTGTTGTGGGCCAGGTCTCTTGCTGGGCTCGCATAATTGCATTCCGACGATTCTGAAGAATTTACGTCGATGGGATTGTGAAAGACTAATAAATTTTTTGTTTTCTTGGCTTAGATATGGACTTTCTTCTTCTTCTGTGCTGGCGCGGACACCGCTTATGCGGATATAGTCGTTTCTTCTTTTTCCCATTGGAGCCAATTCGAGATACCAAGAGCAACGGCGTCCTTCTCCCCCTGATCTATCCAACGTAGTGGAGGTCTTCCTTTTCCTCTGCTGTATTGCTCTCTTCATACAGACAACATGTCCTAGCCAAAGCAGCCATTGTCTCTTGATTCGTTGAACTATGTTAATGCCGCCGTATATCTCGTACAGCTTATCGTTCCATCGACTACGGTACTCGCCGTTAACGCAAAACTTTTCTCTCGAACAAACACAAGGTCGAGTCATCAGATGGTGCCTGAATAACCTCCGCGCCATATAGAATGGCGGGAATGAGGAGAGATTTGTAATGTTTGGTCTTTGTTCGTCGTGAGAGGACTTTACTTTTCAATTCGGTCCAAAGTAGCACCTGTTGGCAATAGTCTTTCTGCGTTGGATTTCTAGGCTGACGTTGTTGTTTGAGTTAATACTGGTTTCATAACTTTATATGCGATGTTGACGGTAGTTAGCGCAAATTGAGATTCTCCCTTTTTGTGACTTGGGCAAAGCACACTTAAATTCCTTTTCAGTCCTTCGTCAACCCATCGGCAACCGCCGCTTTGTTGTTCTGCAGACGGGTAATTGCTTTTGAACTTCTTAATGGTAAGGTAATGAAACTGACCATCGTCGTCGATTGGGGAATCGAGTTCACCATCTCCTTGCGTTATGCTTTCAATGCCATTCAGCAGGGTGGAGAAGGGTTCCCTCCATAATTTCTGTAAGCACTGGCCATTAGTCACTAGATAGATGGGAGGTCTACATATAAGAGTGTGCTCCGGTCTTGAAAGCTTCTGTTAGTCGCCGTACCTTTTTTTAGAATTTTCGATCATTACCTCTGTCGGCCAGCTTGTTAAGCTTTTCGTACTTATGCATTTCTGCCTCTCTCTTTTTTGTCTGCAAATGCGTCTCGCTTCCCTATTCAACTCTCGGTATCTACACCATCGATTATAACGTTGGGACGTAAGCAGTTTGTTTTCTCTCCACTGTTAGGACCTCGGAGCGTACGCCCGTCAAAATACTGGAAACGTGCCTTCCGTCTATCACTACATGATCGATCTTGTTGGTGGCTTTTCGATACGGAGATAGTCAGGTGTTCAAATTTCTTACTTTCTGTAATGAAGGTCAGGAGCTAATTAAATCGAAAGAAGGGAAAGAATTATTAAGAACTGGATAACTGATGGGAATTTTGAGCTGAGCTCGCATACGAAGAGCAGAAAATTTAAATACGTTTTTTTTTACGAATTTTATTTGTAGTTTTAAAAGAATCTTATCTTACTTATTTCCTAAAAAAAACAGACAATTTGAAACAAAAAACATAAATATATAATTCTTATTCTAAAATCTTAAGTGTATGATACTGAATACTCTCATTCTTAAATCAGTCAAACAATCTGTGAGCATTACCGTTGGTCTTTAACACGGTCTACGATAACAGCCATCGAACAGTTTCAAGAGATTTCTATTTTTTATGCAAAAGTAAAAGGGTCTGTCCGCATAAAACGTTTCATCAAAATGTACGGGACCATCAATGCAGCAAGCTACAAAACAATAAAAGAAAAATAGATATTTTAGGAAATTCATAAAAAGTTAAGAGGTTTCCAATGTTCCTACCTGTAGCGGCAGCTGCCTCCGTACCCTCCTCGGTCACATTGATGAAAGCCTCTTGTATGATTTTCGAAACACTGAAATTGGAAGCATGGTCCGCAATAAGATTACTGAAGTCCTGACTGGCTTGGAAAATGCCCCGCACACCGAACTGTAAACAAATTTAAATTAATAAAAATTTCTTATAAAATATTTCATCCCAATAAACAACCTGCGTCAGCAAGCTATGCACATCGATAGTGCAGTTGAATGAGAATTTCGGCAGTTTCACACAGATTTTCCGGTACTCCATGTGACCCAGCACTTCCGACAATTTCAGCTGCGAGATAGCTACCAAACCGGTCCAAGACGACGCTTCAATTGGCATCATCACCAGCATTGACAGATCAGAATCGCGATATGGCAACTCTATAGCCACAACATTGAGGCTAGGCATGTAACCGTAACGTATATTCATTGTCTGGCTCATCATTGGCACGAGTACCTTCTCGTCACAGTTTAAGTGAAAGTATTCTTGTCTCGTGTCGATCGTCTCGAACTGATGCTGCCACTTCGCCTTAAAGTAGATCGCATTCGTCAGCACCGCTTGTGTATTGGCACCGACATCGTGCGAAGATATTATGTCGCGTATGCGCTCGTGCGTAGCATGGCTCACCCACGCATTTATGGTGTCGGCAGCTTGTGTCCGCGCACTGAAGTCGACTTCCTGTATGCCGCAGGCGAACCGCTGTTGCAGCGCTTCTATAAAGCTTTGCTTTAAGCGTGTGCCTTTGTTAATGAATATACGATTGGCAATCGTTAAAATTCTTTGTTTCGTGTGGCAATTTGCGTTCGCGTCCACCGGCAGCATGTAGCGTGTTCTTAAGAGCTCCAAATCATTTGCGGTAATTTCAATTTCGGGCGCATTGGTTCTTAGAAAATCATCCAACTCCAGCGCGCTTTCACCTTTGACGCCCACACGCAGCATGGTGAGCATTTCCCATATCAGAAATGGTGACTCAAAAATATTTGCGATTTCTTCGAATAACTTGCTGAAGAATATATTCATTTTCGAAGGTGCTGAAGGTGTAGAAATATGTAAAAATTAGTTTATCTCTCAAAATGTGGGTGAGGAGAAACTATATTCGGGTTCAAGCCTTAAATCTATGTTTTGGGCTGTGACTTGGCAGTTTCTTACCCAGGCTTATATACTCGTAGACAGATTTTGTAACCCTGATACCAGATCTCCCTCCCCTTAATCGAGAAGGCGCTGCTTTAGGAGACCGCAGAAAGTGAACTCTTCTATTTTACAGCTATTGGCATAATTACTAAATCCGAAGGTTAATGAAAAATTCCTCTCATTAGACCACCTCAGAAACTCTCCAGGCTTCACAAATTGTGACCTTTGATCAGCCATCTAACCTAACTTTTCGGGTTATAATCATAATACCGCTGTATCGTATAGTCAAATACCCTTGTACATAGTCTTAGCTGCTGAAGAGTAATGAAGTTGAGTTAAGAAAAGTCGAGATTAGCCTTATCTTTTAAAATGCAAGTAAAGACATCAAAGGATTCGGGGTCAGTTTTATGGGAGATTTCTCTATCTCAGGCACCAAAAATTCTCTAAATCTCTACCAAAGGTAGAGAGTCAATACTAAATGGAACCACTTTCCACGGACTTATCGCCTTCGAATTGAATTCTTATTAATATTTTTTGGGTAAGTTTTTCGGGATCTGTGGGATACCAGAAAATTAGTTTTATTTGTTAAGACGGCAGTGTAAACTTGCAGGAACAGGAAGCACCTCTCCGAGTATGATAACAAACGAGATTTCAGACAAGGTGATTCTCTCTCATGCGACTTCTTCAATATCAGCATTGAAATCCAACGCAGAACAAGTCTTGTCAACAGGTGTTACTTTGGACTGAGTAGGCAGTTGAAAAGAAAAGTCCTTTATCAACGAACAAAAACCAAACTCTACAAGTTATTTACAAGTGCAAAGGCATGGACGATGACAACATCTGATGAGTCGACGTTACGAGTTTTCGAGAGAAAAGTTCTGCGGTTCTGATTTTTGGCTTTAGGTTTTGGCAACGGCGAATATCTCATTCGATGAAACGATGAACTTTAGGAGAGATAGAGGCTATGCTGGCTGGGTTGCCGTCCGGATGGATGAAAACACTACAGCTATGAGAATAATCGACGCAGTACCCTCCGGAGGAAGCAGAGGAATAGGAAGACCTCGACTCCGTTTGAAAGACCAGATGGAGAACGAGCTGGTTACCATTGGAAACTCCAATTGGCGCCAAACAACGATAAGGAAGATCGCCTGGCGTGCTGTTATAAAATCGGCTATAACCGCGTAAGCGGTGTCTACGCCAGTAAAGAAGAAAACTTGTTAAGACGGCTTCCCGGTCTGATGGTTTGCATAATTTCAGATACAACACAGATCATACACAGAGAGATACCAAAGAGATCTAGAGAAAAAGGCGCTTGTTTCTTCACGTTTCTATATCGACTTAGTATTTCCGTCCTACTTCGAACTCAATTAGGTTCTGAAGATTCGAATTCCATACTGAAATATAGATATTTTACACAAAATTGAGGAACTTAGAATATATTAAAATATAATACGAAAATAAATCGATAAACCTGAGCGCCACTACTCATACATCCTTCGATCCCTCTACACTACATTATATAATACTTATATTTGTTTCAATTTACTTCAAATTGCCGAAATTTGTGCAATGCAAGCTTCCAAAAATACCACAAAAACAAAGGGTTCATTGAACTACAATGCCCAGACCACAAAAGGTGCTCCCGTAGGGTAGAACATACATATGTATATGTAGCCCTAACGCACTCTCACACAGCCGCCTATAGAAGCCAAATGTGTCTGTGTCAAATAAACTGCGGGTCGGATTGAGGCAAAATAAAATTGCGAAGAAAAAAGGATCAACGAAAAAGACCGGCAACGACGAATGGCAGAGAGAGCGAGTCTCACGGGCCAACAACAAGCGGCTGCCTCTAGTTAGCTGACTGGCTGATTTTGTTGTGTCTGGCCGCAGCGGGCGTACAAACTAAAGGCTCACGTACTCGCATATACTAACGCATTACGCACGACAGGACGATAGGACGGTAGGATAAAGAGCCGAGCCGAAAGGTTCTTGACATGGCCAAGCCACATGCATGTACGCATACAAAAACAAAAACAAAATGTATAGCGAGTGTGTGTTATTGCCTTGCGCGCGACACAAGGGTAATGTGCTTGCAAGGCGCAACGTTGTAGGCGGCCAGGCGGCTCGGCTTTTCGGACAGCCAACTTATGTAGACGTTATACCCGTTACATTATATACATACATATGTATATAGACAGCTATATTGAACTGTACACTTCACAGAACTGTATTTGCTCACATTCATACCTATGTATAAGCTTTTCGGTATATACAAATACAAAATACCTAATGCGTTCAACTGTTGACCGAAAGGATAATGAACTATCGGCAAGCTAAACATATGTGGGTATTTGCATGTAGAAATAATATTAAAATTAGTATAACGGTTTGTAAGGGATTATGTGTACATGAATGTACCCATAAAGTTGAAGTTTTTTGCAGACCAATAATATGTCTAATAGCAATGGATTTGTAAAAAAAAAACAAATAAAACGTTGCCTACATTTAGGCTACATTATTTAAACTTTAGCGAATACGCACACCTAAAGTAGAAGATGATATGACTTCTAGGTGTCCAATAAGACAAGGAACCCCTCGAAGTAATGAATATTTTGCTTCGGTTCAGCAAGTGTTGCTGGAGACCACAATTTGTCGATTCCAGGACGTTCTCAAGAATTGGGACTGTCTCAAACCACAACCTGGCGGATTTTGAAAAAGGATTTGGGCTTGCATCCATATAAAATTGTTCTCACTCAAGAACTGAAGCCATTGGACCACCGTAAACGACGTGAATTTGCTGATTTTGCCTTGGAATAATGACGATTTTTAAGAAAATCATTTCCTCTCTTCAGGCTTACTTTCATCTGACTGATGCGGTAAATAAACAAAACTGTCGATTCTGGTGCGAAGAAAATCCACAAATTATTCATGAACAACCATTACATTCACCTAAATTGACAGTTTGGTGTTGTTTTTGGTCTGGTGGAATCATCGGTTCGTACTTCTTTCGAAATGAAGCTGGTGCCCTCGTTACTGTCAATGGAGAGCGATATCGATCGATGATAACCAACTTTTTATGGCCGGAATTGTTGATCTTGACAATATCTGGTTCCAACAAGACGGAGATCCTATAAAGTATATATGTAAATGATTAGTATGTTGAGCTGAGTCGATTTAACCTTGTCCGTCTGTCTGTCTGTCCGTCCGTCCGCCTGTCTGTATATATACGAACTAGTCCCTCAGTTTTTAAGATATCGTTTTGAAATTTTGTAAACGTCATTTTCTCTTCAACTGCAGATATCGGACCACTATTTCATATAGCTGCCATACAAACTGAACGAGCGAAATCAAATTCTTGTATGCAAAACTTTTGCATTTGACAATGTAAGTATCTTCACGAAATTTTGTATAGATTATTTTCTGAGGCAACAATATAATCTCCGAAAAAATTTTTCAGATCGGATTACTATAGCATATAGGAGAATTCCATATAGAAACTGGACATAGCAAACTAAAAAATGCGCGCCTATGAAAGGTGGATTGGCTCCGGGAATATACTGCCGAGAGTAAGACGTCTTTTCAAAATCAAAACCCGTTAACGTATGTGCAAAAGGGTAGATTGAAAGTACACATGATCGGAATACTTTCTTAGCAAAATTTTTTCATTTGCTAAGCCCTGTAAATATTTATTTAAAAATAGGGTTGCCACCTTTACTAAATTTTGATATGCCACCCAAAATAAAGTAATTTTTATGAAAATAATGATTTCAATATATCTTTTGGTCATAAAATAAGGACTGCAAATATTTTTAATACACGCATACATACATAAAGAAGCTCACACACATTCCCAGCCACACATGTGTACTCCTTATAAAGCTCACGCAGACAAATTTTATCGATCCGAATTACGGCAAATGTTTAGACATCTGCCGCTTGTAAAGGTGCGTGAGTTATTGGGTGCAAAACAAGTAAAATTACGCCAACCAAAGTTGTATATATGAGTATATACATATGTAAATATATATGTTTTCGTGTACTTATGTACTTGAAAAAGGTTGCGCGTCAGACACATGCTGCCGTCCACACACACACACACTTCTATAAATAAATGCTTGACGCATAAATATTTTCTGCCGAAAATCACTACTTATATATACATATGTATGTATGTATGTGCCATTAAATAGATATTTGGTAATACTTGTACACGAAGTAGCATTAATGTGCTCCAACACACATGCTTCATACATTATTAGTGTATTGCAAAGAAAGCTATCGCTTGTTGTTGCTTTTATACTGACCTAAGTCAAGTTTTCGCATTTCCTCTGACGGTAGCTATTGATTTAATCACTTTCGTATATATTTATGTACAATATATGAATTACTTTTTATGGTGCTTTGGTGCAATAAATTAATTTCTACTTAACTTAAAGTGCGTTGTCTTTATAGGAAATAAGTTAAAAAGCGAATTCTTAAGAAAAAATCGTAAGTAAAGCAATAAGTTACCCACAATGAGTAGAGATGGTGTTAGAGATTAAAAGTGATTTGGAAATTTTGAAATTTTTTTAACAAATAAAACGGTGAGAGTGATTGTGGAGATTGGATTTCCTCAAAACAAATATAATTCCATTAACCCAACTAGAATCAAGAGTATGTGCAACTGATATTATTTGGTCTAAACATATCTTACTTCCTCATTATAAATCTTTTGTTACGATTATTCTAAAAACTGCAGATAATGTCTAGAGCAGGGCACCAGGGAAACAATAGAGCATCTCTTGTGCACTTGTCCCGCATTGGCAAGATTACGCAGTAAGCATCTGGGGTCTCCACCGTATGATACAGTGGAGGAGGTATTGATAGTAAGAACAGCAGAATCTGTTAAAATTCGAGTAAAGCGAAACAACTCCAAGGATAACTACTCCTCTTGGACTAGCAACTGAACTCCAACTCGCCCAAACTGGTCTATGCGTGGCTTATTGGCCCACTAGTTTAACCTAACCTAAACTATCCTAAAGAGCTATCGACAGACTCAAATTTTCAGCCGAAGAATCTCTTCTTCCCTCCTTATCAGGAGACTTTTTACGTAGTCTGAAAAAACTATCTTCTCAAGGAAATATTCGGATATTTCAACTGCATGTTATTAAATAGATGTATGGACCGTTTGCAGAGCTCGTCTTCAAAATAGATAACTTGATTCGAGACATTATAGAGACAAGTTTTTAAGATCAGGACAGAAAAAATAGTTCTTCGTAAATGATGACACACGAATGATCAAAGCTAAATAGCTATCCTGGTTAGGACATATTATATGTAAATATGTGGTATATCTTCGGAAATGATGCCAGTCTTCGAGCTGTCAATGATATTAATAAAAAAAACTATGCAAATATATTGTATAATATTTTCGCCATCCATTGTCAAAAATATACCGGAAATTTAAACCTGTCAGTAGGCAAACTACGAAAGTCGAAATTACCAAGTAGAGCAGCACATGGCTTTATTTGGTAAATAGTGTTCGAGGGGTTATATTTGGAGTTGGGAGAGATAATTATTATTGGAAGATAAAGAATTTTATCTACAACAGGGCACCAGTTCACACCAAGAGATACATATATAAATACATATGTACATATCAGCCCAACAAGATTATATGACACCACTTTTTTCATTGTAAATTTACCCAAAATAGATGATTCCATTATGCGGTTATTCATAAATTTTAAGTAAATACCATACAGGCATAGTGTCAGGACATTCAAAGGCTTAGATCTACAGATGAGTAGAGAAAAGCTAATTCATGAGAAAATGTACGCTCAAGGGTCGAGAACGCGTTGACGTCGAAACGACGGTTAATAGACAGATATTTTACTGGCATCGTTGGAATATTGGAAGAATCAGTGAAAACATTTGGGCTAAGAAAAATGAGAGCACGATTGGTTCCAAAATCACTAAATTTTTCGAAAAACCGCGTCACGTTAACGTCTGTGAATCGGCAAAAGAAGACCGAAGCCGAAGAAACCACGTCAAAGCAGTTCAAAAATCAATGTTATGATGATCGTTTTTTTCGATTATTGGGGTGTGATACATTCTGCATCCCTTCCGTTCCGCCAAACTGCCCAAAAGGCTCGAAGTAATGAAAACATTCTTTTTGAGTGTTAAGCGTCATTTGCGAGAAGCTATTCGTAAAAAGAGGCCGGAATTATGGGCCGACAACTCTTGTTGTAATATGTTTAACAGGGAAATTTTAAAAACCCACACCTTTTTCACGATTCACTTTCCAGCACAGTCACAAACTTGATAAAGATGTATCTTTCATCAATTGCTGTATCAAATATTCTTCCTTTTCCACACTAATCTTTGGATATTTTCTATAAAAATGTTTTGAGTTTTGGGTTTGTCTATGTATAAAGCGAAATCTTTGTTTCTGAAAGCATGTGAATTACTTTCGAAACGAAAGCGAGATTTTGATCAAAAAAATCAGGACATTCTGTAGACTGTAAGGGTGCCCGCAGAGTGGACGCTTAAAGACCAGCCGAACGCATTTTACCATTTACGCAACATTGGGCTAACTTTCTGACTTAACTGAAGATCTAAGTTTAGGTATAACCGAACATTTCATACTCTTGCAACTTCAAGGATTAAAGCTAGGGAAGTCCCCTCAGGTACATAAGGCTTGTTGGTCCACAATACCATTGGCAGGTTTTTTTTGACAAAAACAATTCATGATTCACTCACCTACTCACCTGATTTGGCAATTTTTATTTGAAATTAATTACAATTTTTTGTGTTTCTTGACCCTTAAACGAGTTTTCTCGAAACTGTGTTTTTGAAGTCAGATGGCAAGACTTTTCGAGAACTACTCAACCAATCTTCTAGAAATTTTGCACAGGTCACTGAGTTACAATTCTTATAGACTTGGACGAAGGCTGTTTTTACCCGAGGTAATCCATGTAATTCACATATTGGCCGATATACTTTTATGCAGTGTAAAATCATTCGGAAGTTCGAAAATCTTTATATTAGGTATAGGGGGGCTAAGGGAAGTATTGATTCAAAAGTATGAAATTTAGAAGTAAAACAATTTATTTAACATAATTTTATTTCTACTCACTTTTAATGTTGTTGTAAATGTAATATTTATTAAGTCAGTATAATTGTGGCAGTAAATTATTATTATAATCCAAATTTTATATACTTTTCTTTTATATACATATATTTTTTTTTTCTTATATTTTATTCATTAATCTCCTCTGCCACATTTATTTCTCTTTCACATGCAAATAACTCTCACATATTCATAGCACTAGCTCTAACGGTAAACTGCAAAATTCCTTTATTAACCTTATGCGTTGCACTTTGCCACAATACTGAAGTATTCCTATAACATTCAAGTTAATGTCGGCATTGATTTTAAGCCCCCGCTCTTTGTCCCACATTTGAGTCTTTATCTATAAAATATTTCGTAAACAATGTCGGCACAATTCGTCTTTTTATTAAGCAACATTTAATACTATTGACAAATTTTCGCACTTATCTATATTCTTAAGATAAGGGTTCCTTTTATCTATTCGCAATGTTTCGCTGGTATTCGATTGATAAGCGAGTGGCGTTGGTGTGAGCACAGACAGTGAGACGCAGCAGTCGTGGCCGAGTGGTTAAGGCGTCTGACTCGAAATCAGATTCCCTCTGGGAGCGTAGGTTCGAATCCTACCGGCTGCGATACGAACTTTTTGCTACTTATTTTTGAAATTTAAAATATTATGATAATGTGTTCTGTTGTTGTTATCTTATCGCAAAATACTCTTAATCCCTATCTAGAGTAGGTGAGAAATGCAGTGAAGATAACAATTTTGCGTTTTTGTTTTCACGTTTCACTTTCATTGTATTTCTGGCACTGTTTCAGTGTGATTTATTGTATGTGTTTGCATTATCACATTGAAAATATGTTCGAAAGAAAAATAGTTATATTAAAAATTTAGAAAACTAATACACTTTCATATACATTGGGACAAAAAAGCACTCGGAAATTGTAATTAAATTCTCCTGGTATTTGATATTAAAAAAAAAAAATATATTGCTACGTTGCTATGCCTACGAGTGGCACAAAGCCTTCAAAGACGGTCGAGAGATCATTGAAGGCATGCCTCGTTTTGGATGATCTTTGACTTCTTTCGTTTTAAAGTCGTCAGTCGGCTGTTAGGGAAACGGCAAGAGAGCTCTAAAACTTTCGCAGGTCCGCTCGAATAATTTTCTTGGATATTTTGGGTATGAAACGCGTTCTCACTCGACTAGTCACGATAAAGCAAAATTTTTTCCGAAAAGAGTGTCTTTGGACATGCATGATCGTCAGAATTCCGATCCCAGTTTCATGGAGAGTATTATAACTGATGAGAAATAGGTTTATGAGTTTGACACACAAATAAGTTATCGGAATGGAAGCCGTTTCTAGTCGATCGAAGAGATAAAAGCAAAATTCGCTGAAGGCCATCCCAAAAAGTGCTTGTGAAAAGTGTTTCGAGGACTGAAAGCTGAAAAAGTCATTGACTTAAGTGTATTACATCTGATGGGGACTTCTTTGAGGGCGAATTGATGAATAATTAAATATTTTCGGGTACTTTTTTGTAACAATTTATGTATGTAAATTATTATTGTTATTGATATATTAATACTTCTAGCGACATATTTATTTAAGTCTTTCAGCGAATTGTACTCCAACTAATAATGGCAACAGAAAGCATGAATCACCGCTTCGGCCACGAAATATTCCCAAATTTGTGGTTAATGCGGCTTTTTCTGAATGCTTAAATGACTCACTCAACAAGGCCGATAGCAGAAGTTTGGGTTTATAGAAGCAATACTTTCTGCAGCGAATACTATATCAGTATATGTCGTATGAATGTATCACTATCTGGTCAAATGTGATTCAGTGGTCCATTTAAAGTGTGCCGAACTGAAAACCGAATGAATAAAAATTATTGCCAAGCTTTATACAACTTTTTTATGTTCGTGATTCGCTGTTTGTTTATGACGCAAAAATATTTCTGGAAGTTTTTACCATGAAAAAAAGTGTTTGGAAATGAGTTTGCTTGAAATTTTGTGCTTCCAACGAAGACGCGGCTACAGAATCGTTAATAATGATACAAAAGTGTTTTGGATTGGCAACTTTATCACAAACACAAGTGTTTGAATAGCACAAGTCATTCAATGAAGGTCGTAAAGTCATCGAAAACTTGCCTTATGGGAGTAATCTATCCAACTCCGTTAATAAAAATGTAAAAACATCGAAAAAGTTAAAGAAACAATGCTTAAAAAATATCGTGTTAGCAAGAGAGAGATAACAAGGGCTCTAAACATCTCTTATGGGCGACTCAACACATTTTAGCTAATGTCTCACTGGGTTAAGCGCTAGACGTAAAACCTCCTTCAAAGAACATAAGATAATATTATAATAGACTTCTGTAAAGAAGTGTTAAGGCTTGTTAACAGTGATTCTAATATTTAACAAAAAAAAATATGTTTAGATTTATTTATATTTAGAAATTCTATCTTGTCCCATAAATTCCCGTGCTTATGTACTTCTATTTCGAATTCCCGCGACCATTCGTTGAATTCTTTCCCGCATCTTCGATTTTTTAGGAAATCATCTAGTATAAATTTCGTGGGATGTTCTCCCGCTTGGACTTCTTTCGGATAGTTCTGTGAGTTCTCGAGCCACACTGCCCGAAAAAAGTTAAAAGTCGATATCACAGCAACCAAATTGACATTTGTAAGTCTCAAAAAACTGGAATAGACTGAGGGAGCAGATTTCACAGAAATGGGACTCGAAGTTTTGTCTTTTATTTTAGAAAAAAATTATTAAACCACAATAATGCATATTATAAATGAGGGATGCACAAAACTTTTTAGCCATTTGATGGTCATTGATCAATAGCAGCACGTACAGTGTCTATTGGTATTGATGACTCTGTTCGAATCAAATATTTTTTCATACTGCTTTCTTCAACTCTGCCAACAAACTATAGTACAATGGATCTACATCAGGACTTCTAGAGGGCTAATCATCACCAGCTATGAAACCAGAAATATTGCTTTTAAACCATTGCTTGGTGTTTTCTAGATTTTGAGCTATTGCAAGATCTTGCTGAAAGATCTCCTAGATCTTCAACGAAGAGAGTAGTTCTTAACTGCTTTATCACGTCTTTTAAAGCATCCTGCTGATTCACTGGTTCACCTTTGGCACAGTTTTAACCTCTTTTACACATATGTATATGTAATGCCTTTACAGGAGTCTCCTCATCAAACCATTATAACCGCTTGATGATGATGACAACGTTGAACCCTTGAAACAATTTTTTTTTTTGTTTCTTTGGAAGTATTACGCCAAATTTTTGATTTTAGTACTTTGTTTATTAGAAAGTGAATTTTCTTTAGAAAAAAATGATAATTTTTTGTCCGTTGACCGTGTGCCTCTGAAAAGAAGCTTATTGAGCCCAATTTGCTTGAAGAGTGACCAGTTGTCCGACAGAGAGCTTTCAAGTGGAGATTATATCAAATAAGTTTTGACATTGATCCAGTTGATAAAACCATTTCTTTTGATGTAATTTTCTGTTTCTAAGAGGATTTCTGCAAAAGCGTTCGCGAATAGTTTTTTTTTTGGCTGAATGGAGACATCAAGTTCTCTTTCTGCCATCTGAGAACCTCATTTCTTTTTTAAATAAATTTTTTCCGCCTTTTCTTCTTTTAGGAGACAACAACCAATAAGAAAAATTCTGACGCATTCTTTTGTGAGCTGTAGCCAATTTCGGCTCATTATACTGTTTAGGAATTAAGGAAGGCCTCATCATGCAGCCATACATTTGAGTTCAATAGTTTTAGGTTGCAAGCAACAGAAGGAAGACAATGTAATGAGCAAACGCAAACCGATTCGCAATGCACATGTCTATATATGTATGTATATACATATATTGCATATTATATTTATATGTATGTATGTGCACAGGTGTGTGTTGGCGATGCCGCATTTATATTGCAATTAGCAGCAGACAGCAACTGAAACAAAAGACTCAAGCGAAGAACGCGCCAAAGTTGCCAGGCAAACATATATTATATACACACAGATATATGTATATGTATATAAATATTTATATACATACACTCACACACATGTATAAAAGTTACAGCCCAGCAACATTTCCATTGCTTTTGCATGTTGCTGACTCGGCTGCTGCCAAGCTGAGACCGTAACAATTGCAAATTAACAAAATGTAACTGTCTGGCAATTCACACACACACACACACATGTATACATACGAACATAATAGCAGGCAATCCACACACGCTTGGCAACATGCAACAGCCGTGTTGCATCAAAAGCTGCAGCTACAAATAAAATGCAATTAATAATAAAGAAGGAAGCAGCAAACAGTTGTGAGCGTTGTTGTTGTTGCAGTTAGTGTTGCTGCTGCTAAAATAGGCAATATTGAACTGCTTTGATGTATGTTTGCTGTAACTGCTTTTCATGTTGCATTTTGCGTCAATTGCTGTAGCTGTTGGTTGTTGTTTTTGTTGCTGTTGCGGCTGCAGCTTTTGTGCTTTTGTTGCTGGCAATCAAAGCTGTCGAAATCAGATTTACTGCTAGACATGCATATGTAGCTGTAGCTGCATTTTAATTTCAAACCAATGCATAATTGCGCAACAACAACAATAACAACAGCAGCAATACGGACAACAACAATAGCAATATTTGCAATAGACAATTGCTGGCTGTGGCCACAAGCGTGATTGCCACTGCCACTGTCATGGCCGCCGCCGCCGCCACAGGCGAAGCCGATAGCAACAACAACAGCGCGTACAACAACAACAACAACGCAAAGTACAACACAACTCAAATTAATTACCTACAACTAATTACGGCATAATATGCTAATTAGTCGTTGTAGGCAGGCAGGCGAGCGCGCAAAATACATTTGCATGCAAGTAGTTATGTGTGTATGTGTGTGTGTGTGGGTACATTGTATTTGCTGTTTATGATATGCAATTTAAGCCGTGATTATGAAGCATTTTTTCATGTCGATTGTATTGAGGCGCAAGCGTTTTCCAATGCGTTGCTGCAAATGCATTCATGCACACCATCACACATACACACATACATTTGTACAATTAGACAGAGGTGTATATACAATTTTTTGTGGGGGGCGCACTTATGTTAAAAGGAACTCTAGAAGTCTATTCTTTGAGAAGCTTTTAGGTCAGTTACTCAAATGTTTCCCTTGAAGACATACATATATCTGGATTCTTTTTCTAGGTTGGCGTAGACACCGCTTAACCGTTTGGTGCCAATTGGAGATTCCAAGCGAAGTCAAGTCCTTCTCCACCTGGTGTTTCCAACGGAGTGGCGGTCTTTCTCTTCCTCTGCTTACCCCGGCGGGTACTGCGTCGAATACTTTCAGAGCTAGAGAGTTTTCGTCCATTCGGACGATATGACTGAGCCAGCGTAGCCGCTGTTTTTTAATTCGAATTATGTCAATGTAATCATTTATCTCGAACAGCTCATCGTTTCATCGACTGCGGTATTCGTCGTTGCCAATCCGCAAAGGACCATAAATCTACCGCAGAACCTGTCTCTCGAAAACTGGGAGAGAAGTCGCGACGACTGTCGCACGATAGGGAGTCGCTTTGTCTGAACCCTCGTTTGGTATCGAACGGCTCGAAGAGGTCCTTCCCAGGAGATTACAACACAAAATTTCCTTACTCACTTGGCACTTAAAGGTCGAAAGAAAATCTTAAAAAGTTAATTGAATCATCGCTTTGGTCACATGTTCAAATACCACATTCCCACATACATTCTGGATATCTTGTGAGTGAGTTCTGCATCAACCGGAACAAAAAGAACTCAGAAGGAGCAAGGTCTGGACTATAATGAGGGTGTGGCAAAACTTCCCTGCCGCTGTTTTCAAAATATAGTAGTTTTTAATCGGCTTTGCAACATGAGGGAAAGTGTTGTCATGATTGAGGCGAATTTATACAGACTCTATGGCCTCACTATCGATACCTTTTTCCGTGTATCATATCGTGGAAACTTTAGATGCTTACAACGTAGTCTCACCAATGCCGGAGATACATCTTTCTTTCCCAGGTGCCTTGCTGTAGACATTTTCTGCAGTCTTCTCGACCTATCAGGTCCATTCTGCGGGCGTTCTCGCCACCAAAAGATAGTGACCAATTAGTATCATGTTCCTACCGTCCCTTCTATCATCTACCGTTTTGCACCTGACTTTTACAGTTTTGCACCCAATTAGCTCGTTTCATCGAGTTTTAATTTTCTATACCATGGTTCTGTCCAGATCGTCACATAAGGCATGGGTTTCCTAATTTTGATCACAAAAAAAAGTCTCGGTTTTAATCATGCTGTTTTTCGATTTTTCCAGCTTCGCATAAGATTCCTTAGCAGGGGTCGTACACTCAACTGGTGATTCGGAGTGGGTTCTAAAGCCGGTGTTGCTCTGCATATATTTGTGACCGGAAAACCAGAACTCCATCATTTTGGTGGACTTTTACTTGGTGCAACAAAGGCAACATCATAATCTTGTATTATACTTTCATATATTTGTTATTTTAGTAATACCTAGAATTTAAAAAGAAATAACACTTTTTTCACTTCGGGAACCTAAACTCAACAGGAAGCCCAAATCTCAAAGACCGCGGCAACTATAAAAGATACATACATACTCATATCGAAAGGACCCACGATGGGATTAGGTCAAGAGAAGCAAGTAAAAATATCAATAACCCCCCAAGAACCCCACTAAAATGTTTTCACATTTATGTTAGCTGCTTCACTGCAGTACAGGCAGCCACTGACTTCAATAAAAATTTCAGTACTTTCATATATACAATTATCAATAAAACGCTATGCATGCGCCTTTTACCTTGTAGTACAAGCAATTTGCGTTAATTTAATTTAATATTTAGATTATTTCATTCTTTATTGCATTTGCAAGATTTTACGCCTATTTCTCTCATGCATTCCACCAATAAGCGCCCCACTTTACCACTTGCTGAATCTCACGCGATGCGCGACTAGTGTGAATTACATCAACATTGGCAAAATATGTAGAATTCTTAATAGGTCCTTCCCGTATATCTGGGTTCAGAGAGGATTAGCGGATTTGCATTCACTTGGTGAGGGATTTTCATACAGAGGAAGAGTTTAAATACTGAAAAGGCGTATGATATTTGATAAATGCCTCTCTGAATCTTCACCTATAACCTAAAAATCTTATAATATAAGTACAGTTCTTCTCCCAAAGGACAGCATTACCAAAAGTGTAAACTTCACTAGGAAGTTCAAGGTTACCCACAGCAGTAAGGCTGATTGGAACGATTCCGCTCTCCAGCTACTGCTGAGGGATAGTACAATCATGTGGTATACCGATGGCTCGAAAACATCGAAGGGAATTGGCGCAGGGGTCGCAGGACCACGCACCAAACTCTCTATACGTAGAGACAATCAACAAAGCAGTCTCTGCGTACGAGATCTAATTGCTATTGGTGCAGGAGTGTATAGAATGACTGAACAGTCTATCAGATCGTAACTAAGTGCACCTTATCTACGTACCAGACCACAAAGGGATAGCCGGAAATGAACTGGCTGATGAGCTTGCCGTCTTCGCAGCATCCACCAACATTGTAGGACCCGAAACTTTCATTGCGGTTGCTCCCCACTCCATAAAGAAGCTGCTCCGCAAGGATGAAGCAGTGGGTATGGACAGGTATTGGCAACAACTCCTAGGCATACGCCATGCCAACTTGCTAATGGTTGGTTACAAGCTTAAAAGGCTTAAATATGTAATCAATCTCCTAAAGGATAACCTCAGGCTACTTGTCGCCTTCTACACAGGCCTTTGTAAGCTCAAGAAGCACTTATACGAGTATAACATGGGCCCAGCTTCTTATGCGAATTGCCGGTACTGCGAAATGAAGACTGAAACTCCAGAACACCTACTAATAGACTGCACAGCAGTCTGTAGACTCAGGCCGTCGGAGCCATGTTCCCAAATAGGGATCACATTGCCTCAGCACCACCTAGCAGTGTATTGGAATTTATCAACTTTCTGGGGCTAGGTGAGTCGCTGTAACTTAGAAGAGGGCACAAAGAGATATATTCAATAGCCCGGATGTGAACTGCTTTCTAAATATTAATATTTTGTTATTAATGTGCGAATATAACAAAAATACTGAAATTTTTAAGAACAATTTAAATTAAAAAAATATTTTATTTATAAAATATTAGTTTTAGTTATATTTTAACCACAAAGTATATTTTCACTTAAGGAACTTATCAGTGCTGTTGTTGTGATACACACACAAATAATATCAGCTTTAAACACAAAAATGGAAACACCATTCACTAATGAGATACAATGACTAACTGACACATATTTTTATGACATAACACAGTTATTTACTTTTAGCATTGATTGCCATTAGGCTCGAATTTAAGAAGCAAACTGAGCTTAATTTTGAAGATTGTACAGTTATTGTTGTTGTAGTAAAACGAAGCTTTTTTTACGCGTAAAATTTAGGAAAATTATCATTAAATTATATTCGAACTATTTTTTCTGGACATATTTATAATAAAAACTACCAAACTTTCCGTTAAAAATAGAATTCTCTCACACTTGGCAAGCCCTTGATGGCTTATGCTCTTATCTTATCTAGTTATGAATGCACATTACCGCACAATGCGTACAAAAGTGTTCATTGAGCAAAATTGTATGTTGTCACTGAAATGAACAAACATCAAGAAATATTGTTGTTGCTGTAATGGTACGCCATTTACTAAGAGGGCACCGATGAAGGTGTTTATGGCTCCACTGTGAATGGCGGTCAGTGCATGTCTGAAGTTAGTTGCGTCCGAATTTTGGCGAGCGTATTGTCTTGTGTCGTCGACGTAGTTAAGGAAGCACCTTCTGATGCTCCTAGCAGGTGATTCTGCTTCAAGCAGGTGACAGCAGTAATGATTTCGATGAAAACACCCCAGCAGAAACTGTTTGGAGAGGAGTACATTATGCTCCTTAATTGGAAGCATAGAGGCCTCAATGTGTAAATATTCGCGAGGAAACTTCAAGAGGTATCCCGTTATTATCCGGAGTGTAGTGTTCTGGCATGTCTGAAGCTTTCTCGTCATGCAGGCGATCATATTGGACCGCCAGGCCGATTGCCTTGAATGTTGCCAACAACGTTTCTTTGTCTTTTCCCCTGTGCCGGCTAGCGACTTGAGGATTTTGTTGCGGCTTAGTACTTTGGCAATAATCGAAGTCGTATGAGGAGTGAAGGATTACAGGCTGTCGAGTGCCACACCTAAAATCTTAGGATTATTGATAGTCGGAATTTTAACACCATCGGCTGCAATATTTAGGTCAAGTCTGTACTCCTTTGTCCAGTTTGTAAATATGGTCACTGTGGATTTAGTGTGAGAGAGTGCTAGGTTCCTTGTAGCGAGGTAGCGAGAAAAGTCGGAGAGATAACTCTTAACTTTTGAGAGTTCCGGAGTTTTTCCGAGTTTCCAAATGTAAAAATTAAACATCAACGGGGAGCGGACACCTCCGTGCGGAGTCCCCTGTTAATTTTCTCAATTTATAATTTTTACTTCGAAACAGTACAGATGATTGTCGCCCGTTCGGGTAGCTCCACCTCTTCAACCCTGGAGGGAATGTAGATTCGATGTCCTGTTGTTGTTGTTGTTGTAGCGGCAGAATTCTGCCGGGTTGACAGTCCTTGGCCGGATAAAAATCCGGGTCCGTTCCGGTTACGAAGACCCGACTGTTGTTGGAACGGGTTGTTGTTGTAGCGGCAGAATTGTCCCAATTTGACCGTCCTTGGCCTTTGATGTCCTCAAGTAGCGTTGTTTGGTTTCCTGTATTAAAGGCTTTTGACAAGCCCAACGCTACGAGGATTGTCCGCTCGCAGGATGGTTTTCGGTTGAGGCCATGAACTATCTGGGCATTTATGACGCTAAGTACTGTGGTGGTGCTGTGCACTTTACGGAAGCCATGTTGGTGGCTTGCTAGACTGAGGTGGTAAGTGATGGTCGGGAGTAGCAAGACTTCAAGTGTATTCACTACTGGTGAGAGGAGAGTTATCGGACGATAGAACCCCCTTTGTTGGCGAGTTACCCAGGCTTCAGTAGTGGGATTTGAAGAGTGATCAGCGACCGGTCGGGCACCAAAAAAAAAATCTTACCAAAAGGTATTATTTTCTTCAACGTACATGTGTAGGTTTGTTTGCACATAAATCATTTAATTTCTTTTAAACATTTCATACTTATTGTTAATAATTTTTCCGAATATTTCTCATTCCGATATTCAGTACTTACAACCCTTTCCTTATGCCCTTATTTGCCACACAAGAAAAATATATTTTACTTTCTGTTTGCCTTGCAATCCATAAATCAAAGTGAAAATCCTGTGCCCGTGCCGCATTGGACTTAATTTGACACCTTTGAGTGCAATTATCCAACTGCACGGCGTTACTCCTTGCGCCACATACCAAAGCAACCAGCATATATGTATGTATGTATGCATGTAGGTGTGTATGCATGTAGGTGTGTATGCAGCTCTGTGTATACTGCTGGCAACGACACATTTTTTATTGTTGATCGTCAGCGATAAATTTTACCGTAAATCGCCCGAAATAAGGTGACAAGCTGTAATAATTCTTTACCACCCGAAGCAACACCAACGCCACAACCAAAAAAAACATCAAAAGGAGCACGTATTTCCAACAATGGCACCTTCGCAGCTGAGCGACTCACAACCAAAAAGGGCCAATTAACAATAACGAAATGCGTGGCGTTGCGCCCACGAAGAATCCATTCTTATGTAGGTAAGTATATACATACATATGTACATATGTATATGCATGCCCGCGAACAACAGTTGTTGGTAAGCTTTTAACGACAGCGACCAAGTTGGTCCATCACCGTTTTGCGCCTGTTGCTGCAGTAAGAGAAAATATCTAAGTATGTACTTACATGTACGAGCCAACACACCAGAAGCAACAACGATAGCAACCAACAGCAACAACAATAAGTGATCAAAATATACAATGGCAAAATAGTAGCGATTATCGTGGTTATATAAATCACTTTCGGCACATTTGGCCGCCAGCGGCGCTTTTTCCAATATTCGTTGGCCAAGCAGTTGGACGACTAGTTCGAAAAGAGTTTGGTATGAGTGTGGCCCCACACTTTTCTTAAAAAAAAAAACAAATGTGTTATGAACAGCTGGAGTAGAAATGGTTTGGGGCAGCATCATGTATTGAAAATTCAAAAGACAATGCAGGCTAAAAGTATTTAGCTAAATGCTGCTATAAATAATATTTGTGCAACTTTGGTGTCTGGCGGCGTTTTATACAGCAGCCAAGTGCCATAAAAACCGAAAAATGTAGCATAATTTCTTTAATATTATTTCAGCGTCTGCCAGCTTTCACAAACTGCAAAGAAAATAGTAAAATATTTACCATGCTTACAACAAAAAACAACAGTACCTTGGTGTTTTAGAGTAGTTATACTTAAAGTGTTGCTCGGATTAGCGCCGATCCTTGGAGCATGCCGCAAACAAAGTAATAGCATATTTAGTATATAATATAATACTTATCCATGTAGGGTTATTCCAAATTTCTATTCATTGATAATTAAAAAGACGCATTTATTTTTTTTTATCTTACAATTCAGGTTTCGCGTTTATTTCAACTAACTCTTTAAGAAATAAAAAAAATAATATGCAGATTCTTAATATTTCATATATTTTACTTTATAAAGGTATTTTTGCTTTACACACAAACAAATAGAAAGGGCAGCAATACATGCAGCGCTGCTGTCAAATGGTTTTCACATTGACGTTTGCTTTCACCTAGACTTTTATGCAGGTTGGTACATGAAATGCCATTAAACTTTAAAAATACCTATTTAGGATTTTTTTAAATAATGCTAATAATTATAATGAAAATAATAAGGAAACATATAATCATACAAAATTAAAAGTAACATCAGTGTTTTTTTTTTGAAGTGTACACTCTAATGATTAATCAAATTTCATTGTTCTTTAAATATTAATAGCAACTTCCTTAACGCAGAATATCTACAACGTCAACATGCGGCGTGCTAACATGTAGATACATATGTATGTATAAGAGTGGCTTAGAATTTAAAATGCAAAAAAAGAATACAATTGCTATAAGAATAGACGGCTAAACATAATATTGTTAGCGCAACTAAAAGAAAATGTGAATAAATAGCACACAGCGACCTAGCTAACGAGCGCGCACAGTGACGTGCAACACTTCTATCAACGTACATACGTGGACGAAAGCCAGTAGCAAGCGGCAACCGGCATTTTGTTGAAAGGTTGTGTTGCGCTCTTTACTCAAACGCTCATCTTAGCAGTCATATGTAGACCGTATAAAAGTTGGAATCAAATATCGCATAGTTATTGTTGTTGTTGCATCTTCTTACAAGTGATTTAGCATTTAGTTTTTTTATATTCTATTTAAACTATTATCATATCATTTAGCTTGTATTAAAGTGTATCGTAAGAGTATACATATATTTATATTTTATTGTATGTACTTATAGCAATTTTTGTATTTCTTTATTTTTTTTGCATCATCAATAACTTTATTACTGTTTTGTATTTCATTTATTATACTCATTTGTTTGTTGTAGTGTTTATATTTTGCTTGGTAGAGTTTTACTTTTAAAAACATCAAGACGTCAGCATCTCAATGTATTAATGTGTATAGTGTTTTTAAAATATTAAACAGCATACCGGAAAATAGTTGTTCTTCTTTAGCCAGTTAGCAATTCTTTTACGCAATATTACTCTACTTAATTGTTATTATATAATTCCGTTTCTTGTTTCACACACAATACAACTACGCCGTGTATCCCCCACCCCATCACTTGTTTACCAACAAAAAGCCGTTGTATTCACGTGTTGATCTCATGCTATGCCCAAACCCCCGCCACACTCCATGCAGCTCCACCGCTCGTGTTCATCGTCGTTCGTTTTCTGCTGCAAACACTTCATTTTGCACTTCAGTCTTCGACGGCATATTTCTGAGTCCATTCACGTGCATTCTTGATGGCCTCAGCCTCGTTCACCTTCCACAATTCTGCGACATCATTTGCTAGTGGATCATCTGGATTGGGTGCACTTAAAAGCGCCTGAATTGAAAGCAGAATTGTACGAATTTGTAATGCTGGACTCCACTTATCTTTGAGTACATCCAAGCAAATGCGTCCCAAGCGATCAATATTCGGATGATAAATTTTGGTAATGAAACGTACTTTTGGCGCTGACATGGGATAATCTTCGGGCAAGAATAATTCCAATTTAAAAACGCCACCTTCGAAAGGCGAATCATTTGGACCCGTTACAATAACATGAAAGTAGCGTGCATTGTTTTCATCTGGAATGGCATTGATGCCGGGCACAGGCTCCTGCATCAAGCGTTGAGTTTCCTTGATGATGCGACGTGGTAAGCTGGACATGTTTACAGTTTGTGTATTATCTATTTACTTTAGTGTACACTTCGTCGTTACAACAATTATTTTTCTTTTACGATATTTTAGAGCCTTTCCTGTTTCGCTACTGTTCGCTAGGGAACGATGCACATGTGAAAGGGGAACGCTATAAATATACAAGGACAGAACAAAAAGGCATGAGAAAAATTAAATGATTTGTTTTCGAAAAGTATTTTTCGTAACTCCTAAGAAAAATTATCTTCAACGCAACCGACCATAGAACTTGATTTTGATGGTTCAGTTTACCTGGCCTACCGAACTACGGTTTTAAAATAATATAAATTGTTACATTACTTGGCAAAAACTTTAATAAAACCAACAATGTAATGAACAAGTGTTGTACACTTTCTTTAGACTCTGACTACATACACATATGTACATACTTTAGAGGACCTCCGACGTTCCCTTCAGGTGTTAAAAACTTCGTGGCAAATTTAATATATCCTGTTCAGGATATAAAATTTTTAATATACATAGGTATGTATGCATGTTTGCACGGTTTTCAAAAGTATTAATTAGACGAATGTAAATTTGGGGCCACAGCATATGTATATATATAAATATATGAAGTCGTTGGTGAAAGCTCAATTCTGCAGTTTTTGTTAAACAAAGGAAACAAAGAAAAGATTGGGTATATGCTACACATGGTAGAGTTTGACGTAAACGTCGTACAAGTTCATATTTTTATACATACATATAAATATGCTCGTTTCAAAATTGAACACTTCTGGCCATAGCGTGTGCTAATCATCGATCAACACTTGCGCCCCCAAAACAGATATATTGATTTCTTGACAGGCTTGCATACAAAACAAAATTACGTGCTTCTCGAACGTACCACTAAGTGGACCCCCACACGCTCTCCATACGTACATATACTTATATATGCATGTGAATGCCAAAGCCGAGAAGTAACGTACCCATTTGGTTAATTTTACGTTTTGGAAAATCAATAAGCGAACAGCAAAACCCTTAGTAAATAGATAATGCTATTATAACAAGAAATTTAATAATATAGCAAACTTGCAAATATGCTATTTTTTAATTGGAGAACTGATAAAAGTATGAAATTTTTCCAAGTACATCGCTTAAAACACCGACTGAAGTACAAAACGAATACCACAACCACGAGACACCGATGAACTTGCAAATTTTATTCATTCACTGTCAACGCAATTATCTGTATTAGTATACAACTTTAACTATTCTTTTGTTTACTAATTGATAGAGCGTAGATTGTTTAACACTCACCACTATTTTTTATTGGTTATTATGGCTTACTTTTCGTGAGTAATAATTGAAAACAAACAATTAGAAATTTCACGACAAACGCACTTAAAAAAATTTTCTGACAAATTGTCCAAAACTGACAGTGCTGCAGCATAGGGCAAGCATATGGGTGGAAAAGAGTGCACACGACAAAATTTGTAAAATGGCACAAAGTGTCTGTATAGGTGTGTAAGAGCGAAAACACAATAGTATGAATAGAAAGCGCTGACATAGGTAAATATTATGTAGTTTTCACAACAGCGAGCTTTCTGTTGTGTGCACAAGCTGCATGGTTGTAACGAAAAAAAGCAATAAAAGCATCAAAATAATTTTATATATTTAAAATATTTATGATAAACGTAGATAAATTTTTGTTAGATCACACCTTTAAAAATATAACACTAGCATTTGCTTTATTTTACTTCAAAATAATTAACATTTTTAATATTATATTTAACAACACTGTGTAGCTAACGGTTTTACTGTGACAGGCTTAACGGACACCGCCATTTTGAAGAAAATTTTGTAATTTTATTTCACACGGCTTTCTTCCGCTTGGAAAATTTTAAAAACCTCTTATAAAAG
Source organism: Bactrocera dorsalis (assembly GCF_023373825.1). Taxonomy (NCBI): domain Eukaryota; kingdom Metazoa; phylum Arthropoda; class Insecta; order Diptera; family Tephritidae; genus Bactrocera; species Bactrocera dorsalis. The sequence goes on along the minus strand of NC_064306.1, from coordinate 60,625,903 downwards.
TCAGTGTATGCTAATATATTGTTTGAAAAGCGTTCACGTGTGTAAAATGGTGCAGAGAAAAGTGATATATACAATTTATGATGTTATTGTTGATGGTGGAAAGTCGAAAATTAAAGTTGAAGGTTGTGACAGAGTGAATGTGTGCCGGAAATATTTTCCTTTAGTTTTTGAGTTAAATATTACGTGAATTTATTCAATTGATTGACAGTGATTTAAGATAAGTATTATAAATACAAGTGTGTTATGTTACTATGCTTTTGATAGCTGTAGTAATAATGTGGAAACATAAAGGCGTTATTGGGGGAGCGCTAGTGCTCCACAGCCGCAGCAAATTTCTGTTCCGGCTTTATTTGTACGGCGGAAGTGCATATTTGGCGACAACTGTATAAGGATATGACAAGGGAAGTGCGACAAAGCGGAAAATGGTTATTCAGCATGGTGAGTATTGAAAAATTTAATTATCAAGTTTGTAGCAGATAAATGATGCTAGCTTATGAAATAATACCCTTTGATGAGATTTTTTTTTTATTTTTTAAATTTATAAACATAAAAAATATAAAAGTGATAATGCTAATTAACGGCATTAAAACATTTAGAGCCTAAATCAATTGGGGACAATTAGCTTTCAATAATTCAAAATCTTGATTCTAATCGTTATCTTAATAAAACACTTAAATAATAAAAATTAAATACACTAAGTTTAGCGTTTAAATAAAATTAAAAAGTTCGTGTGTATATTAAAAAGTTCAGCATTTAAATAAAATTAAAATTTTTGTATATAAAAATCGGCTATAAAGACCACTTCTTTTGATAAACAATTCTTTGCCTCTTATAATCGAATATGTGGAGTGGGACACTTTCTTAATATTTTATTGAATTGAAGGCAGAGTTTTTAAAATTCGTAATATATTGCAGACTCCAGCAACGGATCAAATAACCAAAAGAAAAAAAAACGTTAATTTCTGCTGCACTGAAACTATAATACTTTCCAAAAGTGCATTTAATGCTGCATCCAACGAAAAACTTTTGGCTAGTCCTTTTCAACCACTTTTGTTTGAAAACCTTCAAATCGAATTAAGGTTATTTAATAAAGAACAAAATATACCTTTTATGAAGATATTTTCTTATCGTTTGAATGGCAGATATATGCTACAATGGTTTGATCTGAATTGAATTAAAAAATTAGGACTGCACCGCCTCCTAAGGTCTATTGTGCCATCTTCTAAGTTACAACGTCTCACCAAGCCGCAACAAATTGATAAAATCCAATATAATGCTAGGTGCAATTGAGACGATGCGATTCCTATTTGGAACCATGAATTCTACGGCCTGCTGTGCAGTCAATTAGCAGGTGATCTGGAATTTCAGATTCCAAATCGCAGAATTAGCATTTCGCACAAAAAGTGAGGTCCATATGAGGTCAGTGTAGAAGGCGACAAGTAGCCTGAGTTTTTCACTTGGGAGATTGGTTACATATTGAAACCTCTTAAGGTTGTAACCACGCATTAGCAACTTGGCATAGGAATTGTTGCCAATCCTTCTCCCTACCCACTGCTTCATCCTTGTGGAGCAGCTCCTTTATGGTGTGGTGAAAGGTTTCGGTCCTATCATATTGGTGGATGCTGCGGAGCGGGCAAGCTCAACATCCAGTTCATTCCGGCTATACCTTTGTGACCTGGGACCCAAATAAGGTGCACTTGGTTACAATCTGATAGAATATTCAGACTTCTATACGCCCTTACGCTACGCACCAATAGCGATTTGATCTCGTCCGCAGAGAACGCATTGTGTGCCGCTTGACTCTTGCTTAGTATAGCTATACGTTCATTGCGATAGTTGCGTTCGAGGTTTAACTCTACGCAGCGACTTATAGTAAAGACTTCTGTCTGGAATATGCTCGAAAAAGTACCCTTATATATGGAGATTTTTGAGCGCCAATACCATCCAACGTTTTCGAGCCGTCGATGTACCATTTGATTTTATTGTCCCGAAGCAGTAGCTCGAGAGCAGAATCGTTCCAGTCAGCCTTGGGTAACTTTAAACTTCCTAGTGAAGTTAACCCTTTTGGTAATGCTATCCCTTGGGAGAAGAGGAGGTGGTATTTTGTCACTTAGTTGAAGTCCTACTGAAGCTTGCGATGCTTCGGGGTCCAAGTCACTCCATATGTGCTAGAGCTATCTTAGACAATAATCTAAACCGAATTCATGCGAATACCTTGTCTTGACTTGATTTTGATCTGTAAAATTTTAAGGCAGCTATATGCTATGGTGGTCCGATCTATATAGATTTGCAAATTGTAGCGTTTCTTTTGACAATATTTCATACAGAAGGATTCGAGTGAGATTGAGAAAAGTTAGGCTATTGGCGAAAAAACACAATGTAGTCTTAAAATAATGCGGAAGCTTGGTTCAATATTTAGTAGCGACGGCAGGCTTACTAGGAGCTAATTACCTAAAACAAAACCAAAAGTAATATGTCTTTGCAAGCCAAGTTCTCTAAATAATTTCAAAAAATCGTCTTTTTTTCCGGTTACTTTATTTGTGATCCTTTGGACGAATTGTCCAATTATTGTACCAAACACACGCACGCATATTCTCCTCTTATAAGGAGTATTCATAGTAAGCTGGCAAACCTTCGGTTTATTTGATGAATTTATTCGCTAAAATGACACAGCCTGTAGTGTTGGTAGAGGCAGTAAAAACAATAACAACAGCGTTATGTGACCAAAAGTGCTAGTGAAACTAGGTATACATATGTATACATAAATATATAACTACATAAATTGTACAATGCGAGTAGCAAAAGCATGCCGTATCTGCTAGTCTTGCATGTCCCGCATAGAGGTTTTATTATATACACACGTTTCTATATTTGCAACTACATACATACGCACTTATGTATGCACTTTACTATTCCCATATGTGCTGGCGAGTGCTACGTCCATACTTATTTACAGCATATTTAGTTGTTGTGGCTCTCGCTTGCACCAACGCAATGCAGCCGCGTATCGCATCTGTGTAAATAGCAATAAAAACGGCAACAAAAACACAAACAACAAACATACACACAACCAATATAGGCCGTCAACTGTGTCCAAACACACATGAAGTCATGTGTACATACAAACATATACACATACATACATGCATCCGCGTATAATTGCCCAGCAGAGTGAAGAGAGAGGAGTACGTCGTCGATGAAACAAAAATAATGCAGAAAAAATGCATTGCATTCTCTTGCTTCTTGGCCATAAATACAAATATACCAAACACACACGTGTGTACTGTATGTAGGTGTGCGTAGGCATGTACGTTGCGTGTGTGTTGGTCGGCAATGCTTTTTGTATACATGAGACTATAGCTATGGCTATGGTTATGGCTTTAGGCTGGAGCGCCATAAACCCAGCCTACTTTTGTTATGTGCATTACGTGCGCGTTGCTGTTGTTGTGTTGTTGTAGTGCTTTTGTTGTAAGTCGTATGCGTTGCGAGCAATAGGCCGCACGAAGGTGGCGGCTGCGATAGGCACACACTGGCACAGGCCGCGGCAGGGTGTGTAAATGCCGGAAAGCAGGCAATCGAGTTGTTGTTGTGCGTTTGTGTATTTGTACTATTGGTTTTGTTGGTGCGTCATGTAACGTGTCGTGTGTGTGTGTGGGGTGGCCGCATGTATGCGTTGTCCAGGCATGAGTGAAAGGGATAGCATGCAGCTGTGTTGCTGAAACATGTTGCTAATCAACATTTTGGCCACCAAACATGATTATCGAAAGTTTTAAAACTAATTAATATTTTCTTGCGGTGTTTCTTTTAAATATACATACATTAAAGTGAAAACATGTATTTTTAATTGGACATTAACAAGATTATATATTATTACATTTTGAGGAAGCATCGGAAGCTGGACCTAACCTACTTCCAACTCAAGACTCTCACACGGAACCATCGTTTCCACCATTACTTCGTGGGAGGGGCAGGACATTTAAGTCTCCGCTATTATGCGGACTGACGGATGCATACTGACGCTAACAGCTTTCCAATTCTCAGTCAACTAATTATCGACCGTAAAACCAGCACAGAGTGTGGTTTTCTTGTATTTGAAAAGAGAGTCCACTAAGTACTTGGATCGGATGGAAATCCAGGTTCACATGTCGTCTGTCTATTCACTAGCGGATGTATGGTATAATTTTTTGGATCCAGCGCCCTTTAGATGAGTAATGCCACCGCTGCTGCCACATTTTGGTGCTCTTGTTCCTCTCCTCTGTCTTTGCCGATACTGTTCTAGGCGCTGATACATCTCAGTAGAGTAATCTCGAGCTCATCTCCCTAGATGTCAATGGTCGACATACTGGCCAATACTTCAGTAAAAGTGGATATACATATGTATATGCATGAAAATATGTAGGAAGTATATTTGAAAATACTCTCTGAAAGTTGATTTCGAAAATAGTTTCAGAGATATGAATAAGAAATATACATTTAAATTGGTGTAATTGGCTCAGAAAACTTTAAACGCGTTTTTCTCAAAGCAGTCTTTTCAGAGTCGGTGAGGAAAATTCCGAAATTATTTGGAAACTGCCTTTAATTTTAGAAAGATTATTTCTTCAGAGTCTATTGAGTCTTCGCTTTAAATTATTTTGAACCTGGAAAGATTATTTCTTGAGAGTCATAAGTCCGGAGCGATTTGTAACGTTTCATAATCTATTGAGTCTTCCGTCCAAATTAATGCGACCTTCGGTTCAAACGAGCATATGAATTTCTATTATATCCCATTATTCTCCTGAGTTTTAGCACATAATTTATGGACCTGATGTGAACTTAGCGGCGTTGATCGAAGACCAGTTACTGTGCGACTAGTGGATCGGCGGAGATCCAATGAACTACTTGTCCTCAGCAAGGTTCATCTTACCGCAATCGCATTTGGAATCGTAGGAGTTCTTACTAAGTATTGTTCCATAGATATCCATGCGGTACGGCATGCGGACGCAAATTGTCAACGCTGTATGCAGGAAGATAATGCTCAGACTGAGATTGAAATATCTCGTCGTTTTCTCCAATTGTGAAGGCCCAGTCCACATGATATGTCTGTTGGCGATTGCAATAGTATCGGTCTTTTAACCTAACCTGTATCCTTGAACCCGATTCTTAAACGATCTGAGCTAAGAAGTTTTTGATAGATTATGAACCAACTAAATTTCTTTCATATTAATAGTGACAAACTTTTGTAGTTCTTGTATCAATTCTATTGTTCCCTTTTTGTTAAGAAAATGTAGAGTTCTCGTGTTTAAAATATATCAAAATGTCCTTATATTGGACCCGGAAATTGTTATAAAAAAATTCAAAATATTTAATTATCAATTAATATTTATTTTTTCGCCTTCAAAGAAATCCCCATCAAATGTAATATGCTTATGCAATCGATTTCCAGTCCTCGAAACACTTTTCTTAAGAATTTTTTTCGGATGACCTTCAGCACTTTCAGTGAATTTTTTTATTTCTTCGACCGACCGAAAACGGGTTCCACGGAGCAACAATTTAAAATTGAGGAATAAGAAAAAATCACGAAGTCATATCTGATGCATACGGTGGTTGATTGATAGTATTCATTGCCTCTTTGGCTTTAAATGTGATCACAGTCGTACTCTTTTTGAAAAATGTGCAGTTTTAGTCGAGCAAGAATGCGTTTCAAACCCAAAAGATCCACCAAAATCATTCGAACGCATAAACCGTATAAAAAATATATACTTTCATTTAGAGGTCAGCTAGCATCCCAAATATTCATGTCAAATATAAATCAAGTGAGATCATTTATATGGATTTTAATAGCAAATTGAGTCTCAAATGATTTTTTTCAACTAATTTGTTAAATTCCTCATAATAGATTATAAATAGATTATTCGTAATAAAAAATTGAAATTGATTATAATTAATATAATTTCTCTACGCCTTATAGAAAATATTTCATAAACTGGTCGAGAATTATAATTGTTGTGAATGGATTGAACGAAAAAATTGTCTAAAGTCCAATAGTTAGATATGTGTAAGACTCAATAATTGAATATGCCTTTATACACGCATATTCGAAACAAATATTTTAAAGTATATTTTAAAATTTTTCAAAGCGAGTATTAAATAAACTTGCTGAGAATTGTAAATACGTGTTGCAAGAAACCAAATCTTGTAAATATTTTTAATGTGATGCAATATACATACATACTAACCCAAATTTCGTCACCGAAAACTTTCTTAAAGTTAACCAAGCAGCACAAACACACACAAAAAAATGCTCGCGTAATGCCAACAAACGAATGCACTTTAAGAGCGAAATTCTACTGCCCTTTTTCGTGCAATTAAACTTTGTCACGAGTGGCTCATTGAAGTTCTTGTAATACTTCACACAAGGCGAACAGCAAAACAACGCAACATGAAATTCACAAAAGCAACAAAAACGCACGAAAAAGAGACACACACAGACAAGCAAACAAACAGAGGAAACTGCGACTGCAAACGAAATGAGTTCATTAACATTTTCGTAAGGACACTCGTGCTTAATTTTCGCCTTTTCTCGAACGAACCGTGAAAATATGTGCTTATGTACGGATGTTTTTCCATAGGTACGAGCGTACAAAAGGCAACTCAAAGGACGGCAAGAAATATAAAAAATAATCATAACACGAAAAGTAAAAAATATATAAAAATTATAAAAAGAAACAAGCGAAGAACGCCGTCGAATTCTTCGCGAATAACGAGTGCCATGTGTATGTGTATGTATGTGTGTATGTGCGCCACACGAATTTTGTTTTAAGTGGAGTGCAGGGGACAATTTTTATATGCACACGCACTTGCAGGGGATTTTGACAAATAACCGTGCGCTCGGTGGCAACAACAACAACAACCACGTTATGTTTGTGTGCGTGTTTGTATAGAGTCTTTCAACATTTCTTGCCAAAAAAAGTGAAGGAACTCCAAGGCGCACCGAAAAATACGATTAACAAGAGCAAAAATAGCAAACAGTTCGCGACAATTTTCCTTCCATTGCTTGTATGCATGTATGTGTGTGTGTGTGCGTATTGTCGGCGAAAGCGCGTGGGGGTAATTAACATTGGAGTCAAAGGACTTTTGCCACTTGCAGTGACGCGTGCAACGCAGCGAGCAGCGTCGAGTCGCCCAAGAGTGCGTTGCGCGTGTCTGCGTGGCAACATGTTGCATGCAACATATATATTTTATATAGTTGCAAGGAAGAAGCTTACGTGTCGCGACAGGACATGGCGTGAAATAAAGAGCAAAAGCACATGAGAGTAAACGCAAACAGGCGCTCACGCTCTCACTTTCACTCTCTCTCTCTCTTTTTCACTTTTTCCCTCTCAAAGCCCCCAACTTGCACGCGCTTTGCTGCTCTGGCGCGATATTACGCTCACCGCACTGTCCTTACGAATCAAACAAAAATGCAACGAACAAAACGAGCAAAACAAAAAAGAAAATTGCCATTCAATTGTAAAGGATATACATATGTATGTATGTATGTGTAAGTAAACAAAACAAAATACATAAGCGCCGTTTATGTGTCGAATGTGCGGGCGGTTGGGGGCGGCGTGTGTGGCCGTTGAGCTCTTTAGGCTGTATGGCGGCGTGGTGTGGCCGACGTCGCCACCGCCAGCAGCGTACGCGCGGCGGCACAACAAAGGAAACCCTTGGCAACGCGACCAAACGGCCAACAAAAAGCACGCAATTCATGCCCCAAGTACTATACTACACTACACTACACTATACATGTATGCGTGAGTGTGTGTGTGCGTGGCGCATAGCCGGCGTTGCATGTCTGCTCAAGTGATTTTGGGCATTTGCCGATTTTGTCGTGGCTTCGTTGTGTGTGCGGCGTGTTCGCAGTGTGGCTGTTGGGTGCCTGACAGGACATGACCGTTGAGCGCGCGCTTCCTTCGTATGCCGCCACCGAGGGTGCGCTGGGTCATTTTCGGGCGGCTGCGTTGGCGAGCGCCAAACATGTTGGTTGCACGGTTCACTGTCGGTTGGGTGGCGGGTAGGCAGACTGTCAGCGGTAGTGGGGGTGGCGGCGGCGGCACATTTCGATTTTATTGAGCAAACAACGAAAATGCAAATGAAAACAAAAAACACCGATGAAAATGCACAAAACAAAATAAAACAAAGCAAACACAATGAGGAGTATAGAATTTCAGCGTTGCGCTAGTGTGCGTGCGCGTTGAGGCCAATCCGTTAGTACATATATGTATGTGTGTGCGTGTTGTTTTCTTATTGTGCGCTTGTTTACTTTATATATCTAAGCTTATTTATATACCTAATATGTACAGTACAAAGCGCACGCACACTTTTGTGTGCCTAAAATTGTTTACATATATGAAAGCGCATGCGTGTGTGTGTGTGTGAGCTGGTGAAAATGCACTCGTCCATGTAATGCCGCTTTCCGACGCTCACAAGCCATCGACTTCCATTTATTTTCGATTGTTTTAGGTTTCACGAGCGTAGATTTTGGTAAAACGCGGCTGATTGTTGTTAGTAAAAGTTTGTAAATTGTTATTTTAATTTTAGAAAATAGCTTTATCAACATGCTGTAATATATGATTAACTGTAAATACAGCCAAAAGTTATTTTAAATTTGTTTTTTTTTGTTTTTTTTTTAATGAAATTTTTTTTTATATTATATTTTATTTTTTAACTCATGCTATAACGTTTTGGAGACTGTTCTAACCTCTTGATTCTCATATTGCTTCTATTAAAAACTGTTTAAAATCTCTCTCTGATCAGGTTTTGCGCCTGTAAGCTGGCTATGTGTAGCTTGGCGCATGAAAAGTCTGTGTTAAATATTTAATTTCTGAACTCGAACTTTTATTGAGTGGGTATCTGCACTAGCATTTGAGTAAAAAATGCATTTTTCAATTTTTTTTATATAAAAAGTATTTTATTTAATGATTAATTGAAATAAAAGCAGTTTTGCCGAATTTAAAGTATTTTAATAATCAGCGTTTCGTTCTGCAACATTTTGGATACACTTAAGTTAAGATAAATAGATGAGGATTGTACCGCGGTCTCAGGTCTATTGTGACCTTAATACCGTAGTCGATCTCTAGGGGGCCTCCCGAAAAACGTTCCTGGTGATGAGATTGACTTTGCGCTCAAAATTATCTGAAATCATAAAACCCAAAAAAATTACTACTACAATAGGACTAGTCAAAATTTTTATTTTTCTACAAAATGACGGCTTTATTTTGTATGAAAAAGTTTACATTTCAGATTGACTTAAATTTGAAACATTTCCGATTTCCGTTGTCAATCTTTAGGGCCGAAAAAGAATGTATGACAGTGAGAACGATTTTTCGGATTCAAATTAACTCAAATCCAAAATCAAAAGAAACAAAAATACTATTATTATACATGAATATTCAAAAGACTAGTTGTAAGTCAGAGCGACTAAAAAAAATCAGAATTATTATTAAAAATCTTATTCCTTCCATTCATAGTAATTCCCACCAGATGTAATACACTTATCTCAACGATTTTCCGATTCTCGAAACACCTTTATTAAGCACTTTTTCTGATACCTGTTTACGGTATTCTTTTTCAGAAAACAAAATCGGCGTTATCGGGACGAGTCGAACAAGAATGCGTTTCCCAAATATCAGCCAAGTATTACCCAAAATATCAGTCAAAATCATTCGAACGGACTCTCGACGGATGTCGAGCACTCTTGCTCTCTCTCTCTAACAGTTGCCTAACGATTTTCAATCGTCATATCCTTCACTGTTTAATATTTTCATCAGTTGAATAGGTCGAAAGTCGTCCAGAACTCCAGAACGAGGTATGCCTCCAACGATCTCTCGACCGTCTTTGAAGGCTTTGTACTACTCGTAGGCTTGTGTTTTTGAATCACTGTAAGCTTTTCCAACATTCACAACGATTTCGTACACGATATTTGGTTAGAAATACAAAATTTGAGGCAAATTCTTTGTTTAATATTATTATCCATTGTAAAAATCGCAACTTACTGAGGTGTACCGACTTAAGTAGCTGCTGTAAACAAACTGCTTGACAGATCGCGCTCATATTTGGCAGAGTAATTAAGGATCAACTTAGCAAAATACAATTTATTAATACTTTATTTGATTATTTCACATAAATTTTTTGAAATTTCATTTACTCGGGGATTTTAATTAAAATTTCCAGGTGTTTTTTGTCCCAATGTCGATGAATGTAGAAAGGAAAAATGTTATAATAAATTGATAGCAAAAATCTTACTCTTTCGATCATTACTTGACAAATATATCTAAGAATGTCATGTAAAAATTTCAAGTCGATCGGTCGACCCGCTTCGGATTTCCTCACCGACTCTGAAAACAGCGTTTCGATAAATCGTGTTTAAAGTTTTGAGATTCGTTTACACTAAGTTCAAAAATTCCTACAAATGCGCTGTTATCTCCGAATCTATTTACCAGAACACCTTCAAATTTTCACAGATTATTTTGAAATAATACATTTGTTATAAATAAGAAGAACAAACAATTATTTTTTATAATTCACAAGCGGATATACTCCTTAAAAAATTAAAAAAAAGTCTTTATATTTTTATTTTTGAAGTCAATGCTCTTTTGAAAACGTTTTAAAGACTATTATCCATTATTTCGTTATTATTTTTCTCTCTCTCGATTTCAGATCTGTTTTTACTCCTATTGGCGATCTTAACGAAATCCTAAGAATGTAAATTTGATATTAGTAAACTCTATGATAAATCTTGGAATCCTTTGCCAGCAATCTAGAGCGTTTCTGGTAAACGTTCTCTACTATCTTTGCACTTGGTTATTTTTTATTGCTTTTTTTATTATTAAATGTCCTGAATTTACAATATTTTCTACAGTATTGAATTGAGTTTATGTTAAATTTGGTAAGACTTTATCGTTCAAGGAATTGTATTATGTTATGTGATATTTTGTTAGAATCCTTAGGGAATATTTACAATTATTAGATCTCTAATGAAATTATCATAGGAGCAGGGGACCTCTTAGAATCTTATTACATGGAGAGTAGGCGTGGTTGTAGTCCGATTTCACCTATTTTCACACTATGACATAGCAATCTTGAAATAATGTCATGTATCTAATTTGTTTGGAATCGGTCGAGCAGATCCCGCTATATGCAATTTCACCTAAAAAAAAGCGGTGTCGCACCCATTGTCCAATTTTGACAACGGCATTTTTAAAGCTGTCTGATACCATCTCGTTGATAAAATTTAATGTTTCTGGAGTTTTGGTTACTGATTTATCGCGCTTTTGGTAGTTTAAAACAGTACCGTTAAATTGGGGCTGAGCGGGGTTATGAACCGATTTCATTCATTTTCATACTGTCGGTAAGAGTTCTTATAGGATTTAACTTGAGAAATATGTTCATTAAACCTATTAGAGGGCTGGCCACGCCCATTTTTCAAAAATTTGTAACCCACAGGTGCTTAGTTATTAATAGGCGGTTTATAGGCATACAACAGTTAGGTGAACAAAACAACTATTCTCTGTAGCAACATGTTGCTAGAGCATAAACATATTTTATAGGATAATCAACCATTATATTAAAATTGCGAGCAAATTGATATTTTACTTCATAACGGTTTCATAGCAATCGAAAATATTGTAAAACACTTAACCTCAAACATTTTCTAAATGGCTCATTGAGTTTAAACTTATTCAAAAACATTACTATTTCAAATTATACCAAGTGCTATAATGTAAAGTTACTAAATTGGCTTGAATCTGAAGCCACAATCGACCAGTTTGCCCTCTATGATCACGTTTAGGCTAAACTTTCCGGGTTAAAAAACTATTTTTAGCGAAGAATTTCAAAATTTTAACTCAGCGTGTCATATTTCCGAAATATTTTATGCTTTCTATTAATATATATACATATATATATGCTTCCCCACGAGTTTACCAACGACTGGTTTAACAGAAATAAATCTTTATCGGTCGCATGGTTGCGTTTATTTGAGTTGTTGTAATCTATTTTGTTTTATGTTTGTCGCGGTTGAAGTTTGCCAACGGATCATCTTCACACAAAAAGAAATAAGAAATAGAAAAAAATCGCACTCGAACAATTGCGGCGTACACACACATACGCACGCAGATAAGCGGCGTTCGCAAAACTCACTGAGAAGCCTCTTCAAACTAAGCAGCGCCAGCCAACAAAAAAAAAAATTTCGCCACAAGTGTGTGAGCAAAAATTCGCAAACCCCACAGAGTTCGATTCGACATTCTAGCAACGAATAAATGAAAGAAAGAGAATTGGCAAAAAATTCGCAAATTTGCAAAGAGTCACGACGCTGTCAACGCCGCTGATGTCATACGCAGCCGAAGTGGGGCCCCAAAGAGCGGGCGAACACGTTGGCGCGAACGAGTGCGCAAGATAAGAGGACCACGCCGTGCGTGTGTGTGCGAATGTGTGTTGGTGAGTTTGCGAATATACATGTAGAATGTTGAGTGCGCTGGCAGCGCAACATGTTGCTTGGCACAAAAATGTTGCGACGCTGTTTTTGCAGTGTTGCTGCTGCGAAATTGCGAAAATTGAGCGTTGAGTGGTTGGCGAAAGAGTGTGTCAGGCATGTATTTGTATATTTTGCGAATATTTTGCAAATTTTATTTTAATTTGTGTGTGCGCGTGTGCGTATGAGAAATTATTTTATTTCCACTCGTTTCCATATGAATTGCGTAGAAACGTGTAAAAGCTGAATAAAAATGCTATGAAATGACGGATGATAGAGGAGCGTTAGAGATTTCGACAAGAGTTTTAGTAGTTAGGAGCGCAATTTGCCGGCGGTTTCTTGGCTTTATACAGCTATGACATTGAAGGTTGTAAGGTATACGCGTAGATAGGTCTCTTTTAGAAAGATAACGAGATCACTTTTGCGATATACAAGTATGTATGTATGTATGTACGTAAGTAATTTGAATTTTGTAGAGAAATGTTTAAAGTTAGAGACAGAGAAATTGTAGAGGTAAAAAAGTAGCTAAAATATGTAGTAAATAAAAGAAAAAAACAGTGGAAACAGTTGAACGAATGTTGAGTGTGATTGGTATGGTATTTAGTCGGAAGTATTGTTTTTGGAAAATGAAGTCTATGAAATTAAATAAAAAATAAAATAATTAAATTAAAAATTACCATTAAGCAAATAAGGTAGAATTAATATTTAAATTAAAAAAAAATATTGAAAAAAATAAGCTAAACAAATTAAGTAAAAAAAAATTAAAAAAAAAAATATAATAAAATCAAATAGAATATAAATTAAAATAAAAAAACGAATTAAAATTAAGTTAAGAATTAAAATTAAATTGAACAAAATTAAATAAAATTAAATAAAATTAAACTAAATTAAAATTAAATTAAGCTAAGTTGAGCTAAATTAAGCTAAGTTAACTTAATTTAAGTTAAGTTAAGTTTTAAGTAAAGTTTTAAGTTAAGTTAAGTTAAGTTAAGTTAAGTTAAGTTAAGTTAAGTTAAGTTAAGATTAGTTAAGTTATAATAAGCGAAATATTGAATTGAACTTAAATTGATTTGGGTACAATGATGAAGGAATGAGATAATGGAAAGCAAAAAAAAAATAATTAATTTAAAAATAAATTCTCTAATAGAAGATATTTTCCGCACAATAACCTACGGTTGAAAATAATTAAAAATTGCTATTTTTTCACGTTGAATTTTACCAAAAACCTAGTCGCTTTTGGCTTGCAAAAACTCGACTTTTGACTGAATTAAATTAAATTGAATAGAAGAAAACTAGATAAAGTTGAATGAATTAAAAAAAATTTTATACTAAATTATTTTATTTGAAAATATGTAAAATATGTACTATTTTTATATATACATATATATTTAAATTAATTATTAATTACTGCTAAATTTATTGACACTCAAAACACACTCGAAATACACATCAAATACCCCAAACTAATATTTGCTAGCTATCCGAATTAGGTTAAAGAACTTTTCGTTAACATTTCACCTTTTCATTTGCACCACGAGTGCCGAAAACTATTCTATTCATTGATATACATAAGCTTAAACCCTTCACTTCTCGCTAACACTACACCAAAATATTCTACGCATTTCAAAGTATGTAATTCAAATGGAGAAATCGCCTACTCCATACATTAGACACTTCCTATACTACTGCTACACAACAGTGTGCGCCCAGCAACATGTTGCCAAACAGCAGCAGGCCAAAGAGTAACGGCAACGGCATGAGTTTGAGCTAAAATGTAATGATAATAAATTGTTTTAATTATTTTTATTGCCACTACTGCTTTACAGTACAGTTAAATGCTGATTGGCGCTCTTACAAGCTATCGCAACATGTTGCTGGCAACATTTAAGAGTGTATATTCGCAATGTTTGTTGGTGGGGATACGTTTTGCAACTCGTTATGCTTAAACAGTGAAAGAGTAAAAGCGTGTTACTCATGTGCGCTCACAGCAGGAGTGAGTTGCGTGTTGCTTGTATGTGTGACTGGTATGTGAACAGGTGGCGGGGGCCACGGAAGGTGTGTAGTGAGCGCCTATTTCTAAGCAAAAGCCACTGACTACTTGATGATTTTTGTAGTTTGCAGGTAGTTGATTGTATGTTTGTATGCGTGTGTGTGCTCACAGTTCTTCTCCTTGCTTTTAAGAGCACATTCCACGAGTATTTGAGCGGCGCTGTAGGCCAACAGGAGTTCGAATTGCAACATACGCTCTGACGCTCCCAACCACTGGACGCTTTGTCGCCAACAAGACTCTCTGCCGCCGAGGTTCGCATGCGAATTGTGCGTTGACTGCAAATAGAAATGCCACTGGCAATGGTAGTGTGTGAAGTGGGCGGGGTGTGGTGCGCCGGTACGTGGCTCGCACTCGTAACCGCACATATGTAAGACCAATAGGAGGTTTAGGAGACTAGTTTGAGTGGAATTGCATTTTCGCACACAGAGCGTGACGTGAACAAGTGTGTGCCTCAGAGTCGCGCGGTCTGCCAACAAGGAGCGGGTGGTGGCGCAAGGAGCGCGCGCTGTTCGAGCCGCTGAAACGCACAGTGAGCAAGTGAGTAAATCGTCGGTGGTCGTTCGTTGGTGTGTCTGTGTGTGGGTGTGTGTTTGTGTGCCCTTAGCATTTCAGCTATGAATTAGCTAGAAAAACGCACGCTGAGCGCCAACAAAATGTTGCTTACAGCCGCGCTGCTTCGCATATGTTACGCCTGTGACCGCGGAAGGGGGAAGGTGGCGCTGTGTAAAATTTGTAAATTTCTGAGTGTTGGAACTCATAAACGGGTGTGTGAGTGTGTGCATTTTACTGTTTCTCACGACAGTGACACTGGCCGTACGTAACATTTCACGAATTCTTCGGCCGCCTGCTCCTCCGCTGAGTTTGCTCTAAGTTTTCTGCGACGCTGGCGGCAGCGGTTTGATGCTTTGAGTGTTAATGCGTTTTGGCTCCACACACAAAATGTTTGCGGATCGCCACAACTACAACTGCACGCATCAACTACACTACTGACCACTACAACAACAGCAAAAACTCAACGTATCGCATAGAATTAATATAGGAGACTATGACTTTGGCAGGAGCGTCCGCGAGCGAGTGAGTTCACTCAAACGGCATTAGCGGCACTTCGCACACACAAAATTTCTAGAAGACGCACACACCGACATATGTTTGCGCCCAGCATTTAGGTGTGTATGTGTGTGTGTGTAGCAAAGTGACTAGAGTCGCGGTGGCAGCACAGCGCTAGGCCAGACACCAGCGACAGTACCGAATGTGTGTTGGTAGTAGGAGCGGGCCAGTCGATCTGCCAAACAGTCTGCTAGTCATCCCAGCTAGCTAGCGAGTCAGTGCGTCAGCGCCGTTGGACACACAGGGCTACTTAGCAAGCCAGTGAGATAGCCTGGCAGTGGGACACTTAGGCTGTCATCAGGCAGCGCCAGCGGAAGGAACCAACCATAGAAGTAGAAATAGTAACAGCAGCAGCAGTGGCAGCGACAGCGACAGCGGCAACAGCAGCCACTCGGGCAGCCACTCGTGCAGTTAGCCAGTTAGCACGCCAACTAAAAAAGCAACAACCAACAACCAAGAGCCACCAAGCAAGCAACCGACCAACCAAGCAGGCAAGCAGCCAGCCAGGCAGGCAGCAAGTCAGCCAGTCGGGCAGTCGGCAGTCAGCCACCGCATATTCGCACACTCAGCGAACGCAACGCAACACATGCAAAAAGTTACTCGCTTGCAACGAACGAGACGAGACACGCAACGGCTAAGAACGGATCGCATTAGCGGCAATAGCAGCAAATCGCTAACTAACTGACTACAGAAAGACCAGCGGCGGCTGATTGTGTAGAAAAGGCGGAAAGAAATTACTTTTTTTTGTTGGTTTTTTGCCGTGCCAGCGTAGTGTGTACTGAACTCTTTTAAGTAATTGAAAATATAAAAAATTTCGTGAAATGTTGAAAGTTTTCGAAAAAAATGAGACTTTTGTAAAAATGCAACGCCAAACGAGTATGCAAAGTGAACTGGAAAAAAGTGTTTCGAGTGCGACGAAGCATTAGCGAAGCGGGAAAGGCAGTAAACGTCGTGCGCATAGCGGAAGTATAGCAGTGAGAAAGTGCGGTAGGTTTGAAAAAATGTCGTGTTGTTTGACCGACGGCAATGCAGCCGAAGTGAATTGTTATTATTTTTTATTAAAATTGAGTGTAATGTGTGAATGGGTGCCTAGAAAACTGGAAAGATATAAAAATATTTTGAAACGAAAGCAAGAAAGTAAAAGTAAATGCAAAATAATTTAATAAAATTAAAGTTATAATCAAAACAAATTATAAAATTGAAAAAAAAATTGTAATTAAAAATTAATAATAATTAATAATTAATTATAAAAATTAATAATAATTAATAAATTAATTAAATAAAATTAATTAGATGAAATTAATAAATAAAATTAATAATAATTAGTAAATTATTAACTTTTGTAGTAAAATTGAACACTATAAAAATAAAATCTATGTGATCCTTAAATGCAGCAACATTTTAAAACGGACGATAATAGCTAAAGTTACCGGATAAAAAATAACTATTGAAAACTTTAATTTATTCACTTTTGTAGTAATTGAAAAATATTGCAAATATATAAAAGAGCAAATAAAACCCTAGAGAAATGCAAAACTCATTAATATTAATTAACAACAAAAAGTTTTGAGTATATTTTTAGAAATGATTAAGGCCGTCAAAAAGCCATAACTTTTTAATTTAAAAAAATGTAGTAGTATAGTACACATAACAAAAAAAAATATTATATTAAAACATTAAAAACAAATTTTAATTTAAAAAAATTAAAAAGAAAATTCATAAAAATTTAAAAAATTACTAAAAAGTATAAGTATAGTGAAATTAACTAAAATTAAAAAAAAATATATAAATTTTGAATCAAAACAACCTAATAAAAACCTTAAACGTAGCAGAGTGCTAAATTTAAAGAAAAAGAAAGCTATAATAACTAATAAGTGCCAGAAAATCAACAAAAGTGCTCGCAAATTTGTAATAAATTTCCTAATCAGCTGTTTTAATAATATGAAAACTTTGAATAAATACAATATTAGTTTTCTGTTTTGCAAATAAAATTTAAAAAATTAAAAAAAAAAAACCGGACAAACACTGCTTAAGTCAGTCCTTACAACTATTTATCCTAGTACTTGCTCTGCACCAAAGGTTATTTTAGTGTTCCCTAAAAAGCATACAAGTAAACACATTGAAAAAAAATAAACATGAAACAATTATGAGTAAAGTGACTAAAAATATTGAGAAAACAACAAACAATCATTATTAAACAAAGTGACTAAAAATATTGAAATTCTAAGTACATTTTTTGTAAATTTTATTGGCGTAATGCTCAACTATACATTTGTGTGGTTGCGAAATGGACTTTTCAGAAGCATGAAAAATATGTGCTAAATACGAATTTGCGGAAGATTTATATTCAGATTAAAATATATATTCATATATAGTGAAAAAGTGACTAATTATTTAATTAAAAACTTGGCTTTTGGAAATCTGTTTCTTGAGTGTTAGTGCTTTGAATAAAAAATATATACATATGTTGATCAAACTTAAGTGAGCAAGCTTAACCAATAATGTGCCTCAGGATTTCCAATAGCATTTAAGCAGCAAAGGCAAGAAAAATATGCAAGTGTATTTGTATTTTGTGAAAAGAAATTATGGTAATGCTTTTAAAATATTTAAAAATGTGAGCTGTGTATAGATATGTACGTATGTATATGTTTAATAGGACCTTATAAAAATTGCTTTTGCATTCCACCTTAAAAGTGACTGCTTCGAAGTGCATAAAAGATACTCGGTTGAAAAAATATAATTAGGAATAATAGTTATGCAAATATGATTTGAAGATATCATGAAATAAGTATTGACTAATTGAAATACGTATATAGTTATAACCTCTATAAGCGGTGCCAATAAAGAAGAGGAAGATATACATATGTATAATGACAGTTCATCGTGCGTTTCTTCTTGTTTTTCCGAAGTGAACTATGAAAAACTAAACTATAACAAAAAAAAAAATAAATCTTCGTTAACAAAATTACTACATATAATAATAATAAAATCTTTCTTAAGTACAGCTGGACTACTTAAAGCGCTAATAATGTAAAACTCAAAGGACTGAAAACAAAAAAAGAGACTTGTTGAGACTCTTAGTGATTTTTGTATTGTGTGGCTTTATGACTTAAATAATTATTTTTTTAAACGTTTTCTAAGGCGAAAATTGAGTTTTGTACTGTGCTGCTTTGGAAGTAGTCTATTTAAGACTTAAATCATAATTTTTTTCTAAAATTTTCTAAGGCGAAATGTCGTGAAATATTCTACAAAAGCTGCTAAGATACAAAGAAAATATGTTTTGTGATTTGAAATTGAATTATCCTTGAATCCCAAAGGATGACTATTGCTCATGGAACCAGTAACTGAACCCACTTACTGAACTCCATATGGTAAATGACCAAAACTGGTATGTGTGTGGCTCATTGGTTTACCAGAATAACCTCACCTAACATAAATTGAATTTGATTGGACATTGGAACTTTCAGTGTTGAAATAAATATGAAAATGAATTAAATTATTGAAAAGTGATTTTTTTTTAATGAAAACTATAATAATTGTTATATATAACATTTAATTAGTGATATTAAAAACAATATATTACTAAAAAAATAGAAAAAGAATAAACAATGATGATATGAATAATTTTGAACTCCTTAAACTAAAAAATCAAATAAATTTATATAATATCAATAACAGTATATGTCGGACGACTCATCTATGTTTTAAGAAGCCGCATTAATAATAATTAATAAAATAAAATATACAATTTTTAGAAACAATAATTGGAACTGAAAACTTTAAAATAATTAGTAAAGTATAATATTTTAATTTTAGTTCGGATTAAGCAAAAATTTTGCAAGCATTTTTTTAATATTTCTTTTCCTGTTCTGTTTATACACTTTTTTTAATTTTTGCGGTTCAACGCCAATTACGGCTAATTTTTGTATATTTTGTGACGTAAACTAAATTTTTAGAGAAAAATGCAAGCAGCTTGATAAGCATTGTGCGATTAAAAGTAAAACAAAAATTATAGGATTTAATTTTAGGAACGTTACGTTGTTAATTAGTAATTTAATTAATAAATAATTTATTTTATTAATAAATAAATTAGTTAAATTAGAAGATGATAATGATAATTAATTAAATTGATTAATGATATTAATTAAATTAATTTATTTTTTTAATTAATAACATAAAGTATTTTAAAATTAAAATTAATTAATTAATTACAAACAATTAATTAAAATAATTTAAAAAAAATTAATAAATTACTTAAAAATATTAATTAACTAATTTTCAAATAATTAATTAAATTAATTTGTTTTATTTTTTTAATTTTAATTGATTAATTAATTAAATTAATTTATTTTACTGATTAGCAACATAAAGTGTCTGCAATTAGATTCTATAATTTTAGCTCTAATCTAAAATTAAATAATTAAGTTAAAGTAAAATAAATACATTTAATTAAAATTCACTAATTAATTAAAATTAAAATTAAATTTTTACAAAAAAGTTAAAGTTAAAATTAATTATATAATTTAATTTCAGCTAATAGTTCATTAGAGTAAAATTTGACTAATTGAATTAATTTATTTTAAATTAAAACAAAATTAAGTGCCTAAAATTAAATTCTATAATTTTAGTTTTACTGTAAAAAATAATTAGTTACAATAAAAATTAAAAAGTAAAAAATAATATTGATTAAAAAGTTGTTTAATGCAATAAAGTAACATTCATGAACATCGGAAACTACTTTCTCCATTACAAACAAATTGCAGCAGGTTTAATTAATAAAAATTAATATAAAATAAATTACTAAAAAATAACCAAATCCTTTTAACAAAAAATAAAAACAAACTTAAACAACTGAAGAAACAACTTCAAATTGACTTCAAACAAGTTCAAAATTCAACACAAGGAAAGTAGGTCACCAAAAAACTATGCTTCTCTCCGCTTGAAATTATTTTAATTTTCAACATAACCAACAAATTTGTGCAATATTTCAAACGCATCGCATAATCCGCGCCGCTGTAACTAACAAACATGCCAACAAATAAGACTACAAAAACAACAAACGCGCATTGCCACTAAATTAATATGCCGTGTCTGGTAAAAAATTCTTTTATTGTTTGACAATTCCATCAAATGTTAATGGACATTTGGCGCAAAATGCGCCACCATAACAGCTTACAAGCAGCAACAACGCCAACAACAGTAGCGACCAATGCAACCAGCAACACTAATAAAATCGCAACACTTGTTGGTACAAAAAATTACTACAAAATACTACGCCAACAACAACACAGCACTGCAGATCCGCCACAAAACGCACAACAACGCCGAGGCGCGCGTTTACACCACGCCAAGCAAGTAGTGTAAGTAAGGCGCCCAGCTACAGGGTTGGGGTTGCTACGCTTTGGTAAGGGTTGCTGGGTCGCTACTTGCCACGCGTGTGAGTGAGGGTGGCGATTGGTGAATTCTTTGCTCCATTTTGCTGTGCGCCTAACACCAGACGCTGTGCAACGCGCGCGCGCGGGCTTTCACGCAAATCAAGTTCGCAACACACGCACTCCCTACTTCCTTCCTCCTTTCATTCGCTCTAAGGTGAGAAGAGCAAAAAAATGTCCTGCTTTGGGGATAACATTTATGGGGCGACACAATGAGTAACGATTAAGTGAGTGTCCGAACGAAGAATTTTATATATGTGTGTGTGTGTGTTTATGTGAAGAATGTGCGCGTAATGTGTGCGCGCGTGTAGTAGACGTGTGGTTGTTGCGTGTGAGGATGGCTAAAACGAAAGGAAAAACATAAAAATGACCAAACGGCCCAATTGACGACAACACAGCCGAGTGGTCGCTAGGTGGTGAGCGCCTGAAAAAAGCGCGAAAGAAAACTTTTGGTCAACGCTGCAGTGGGCCGATGAAGATTCGTCTATCAATTCGGCTGCGCGCTCACTCGCTCGCTCGCATGTCCATGGTCGCGCGCGTATTCGTCTCTATGTACATATGTGTATACGGAGAAGAGTATTGCAAGCATTCAGGTTTGATGTGGTTTGCTTGGCTTGGGATGGATGGCTAGATGGACAACTGACAGACCAATGTTGTTGACATGAGATACTCTGTGTGTGTGCTGTTGTTGTTTTTGTGTTTGTTAGGCAGTAATGACCAACACATAACACTTTTCTATCACTTTTATGCGCGCGCCTGCATTACTTGTGTGTCTATGTGTATGTGCGCTACATTCACTCACTCACTCACCTCGCGCTCGCTCGCACACTCAGTGTAACGTCAGCGCGCAGTCAACGTCGCGCGCCGCATAGCGCATCACAGCGCCCTAGCCGCAGCGCTTACCATTACCATATTCTATTCTATTCGGTGTTAGGCGCAATGATTGTGTCTGTTGGTCACAGTGACAGTGGCGACTGCAGAACCTTGGTGCACGTAGTCGCAAACGCACGCTACTGGCGCACCAACACGGACGTACGACGCGGATGAATTGCAACGCAAAGCGAGTCGAAAACGCAGCTGCGTCATCAGTGTAAGCAATATTTTCTACTTTTCGCCAACGTAACATTAACTGTTATGCGCGCAACATTCGTTTGCAGCGCTGCCGCGCACTGACGCACGTTCGAGCCGTGACATACACGCTACAACGCGTCACACCGTCAAAAGCTCGATGAAACGTTTTTGCCTAAAAATTCGTTTTCTTCTCATTCTTGCCAATTTGGCGACTTTCTTTCTAGCGTTTGTCGTGTGTGACGCGACGCAGCCGTGTTGTTGTTGCTCATACTATTTGGTTGTTGGTTGATGTTCTACGAAGTGACTGTGGTTGTTGCTGGTGCTGGCTGCGCGCCGATGCAGCTCCAATAGCCCTACGCTGGCAGCAGCCGCCACCGCCGCCAAAAGTCGCCACTCGCAAACACGTCGTCATTCGAAACAATTTGCAGCCACATTCGCAATCACAATCGCATTGGTGTCGGTGTCGGGCGGTGTTTTGCTGTTCTCGCTGGCGGAAATGCAATCAACGAAGACGCGTCTGCTTAACAGATTTACGAGTTTTACGAATCTTACGAATTTCGCCATAAATCTAATGTTGCGCCTTCTGCGTTAATTGCTTGAATATTATTTTTTTGATTTTTTTTAGTGAATTGAATTGTTGGCAAACGATTTTCTTTTGATTTCGAAGAGATTTTTAATTTTTCGCCACTTGTCGTTGCGGCGTGTGAAATTGTGGGTGCGCGTTGCTGTGTTTGTTGTTTGGTGTGTTTAATATTTGTTAAAATAAAAAGGACTGTGTTTTATAGAAAACTGTGTGGAGAAGTAATTGTGAAGAGAAATAAATTTGAAAGTGATTTTTTAAGCAAAAGCAAAGTTGGTATTGATGCCGGGTACAACGTGGGAACTGCTAATTGTTGTGTGTTCTGGCTATGAAATCATTATATTTGGTTGTTTTTGTGTTTTTTTTGTCTTGATTCAATGAAGAAAACGATTAAATAACAATAACAATAAAAAATATATTTTTTTTCTTAAAAAATAACAATAATAAAAAAAAATAAAAAATAATAATAAGTAAATTGATATTAAAAAGCAACAAATAATGCATATAAACTCCTATAAATTTCATTAAAAACATATAGAATTGAAGAAAAGCAATAAAAATAACAAATTATAATAGATAAAATTAAAAATATATCTAAAATTTATTATAGTTTTTCAAAATTCTATAGCATATAGGCGCTGTAGTGGAAAATTAATTTAAAATTCTCTTAAATAATAAAGAAAAAAAATAAGATTTAAGCGCCATGCAAAATTGACGTAAAAAAGGTTCTTATCAACTCTTTCAAAATAAGTGGCCGACAATTTTAATTTGACAAAATTAAAAAAGCAATTTATTTTGCATATTTCCTAGCAACATAAAATTTTATATTCCTTATAGAAATATTTAAAATAATAAATTAATAAATTTGGGAAAAAACTTTATAGATACTAAAAATATTAAAAAAAAAACTAAATAATAATTTATTAATAATTATATTAAACTTCAAGATTAAAGAAGCTGGTATCCTGCTCTCAGGCTTATATAAAGATGGTTCTCTTACGGTGAATATAAAAAAAAACTTAATAATAAACATAATATAATAAGGAATAAAGGCAATTAAACATAAAAATTTATCAATAAAACAAAAAAAAAATATATGACATATTATGATTATTTCTATTATTGCTTTTTTTTTTAATTTTCTATAATCATGGCAAAAATAAAACAAATTGAAGACAAAAAAACAATAATTTTAGTAAAAATATAAGAAATAAAGATACTAAGGCGCGTCACAATCATAAAATTATAAAATTTTCCATTTTTTTCAAAAAATTGTTGTTGGATTACGTACAAAAAAAGAGTTTACACAGTTACAATTTTCAACGCTAAGCTTTCCGTTCGTTATGACTTATAACTTTATGAGACTATGTGAAACCCCTAACTCCAATAATAAATTCATAATATATAGATACTAAATACATTTATATATATACGAAAATTCTGTTTCCAAAAAATCCAAAAAATCGAAAAAATAAAATAAATTAAGATTTTTTTTAACAAAATCAATATACTTGTAATTTTAAATAAATTAACCTAAGATTGAGTTTAAATAAATTAAAAAGTAATGCTTAAAAAAATTAGAAGACTCAGTATAAATAAAAACCAATTAACATAAATGTATATAAAAAATTGAAAATATATAAAAAAATTAATAAAAAAATATTTAAAATAATTAACAAAAGAAATTTAATTAAAATAATTAAAAATATTTAATAAAAATTAATAAATAGTTTAATTAAAAATTAAAAAAAAAGTATCTAAACAAAAAACTACCATAATTAATAATAAAAACTATGATTTATGGACTAAAACAATTTTTAAATATTATTGCAAAAGTTTTGCAAAAAATATTAATCATTGCTTACTCGTAGTAATTGTTACAACTTAATGATGAGTGAAATGCTAGCGAAAGCTCTCGACTAATGAAAACTAGCAACGAAACTAGATAAACTCTCAAAATCCAAAAACAAAAAAAATATTTCGGTAAACAGAATTTTAAAGCAATAACAATAAACTAGTCTTCAAAAAAACACTGTGTCTTCAATAGCTACAAACACAAAAAACGATTTTATTCGATAAGTGTGATTTCAAACTTAAATAGAGAAACGAAAGCAAAAAAAAAGGATATAATAAATTGACAATAAAAATTAAAATAAATAAATTATTAAAAAAACAAAAACACAAATAGAAATATTAAGTTGATAAAAAAAGATAATAAATAATTTAAAAAAAATATTAAATAACAATGTATTTAAAAAACGAGAAACAAAAACAAAAAAATAGCAAATTGATAATAAAAATTAAAATAATAAAAAGTTAAATTAATTTAAATGAAAAAATGAAAATGTTTAATAAAATTAATAAAAAATTAAAAATAATTAACAAAAGAATTAAAAAATTTTAATTAAAAAAAATTGAAAATATTTAATAAAAATTTATAGATTAAAATTACAAATAATTATACATTAATTCATGTTAATTTTGTGTGTGTATTATAGCTCTAAATAATTTAGTTAGAAAACTAAAAATATTTTATTGAAATTAAATAAAAAAATCGTGTAATAAAATTTAAAATATTTCATACAAATTAATAAAAAATTAAAAAATAGTTCACGTAACTTACAAAAAATTAAAAATGATTAATAAAAAAATTAAAAATATTTAATTAAAAAACTACAAATTTTGAATAAAAATTAATGAAGAAAAACTACAAATAATTAATAAAAAAATTAAAAATTATTAATAAAAAAAATAAAAATACTTAATTAAAATAAAAATATTAAAAAAAAATATTTAATTTTAAATTTTGTTTATATAAAATTATATATCTTGGTTATTATAGTTTTATATAAACAAAAATTAAAATTAAATATTTTAAATATTTATAATTATAACTTTCTGATTACTCAATTTTTTACTTTTGAATTAAAAAAAACTAAAAATATTTAATAAAAATTAATAAAGAGAAATTATAAGTAATTAATAAAAAATAAGTAATGAAAAATTACAAATAATTTAATTTATTAAATTTAATAATTTAAAATAATTAATACAGTAATTAAAAATAATTAATGAAAAATTAAAAATATTTAATTAGAGTAAAAACATATAATTATAAAAATAAACAGTATATAATTTTAAATTTTGTTTATATAAAAATATAAATCTTGGGTATTTTCAGGAAACTTTCTGATTACTCAATTCATAGTTTCAGACACACTTGTGGCGCTTTGAACTTTTAAAACAGTGTTGAAATATTTTTTTGAAAGAATACATAAAAAGTAAAATATATATATATATATATTTTGTGCTCTAAGATGTGCATAAATACTAACTATATGCCACTTGTGAAATAAAAGAAAATCTAGTTAAAACAGCGGCGTACTAATCTACATGTATGTATGTATCAAAAATAAAACTCTTTCTGCCACTATAAGAAGTATTATTTTTAAAAATATTTTTTTTTTTTCAATAATTCTTTATTTATTGGATCTGTTTTTTGTTTTAAAAGCCTAACAATAAATTATATAATCTTAAATCTATTGAAAAACTAGACAAGCTCAACCAAGTGATTTAGCTGTTTTGGTGATACGTTGCTCTATAGTACGCAGGCATATGTATTTATGTTAAAGAATTGATTTAAAAAGTTTTTGCTTTTTGCATGAAATTTTACAAAACTTCATTCCTATCAAGAAAAATTTGTTTCCAAAATTTTAAATTTATTTAATAACTTTGTTTTATCGGGAAATACTGTTAGGATTCATATTGAAAGCCGCGTTTCCAATCACTTTTTCTCAGTTTTATATGTTGCTGTGAGACTTTTTCAGAACTTCAAAATGTTTCCATAATAATAAAAAACACTATGTGTCCATAGTTAATTAATTTGCGTTAAGCGACATTCATTTTTTGTAGACTTCACTGCTATATACATATGTATGTATGTATACTTGGTTGGTCCAAATTCAAAAGGACTCTTATGATGCTGATTTTGAAATAATAAAAGCTTTTTTTTTTAGAAAATTTAAGCACTTTTGATATTTTGGAAATTGAAAAAAAAAAATTATTTTGATTTTAAGATTTTTCGAAAAAAAAATTTCAATATTTTTGCGACTCCTAAAATATGCGTTGCGCCAAGTCGACACCTAAATAATCAAACAATTCCAAAATCAACCCGCTCAGTAGCTTCTAAATATATTTCTCTTAATTTATTAATATTCTTTTAAAATCAAAAAATGTCCACATTTCAAAATATTTTCCAAAACTCATCAACACAATTCACGAAATTCACATCAATCAAGCAGACATATGACATTTGCAGCCAAAAACAACAAAAGCAAGAGCGCCAAAGCAGCTGATTACCACCGCCTACCCATTGCACTTGTGCCACCAAACGGCACCAACACCTTCACAAAGCACAGCGCTCAATGGCCATCGCGCCCTTCACACAACACGCTACAACAACAACATACGATTTGCGTTAGTCACAAAAAGCGCACAAAAAAAAATTACTAAAATGCAAAAAACAAAAACTAAAATAAAATAAGAGCAAAAAAGCAAAATGCTATGCAACAACGTGTTGCAAGGGCAATGCGACGCAACAGTGAATGTTGCATGCAGCGCTGCT